>NC_080572.1:39161846-39875078 GCF_030247185.1 Malaya genurostris
TAATTGAATTTAAAAGTGATTGCACTCCGCTGCAAACTTGTTGTGTACCTATTACTTAACTCTTCTTTTGATCGAGTTATATCAATTTCATAGAGTAAAAGTATTATGTCTCTTTTTCTGTTCTATCTTTTATATGAGTTGTTCTACGAGAGTTTTCGAGGGAGTTGACAATCTATTTGTTTTTAATATAAGGTATCATAAAAGTTATGATTGTTTTTTCATCAAAAACTAGTCATCCTAATATCAATATTCAATAGATTTCAGATTAATGAATACAAAATCCTATACGGTTTCCGAAAGGTAGTAAACGTTTATTGCACTAACTTTTCTCGGATACAGCTGAACCGATTTTCATAAACTTAGATTCAAATGAAAGGTCTTATGGTTCCATACAAAATTCCTAAATAATTTTTTTTTCATACAACTTTCGGTTCCGGAAATATGGGATAGAATGTGCAAAAAATTGATCATATAAGTGCTCCAATTTTTCTAGGAGATGGCTAAACCGATTATCACAAATTTAGATCCAAATGAAAGGTCTTGTGATTCCATACAAAATTCCTGAATTTGGTTTGGATAAGACTTCCTGTTCCGGAGTTATGGGGTAAAATATACATAAAATGAAAATATGCGTACAAATTTTCAAATAAATGATCTTATGGTCCTTTACAAAACTTATGGAATTCACCTGAATTCGACTTCAGGTTCCTGTATTTTAGGATGATTAGAATAAAAATTCCAATTTCAAATTACTTACTAGCTTTTCTCAAAGATGGCGTAACCAATTTATGCAATCATGAATGTAAATGAATAATCCTATGGGGCGAACGAAAAGCTAAAAAAAAATCTGAACTGACCTCAAAACGGCTTCGTTTGATAGTCCACAGAAAGAAAAGATGAAACTTACACGACATGTAAACCGATAGTACTATTAAATAGACATCAGTTGAAACGAAAATCTGATTTAAAACCATGATTGATGTAAAATTACATTGAAATTCATTTAGTTTTTCAATGAACAAGACTGTATATTTACAAACCGCTTCGTTTTGTAACGTAAATTTCCATTCAATTGCCTGCTCCAAATATGTGCATGAAATAAACAATTTGATTGCGACTATCCTGGTTTTCAGAATTCAGTGGTCATATTTTCCCAAATGGATCTCAGTTACTTTTCTCAGCGATGGTTTGACCGATTTTCACAAACATAGATTCAAATAAAAGGTCCTGTGGTCCCATATGGAATTGTTGAATTTCATCCGGATCCGACTTGCGGTTCCGCAATTTTAGGGTAAAGTGTGTTAAAAATTGTATACTATCACTTAAAATACAAGAAACAAAAAACATTTAAAAAAGATTCTAAATTGACATCAAAATTACTCTAATCGATGGTCATTATCAGTAGACGGTCAAACAAAGCGTTTCCGGTTGTTCTTTCAAGAATCAAGCATAGTGATTAAGTGATTAAGCGAGCTTAATTCAATTTAGAAATGCTATGCAATCATTGTGAAGACCAACTTTTGCACCGAATCTTTCGACTTTTTCGACACAGTTCATCGAGTACGCAAAATATCTGTGTGGGTGTGTTTGTGTATGTGTGTTTATGTTTGTGTGTAAGTAACAAAAATGTGCACTCGATTTTCTCAGAGATAGCTGGATCGATTTTCACAAATTCATATTCAAATGAAAGGTTTCTTGGTAGGTTGCTATTGAGTTTTACGCGGATCGAACTTCCGGTTCGGGAGTAACGGATTAAAATGTGCAAAAAATTAAATAAGCGCCCTCGATTTTCTTAGAAATCGCTTAACCGATTTTCTTCGACTCAGATTCAAATTTAAGACCAGCTATTGCAAATCTTATAGATACGACTTTTGGTTCCGGAGTTATGGGGTAAGAGGTGCAAGATGAGCTAAAAAAGTGCACTCGATTTTCTCAGAGATCGCTCATCCGATTGTCGCAAGCTTCAAATGGAAGGTCTTACAATTCCATACTATCCTACCGAATTTCATCCGGATACTACTTCTGGTTCTGGAATTACAGGCTTATAAGTATAAAAATAACATTTTCTGGAGCGTATTTTTATACATAACACGGAAAAATCAAACCAAATATATTCAAATAGCCGTATAACTCTTCAATTAGGCGGGTATAGTTAGTTGGTGACCAAATACGTTGACTTTGAGTATATTGGATCATCGTTCCTGGTCCAAAAAGTACCGAAAAAATGCTCGAGTGCTCCAAAC
The DNA here is from genome assembly GCF_030247185.1 of Malaya genurostris. Classification (NCBI taxonomy): domain Eukaryota; kingdom Metazoa; phylum Arthropoda; class Insecta; order Diptera; family Culicidae; genus Malaya; species Malaya genurostris. The sequence continues at coordinate 39,164,090 of NC_080572.1, forward strand.
CGAAATTCACTCTAAATCCTCATAAACGACTAAACCGATCTTCGCAAACTCAGATTCAAATGAAAAGTATTATGTTTCCATAAGATCATGTAGAATTTTATCCAGATCTGGTTTCCGGTTCCGGAAATACAGGGTAGTGTGTATGAAAGATGTGATATAGAGCGATAATGAAAAAAACGCGAACAATTTGGTTTAAATCTGTTTCAATTTATAGGTTACACAGAAAGAAAAGATGAAACTTACACGACATGTAAACCGATAGTACTATTAAATAGACATCAGTTGAAACGAAAATCTGATTGAAAACCATGATTGGTGTAAAATTACATTAAAATTCATTTAGTTTTTCATTGAACAAGACTGTATATTTACAAACCGCTTCGTTTTGTAATGTAAATTTCCATTCAATTGCCTGTTCCAAATATGTGCATGAAAATAAATGTAAATTCACAAAATATTTGTATCTGTGAATGCTAGTAGCTGACTAAACAAACCGATTCAGCTATACCGGTTTCCAGCTCCCGGTTACGGAAGTACCCGAGATAGTGAACGAAAACTCTAAAACAACAGCTTTGTCGGTTTTCACTAACTTAGATTCAAATTACAGTGTCAATTTCTATAAAAATAGGCTGCTCTTGACTTTTGTTTGGATCTCACTTCCAGTATCGGAACAACAGCGTGAGATGTGTTTAAAATTTTAAACCTTCATTTAGAGCAAAAATGCTAGAAAAACGAAGAATGCCTATTCATTTGGGTCAAAACTGTTCATAATTGAAAAGGCTATGCTAGTGTATACCGAAACAAACTTTTTTGTAAGTATACAGTTTTCAAAGCCAAGTTTTTTTATCAATAACCTAGTAATATTAATAACAACATGAGTTATATGAGAAAGGCATCGTTACACCACTAGATGGATTAAAACATGTTTTTTATATTATTTATAATCTTTAGGACTACAATTTGATTGATTAAAAACATCTCTCGCGAAAATCCATTAAAATACAATATTAATAATGTAAATAAATCTGCCTAACTAGTTTAGGGATATGTTGAATAAATTAAATAGGAAAATATGTGATATGATTAATCATCTTACTCCTTATAACCGATAGTAGATCTTTAGTTAGATTACTCGTCACACTATTACTATTACCAGAAAAACCAATAATTTTTCCCGGTAGACAGCTTCCCTGATAAACTTATATCTGGGATAGTTCAATCGCTCGATATATTATATACCTATTACTTATACATCGTAAAGACAAATGTAGAAAAATTGATAAATAAATGATGTGACAGATCTCCTCGTATCCAGCTGTCTGTAGTTTTACGAATTCTGGAAGTTGAACGTTTTTTTTTTATTTTTCATAAATACACGTTTTCTTTATGTATATCAGTTTCCTTATGCATATCATAAGTTTTTCTTCGTCGTAACGTTCACCATATATAGTTTTTTTAGTCTTGTTAAGGCGTAGAGCCTACCTATTTTTATCGAACTATAGCTGCTATACATTACATTAAAAAATATTTATTTTTGAATAAACATTTGGAATAAAATAATGGACTTTTTTCGGGATGGAGATAAAAAAAACCTAAGACAAATAATTATTTTTGATAAGCTTTTCATGGAAGGTAATTGTTTAAGCTTACTTACAAACAAAATCTACGCCCTGCGAGCGGTCTCCCCGCAGTTAACCGGAACATTCGCCATGGCGGACAAAAACGTGCGTGTAGGCATGTTTTGAAGTTATTTCTTCGTTTTATTTATCAGTTCCTCCTCTCAAGTTTCCTGAAGTTCTCAATGAGACGCAGCGAGGGGACATGTGGCGGATACGCCGACTTGGGTACAACATCGATATATAACCGCTCTATGTCCTCCAACAATAGCTTCGAGTAGTGGGCCGACGCCAGATCCCTCAAGAACACCGCGTTTTCACCTTCGCGGTATTTCTGAATGAACAACGCAACTCCCGGCAAGCATTTTGTATAATGAATTTCCCCGTGCACGGCCAGTCCAGAGCGAAAAAAGAGCCCCTTTTAAATCTTTTGCTCGATGATTGTCAGCCGCAGCAGCACCTTCTTAGGGAACTTGGTGTGAGAAATAAAGTTCGCCTCGGAGCTCACTTTCGTGGGGGAAGTAAAATATTAAGTACCATGCCAGTCATTACATTCAGGATGAGATAGGTCTCGATAGGTCACCACCGCCATCGCCGGGAAAATCAAGTTGATCATCTTATACAGCCGCTGCCACTGCATCATTACCTGCAGCTCCTAAACCAGTGGTCGCGACTTCCGCTTCCTGACATGTATGCTCATGTTCGCTAGGTACATTTTCACTGCTTGGCCAAGCGCACGCAGCGACGTAGCCACTTTTCCCTCGGTCTTCTTCTTCAGATTTATTTGGAGCTTCTTGTCACTCAGTGTCGTCGGCCGTCCGAAACTGGGCTTTTGTAATGTCCAACTAGCTAAGGAGTTTATTCACGCTTTTTCCCGATTCACAGTTCTGCTTCACGGTCTTCTGTGTCTCGGAAGAGCCTACAGTCTTTCCGCGGCGATGCCGAAATCTCTCGCCCGTCATCCGCCACCTGTCAAAGTCCAAGATGATTCATTATAAAGGTGCAAACGTTACTGTACATGATCTTAGTACTATTTCAGGTTTATTATCACTTATATCAAAGACATCATATTAACAAGATATCCAGCTCTCACATTTCCCGAACAATTTTTTGGCAACATCCTTTTTTGCGACCATGGCGCCCTCAGCCGAGTCCGCATCGAATCACGTACATAGAAGTAGAGGAGAGAAATGTCAGATTCTTGCCCGCCAAAATAGCAGCACTGCGCACCCATACAATTGACATGACATGTTGACGTCGTGTGATGGCGTTGCTGAACTGAAGATTGAGATCGCTCCAAGCTGACAGGGTCTGCTTATATTCTAGGTAAGATAGCTGGTTGAACTCGTGGAAGAGGAAGGAGGCTAACATAAAAAAAAATAATTAAAATAAAATTGAAACTCCAATAGTTTGAATGAAATGATAAAGAATTGCAGGACAGTGATTAAATCATTTGCGGCGGATGATGAATTATCCAGCAAATGATACAAACCCTGTGAGAATAGGCCATTGTTAAAAAAAACTAGCTGTTGCCGTTATGAGGGTTATGAGCTTCATCGTTTCGTACATATTTTTCTATTGAGATTGTATAGTATACCAAGAGATATCCCAGATCTTCTCCCATCCCTACTAATAAATCTCCTACCCTGTGATACTCGTGGTGATTCAGAGGTACCCGCGGTCTCTATAAACAACAACATTCCTACCCTTCCTTAGCAGCATAGATTTTGGTCTCGGTCGGCGTCGTCATTGTCCATGTAATGAAAAGTTTTGAGTGAGTATGCACAGCGAAAATGATTTACTTCTCCGACTTATAATGTTTTTTGGTTCATTGTACATTTTCACACATTCGGTCAATCACGAAGTGTACTTCAGCTCAGCTCTACTTTTTTCAATGAAGTGATGTAAGCGACACTTGTAGATCGAATTTAAAACTGAAGGCGACTTGTTGACATGTTTTGATATTTAAGAGCTTTGTGATGTTTTCGATTTTTTTGAAGATTTTTCAATACTGAATATCGATATTTGAAGGTGTACTTGTTTTTGATGAAAAGGTACCTATAACTTTTAATGGTAGCTTATATAAAAAAAATGTTCAGCAAAATTCCGAAAACGACTTTATCGTAGAATTTAGTCCCAAAACATTCCAACAAGTTATTAGAGGCGATTGATCAAATTCGGGAGGGGTCTTGGCGACTGTTTTCAGTTCGGGTGATGTAATATTCTATGTGATATAACCGACAAATCGCAGTGTTTTTCAGTGTGCCAAAATTTCTCGCAGACGTCTGAATCAATTTCAAATATTACAGAGGCGTTTGAAAGCTACTATTATCACACCACTAGATGGATTCAGAACCTTTATCTTAAGTTTCGAGCTGATTTCATGCGTTTTGATGTTTATCGAGACAACTCTGTAATTGTTGTAGTTTTTATTATGAATGTTCTATGCTACATATATTTCTATTTCTAACGTCTGCTGATGGACCTATAACATCACACCTACAATTAAAGCTATTTTCATACTTACGTCAACCACAATTTTAACCTAAATTCAAAACAATACCCCTTATTCTACGTTTCTTTACAAGCTCAAATGAAGACGCCCATCATATGGCGTCATGCACAAATTATGTCACGTTGAATTTTAATTAATTAAGAATAAGAGAGAGAATCGGCTTGGAAAATTTCGGATGAACGAATTTTCGGAGTACCTATAATGAAAGCAACACTGGGTTTGATATATTGTTACCACAATGAAGTCTGATCAGCATTTTGTAAAGCAGTCAAGTTCTATATTTTTGTCTTTTATTATTTATTTATACAAACTTCAACAATCTTCATAATAATTATAATTAATAATAAATCTATAATCATTTTTCTTCTCTTTGTCGTTTTTTGTGTGTGTTTTTTTTGTAAAGAAATATTAAATACTCAAATCAATACTTAGTCGTATGTGTTGGAGTGTGAATGCGATAGTTTTTTCTTCTGGTTCGCTTTCGTTTTTCGCGTACTGATGATGCATATACGTGCGCATGAGTTTTCCACGAGAAAGTTTCTGGTTGATGTACGTGTTAATGCTGCCATATCATGATATTTGTTATCATTCAGAAATTTTGCAAATGGAAAATTATTCAATGATCCATTTCGAATGCATCAGCTCGGGATTATTTTTTTTGAATATCTGTTTATTCAGGTTTGCTTTTTTGGCAAGTAGCATTAGCCATGACATACTTAAAATGAAATGCGCCAACTAAACTGTACAGGCTTCACATTATTTGTGAACTCAATGCTAAAAATGGGGTGGTTTAAATTATAAATTATGGTGCCGATTTCAATTGATGGTATCCGTTTACTATATTTTCGATTTTACATTGGTGCACATACGAGAACAGAAGAAATTTTTGTTGCTTTATTCATTTTTAGAAAATTACTCAGCAATCGAAGCGAAATTCGATCTGATTTATTTTATTGCTATAGATATTATTTACAAGCTACCTTCCTTATTTTCATTTTTCAAAAGTTATTTGCTACGTATACACCCTCTAAACTGACTGACAATACTGCAAACGAGTTCATTTTAGAAAGCGACTCTTGTATGGAGGCAAAATCTAAAATTTAATAAAGAATACCAAATGCGGTCTATGATATGTGTCAATATACTATGTTTTATTACTATTGCGAAAGTAAATCTCACTACTAAAAATACTGAGCCAGAGAAACGAGTGGGAATCGCTCGGTACCGTTTCGCGTTACGCATCTGGGTTGGGAAGATTATAGGACGTTTCAATCGAGAAAAGTTTCTTGAGAGATTCCCTCTCGTTAAAATAAACCGAGTTAAAGGATGTCTTCACTGCTGATGCTCTTTTCAGAAAGTTTTCTCCACGCATTTGTAATAGTTGGCGCATTTACAAGTATATTTACTGAAAGTGTGTTTTTGTGTGTGAGTTGATAATTTTGACAGGCTAGGTGATTCATATTCAGGACTTGGTCCAACTCGGTCACGGCGGTGGTAAAAACCTTTCTCTCGACTCTAGTTGAATGTAGTTATTCTAACATTATCAAACATACGACGGAATTAGTCCCAACACACGGAAATACTCTTCCTCAGTTGGAGACGAGAAAAGAAAAAGTATAGTCGGGGATAAAATTCGTGGGCAAAAGCGAATGAAATCGGAAAAGAAAACTTCTTACTTCTAGTTGTTTTTAGATTTGTTTTATTGAATCTTGTGCTATATTTCTTTTCTTTTCTTCAATTGTTACTTCATTGATGACAAAGAGAAAACTTAACAAATGAGAATTATGCTAACAAAACTTGGAACGATTAAGAAAATGTTTTACAACAACTTGATATTTATGCAACGTTTGATAGGCAAATTGTTTCATTGTCTTCATTTCTTGCGTCCTAACATTTAGCGATCGTTTTTACACTAGCACTGCGCTGATTCTAAGGGTCGTTCCATCTTAGCATGCACATTCCTGATTGAGAGATGATTCTTCGTTCTTGTGTGTGTGGGTGGGTGCCTGTATGTGTGACTGGATGCGTGTGTTTTAGCGATAACACGGAACTATGTCTCATGGAGGAAACTGATGATGCTGATACTCAAGTATATGAATAATAATCTTACACTACCTCGCCGAGGGATAAATCATCTATAAATATCGAATTTTTACAGATATCTAAGTTTCTGTTATGGTTCGTTTCATAATATAGCTGGGGAAGTCGCTATATATGAGTTGTTTTTCAGTTTTAATCTCTTTTTTTCGTTTAACTAATGATGAAAAATAATGCTAGTTTTATTTATCTAAGATATGGACAGTGACAGCTTTTCATGATCTAAAGTTTTTTTAAGTTTTTGTTAGACTTTGTATAATTTATTAGTCTGTCTAGGAGATGTGTCAAATAAGGAGTATGTTGGGTTCAATATTCTTTCATATCCCTCTGGATCAGATCTCTGTGTTACGGCAACTTATAATTTTGTATCAATTGTCGGGGACTTTTAAGCTTACTTTTAGCTATACATATTGCACATTTTCTCCACTAGTAATGTTATCTGTGTTGTTTTAAGATACGATGGTTCAATACATACATAACACGTCACTAGAGGTGACGATAATATGTCATAACTACTGTATTGATGAGAGTACCTTTCGCAAAAAAACTTAACTACGTCTCGTAGATTGGTTCTGACAGGCTCAAGATGTTACTTTATGTTGGCATAAACAGTATCGCTCTATTTGGTAACGGATTTTCTGGTTGGTAAGCATTTTTGCATTTGTTGACGAGTTTCGAAATCGGAACGCGATGCGAGCTAGTGTTACAGAGGAATTAACGTTTATCGATACAATTGTCACAAATACAATGAAATTGCTATTACTCACCGTTGTATTACTACATGAGTTTCTGGTATTTCTAAAGAGGAGATCGGTACACACCTAGAGAAAATCGTGTAAATTTACGTCTTTCAAGATCGATATACTCGAGCATCAAATATGACTCATTTTTACAGTTGATCTAACACATGTTTAATGCACTTCGACATATTTTCAAGAGTTGAAACATGCAAGTTTAAATGCATGCTTGGAACATAAGGTATGTTTGAATCATATTTGAAACATTTTTGTAAGATTCAATCATTTTACGAATTACGTTCTTATGAATTGAGTCATAAGTAAATTTCATTTTTTTACTGTGTATGATTAGAGGATAACACTTTTTGTCGTAATAACACATCACTCAATAAGTCATGTTACGGACAATCTGTAACGACGATACCCCTCGGAGCTAATACCAAAATATTGAGCCAACGTGATGACAAATGAACGTCAGTCGATCGGGAAACGAAACGAACAGTAGTAGCCATGTTAGATACGTATGTGAATTGGAAGTGAGTTTCATCAAGTAAGAGATTTATTGAATTATTGAAATATTATTAATTTAAGTCTGAAATTCATTTATAAAAATATAGATTAGGCTTTCTTTGATCAAGAAGATCATTTTGTTACGCGACAGATATTATAGTAGGAGACTAAAATGTGAGTAAGAAATTTCTTAAGTAGCTGTAAAATTGTTAAGAAAATATAATTTCAGCTTTGAGCTATAACATCTATACAAATAGGGTTTTGCTACAAGAACTCCGAATACCGTCGCTAACAAAAACTCAAAGATTTTACGTTCGACATCATGCACAAGTCGATTATTCGCCAGACTCGTTCTATGACTAAAGCAGCACGTGAGGCACCTAACCTTCAACCTCAGACTACCTCCGATAATGCAGCATCGTCATTCGATATATCTACCATCGAGACCGAGCGAGGCAATAGAAACGATTGCGCAGGATGCGAAAGGCCAAATGATGCAGAGTTGTATATGATTAGTTGCACGAAATGCGAGTTATATTATCATTTTTCTTGTGCGAACGTTACTACTGCAACCGCACACAAAAAGCCTTTTATGTGTCGAACTTGTACGCCCTTAAAACCTAAATCCGTTCATTCTGGTGGATCGCATGTGAGCAGTACCCGTTCAATACGAATCGCCCTTGAATTGCAACAAATGGACGAAGAACACCAGCTACAAGATGAAATCGCACAGGAAAGAATGAAACTCGAACAATTGGAAAGGAAAAGGTTGTATCTTTCTAAAAAGTACGAACTTCTCCATCAGCAGGATGATATCGATGAGAAACTGAGTGTCCGAAGCAGTAACAGCCAACAAACACCCAACATGGTTGAGAACTGGGTCAAGTCGCAAATACAGACTGAGAGTGCCAGTCTAGGCATCCATATAGGTATGGCCGAACGCGCTGATCATGTCCAACCCTTGAGTGAAAATACGGTCGAGCTAGTGAGCACAAATTTTACATCTACTCCCATAGCAAAAGCTAAAATATCATCTATTGTTTCTGAGCAAACGAATCAGGAACCAGTGATAAATTCAACTCCTATACAGACAATATCAACGTCTGAAGCCACAATAAATGAGATTGCCTCTATTGCGACCGTTGTAGAGAACTCCAGTAGTTTCAAAGGCTCTGTTGTTTCACCTGTTTGTGTCGATTCTATTCTCAACATGATGAAGATATCGTTACCAAAGATTGATAACAGCAAACCGAAAATTCATAAAGTATCTGCATCAGCGTTCGATGAATGGCGAAGTAAATTGAAGCGGGGCGAGCTGGAGGTCATTCCGCACGAAGAAAAGGAGAGTAAGAAGCGGGAACTAAACCATCTGGCACTTGTGAAGCAACTCGAAGATCAACACGGTAAGGAGAGACAATTACAACATCAACGCGAAGAGCAGCTAAATCGTCAACTGCAGCAACAACAACGCGAGCAGGCGAAGCGGAATAGTGAATGGCAACGCAAACTTCAGCTGCAGCACGAAATCCAAGAAAAGCAGATGAATGAACTAGAGCGTTTATGGAAGTTGGAGCAGCAGATAGCCAACCGATCTGGCACGACACGGTGTATGAATAAAAATTTAGAAACGCAATCTCGTGCAGAGAATCAATTAGCAGATTACGACAATAATAAAACAAAATTTACAATTTCTTTTGATCGGCATTCGGTAAGTCCATCTGGAGCCAATCAGTTAAGCGATGAGATGAATGATAACCCCTCACAGTACCACGATTTACATTCCTCTACCACCGTTGAAAGTCCGGTAGGAGGTCGTACCCGATTTTCATCCTCTTTGAATTCACCATTAGTTGCTTCTTCGGCAGTGCCGAAATTTGAAAATGTTCATCCATCCGAAGCGTGTCCCCCCGCTGTGATTCTACCGTCGTTAGGTCCCACTTCTCAACAAATAGCATCCCGACACGTCGTGTGCAAGGAATTACCAATATTTGCAGGTGACCCGGCTGATTGGCCACTTTTTATAAGCAGCTACAACCACTCGACATTAACGTGCGGTTATTCCGACTTCGAAAACCTACTGCGACTGCAGCGATCGCTTAAAGGAAGTGCCAAGGAAGCAGTAAGCAGCCTATTACTTCATCCATCCACTGTGCCACAAGTATTGTCGTCATTGAAGTTGTTGTACGGACGACCGGAACAAATAATTCATACGATGATCGCCAAAGTTAGAGCGGCCCCCTCCCCTAAAGCAGATAAGTTAGATTCATTGGTGACTTTTGGTATGGTGGTTCAAAATCTTTGTGGGCACTTAAAAGCAGTAGGAATGGAGAAGCATTTAGCAAACCCTATCCTACTACACGAACTTGTGGATAAACTTCCAGCAAACGTAAAATTCAATTGGGCGCTCTATCAGCAACAATTTACAGAAGTTGACCTTAGTGTGTTCGGTGACTATATGGCGCAAATTGCATCTGCCACCAGTGGTGTAACAATGTTTGCAACACCTAGTTCAAAGGTATCAAAAGAAGACCCCCGAAATAAGCTGAAAGAAAAGGGTTTCGTGAACACGCACTTAACCGTAGATCGAGAAACTTCCAAGAAACAGGATAAGAATAAAAAGAAGAACGTTGATCAATTTAGCAATAATATCAAACCATGTTCGATATGCTCCGTCGATAATCATATAGCCGGTGATTGTCCTAAGTTCAACAGCCTAGGGCTAGACGATCGCTGGAATATTGTGAAGGAGAAAAAATTGTGTAGGCGTTGTTTGATTCCACACACTCGTTGGCCTTGTAAGAGCGAACCTTGCGGAGTGAAGGGATGCCAGAAGAGACATCATCGTTTACTTCATTATGAACTTCCTCAAATGAATCCAACAACAAACGAGTCTACACCAAATGTTGTGTTCAATTTGCATCGTCAACATGCCACCTCGGTGCTATTTCGAATAGTTCCAGTCGTCTTATACGGTAAAAATGGAAAAGTGGATACGTTCGCCTTTCTCGACGATGGGTCGTCGGTGACGCTTATAGAAAGTACGATAGCAATGGCCCTGGGGTTGGAAGGAAAGAAAACGTCTCTCTGTATTCACTGGACGACGGGTGTTACAAAAAATATCGCGGAATCTCTGGAAGTAGGTCTAGAAATCTCTGGTATTAATCGTTCGCAACGTTTTATGGCTTCAAACGTATTCACAGTGGATGGACTTGGATTGCCAAAGCAAACGATGAATATCACGGAAATGATAAACAAATACGATCATCTGAGAAAGCTTCCAATCCAGAGCTTCCAATCGGCAGTACCTGGGATACTAATTGGTTTAAGCAACGTTCATTTACTAGCAACATTGAAGCTGAGAGAAGGACGGGTAGGAGAACCAATTGCTACAAAAACGCGCCTTGGTTGGGCCGTTTACGGTAACATGAAAGAGAGACTACTTTCACTTCCACACAGGCAGTTACATATATCTGAAAGCTCAACTGAAAATGATCTCCATGAGTATGTTAAAACCTTTTTCGCGGTGGAAAGTCTTGGCGTTGTCACTTCACCTAGTAAGGAAAGCATTGACGAACAACGAGCAAACTCTATTCTTTTCGAAACCACCAGACGACTAGAGAATGGAAGGTTTGAAACCGGACTACTCTGGAAACAAGACTATGTTGAATTTCCGGATAGCAGGCCAATGGCAGAAAGAAGGATGAGATGTTTAGAAAAACGCTTAGCGCGAAACCCGCTGCTATATGAGCAAGTTCGGAAACAAATCGTCGATTTTCAGACAAAGGGATACGCGCACAAAGCGACTGCGGAAGAGCTCGATAGATTTGATCCTCGCAGAACTTGGTACTTACCACTCGGTGTGGTCATAAATCCAAAAAAACCAAATAAAATACGGCTTATATGGGACGCTGCGGCTAAGGTCGACGGCATATCTTTGAATACCATGCTGCTGAAAGGACCTGATTTGTTAACACCATTGTTGTCTGTTCTGTTCCAGTTTAGAGAGAGACAAGTGGCAATTTGTGGGGACATCGAAGCCATGTTCCATCAAGTAATGATAAGAGAAGCCGATCGCAGTGCACAATTGTTTTACTGGAGAGATTCACCGGAGAAACCTCTTGATACGATGGTAACTGATGTTGCTATCTTTGGCGCGACATGTTCCCCTGTTCATTCGCAATACGTTAAAAATCTCAACGCAACCCTATTCGAAGCAGATCATCCCAAGGTAGCTAATGCAATCCGTAATAAACATTATGTCGATGACTACCTTGATAGCGTCGATACGGTAAACGAAGCGGTTGAAATGGCCCTAGGAGTAGCAGAAGTCCACGCGAAAGCCGGATTCCACATTCGGAACTGGATTTCGAATGAACGATCGGTGTTAAACAGAATTGGAGCTGTTAAACCTACGACTGTGAAAAATTTCGTTGTGGAAAAAGAAAATGGAATGGAACGATTGCTTGGAATGGTGTGGTTGCCGGAAGAGGACGTGTTCTCATTCTCTTTAACCCTTCGCGAGGACCACATGCCGCTGTTGGCGGGAGAAATAGTCCCGACTAAGAGACAATTATTGAGCGTGGTTATGAGTATATACGATCCAAACGGATTAGTCGCTGCGTTTGTCATCCACGGAAAGATATTAATTCAGGATGTGTGGCGATCAGGTATTGACTGGAACGACTCGATACCCGTCGAGCTCTTATGTCGCTGGAAACGGTGGGTTGCAGTTTTACAGAAGATAGAGAGCGTCAAGGTCCCACGCTGTTATTTCAAGAATTATCATCCGGAAAATTTGAAAAACTTAGAGCTTCATATCTTCGTTGACGCTAGTGAAAAAGCGTACTCTGCTGTGTCTTATTTTCGTATCGTTGAACAGGAACACGTTCGGTGTGCACTGGTAGCATGCAAAACGAAAGTCGCTCCATTACAACCACTTTCTATTCCACGTCTCGAGCTTCAGGCAGCTGTCATTGGATCTCGTTTGCGTGAAACTATCACTAAAGGCCACTCTCTCCCAATTTGGCGAGTCGTATTTTGGACGGATTCTAAAACGACCCTCCAATGGATTAGATCAAAGGACCTTCGCCGGTATCGACCCTATGTTGCTTTCCGTGTAAACGAAATTCTAACATTGTCAAAGGCAGTAGAATGGAGATATTGCCCATCGCGCTTAAACGTTGCAGACGAAGCTACGAAATGGATTAAGAAAGGACCATCATTCGAACCGAACGCTCAGTTCTACATGTGCCATAAGTTTCTGTACCACCATGAAGATAAATGGCCCCAAGATTGCATTGCAATTGTGGATCAAGCTGCCGAAGAGACACGGTCAGCGTTTGTGTTTGGTCACTTTATTATGAAACCAGTGATACATCTAGAACGGTTTTCCAAATGGGAAAGGTTACTACGAGCCACTGCTTATGTTTATCGTTTTATATCTCGCACGTTGCACCGTGAGCAACGACCGTGGCCAGAAAACTTAACACGTGCGGAATTGCAAACAGCGGAACAGGGTTTGTGGCGTAGGGCACAATCAGATGTTTATCCCGACGAGGTTGCTACATTCATAAAGAACTGCCAGCTACCAGTCGAAGATCGAAAGCCCATAGAAAATTCAAGCAGCATATTGAAACTCTGCCCGACACTTGACGAAAGCAAAGTTCTTAGAGCCAGGAGCCGAACAGAATCCGCAGAGTTTGCCACGTTCGATTCCAAATATCCAGTCATTCTACCTAGATACCATCGCGTGACGGAGTTACTTGTGAACTTCTATCATCGTCAGTTCCATCATGCAAATAACGAGACAGTGGTCAATGAAATAAGACAAAGATTCAACATTCCGAGATTACGAGTTTTAGTACGATTAGCTTCAAAGAATTGTCAATGGTGCCGTGTATACAAAGCTGTTCCTGTTGCTCCTATGATGGCTCCTCTGCCCAAGGCTCGCTTATCTCCCTTTGTGCGCCCATTTACGTATACAGGCGTTGATATATTTGGGCCCTATTTGATTCGAATTGGACGCAGTACTGCGAAGCGCTGGGTAGCCCTTTTTACCTGCTTGACCATACGGGCTGTACATTTGGAAATTGTTGCAACTCTTTCAACCGATTCTTGCAAGAAGGCAATTCGCAGGTTCATCGCACGCAGAGGTGCACCGCAAGAAATTTATTCGGACAAAGGAACGAATTTTCAGGGTGCTAGTAGAGAACTGTCACAGGAATCGATAAAAATTATGAACAACGAGCTTAGCAGCACCTTTACAGATGAACACACGCAATGGCGATTCAATCCCCCGGCAACTCCACATATGGGTGGCTGCTGGGAAAGGATGGTTAGATCAGTGAAGACTGCATTGGGTACGATTCCGGTAGAACGCAAGTTAGATGAGGAGTCATTGAACACACTACTGGCTGAGGCTGAGCATATGGTGAATTCACGTCCTCTCACGTTCGTTCCGTTAGACAGTGCAGATAGTGAGGCGTTGACTCCTAACCACTTTTTGATGTTGGGTTCACGCGGTGTGAAGCAGCAGGTGAAAGATCCAGTTGAGGAAAACACTGCGATTAGATGTAGCTGGAACCGCATTCAGCATACGCTAGATGGATTCTGGCGCCGTTGGGTGAAGGAGTATCTACCCACAATTTCCAGAAGAACGAAGTGGTTCCAAGATGTGAGACCAATCAAAGAGGGTGACCTTGTATTGATAGTAGATGAAGGCATTCGTAATCGCTGGCTTCGAGGACTAGTGCTGAAGGCGTACCCTGGTAAGGATGGTAGAGTTCGTAGGGTGGATGTGCAAACTAAAAATGGTATCTTGCGTGAACGAGCAGTCGTTAAGCTAGCCCTGTTGGATGTAGTTGATGACACCGTTGCAAGCCATCCGGCGACACGTGGGGGAGAATGTTACGGACAATCTGTAACGACGATACCCCTCGGAGCTAATACCAAAATATTGAGCCAACGTGATGACAAATGAACGTCAGTCGATCGGGAAACGAAACGAACAGTAGTAGCCATGTTAGATACGTATGTGAATTGGAAGTGAGTTTCATCAAGTAAGAGATTTATTGAATTATTGAAATATTATTAATTTAAGTCTGAAATTCATTTATAAAAATATAGATTAGGCTTTCTTTGATCAAGAAGATCATTTTGTTACGCGACAGATATTATAGTAGGAGACTAAAATGTGAGTAAGAAATTTCTTAAGTAGCTGTAAAATTGTTAAGAAAATATAATTTCAGCTTTGAGCTATAACATCTATACAAATAGGGTTTTGCTACAAGAACTCCGAATACCGTCGCTAACAAGTCATGTGACTGACACACAGATGGCGCTATCATTGTCAAATCCATATGACCTTTATGAAGTACCAACAAAGACTATGTGTGAAATTTCATGACATCTCGATATCTTGTTAATATGATGTCTTTGGCTGGTGAACCACGTCTGATGTGTCCAATGACACAAGAGTCAGCTGGGAAGGTTATGACTTCAGTGTTTTGGGGTTCACATGGTATAATCTGCATCGGCTATCTTGAGGAAGGAAAAACAATCTATAGCGATAGCGTTGTTAGTTCGTTTGAAGGAAAGGTGCCTTCATATGTCGAAGAAAAAAACACTGTTTCACCAATACAATGCACCGATTCACAAGTCGATGGCAACAATGGTGAAATTAAATGAAATACACTTCGAATTGATTCATCTTCCACCCTATAGTCCAGGGCTGGTTGTATGAGACATAGTTACAGACTTTCTCTGATCTAAAAAAAATACTCTCCGGTAAGAAGTAAAGTAAAGTAAAGTCTATTTTAAGGTGCAAGACGAATCCTTCTACAAGCATGGCGTCGAGGAGTTAGAGAAGTGTGGAGTGGATCTTGAAGGAGATAACATTGATGAATAAAATTGATGTTGGCAAAAATGCATGTTTCTTAATTAGTCACACGACTTATTTACCCCTATTCTGTATTTCGTTCGAATCGGATTGTTTCGATCGAATACGAAATTTGACATTCTGTAGCTCGATCAGTTCGAGTTTTCCATACAACAAAAACATCATTCGATCGAATTAGAGAATGCAAATTGTTACATTCGTTCGAAGTAATCCGTTTCGATCGAAATACAGAACAGGGATGATTGAGTGATGCGTTATTAGGCAAATAGTAAGTAGGATTGAAAATCAACCACAGTAATAAAATGGAAATGAATGAAGAAACGCTGTCTTTATAATTGCAATGCTAAATCGCAAACATCACATTCAAAAACGTTTCTACAACCATGCCGTTTCAAAAGTCAGGTGAAGAAAAACTACATTTTAAATGATCGATGTAATCGATATAACAGTTCAATCTATAGTCATTAAAAATGGTTTAATGGCAATAAGAGGTGTTCCTTTGAATGGCCCGCATTTTTGGCAGATGTCACTTTTGAAGCTGTAATATTTTGACATTTGACAAGTAGAAACTGCGACATTAACAAAAATGGAACGATGCTAGCTTCATCGACGCATTGAAATGGAGTTCCGGTGAAACTCTCAACGGGTAAGCATGCTGTTTCGCATTCCCTTCAAACCGGCATGACACCTCTCCATTGTCCAAAAGACGGATTGAATAATTAGTTCTCGTTTGACTGCTTGTTTCTGAGTGCGAAAACCGATTGATAGTGACATAAATTTCATTGAATTGTCGTTCACTTTATGAATGTGTTAGTGTAAAAGTCAGGTGACTTACACCATTTCATTACACTCCAACTAGAGGAATAGACGCTACTGACTAAAGTAATCCAGGAAATTTCAACAGAAATGATTATTTATTAGTTCTATAGATATAAAATTCAAAGCTATGGGTGACTAAGAAATGATGTTTTCCAAGAAAGTGCGTGTATTAGTGAGAAATTACAAGTAGTTACTACTCCAAAAGGAAGGCCCTCACTTTCGATGAAACTCTCGAGTGAGCACGGTGTCTCGTGCTAGTGCAGTAAAAATTTCGCGAGAAAGAAATTTCATCCGGGATTTGGCGACTCGATACAGTGAGGTTTTTACTGGTAGCGCAGTGAAAAGAAAATACATTGAACTTCGGACGAAAATTAACCTACAATATAATCTAAGTTGCTGTACCATAAATCGGTGTCATCTCCCAAAAATTTCTGCTCACAGCAAACCACGAAAAATCCAGCTTTGCTTTCGTCACCGGCCATATTGACGTTGATCTCTGAGTAATGGAAGAGGGCTGAGAACCTTGAAGAGGTTATCTGATTTAGGGTACTTCTTGTGGGTTATCTGAAAGCATACGTGCAGGAGGACAAAAGTTTTTTATTTGACTGAAAAAGTACCATGTTTTGGAACTAGTAAGCAACTGCTGAAGCGTTCGATACTTTCATAAACTGTGAATTTAATTCTAACGTGACACCAGTTATTCTTCCTGTGTAACACTTGTTCGTTTCATAAGATTTCACATAATTGTTTTAATGTAAGCTTGCTTCTAGATACGTTTACCGTCGCGTCTCTATCATGTTCGAACCTCGCTTGAAGCCAGGACTGCATGCGGTCTACATCCCATCTTGTTTTTGGTTTTCATTATTGTTCACAAAACTATTCGTACTGGTTCTAATTTATTACATTGACTGATTTAATGATTATTCGTTTGGCATGAAGCAAGCATGAAGCTAAACTTGTCTACTAAGGACTCTTGGGAATTTTATCGGATGTTAAGTTTTTGTTTGTTTTCCTACCAAGCTAAGCTAAAATTATAGGAAAAATTTCTTGTTTTTCCTGTTAATTTTCTTTGCGCCGAATTTCTGCAAGAAGTGACCATATTCTCGAGCTCTTTTTGTCTAAGGTCGCGGACGAGAAGAGAGGTTAGTGTCGCACTCTCGTCAAATCTGATTACTTATTTAACTTTCCATGTTGGATTAATCTTGAGCGCGTGAATTTTTGTTCATTATTTTCTCTTAGTTGCATTTATTTATACATTCGCAAATTAAGTTTACTGCGTTCTATGGTTTGCTTATTCTTTTAAACGGGGTTTCCTTCACACACTCTTGAAAAAAGGCACTGAAATTGTTGTTTCTTTGTGGACATAGGGGATTGGCGCTCCCAACAATTTTTTTATTAGTTTTTATTTTATTTTACAAGCATTTCTCATTACTTAAATTTTTTTATTATTTTTAAGTATAAATGTATAGTTTTATTCTGCTTTGCTTTATAATTCTTTATCGTTTTTAATAAGCATGTTTTTCAATGTGAGTACTAGCATTTCTGTGTGTGTTGTGTATTTGCAAAATAGACGGATCAATGAGTGGCGTCCGTTTCGTGGCGGTTCGTAAAAACGTAATGGCGTGGTGTGGCGAGATAGAAAACAGAGTGTACCGCAACTTCAAGCGAGGTTCCAGTTTTCGTCGATGATTTGTGATTGCTAATGATGCTTTTTTGCTCGCTCTCTCTCTGTGTCGATGTGCTAGGCTGCCTACATTAAGTTGTCACACGTCACTTTTTATCTGATCATAATTCCTTCTGCAACGTGGCAAGAAACAATTTAATATCGACGATGCATAAAAACGTGTCCTACCTTCTCGCTTTAACACTTTCAACAATTTTTTCTCTCTTTCCCTTTCCCTCTTTCTTCCTACGTTTTGTTTTTTTGTTTGTTATCTAACTAGTCGCTCTTTATAGTTAAATCTTTGGTATGGTTTTGTTTTCTTCTGAATTCACGTTCTTCTTCTACCGTTACTTCTTGTTCCATAAGCATTGTACAAGAAAGAAGTCAACTTACTTTTCTATTTCAAGATGAGAAAATAACCTAAGATGCCGTTTACTACTTCAATTTGAAATATATTCACAAATGTTTTCCACTTTTGAAAATAACTAAATAGTGCAAATATCTTACACTGTCATTATTACGCAAGCAACTATCTTCCTAAACTTGCCATTGCTGTTTTCTGTCACATAACACTTGTTACTAAATATGGTAGTTTAATAATCGATAGAAAATATACCAATTAAAAATAGTTTTCATTTCATTTTGCCTTTTGATCGGCCTCGTAGATGTTTTTCCATAAAAAAATATGTTCATTACTTCTCGGTATGTTTTATTTCATCCACCGTTTTTTTCGTGCGTTTTTCGTTCCCTTCTTCGGCCCGCCCCCTTGCCAGTTGTTGCAAGTATCGCAAGTAGTCTCTTTGTCTAGCTTTATTTTTTTACAGTATGTATATAGCTAAAAATGTAAAAATGTTTCTTTTTGTTTGCTTCTTGTTATTTCGCATTTTTCGTAATTTTTTAAACCATTTTTGTCGGAGAAGCTAATGTTTGTTGTGTATGTGTGGCAAATCCGCCCGAACGCACGTTCACGCGAGTTCGATTGGTAATCACGTTTTGTTGTTATTGCTGTTGCGTTCCAAACAACAATCAAAACGTGAGCTTTGCTCAATTGGATTTGAATATTGACAAGAATGATATAGCGGATCAGTTCGCTTGGTTCGGGATGATAGCGAATGCCTGAGTGTAAGACGACGACAACTAGACGGAGCGAGATAGATTACTCTCGCAAATCGTTTCGTGCTTTTCCGTACGGTTGCATAACGTGTAACACGCACGGCAAGCGGTAAGGAATTTGTGTCAGCGCATATTAAATTTTGAAGAAAATACACGTAGTTGTAGTAAAGATAGGTGTGTTCTGCTTCTTTACTTTTTTTTGCGATTTCATGAATTTGGAATGCGCGTGATTGGTTCGGTGTCTCTGCTTAGTGTATGTGTGTAGAAGTGTATTTGCTCAAAAAATAGATCGCGTTTTTTATTTATCTCATTTTTGTTTTTTTTTCTTTTGATTTAACGAACATCATTTCGTGCGATAATGTTCAAAAAATTTGTTACTTAACATACTTACAATTAGATGTTATTTTGCATTAAATTTATTTTGTTATTCATTAATGATAATATTTGAAAAGCTTGACTAGTGTTTTTTTATTATTAATTAAAGGCTCGCCCCAACCCCTCGCGTTTGATTTACAAATAAGTATGTATTATATAATAATTACAGTACTTTCTTTTATTGCACGCAGAAACATATTAATGATTTTATTACTTTTAGCTGGTTGTTTTTCGCATGTTTTCATAAACTTTTTGTTTGTTGTTTTTTTTACAATAGTAGAACAAAACCTGTGCGATCTTTTTTTCTCTTATTGATAATATAAAAAGCCTTAACATTATCGCAGCAATGCCGTTTTTAAAGGTTTGATTTTTTATTTTTTTACATTTTTGTATGCTTTGTAGAAAAATAATAAATAAAAACGCATATGACTTGCATGCTCTTGCTGTAGCCAATATAATATATTTACTTCTTTATTTAATCTCACTTTATTCACATGTGGTACAGCTGTTACTTCCAGTAACAATCGCTCAACCAGATTTGTTTGCTCGTTTGCTTCGACCGCTCAACATTTTCTTGGTTTTTCTTTCAGAAAACATTGATTTGATTGTGCTTGTCATACCTCACATCTTCGGGTTCTTAATTTTTTTTTTGAATTACTTTGAATTCTATGCAATTGTTTCTCTTATTCTGTTTGCTTTTCTCGTTAGCCTTCAATATTGCCCTGTTATTTGTTGTTTAATCAATAATATTGGAAATATCCAAACCGCAGAATTATCAAATTTGTTTAAAAAAGAGATAAATTTGTTATTCAATCGGTGAAATTAATCAAAGCTAACTACTTTGTTCTCTAGAAAATCAATAACCCGTGCTAGGCTTGTCTGGCTTACATCGATGTGTTGTGCCAGTTGCATCATCACTGTGTACTGCTCACTTCTCGGTTCGGTAGATTTGTATACACTGTCGCACTGCGTTTTGTCCTTTGTTTTATTGTTCTTACAAAATTGGAATGGATTGTGGATTGTTTCCTCTTGGTTTCACTTATTTTCATATCACACATGGTTCATTTTGTCGTAGTTGTTTGTTGTTTCACATATTTTACGGATTTGATTTCACGTTAGTTTTGCGAATTGTCTCACACCAGTCTTCCAACGACAGTTTTCTTTTAATTGTTCGTTCACTTTCACTACCACTGGTTTATGTCTTTATTTGATATTGTCTCATTCGCTGATCTAATTGTTGTTCGTACAGTACGACAAGTAAATAGTTTTATTATCGCATTAGTATGTGCAACCATTGAAAACAGTTCGAAGAATCAAGATGGCAAAAACGGGTAACTGAAAGGCAAACGATTCCAGCAACTGCAACAGAGAACTAATCGCTTTCCTTGTTTGTATTCGCATAATCCGGTTGTTCAGTTCTGGTGGATTCGATCTCATTATCCTTATTGAGCATGTGACACTTTCTCCTTCTTCTTCCCTTGGCGTTGGCAGGATCTTTGTCCATTTGAAATTTTGGTTGTTGTTTTCTAATCCTCAGCTTCTGGGTTTGATATTTTTTTTAACACGTGTGTTGTTATGTTCACTGGTTTGTCTTATGCGATTAAAGTTTTTCTTTAAATAATAAAATTTATTATATGGCAGTCGGCTTTCCCTTTCATTATTGAATATTTTCTCTTTTTTTGTCGGTTTTGTTTTTAGTTCTCTAAATCTCTTAAATATTATTTCTGTCGTGCTTCTGAATCTGAATCAGAGAGAGGGGGGCGAGGCCTGGCTCAGACATCCGCCGATCGTGAAGTTATACTTGGCGATCGTGAATGTATCACGACTCGGTGACCGTTTTTAGTTACAAATCCATCACTTTCTACTAGAACGGCCGTTTGACGACCTTGAGGATCATTATTGCCGTCGGGCGACTCTTTTGGTGATAGACTATGCTCCACTATACCTAAGTTAGCCTGAGAACCACTACCGCCTCCACCGCCAGAGCCGGGTGTTGTTCCGCCGCCACCACCACCACCGGGACTACTTACACCGTTACCTCCACCACCTCCTATACTACCGCTACTAACTCCACCGCTAATTGTTCCAGTGCCACCTCCACCATCACCGTCACCGCCGTCATTATCACAAACGTCGGCATCGGTATCGTCCCCAGTGGCACCACCACCACCTCCACCTTCTTGGCGATCTTTGTGCTTCTTCCACGCGTGCTGTATCAGTCTGGCACAATACTCCTCCCGCTGACGCCACAACGTCGAAGACACTGGCTCGTAGCCAACCTCATCCGGGCGCTGTTGCACTTCACCCAATTCGGCAGTTTCTTCGATTGGGTTGCCTTTTCGGGCGAAGAAATCTTTCGTGAGGGCATCCAGAATATCCACACAGAACATCATATCCCCCCGACAGATTGGGATGTCCATGGAGATGATTTTGTACCTGTTCGGTTTGTGGATTTGCAACGGTGGTTCGAGTACATCCAAAAAGTCCGACAGTTGGTCATACCGTACGTATTGAGTACCGTCCGGATCGAACTGCTGCCATATTTCGTAGTACATATCGTAATCGTCGTCCGTAAGACCCTCCTGCACATCTTCGGTGGCTTGCGAATAGTTTTCGAGAATAACAGCGATGTACATGTTGATAACGATCAAAAAACTAATTACAAGGTACGCTAACAAATACGTGATGCCGATCGTTGACGAGCCACAGTTCCCAGGGTAACCCTTGTCGTTGTCTGGTGGCAGGCAGTCCTCTTCGTTGATTATTCCATCCAACACACCATCCCATCCGGCCGATGTGGACATCTGTGTCAAGCAAAACAGAAAACGCCATTCTAAATCTTTTAAATCCAAACTACCGTCAGCGGTTGTTACTCACCTGAAAGAGCAGGATCATGCTCTGGCCAAAGGTCTTGAAGTTGTACACATCATCCAAGCCACTCTTGTCTTTGACGTGCATGAAGAATGACATACCGAAAATGGCAAAGATGAACATCACCAGAAACAGCAGTAGACAGATGTTGAACAGTGCCGGCAGAGACATAGCCAGAGCAAACAGTAACGTACGAATACCTTTGGCACCTTTGACGAGACGCAGTACACGGCCGACTTTTGCTACACGTACGACTCGGAGTAGCGTGGGCGACACGAAGTACTTTTCAATCAAATCACTGAGTACGAGACCTGCAGAGGTAACCGGAAATACGATTGGATTAGGTATGTTTTTACCTTTTTTAATAAATATTAAAAACAGCTATAGCATTCAGTTCAAACTTTGGAAAACTTTTCCGTGGCTCGTAGGGCCGAATCGATATTATTGTGTAAGCCAGAGTTTCCCAAAGTGGTTGATATAGACCCCTTGGGGTGATATCCTTTTTTCGGGGGTCGACGTAAACGAAAACTGACTATGGGGGTCGACGAGGTCTAGAAATCAACCCCCTATTGTTTGATATAAGTTGTTATTTGAAATATTTACGCTTAAAAGTGGTGTTCATTTGACCATCCGCAGAAATTGGTAAGTATTTTACATCAATATTAAAAAAGCAAGAAATTGAATTTTCAAAGTAATTTGTTGATGGGGGTCTGAAGCCTAAGTTAATTTTAGTAAAGGGGTCCATGACCCAAAATAGTTTGGAAACCTCTGATGTAAGCGATATTTTTGTATAAGCGACTTTTCCCCCATTCCTGTGCACAGTGATCCTAATTACACCAAAACGCGATTTTTGTTTGTGCTTCAGAGCTTGATTTTGAGCTTGAGCTTGAGCGGTACCCCTGGTTGCTACTCTGTTACTGATCGGGATCAGCTGATATTGCACAGAGAAATTCTGGAAGATCAGACCTAGGAATGGCAGATCAACCTTCATTGTGCAACTTCTGGTAACCCCGAAGTTTATTGATCAGTACCGGCGCCGGCCAGGTCCGGTTGTAGGCCCGCATAGGGATAGGAAGGTATGTTAGTCCAACACTTGTTGTTACTAGAGGCCGTATGTACTACTGCGCACTCCACAAGTGTCAAGGGAGAAGGATGTTTGTTAGTAAAAATTTCAGTAATTGTAGTATTCGTGCGTCTCAGTATGTTCCGGTTTCAAGATGTTCGGGTGCACCACTAAACTCACTGACTTCCCGCGTGAACGATTCAACAATATTCGATACTGAAATCCCGGCAAGTCTTGATTTCCTGTTCTTATTCGTGAAAACTGAGAGAAAATTTAAAATATTATCTCGTAACGAACTAAAACTTCCTTATTTTTTCAAAATGAAATGACCCACTACAAAATAAACGAGTGAATAGGATCCAGACAAAATAGTTGATTCACTGTAGTGACATATTCTAAAAATTATATCAAATCATTTTAAATCACCAAACAAAGGTCTACAGATTTCACGCGCGTCTTGATTGTTTTTAATTATTTATTAAATTTATTAATAGGTTGCTCAACCGGCTACCGAGAAAAAAATATTAAATTATCAAACAAACAAGTATTTTTTTGCTACTTATTCAATACACCGATGTATGTTATCTCTGTTATTAACCTTGTAATATTAAAGGACTTGCGCAATAGTTGACTTTAATCCTTCAATTAAAAAAAACCTCCTGCAATTTTCGCCTTTTACGACATGAAAGCAGGAACCCAGTGGATCTATTCTTGGCTTATTTTTTTCCGCCTGATTCCACACGGCATCTATGCTGGTTCTGTCCGGAGAAATCTAATAGGTACTATCAATCTTCTAGTGGACCCCAGCCCCTTGTTTGCGCTTCAGAGGCTGATTTTGGAGCCTAAAGTATAGATTTTGATTGGAATTGCCCCTTCTCTAGATATAATTATTATTTGTTAGTAATCCACCAAGAAGTGAGGTTAAAGTTATAGCTTGCCTTTATTACGTGATAGTGAATCAATTTTTTCGGAGAAGTTGTGGGTCATATTATTACAAGAAAACATGCCGAACACATGAACTCTTTCAAATGGGTTGATGTGAAGATATGAAGCATTCTTTTTAGCATCATAATTGTTAATTGTTCGTCTGTGACGTGTTAAACCTTATATTGGAAATTCTGCCTTACCTTTGAATACAAAGTGATAACCTATACATTTTTATAACTAAATAGATTGTAATGTTCTTCAACTATAATCACCGAAAAAATGATATTTTCATATCATTTAAATTTATTCAAAAACCTGTTTTAATCCACCTAGTGGTGTAATGATGCCTTTCTCACATCAATCATACTCTGTAATACTGTGGTATTCTTCAAAATAATTACCTTCGATTCTTGAAGGAAACACCGGAATCGCTTTGTTTGGCCGTAAACTGCTAATGTCTACCGATTAGAGCAGTTTAGATTTAGATTTGCCTAAGGAACGAATGCATCTAAACGTTAATGATGTAAGTGAAAATCAAATCAACAAGGCGTCTAACTGTGTGAACATTATGTTCAAACGTGGAAGAGATGCAGTTGCATTTGCTTCGGTTAATAACGGGGTGCACAGTGTTGACACGACAATGTTAAATATAGCATCTTCCCCCGCAGACCAGCGATCAGTTCGTTCGGGAAAGCATGTCGCAGTACGGTCAAGTTCTTTCCATCGAAAGGGAAATATGGCTGATTTTTTTCCCAAGTATCCGGAGTGGTACGTATACAACTACATAAAGCAATTCCATCTTACATCATTTGTGATCAAGACGGGATACATCCGTGTAAAACGCAGATTACGTATGAAAATCAACTGGGTACATGTCACTTTTGTGAACAACCTGCACACTACGGCAAACCTTGCACTGAAACTGCGGAAAGGACATCTTGAAAGAAAAACAAGGACAACCGCTCTACAACGGAAACTAGAGAATGCAGTGCTCCTGTTTCAAAAACACTTTCACCATCAAACCAACTATCAACTGCAATCAATGTACAAAGCGCATCTACAGCAAATAGCAATAAACCCAAGACTGCGATCAATAATGAAAACAAGGAAACGGAAACCACTCACAACTCCAACGATGTACCAATGGCTGATATGAGCTACGGACAAAGTGACCTCCAATCTTCGCTAGAAAGAAAATGGAAGCCCTTCTCCCCCTAGAAGAAGGGTGACAACGAGACAATAAAAAAAATTATATTGTCTAACAAATATTGTCGGTTTCCACAGTGATTGCATAACCTTTCTATATGAGAAAGGTAAAAATAGGTATCTTTATTGAAATTGTCCTGATTATTTTTTTAAATATGTTGTTCTACTTATCTCAATTAAGCAATCGATTACCAGTATTTCTTGTCCCAATTTTTGAGAGACAATCAAATATTGATGCAGAAAACATGTTGATCGATAAAAAGGTATCTCACTGCTAGGTGTATTAAGCACGTTTTTTCTTTACTATATGGTGCCTTTCTCTTCTTAGTCCTATGGAAGATTTGATCGTGAAAATCCTCTGTTTTGCGCTTAACTTATCGACGTCAATTTTACTCTATACGATCGAAAATATGTTCAGCAAATTATGATATTATGATTATGATATATTAAGGTTCAGAATCAAGATTCAGGTTCAGAATGCAAGTCCAGAAACCGATTGTTGCAATTTGTCAGTAACGTCGCATGACCTTGACAAACTGACTGAAATCATTGTAAACGGTATTGCAAATGCCGACTGTCAAATGAGATACGCGATAGTTCTATGACCAAGCGAAAAAGTTCACATGGAAGTTGTTCTGCATTTTCAAATTGCCAAAAGTACCAAGTGCGCTCTCAAGCAGCGAGAAAGTTCTTGCGGAATTTTTTCTATGCTTTGAAGTTCTTAAAAGTTCGACGTGTATGTACCAAGACAGTGGATATTTTTAGTAATTGTGGAGCTTTTGGTTACTTGAGGAATCAACTCCAGAGATGAGTTTTTTTATATCGTTTATTTATATCCGGCTTTAACCTAATTTTGGTCGTTCGCCGGGAAGAGCAGAGATGAGGCGCTGAATTCAGGTCCAGAATTCAAATCTAAATCCAATATAATACAGATCCAGGTTCAGAGTTCAGAGTTCAGGTCGAAAATTCAGGAGCAGGATACCGGTTCAGAATTTAGGTCTTGGATCTGAACCTGGACTATGAACTGGACTTTGACTTACCATATTACTGCTACTGTTCCAAATCTGGAAGTTTCAAATTTTGAAACTGGAAATGGATCACTTATTTCAATACCATATTGCGGTTCCAGCATCTGAAGTTGAACCAGTAATATGGGAAGTTCAGATCCAACTGCTCTTTCGCAGTGTGCTAAACATCGAAGAACATGAATGGCCTTTTTATTCGCATTCGCGTCATCCGGAGATGACGCTGGCATTACCCACTTGTTTTTATGTAACATGGAATAATAAACTCTCACCTAAGATGGACAAGATGACGACGACAAAATCGAACAAATTCCACGGTTCGATAAAGTAATGGTAGCGCAGGGCGAAAATCTTCATCAAACATTCACTACTGAAGATGCAGATGAAGATCATGTTGAGGTAGTCCAGCACCGCACTGAACGTATCCGTTTGCTTGTAGTGATCCAGCGTCATTGTTAACATGTTGAATCCGATGAACAACATGATAATCATGTCGAACTTTTTATTGGTAACTATTTCGAATACTATTGCTTGTGGTCTCCACTGTGGAAAGATGTCAAAAATTCATGCTTCGTGGGCCACATTGAACGGGAATTGTTTACATACCCTAGGCCGTGGAATAGCTTTCAGTGGCTTTTTCGAGCCCATCTTTTTCATTGCGTTGTAGTACTTTTTCTGATCTTCCGTCATGAACATCTCCAGCGAACCTCCCGCTTTCTTCTTCTGCTCGTTAAAATTGTCGATGATAACACCGATGAACAGATTGAGGGTGAAAAATGATCCGAAGATAATGAAGAACACGAAGTATAGGTACATGTAGATATTGGTCTCGCGAATTGGCTGCTTGCCGACCTGAATTTATAGAAAGGAATTCTAGTGAGAAGGATTCTAATGCACGTGAAAAAAAACCTTTCTCACCTCCCGCGAGTCGATCGCGTCATTCATGATCTGAATCCAGCCTTTGAACGTTGCCACCTGAAACAAACACAGATAGGCTTTCCCCACATGGTCGAAGTTCATCGGTGAATTCTCCCACGTGTAGTTTTCCGACTTGCACGCCACGTCATCCGGGATAATTTCATGCGATAGTGTTGTCTTGTTCGAATCGACGCACTAGCGGAAAATGCGAAACGGAAATAGCGATTTAGTAGGGATTTTTCGGGAATAAATTGTACTCACCTTGAAATATTTGCCGGCGAATAATTGCACACCCATAATGGCGAAAATTAACCAAAATATCAAACAAACCAACAACACATTGAAGATGGACGGTATAGCCTGTACCAATGCATTTACGACGACCTGGGTGGAACATGGTTTAAATGAAAAAGGCCATAGTTAGATTATTAGGAGGATCGATGGTATGAAATGTACAGTTCTCCTATATTACGATAATACTATATATAGTTTAAACAATACAACTAAGGCTATTATAGCAACATAAAGCAACTGAACGAACGAATAGCAATTCATAAAAATGTACATACAGGAAGAGGAAGTTGCAGAATGGTTTGGTAAAATTATTTACAGTTTATACATACTGCTGCTATAAGCAAAGCGCGTACATTGCAGTACATTGTATGATTTATGTAAATTTGAGTACTAAACTTAAAGCATAATAAACTGTTACGTTTCGTGCAATACCGATCGAAAATGATTAGCAAATTCAAAAGTTGTATTACATGTCCTGCTTGTAGAGTTAGAGTTTATCAGTGGTGGTAACAATTTACAATAGAATTTCCACGGGTTATGATAATTTCATAGCGAAAGTTTGAGTGTATATTGGTATATGAAATCCCTAAACTTTGTCAGTGAACTATATACAATCGTGTTTCTGGGCGAATCCCCCCATATGTTTTATGGGATTTTGTCACTATCGTAGTCAATAGTGGTGATGGTTTCTTCTTCGTCCTACAGTTGTGATCCTCTCGATGTTCATGTTAATTTCCATTTTTTGTTTCGAAACGGCTTTTTCAAATTCCTTCGATCTGGTTCAGGACCGGCACGGTTTTGTGCCCTACGTTTAAGCGCATGTACGAGAATTGCTCGATAAGTTGTAAAATATGGCAACACTTGCTTCTATACGCCAAATCTGACAACAACATTGTATAGTTGAGTGTTTTAAACGGTAAGTGTGCTCAGAGCACTTTGAAATTCGAGTCTACTTGTGCTACTTATAGTTTGGCGAAAAATGGAATTATCGCTCAATGTTTTCGCGCCCGCGGCTCAAAGTTTGTATGAGGAAATTGAATAGAGACAGTAAGAGGATACAATTTTTTTCATCAAGTCGTATGTGTTTTTGCATGTATATTCGTCGGTGTTGTTAGTTTTCAAATTATTTTCAACATTTAAGGCATTCAGTTTAATAATTAAAAATAAAAATTGCTGGTTTCTTTTACATTTTAGAAAAATTTTCTGCATCTGAAAAGATTATCCCTTACAATTTGTTATTTAAACTTAGTTGTTCTGCGTTTTATTTTTACAATGTAACAAGGTTATTTCTCATTTGAACCGTTATTTTGTAATAATACTTTGTTTTTAATCCTGATAAGGTTATTCATTTTCCACATAAATCTTACATCTCGTTTTTGTTCTTTTATTTTAAGAATTGGTTCCTTTTCACCGGATGAATGGCACATATTTTTCTACATAAAAGTATTTGTGAAAATGTAATTTGACAAGCATGCGATTAAGCTATAGATAGCCTGTAACTGAAGAATTAACATGACTGTGATGCCTTATTATAAACTATACTAGGTGCCAAATTAGTTGTTAACTGTGTATTTGCGAAATGATGTTTCCAATGCATGTCGTATATGTGGCTCTGGACTGTTTAAAATAATCGTTTGCAACTTTGGTTAGCGTTTGTGTGTCATTGTTTTTATTATTGGTGAGAACTTATAGAGCATGCTTAGTATCCGTCGTGAATGGTTTGGAATTGAATGCGTCTAGTCTAGAAGCTGTGGGTTTCTAAATGGTTTGTAGTAAGTTATAAAGGTAGCCTAGTCTACTAAGAAGGATAACAAGAAGAGGCTCGGTTCTAGAAATAAAATAATATTACGATGGTAGTATTTTTACTTATCGAATCAAACCGAATTGATAGTTTGGGTAAATTTATAATAGTCTCTTTTTAAATTCGATAACAAAGAAAGTTGGTAAAATTCAAAACAGGGTTTTCTGGGAATCTCATCACTACTAGTAAACTACTTCGAAAATTAAGATTTGAAACTGAACTGAATCTGTTTGGCAGTAGAAAAGTTAGTATAGCGATAAAAGATGCAGTTACGTACCCTCATACCCTGCATACGGGACATGGCACGTAGCGGTCTCAGCGCTCTAAGAGTTCGCATTGTTTTGAATGCTTGAATACCACCAGCTCCAACGAGTGAAGCAACGAAGTTGATTAAGGACACCTAGATTGGTAATAATAACGTAGATAGAGAGATAGACAGATGGATGATAGAATGGGCGATAGTAGATTGGTTTCTGCTGGGTTCAGTGAGAATTACGGACGATGCAAGTTTCTTATCAATGGTTTTTGAAGTGATTTGTGTAAATGTGGTCTGAAAACGCGAATGTGAACTTAAGGACGTGACCTGAGGAATTGTAGCATGAATGAATTAATACCACCCCAAAAAACTTTAGTCGAATATTTATTTCAGGCGACACTCTACTTTTCTATAAGGAATTCGATGTTGGAGAGAATATTTAAGCTAAAATATTTTACGACAGAGAAGGACAATTTCAAACAGAGCGTTTAAAAAAAATCTATTTTAGTTTCTAGGATCCGATAATTGTTGCAATACGGGTGCCATGCGGTGGGCAATTCGTAAGCGAAATATAGCCACGCGAAGATACTTGTAAACAATAACCACTGAAAGGCGACGAAAACATATGAACGAATATTTTAATTTCGTTAAGTTATTTACAAAATATAATCGCATTTGTAACTTGGATTGTATAAGTCCGCAAGTTAAATTAAATGAAAATTGGTAACCCTTCGTCACTTTTGGATTACGACAAAATGGAATTTCTTTCAAATCGTTCTACCGCCGTTCCCAAAAAATAATGATTTTAATAGTGATATATCTCGTTTGTATGAAATAATATAATTATTACCAACATCTTTCGGGAGTGTCGTGCTGTGTCCGAAAATAAAATTTTCGTAGTGTTAATTTGAAAACGACAACTTTCATCATGACTTACTGCAAAATTATGACTAACAAGGATTATAGAGAAATGTAGCTTGTCCACAAAATTGAGTGATTCGAAGAAGTTTATTTTATCAATTGATTGAATCAAATACAACACAACACAACACATGGTTTGTAGATTTATTTACAGTGAATTTAGATTAACGATAAAACAAAATGACTAAAAACTAATTAGGTGAAACGAATCCTGTAGCACACAGAATACTTTTGGTAGATGTATGCCACTAAGTTAAGGATCTCATGTAATTGCTCGAGCAAGCGTGAAAATAGAAAACAGAAACTGATGTGCTAGCGCCCCGAATAATGCACTTTTTCCTCTATTCTTTTTATTACAGTACGAACAATTCAATAAACTACAAAACAATTGTATTTAATGTGTTCATAGTTAAACAATCCGATATCAGATTGTCAAAAAACTAGTTAGATTTTTGTCTTCCCAGCTGTATTAAAAGCTGGTTTGTCGCATATGTGAACTGCTAAATCTAAGTTTCATTCTCCAAAAAGTTCGGGTACTTGACGAAAACGCAGTAGGGTAAAGTGTTATAATATGCCCCCCTTAAGAAAACATTGAGGTATTTCCAAGTGTATTGATATATTTTCCTCGAGAATGTAAGTATTTCATTGCAATATGGATGAGGAACATAATTTTCAATGACTCCAATAGAAAAGATGAGAATTGATTGATATAAACACATTTTCCAAAACGGCCACATTCTTAGTTTTTTTCGCTCGCCTTAGACGTAATGCCCCAGCAGCCGTAAAATATGTCTCACAACAAATCAGTGGCATGACACACAACAAAAGACATTTTATCCCACAACAATGATACATTATGCTTCTTGAAATGTCCATAAAGTTACTGTTTTGAGATAATCAGTATGTCAAAGAATTGACGGATAAAACATCTATTTAGTCGAAACAAAACTTTACATCGAAAAGCTGCCAAATGAAATTTTGAGTTTTTTCATACTTTCCTGCAAACGACAACCACAAAACTTGCATAGCAGAAAGATCCTACGAAAAGATAGTGTTAGTGATAAAACTTTGGTTCAGAAAAGTCTTCAATGCTTAAGAAAGGAAAGGGGGCATTTTGGCTAGCAGGGGCGCTTTATAAGACTTTCCCCTATATGTTATATTATTCTTATTTTGGCAGATACATCTGGGACATATATGGGAGAGTTTTACGAAGCAGTGTGCCAAATACAGACGCGAAAATGTAAATCAGTGAATAATGTTTTTCGGCAGATTATTTTTTAATCTAAAAATCGAAATTTTTCTCAGACAAAATAAATTTTTTGTCTATAAAATCAATCGAAACAATTTATTACTCAAGGGAGCCCGTAGGGTCTAACATTTCAAGAATGTTTGATCAAGTTTTTAAGTCAAGCTCTTACTTCTTTACAGTATGAGATTTACAGTATGAGATAAAGGCCCATAACTTCCAGAGTTTTGTTCCGATAGACTGTTCCGAAAATTTCACATAATATTCTTGAATTGTTTTACTATAAGAATATATAAAGAAAATAAAAAATGTTTTTTCAAAAGTTTTAGACCCTACCCGCCCTTAACGGCTGAGGACAGTACCGTAAAGTGGTAGGTTTTTTGCTATTTTCCCGTTTCAAATTAAATTTTCTTGGAAACGGTGCAGAATATAGAAAAACCAACCTGACAATGTCTTCGAAATTTAGTTGAGAATATTCTGTGAAACTTTCAGAATGATTCATTGAGTTTAGCGGTCGTGTTGTATTTTTTTTCTGACTGAAGAACTGCTGAAAATTGGAACGCTCGGAAATGCATACCTCTACTTGTTCATCGAATATCTCGGCTTTGAAGGCTTGTATCATAAATCTACCGTGACAAAGTCTATATAATTTAGTTTAGATGCGATTAGTACATAAAAACATATATGTTATCGCGATAAAAATAAAGTCTTGTATTTTTCTGTGAAACAAAGTCAGTTTCAATGCATCCACCATTTTTTTTTCGCTTTGATTTCCTGATAGCATTCTGAAAAAGGAGAGAGATATAAGATTAGCTCGACAAGTCTGCCAAACACACAGACATTCAGTCTTTGTGAAAGTTGATTATTTTTTCATTGTTCATTGGAATCCATGTAATGTCCAACCCATACGATAGATTAATGTGATAAAACTTCTCATCAAAATAATAAAATGTATGCTGGCAACCCGGTACAGTTTGCTCATATACGAGAGAGCCCTCTCAGCAGGCCTTACAATTTTGTTGGTTTTTAAGCGCTTGTTGAACGACATATTGCAAGAAATATTCGTTCAATTTGTTCAATTCGGTTTGTTGTTGTTTTTTCTCTTGCAAAAATAGTGTGAAAATTAAGTGTTACCTTTACATAGAAAGGAAATTTGTTGTTATTCTACGTGAAGTAGAAGTATTGTGCAGGTATGTATTGTTAGTTATGCACTTTCTGAAAACTTCAGAAATTATGCAGTAAAACTAGTCCAACGGGGCTCCAACTCCTCATGTTAAAAATGGCTCAACAATGGACCTCTGTCTGCCGGGTTTGTTGAACGAAAAAAATGCCATTCGGTTAAACGGTCTGTTTCAAAATCGGCAAACGAAGGTCCCGTGTTGGCCTCCCGTTGAACGATTGATTGGACTTTCATTGGACCAATGATCCAACGTATTGGACCAATGAAGGACCACCGTTGAGCGTTTTTTTTTCTAAGTGGGGAAATTTATATTGTGTATGACTAAGACTCGGATCCGTACTGTATTTTGGACCCTAATACTGCATACTGTTTTTCACTCTAAAATGTACTGTATTTTTCTTTGTATTGTATTTTGCCTTTCAAAAGTACTGTTTTTTTTAATCAATCAGGTATTTTACGAATCGCCAAATAAACAAAGAGAATCTGTCGTTTATAGCTCGGCCCTTTTTTGTGAGACGATAGTACAGAACGAATGGAAATGTCAAAAAATTTGTCGCTCTTCTTTTCGTCATGAAAATATCACAAAATGGAGAAATGACAACGTTTCAATTGTGAATCGCTGGATGGAAATATTCAACCATCTCAAACGTGCAGATTGCGAGTATAAAGACATTGCTATAATAGTTGAGTATATTTTATGCTTACCAGGAACATCAGCATCAGTGGAACGCATATTTTCTGCAGTCAATAAACCTTGGACCACAGATAAGACGTGCTTGGAAGTGGATACACTGGAAGCGATACAATTACCTCAAACAAAATATGGGCTGCTTCGTCAAATTTCATCAAAAGAGAAATACGAGATGGCAACTGCAGAAAGATCGAAATCGAAGGTGATTGAAACGATACAAATGTATACAATTGATGGTTATTTCATGATTCGTATATTTTGTTATTTAACTTAAATATTTTTTTTATTTCAACTGAGAAATAAAAAAACAATGAAATGATTAATTAATATCATCTGATAATAGTTTTCTTTTATTTTAGTCATCATTTTTATATAAAATGTGTACTGTAAAACGTACTGTTTTTTTAAAGCCGATGTACTGTATTTTTTTGTTTTTTTTTAAATGTACTGTATTTCGAGAAAAAAAATTCGAGCGTTATGTATGACTAATGTTACCCAGCGCTGTATCTATCGAGGGACAATGTTTTTTCGCAGTTAGTTGAAGAATTAATATGAAGTAAATTTTAGTTTCACCCATACTAAAGCAATTAATTTTGATCCTTAACGTAACGTGCATACGCACAAAGACACACACACACACACATTAGTAGAACATGGAACGTAGTGTCTAGATACAGTTAACAATGGTTTGAAACAAGCAAATAGACAGTAGTACTTCGTTGTCAAATACAACAATGAGACTATAGCAGAGACGTTCGGTTAGATATAGTGTGCATTTGTTGCAAGACGACTATGGGCACCCGCAAGATTCTCGCGAGGGCTCGCTTTCCCGTCCCGTCTACTTACTCTCATACCCTCCCAGCGAGACACGGCTCGCAGTGGACGCAGGGCTCTCAGCGTACGCATCGAGCGGAACGCCGGAATGTCCGCGGCACCGACCCAGATTGCGAACAAGTTTATTAGAGAAAGCTAAACGGTGTGGAGTTGAACAACGAAAGGTTTATTTTAAGCGAGTTAGCATTGAAAATGGATAAAAACATAATTTTTTCTCGCTGCAAATTAACGCACTTGATTTATTGTTTTTCGTTGTCTGTATTGCTACTGTTCACAACAGACACTGTGCCGTTTTTTGCAGCTTTACAATTTCAGAAAATAATAGCATTATATTGAAACATCAAAATTTAAATTAGAATTTGGGTTAGAAATAGGACTACTTCTGGCCATATTAATACGCAATTGCAAATTCTCATTGAACGATGGATGGGCTTGAGAATTACTCTGAAAGACTATTGCGCTGTCTCTATAAAAAAATGTTTGCTGTTTTTTTTGGGTTGGTAGCACATTAAAGCTGAGTGAAGCTGACTTTTAAATGAACGGTTTTGATGAGACGAGATGGAGAGAAAATAATGTATGTTCAGTGTGTGATTGGGCGGGATTATCTGGAAGAGATGTGACCAAAATTTTAAACTGTCTCACGAATGATTGTGATTCACTGATTGACTGTTAAAGAGTATTTTCGGCGTGAGCAGTTGTTTTGCCGAAGGAAATTGACTGTTTAGGCTGTAGTGAAGTCAGAAATGTGGAGTTATGTTTACGCTTTCGAAATTGGAACTACTTACCATGACAATGATGAAATCGAGCCAACACCAAGCGTTCGTAAAGTACACTCGGAAGCCGAGAGCTAACCACTTGATTAACATCTCTAGAAAAAATATCACCGTGAATATCCTGTCCATATAGTACAGTACGTCTTGCAGGATCGGACGATGTGGCAGATGTACGTCTTCGAGGGCCTGTAATGGTACACAAAAATTAACGTCAACATACGAGTATCTGGCCGTTTAGATTTGATCATTTATTGGATGAATATTCTCCTAGTTGCACATATCAATCCAAATGTAAACAGCCGTTTCTATGCTTCAACACACAGAACTCTGTCTCCTCCAGCACTCTTTCCCTCAGCATACACGCTAACCTGATCATACTCGCAACTCTCTGAGCGTTTGCTGTATGAACGAAATGAATAAAAGGCATCCCAGGATTCATAGATGGTCAATTGATCAAAAGAACTAATTCTTCTGAAAGAATTAGTGTGCAGAAGTTGCTTTTTTAAAGAATCGTATTTTTCAATTCATCTCAAAAGACATTCGTTTGGAGCTCATTGCTCGCATCTAGATTGATTTTCTCGTCGTCGATTTTGTTGTTATTTTTAGCGTTATTGGGGGTATCATTTTGGGGCTGTTTTGGAATTTTGTCGTTTGAGGTATTGAAATCGATGTTAGTTGTAGTGAGTTTGCCTTGTTTCACAATAGTTGCAATCAATGTTTCAGTCGATGGAGATTGTTTAGCGATAGTATTATTATTTTCGTTTGTTTATTAAAACTACTGGATTTACCGTTACCAATGTTGAACGGCTCTCCTTGGTTCTGGTTGAGGATGACTTTCTGGACGTGCCATAGTGAGCAGATTGTTTAAAAAATGACATTCAATCAGCTGATTATCGTAGGTTACCAGCGTTTTAAGAGGACGCCTCTCGCTCGTAGCGAAAATCACGTAAGATGGAATCGCTTTTACCGGTAACAAACGCACGTTATGCCAGGGAAAAAACTCTTTCGACCGCAAGAATTTCTCCGTACTGTGACAAGCCTTCTCGAATGCAATGCTCTTTGACAGAAGCATTTTGGTCACTCTAATATATTATGGTCTGGTGTATATTTCTAGATTTAATCAAAATGAAGTACATCGTGTCTCAGAATTATAAAGATTGTTGCATTCTTTAACATATTAGGTAAGAATATTCATTTTACAGATTACTCGATTTTCAATAAACGAATTGTGATAAAATTGGACACCACATTTTTATCTAACCATTAAAGTCAATATGTAGAACAGAGACAGCAGATCGCATTCTAACTAAAGGTTTTCGCATATGACTACTACAGCTACGATGACTGGGGGTACCCTACGTTTAGATGCATTCGTTCTTCTAGCATGATTTCAATTTCGTTTGCTGCTGGTCTTACTTTGCGGAGTATGAAATCAATACAGGTTGAATTTGGTCGGGAAGGCCAAGTTTCAGACTTTCGTAGATCGTGTTTGCTAATTTCTAATACACTTTTGTTCACTACACTGTATTGTTCTAATTACTGTCGAATCGAACTTAAGCAATGTTCGACTGTGTCGGATGAGATGCGAACACTAGAGTGGGAATTCAATAAGTAACCTTCATTTTCTTTTCGCAGAGAGACATATAAATCCAGATGAACGAAAGAACGTTTCAGAAGAGCTAGTTCATTCGATAAAACTTTTTATCTCTTACCCACCCGGTTCAGCGGTTCAGAGCAGTCCCTTCACATGGCAGTTTTAAATGAAATTCCTAAGT
Organism: Malaya genurostris; assembly: GCF_030247185.1. NCBI lineage: Eukaryota > Metazoa > Arthropoda > Insecta > Diptera > Culicidae > Malaya > Malaya genurostris. Next base: position 39,201,213 of record NC_080572.1, read on the forward strand.
AGGTTCTTGAAACTGTAGATAGGGTAACAGAGGTATTTTGGCCACTTCATATATTTTGGCCCACCTAACAAACTTTATGGATTTAATCGATGTTGAGTAAACCATGTTGCATCAATTTGAAGTAAATCACCTTAAATTACCTATTGCAGAAGGCTTTTTCAAAGATATTGCAACATTTGGTGGATATTTTTACAAAGTGGGCCAAAATAAAATCTTAGGATTGATTTTATTTTGGCCCACTTTGTTAAAGTATCCACCAAATGTTGCAATATCTTTGAAAAATCCTTCTGCAATAGGTAATTTAAGGTGATTTGCTTCAAATTGATGCAACATGGTTTACTCAACATCGATTAAATCCATAAAGTCCAGAAGGATTTTTCAAAGATCCAGAAGGATTTTTCAAAGATATTGCAACATTTGGTGGATATTTTTACAAAGTGGGCCAAAATAAAATCAATCCTAAGATTTTATTTTGGCCCACTTTGTAAAAATATCCACCAAATGTTGCAATATCTTTGAAAAAGCCTTCTGCAATAGGTAATTTAAGGTGATTTACTTCAAATTGATGCAACATGGTTTACTCAACATCGATTAAATCCATAAAGTTTGTTAGGTGGGCCAAAATATATGAAGTGGCCAAAATATCTCTGTTACCCTATCTACAGTTTCAAGAACCTACTTAGGAATTTCATTTAAAACTGCCATGTGAAGGGACTGCTCTGAACCGCTGAACCGGGTGGGTAAGAGATAAAAAGTTTTATCGAATGAACTAGCTCTTCTGAAACGTTCTTTCGTTCATCTGGATTTATATGTCTCTCTGCGAAAAGAAAATGAAGGTTACTTATTGAATTCCCACTCTAGTGTTCGCATCTCATCCGACACAGTCGAACATTGCTTACGTTTGAGTGGGCCAAAATACCTCTGTTACCCTATTTGCTTTAAATTCCGTGTGCTGAAAACTTGCCTTGCCTACTATCCGAGCAGTCATATGAATGTCGCGCGTATCACACAGTTGAAATGACAGTTCAGATCGAGAGCAGGGATGAATATAGCGACGACTGTCACTCTCGTATTGAGCGATGAATGTAACAGGATGGGCTATCCCAAGTAACAATTTTTGTTACGCCAGCTTTTTTCTGACTAGTTTGCAACCAGAAATTTGAGTTATTGTTACTAACATCTAACCACTTGCATGACTCAAAAAGCGCAGTTTCTACTAGTTGTTAGGTCGGCTAAAAATAAGTTGTCGTTACGTTGTAATGTCATACTGAAAGAACTTATCTTTTCATAACTTGAAAATAACTTGTTCTCAAGTAAACTAGTTGAAACTTAGTCACCATCGACATTATAAACATTGAATGAATACAGAGCACTTTTCTATCATCAATAAACAAGCAGAAGACTACTTTAAATCACAAACTTGATACAAGGTATAAATTTCACACCGATTTTGAAACTGTCGAGCGGAATTAAATTTTACTTAACTGTTTTTTCATGCGCCTTCAATCAAAATCTGTTTATAAAGATATAAAAAATAAACAACAAAATAACCCTAAGTTCGGAATGTTCAAAATTATTCCAAGTAGCGCGATTTCTCATCATTTTAAATTCATATATTATGAGAATTATAATATTATCACAATCGATCCCTATATTATTTTCTTCGTGTTTATGACAGTGCATAGAACAAAAATGACTATTCTGCCTTTCACTATTTTCGGCAAAAAGTAGTTTTGAAACAAGTAATATCCTGGTTTTATTTATGTTTCATACACTTCTTGAGACTCCATATTGTGTTCGCCATATTCAAGCCAACAAAGATTGTTTTGTTTGCATTTTCGTTATCATAACGTTGGGAAAACCTACCGATAACTATCTGAATCAATGAAGAAATGATATGTTATAATCTTATAATATCTAAGTTATTACTACACCAATTCACAGTAACGATTTACATATACGCTTACGTATTTATAATGGTTTCGCAACGGAAAATAAACATTTTTTCAACTAGTAGCTAAAAGCATAGCTGTGATTAAAGATATGTTAGAATCAAGTAACGATAACTTACAAATGATAGTTAGTTCAATGTTTACGTTATAATGAAACACTGCTGTCACCTTGTTTTAACCAGTATAACATAAAAAAAAACATGTTCGTGCTCTTGTTGCACCACAGTTGGGTTAAGTGGTATCAAAACTAGTTACGGGTTGCTACTATTGAAGTCAAATAAACTTATTTTCAACTAGTAGCTAGAAGCATTGTTGTGATTAAAGATATGTTTGGATTAAGTAACGATAGCTTATAAATTATATTTAATTCAATATGATACACAGATGTTATTATTGGAAACCTAAATAACTATTTCGTAACTAGTTATGTTATGATGAAACATTGCTGTCACCATGTTTTAACCAGTATAACATAAAAAACATATTCGTACTCTTGTTGCAACATAGTTTGGACTTTGTCGTATCAGAACTAGTTGCGGATTGCTACTTGGGATATTTTGTTTTCGGTACAAATTTCATTGTCGGTAATAAACATCCATGAAAAACTTCAAAACGGCGTCTTCAGTGATCGTTTTCATATCTCGATACTGTTCCATCAAATTATCGAATTTCATACCATTATTGCGTAAAAGGAACGCCAATGTCAACAAAAATTCACAGATTTAAACATCTTTTATGGTGCTTAGGGTAGAGAACCAGTGAAAATCAACTATTTAAATAGATCGGCGAATATAAATTGAAACTTAAGAGGAAAGTCGATATTGATGTTTGAACATTTTCAAGATTCATAGCGACAAGTTTTGGAAAGCTTTCAATTTTTACTTTGACAATAAACGAAGTCAATAGTTTTTACATATCACATTTTCATCATTAATTGAATGAGAAGGGTCTAGATCAGATAATACTAGATTTAAGCATTTTCAAGATGCATAAGGTTGTTATTCAACTGAAGTTGACATTTTTCGAAAAATATTCAGACATGAATTGGATGAACAGAAAAGTCAATAGTATTCGTTTATTTTCACTGTAGACAGCACTATGCATATAGCAAATGTATAAACCTTAAAATTTTCGACATTACCTTTTCATTCAATTAATATTCGACATTTTTCAAAAATTGTCCCTTTCTGCTGGCTGACAACTCTATGCATCTTTAAAATGCTTAAATGTTGCGATGGAGTTGAGAAAATTTTTATTTTGTTTGGATACAGAGATGGAGTTGAGGAATCTTTTATTGTTTTGCTCACTAAACAAACGATGGGACGACAAATCAAGTTTTGTCCCCTCCGCGGCCATCAACACTCTAGAACCTTTGATAAATATTAATTGTAAAACAACACATTGTAATTCACAAATACCTTCTCTCCCCCTGTCCCCATGATTTCATCCCTCCCCTCCTCCCTTTTGGATACAAACCCGGCGAACGACCAAAATTAGGTTAAAGCCGGGTATAAATAAACGATATAAAAAAAAAAAAAGTTTTGTCCCACGCGAAAATTTTCCTGCCTACGCCACTATTTTTTTCAATAGGGGAAGTGTGGGTAAGCCAACCACCCTAAGCATTTGGTTCATAATAAGAATAAGCAAGATATGTAATGGTCAGGGACCAACGTTCCATCCATACAACCTCAGAGTTTGTGTAAAACCCAAATATATGGCTAAGTTAACCATATTATTCATTTCTGTTTCCTGAAGCTGGTGCACTTTGTGTGTTTGTGATTCACAATTATAAGTAAAATATTTACACGCCTCGGAAGCATACTACCTTGATCAAAAAGTTCCCGGAATTTATTCAGAAAATAAAAATACATGATTATTCATCAACATCGACACTGTCCCCTTCATCTCATAATGCCCAAAAATACTCCTTATTTACGGTCTGGCCTTGTGGAAGGAATTCATAATACACAACACCCTTGTAATCAATGAAACCTGCGAGCATCTCCTACTTTTTCGACTGAAAACTCTCTCATCATCGTTCACAAACTCACGACCACGTCTCAAACGTTCGTGCCACTGTTAAAAGACTGTTTTCTTCAGAGTATCGTTGTCGAAACACTCTTCTAACATTTGCAGTGTCGTCGCACCATTGAAACCGTTTTTACCGCAAAATTTAATGCAAATTTAATTCCATTTTGAAAATTGTACAAAATCGATGAAACACATAATCGCAGATGTACTCAATACAGCGTAACTTTTACAAATGTCCAGGTATCAAGTTGAAAATTTGATAGAATATCAATGAGAAATGTGGCAACCTAAAAAAAACTATCTTATCAGGTCACTGGAGCGGCACACGGTGGTGATTCCGGGAACTTTTTGATCAAGTTAGTATTTCACGGACTACCGGATCCTTTGCAAGATTTAACTGTTGTTGGCTCCAACTCAAACGTCTAGTTTTTCTGTTGTTATTCCGTGGCATGTGATCCAGCCTTAATCAGGACCATCAAATTAATCAAACACCATAACGGTCATACCCCACAAAGAAAGTGACGGACTTACTCCAACAATGCACGTCTTAAGAAACACTCCATTCTTGTAATCTTAGTTTCGGAAAATAGAGTAGACAAATATTCGAGATGGTTTGAGATGGGAATCAATTATTACTTTAGTGCTAGACGCTTAAACTTTTACCCAGAAAAATAACATCCGTTCTTCGGTGGCGATGCTTGTTTTGTATTCTTCAATTTTACTTGACATTTGGAAGCTTACAGTGAGTCCAATGTGTTTTGAAACGTTAAAATCCGAAATATAGGAATAATGTGTGATGTTAATTCAATTCGAAAAGGGTTATTTAGTGAAGCATTTAAGGTGGCGGCCTTATCCCAACTTCCCCTACTGACTTCCTTTTTTATTCAATTAATATTAGAGTTTTTCTTTTTCTTTCTTCTGGTTAGCGTCACCCACTACAAACGAAAATCTCACTGTGTGGCTACGTCAAGCCGTCAAAGTGCGGATAAATGTTCTTTCTTTCTCGCGAAGTACTCGAATTTTCTCCACACTAACACGATACAATGTGTTCAACCGTTGACAGTTTGTCTGAAAGTTTTTCAAAAAATTGTCTTCTTGCATTCGTTGACAACCTGGATGCGACTGTCAAGAATTGTCGCACGAGAGATCACTAAACGATTAACTATGAAATGTTGGTGAATGCTCACTCGAACCATAAGCGTTACGATTGGGGTCCATATTTAATCTCTTATTATAATTACCCACTGTCACGTTACTACCTACCAAAGCCAAACTACTCAGCAAAATCATCGTGATGACGGCCGTCTCAAAATATTTGTTCTCGATGAGCTGAAACGTCTTCAAGCGCAGATTAGCCCAACCCTGCCAGAACGGTGCATCGTCGTCACCGGCCATGGCGGGAAACTTTTTGTAGAAATTGTCCGGACAACAATCGGCCGGTGAGTCCTCGATAACTTCATCCTCATCGGCATGGATGATTAGCTCCCCGTCCAGAGGTCCTTCCTCTCCCTCACACTCGTCATCCAGTTCTGTAACGGATTTAGAGTGTTAAGCGCTGCTTCGACAAACTACAGGTACAGTGAACGGTAAGCTTACCTTCATCAATTCCTAGATCTTCTTTGCTGGCATCACGTTTTTCTTCTCCCTCCATGGTTTCGGCGCTACCTTTGTGACTTTCGTCCTTGAAGGGACGGTTTTTGTGACTGCCATAGGACTTTATACTGGCAGTGTCATCGTCCTGCAAGGACATGCCTCTGTGATTCAGTTCGTGTTCTAATTTGTTATCTTGATGATTGCTAATAGAATTGCCAATCACCTAATTGTTGAGATATGAACAGAAAATCAATGTTGTATATTTGGTAAATCAGTATTGGATGGTATTGGCGTGGTAAATTATACTATGGATGTGGATGATGGTGTAGATTCCAAATGTAGTCTGGTTCGCATATTGGTTGGTGATATTAGAAGGCGTTGATGTAGGGATGTTTAGGAGAATATGGCGAATTGAACGGTTAACGAAATTACCTTCGAATTGTTCATCAGCTGTTTGTTCTTCTTGCCTTTGTTCGTGAGGTCTCCATGTATCGTGAATTCCATCCCGTCACCGATCGCCACTTCCAGCTGGTTGTGCTCCTTAACGCCTTTTTTCAGCAGCCCGTCGGCCAGTATGTCATCTGGAGTTAATTCCAGCTCATTTTCACCATGCTCTGCAGATATACATGGACATACCCCTTTGCCTATCGTGTTTTTCCGTGCGGTCCCCCGGATCACGGATAAGGATTTTGATTTGTAATTTGGTTTTCGCGATTGACAATTTCGTTTCGCACCCAAGCGGGATTTGCCAAATCGGTTTCATCGTGATTTATTTGTGAGGGAGAACGTACGGTTGGGAGAAAAAAGACGATAGCCGAAAGAAACAGGGTAACGAATTCAGTATCAACTTGTTCAAATTGTGTATCACATTGCTAGTGATCGGCAGCCATGGTGTGACTTGTGTTAGTTAGAAGATAATATTACCAAAAAAACGGAACACGACAACATCGAATTTCAAGTCAATAGCAGGTTGTTAGTTTCAGTTACTATAATTTACACACTGAAGCAAACCAACGGTTAAAACATCGAGTTTACTGATTGGTGTTAACGGTCGATACGTCACAATACACACATTCATATGTTATACACAATTCTACAACGAAGAAGATATGCTTCTTATATGCCCATTAATGGTGATAGGGGAAGGTCCGGTATTCTATGAACTTGCTAAGAGTTCTCAACACGAGTAGAGCAGGTTTTCTGATTATAGGTTATCAAATCGAATGTATTTCTGTGATCTCTGTTTCGAAAATCACGAAAATACATTCGCAACCAATTCATTGGAATGTTGCAAAAATTGTAATCAGATCATCCAACTATTGCCTGATAGAAAATTCAGCATTTTCTCGTTTGTTTATTTTAATCTGTATCAACTGGCCCAACTGGATGAACTGATTCTAAGCTTAAGCCTCAAACACACAAAACAGATTTGATGGATGCTTTACATAAAGAAATCGTTATCTTTTAACTATACAACGTTAATTTCTACCCTAACAACAAAGATAACGTCACTATTTGAAAATCCCTCCAGCTTTCAATATAGAAATTTTCTAGATGTTAATTCAATTACATGTTACTAATTTGAATACGTGTTACTTTACTATGGGGCGCCTTTTCAAAAGTCTACTGGATTCTAGTACACCTGAATTTTGAACTTAATTTCAGGTTTAGAATTTAGTTTCAATTCGAATTTTAGTTCCAGAATACAAGACTGAAAACTAGATTTTTAACATTTCATAATTTGTCATGTGTTTTATTTAAATTTCAAATCAGCAAGCTCTTAAAAACACACTATTTAGATTTGGAAACTGGATTCGGATTCTTAATTCAGTTTCGAAATTTAAGTTTCGCAACCGGATTTTGAATTAAGTTATTTAATTCAGTTCCAGTTCCTGAAGGTCCGGTTTCTGGTGTAGGTAAGTATGATAAAAGTGACAGTTTATGCAAAGATACACTCAAGATTACTACGTCCCATACAATCCACATTGCATTTCACGAATCTTTTCAGAACAGATTTTGCATTTTACCATGCGTATTACGCCATCATCTGTCAAATCTGTTTTTGTGTATTTTCTCTAGAATAGATTCTACTTTTCACCGCGAATTTGAAATACGTACTATCAATCGGTGATTATTACTATATGAAACTAATAAACTAAATAAGTCTATGTAACAAAAAGAAAGAAAGTCTAACTTAAGGAACGTTTTTGCAAATCTGTGAATAACCAATAGGAAGCATCAGGATATTTATTTTCGAAGATGTCGTTTTTGCATGATTACAACTTTATGTCGGGTAAGCTTTCTTTCACATCATTTTTATTATTCGGACTTCGGTAAATTTATTTAAGTTCTGTATGATTTGTGTATTGATATGTATATATTGTATGTCAATCTAGCATTGCATTTCGACATCACCAGTGAGCTTAAAACCATTTAGTCAATTGAAAGAGCAGGCGAAATGACGTTCAATCAGTGTATTTAACTGCGTTTTTAGAGCGAAAATTTTATTCAATGAATGAAACGTTTTGAACAAGAAAAACGTGCTTAATCCACCTAACAGTGAGATGATACCTTTTTTATCAATACGCATGTGTTTTTTGCGTGAATATTCTTCGGTGTTTCAGTTTTCATGACATTATTGTAATGACCGTCGTTTTAAGCGGCAATTTGAGATTTTAATCACTCATTACTCTGAAATGTCGAACTGCAAATCGGATCGAATTTGAATGTAAAAGTATGACAATGGATTAAACATTCCATGATATGTAGAAGTAAGTTCCACTTTAGAGGTTACGGTACTTCCAGAGCCGGTATTCAGGAACCATCATAAACCAAACCGATTCGCCACATGACGAATAAATTGCAATAGTTTTCAGCCCCACTTTAATGCGGGATTGTCATCTTCTATATCGGTTTGAATTTTAAAAATTCATCATCCTGTAATTCCGGAAATTGGATAAAATTAATTTATTTTGTATGGGACTATAAGTTTAATTTAATTTGAATTTTTCTTCCCGAAGCTTAGAGAAACGATTCGATACTGGAACCGAAATTCGAAAATCGGTATAGCCGAAGTTAGATAAATTCATCTGAGTAGCTGTATAGTTTATATTTGTTTCAAAATGTTTGAAAATCAGTGTAGACATCTTTGAGAAATCGCATTTTAATTACTACTTTCCGAATCGAAAACTGAAATAAGTTTATTTAGTTATCGACTATCCAAATCTGCTAACCCAATAAACATGATTAATTGATGTGAAATAGACATTTTTAAACTAATCACCCTGTATCCCCGAAACCGGAAGTTGGCTCTGACTGAAAAGCAAGATGTTTTAAAGAATCTTAAAACTTTTCATTTGAATTTTAGATGATTCTTAGATTTCATTCGAATCTTAAATCGGTTCAGCCATCTACGAGAAAAATGAGTTTAATGTAGTTCCGGAACCAGATGTCGGATCCAAAGATAATTCAGAAACCTGGAAAATGGACGGATTTTAACAATCTATGGCTTGTTGAATAGCTATTACCGTGTGGAATCTAAGTCTGAAAACATATTCTGCTTTCAACATCAATTGTGACAGATACTGTCAAAAAATATGAAAATTTTGACAAAAAAACTTCGTAGCTATTTTTCATATATAAATAAGGTAAAAATCTGTAAAATTTTCTACTGTTTATTACCTTTTATGGTAACATATATCGAAGAATAACAATTCCGCAGAGACTCACCATAAAAAATATTGCAATGATTCCGTTCAATCAATCGAATAAATGTATGAAATAACATAGACACTTTTTACTTTCATTGTAACATACCTTATAACCGATAGTCCTATTATGTGTACTGGTGTACAGGTAACTGCTGGGAGTGTGGTGTGTTAGTGGCGTACCGTAAGCAGTGGCGTACCGAAAAAATATGGCACCCGAGGTCTATCTATCTCTATCTCCGGAAAGATGATTTGGACGAGCAAAAAAAAAACAATTCCAAGGATTGGTTTGGCGCCCCTTAAAACAGTTGCGCCCGGGGCGAGTGCCCCCGTCGCCCCCTCTAGATACGCCCCTGCTTGTAAGAAACCTCATTGTCAGTGCAGCCATTTCACTGCAAATGACAGATTTCTTTAAATTTGATTTTTGTTTTTTGTTTATATTCTCAAATTTTGCATAAGCGTTATTCATGGCCAAACGAAACAATTTGCATCATCAATTTGCCTTTTTTACTCTAGCCTTACTTTTGTGGAGGGACTAAGCAAAAATCTCCTAAAAATTTTCAATAATATATGTTTCAGAAACGGTGGGTCCGATAGATGTTTTTTATAAGGCCTTTGAAAAAAAAATGAGCACAGTTGAACAAAATTTTCGTTTGATTTTAATTTTAAGAAGAACACTTAAAATTTAAATATCTCAAAAAAGGGATTTTTGGGTATTTTTTAATTTTTTGATATATTGTAGCTGAAGTCCAAAATCAAATTACTAGAACGGAAAAATAATATTTGAAAAAGTGACTCACTTTCAAAATTATGTAAATTTTTGATAATCATAAAAAACATTTTGTTTTATGTTTTTCAACAAAATTGTATGACAGAACGCTAAATTTCCAATGAAAAAGATGTTAATCAAAATTATGCTATATTAGAATCGTATCTACTGTGGAGATACTGTGGTTTGAAAAAAGAAATTCTCAGTGTAAGCCTGTTGTTATATTTTTCCTGATCTTACAAAAATGTACCTGTTAATTGTTACAGGTATCCATGTTTGTATATAAAACAATCTGGTACTGCGAAAAAACGAGTTAGTGAGAAACGAGCGGCAGGCAAGTGATAATCAAGTGAAAACAAGAAATAGCTCAGAATTGAAGAGTTTTTTACATAGTCCTTATAATTACAGACGACATCAAATTGATCGGACCCACCGTTTCGCCATATATTATTGAAAATTTGTAAGGGATTTTTTCTTAGTCCTTTCTCAAACCATTTTTTTTATCAAGCGCACCTCTACAAGTGAGAGTTCCATCGATGTAAAAAAAAAACAAGATAGCCGAAGTTTAGAGAGTACGGTGGGGCGATAATATTTCTCATTTAAGGTTTTTTTTTAAAGTGGAATCCTCTACTAGTTCAACGGTATGAGATGAAGCGTTGTCTCGTTGCTTACGATACCGTTGACCGTTTGACTAGGTTCTAATAATTTTTATTTAATTTTTAGTTTATAAAAAAACCTCATCGAAGGTCACAAACGCGATTATTTGGAACATGTCATGTTTTGCACGAACATGACATAGCCTCACAAAATTCAGTGAATGAACATCATTTGACAGCGATCAGTGGTTTTTTCCTTTTTTTCTAATTTGAATACGTGTTATAGAAAATGTGGGCTGGTACGTGTCAAACATGCATTTTATTCATTACGAATTCATTTGTGATGTCATCTTGCAAAATCTCATAAAACTCGATCTTGACATAAAAATAAGTACGATTCATATGTAAATAATACTTCAATTTAATATGTTTATTCATTTCAATAAAATAACCGATTTGGTTTAAGATTTCATGTCAAAATTCACTAACCTTCAAGTTTAGTATCTTTTCCACTTACCCTAGATGTGTTTTTTCTTTAGATGTTATGTGTTTTGCTAGTGAATCGAACTTCATGTGTTAAAGTCTTCATTTCCAAGTGGAAATGAGTACAGCACGAATGTATGTGAAAAATACTTGATTCGGTCAAGCGTGATTCAATTGAAATCTATATGGAAAACAATGTGATGAATGTCACATTCAAATTCAAATTCACACAGCGTCTGGCGGCAACGATATATCTTATCGTTTTGATGTGCATTTCAAATAGCATGATGTCCACTAGAAACTCACTATTTTTACACTTGTTTTATGAGTTAAAATGGAAGTGTTATGAATTTCATGTGTTTCACATGTGCACTGAAAATCATTTATATCTTTTTTTTAGGAGCAAAAACTCACTGTCGAGCTCTTCTATAAGCTACTCAAAATTAGATCGTTATCATTCTTATGGCATAACGTCTGTTTTTTTTATGGCATAACACTAGTATTAAACTTACATTTACCTAAATTTTGAGGTCATCACTCGTTACTCAAAATTGAGGAGATACACTTTAGTTGATTTTGGGTAGGTTTTGACCCAAAATTAGGTAGCGGCTGATAAGAGTGTGGTGATAGTTTAAATGCTTGGCGCATGATGCCAACGTGCAAATTTTTATCAGTGTATTTCGACATGTTCATTCCACAGAATTTCAGGGTAAACAAGCCTCTAATATATGTCAATGATGAATTTTATTCATCGGTAGTTTATTTGTGTCATTATCGTGTAAAACCTAACTATGTTCAATAATCAACTCGTGATAAATAGAGTTTACGTTTGACAGCTGTAATTTGTGCAAATTATCAATTATGTGCAGTTTAATCGGGATGAACATGTAAACAAACAAACCACTGATAACTGTAAAACGATGTTTATTGTTGTTGTCGTTTTTTGCCGTGTCATTGCTAACCTGAATTTATTTGCCAATTCAGCAGTACTGGTTACATGCTCGCAAGGCAACTTGGTTGAACCAGACCCTGTCAGCTTGGAGCGATCTCAATCTTCAGTTCAGCAACGCCATCGCACGGCGTCTCATTCAACATGTCATGTCAATTGTATGGGTGCGCAGCCCTGCTATTTTGGCGCGTACGAATTTGACATTTCTCTCCCCTACTTCTATGTATGAGATTCGATGCAGACTCACCTGAGGGCGACATGCTCGCAAAAAAGGATGTTGCCAATAATTTGTTCGGGAAATGTGAGAGCTGGATATCTTGTTAATATGATGTCTTTGGTTGAACCTACACATTTAGATTTTTTCCCCTTTGCCGAGATTTGAACAGCCAAGTGCTCGGCAATCATCTCGGTAAACATTAAACAACTACAATTCTCGGTATTTTTCATTAGATAGGCAATTTGCATTTATCGAGATTTTCGGTTTCGGGGAGACTATAAATTATAATATATAAGGGCATGTTCAGGAGTGTTCTAGTTCTAGATGCTTAATTTATGTCAGTTTTAGAATTTAAATCCAGAATTTATAACAAAATAAATTGGCAGCCCCAGCAGCGTTTTATTTGTGTTTCATATATAGAAAAAATAGAACGGCATTGTATAACAGTTTTAAATTTGACAGCAGAACTGTTCGAAAAAATAAAACTAAAACGGCTTGCTGGGAATACGTTTGTTTCAGTTTCAGTTATATTATAGGCCACCCATATGAATCTGGTAGCTGCTGAAATCTTTGTCACTTTTGGAAAGAAATTACCGAAATTATCGGAGTTCATGCTGTTCATTTACACAGTAGAATGAGTGCACTTTCATGTTATTTTCAATAGGGAACATAATTTGAATTTCTGCAGAAAATCAGATTCCGGCTACAACGAAAGTAATGACTCTAAAACATTGAATATTCAAGAAAATTTGTCATACCGGAATCTAATCAATTTCATGCAGTAAATAAGAGCTACGAGGATATTTATCCAATGTGCGTTAAAATTCTCTGGGGGGATTTCTTGTCACGAATAATCGCCAAACATTGAACAAATATATTTTTGATATCACGAAACATATCTTTTTATTTGGATTTAAGTTTTAGTTGCTACTAGTTCCACATATGCGTACATGCACTTATTCACATCGCTCAATTTTGCACAGAAGAAAAAAGGCAACTTTAATGAATCACCGAAATGGTTGTCTAAAATGGTTGTCCATTTTTTCTGAGATCAACATTTAAATGTGTAAGACATCTGTTATAAGACAAAGTGCATGGAGGCAGTACAGCTGAACTGTCAAGGATGAGCGCTTTTTTATTTTGAACGTCACGTTAGTAAAAACCTAATGTCATTCGCCGTCATATAAGGTTATGTATTGTTCGTGTAAAACCTAACTGACGACAAATATAGTTAGTTCCACTTGAATGTACTAACAAAAGTCAATAGAATGAGCAGGAATATAGATACTGGCCGAGAATGACCAGAAACTTCACGAAATGCTGACACTCGATTTTCGAATTTTCAAAAATAATATATCATGAGACTGTTATGTCGTTTTCGCTTGATACTAAACCTAACCCAGTTTTCATCAACAAAGTTTCGTGAAAAGTGTTTGTTTGATGAAACTATCCTGGGGCAGTTTCAGTTTTCTCAAGCGAAAACGACATTAGTGTGTGAATGCAGAATCATTCAATATGGTTACTAAATATAAAAAACTCACATAAAAGTTCGAAACTGACGTGGCTACTGTGTTAAGCAAAAACGACATTATCGAATAGCACTCACATTAGAACAATCACTACGACAGAAGAGGACTTTCTAAATTAGGGTAGCGCACATTTTTCAACTAGAAACCTATGAAATAAGTAAATTAAGGAACCTACTGAACAAAAGAACGACAATCTAATTTATTTGATTTGGGTTGAAGGGTAGAATCCACGTGTGTTGCTCCATATGAAAATTACTTTAGGTTCTGATGGTTTAGAAAAATGAGACTGCTATTTGAGGAAAGGCTTTTTCGGTTGGGTGATCGATATGGATGCGTTTTCACGAAATGAAAAGGATTTCTAGTGAGATGATGTAGTTTTAAAAAGCTAAATCGCTAAACAAAATCGTGATGAGAGTACTAGAAGCTGAATTTAGGATAAGGTTTGAACTGAATGCATTTAACAAAATTCTTTTCGTTCTGCTAACAGAAACAGGTGCTAAACATTTTTCTCTAGGTTGAAATGATCAAGCCATAGCCTTACACTGTTTATACATAAAGGAAACTAATGGAAAACTGTACAGCAAACCAAGGAACAAACACTATCTCGGATTTGATGACAATTGACGAACACATGAAACATGTACACGAATGATCAAAGGAACAGTGGCGGGAGAGTGTTTGGAAAATGACCGGGAAGCACATTACGGTTTGCCTTGGTTCGAGTTTAACAATAAAGTTAATTAGTTAGTTGAAAACACAAGTGGATAATAACCTTCGTTCCATATCCAACTGAGATGATTGTGCTGCTCACCTGCGGGCTGCACGGACGCAATTTGGCTTGTTAACTTGTTTTTCACGAACTTGAGCGCGTTGGCGATGTTCAGCTTGATCCAGTTGGAGAACCGTGATATCCGGTTGAACGCCTCAGCGATCTTGTTCGTTTCTTGGTCGGCCGTCGGTGCCGACAAACTCGAGGAACCAAAATTGGACAAAAGCAAGGCTAAGAAGAGATTAAGTACCTGCGGATTGGGGTTTAATGAAATTTGATTACCATTGCTTTTCGCTTGCTACAGTCAGATTTGTAATTATGTATATACTCACTACTAAATTTCCTATCACTACTGTGGCCAAGAAGAACGGAATGCAGGACACATCTCCCACCAGCATGCAGTCCCACATGGATTCGATCCATTCTCCGCACAGTACCCGAAAGACGATCATAAACGAATGCATGAAATCGGTGAAGTTCCACCGTGGCAGGTCCTTGTCCGGAAATCGTTCCACATTATCTGTTCGGATAGTCGGTGGAGGGTAATAGAATTGGTCAGCATAGCATGATTGTAGCTAATTTTCGCTTCAAGTTTTGTTTTATTAGAAGCTTGTGAAAGTTGCTCTATAATAAGTAGAAGGCTAAGGCTGAAACTCAATACGTTAACGTACTATTTGTATTCATAGTTTTAAGCTTATTGCAATTTGCTGCGCTTGCTTTGTTAAAGTAAATTGGATATGTTTGAAAAAAGCGGGGCATACTTTTATTTGTATTTTTATTTGCGCATGTTGTTTTTTTAATCTTTTCTAAAAAGCGAAACGAGAAATGCTACCTCGTTAGGTATTTTTTCATGAAAAATAACGTCACGGAAAACCATCAGATTTCATCACAATTGCACACACTTAGATTTTCTTCCCGAACCTCGGCAAACTTTGTCGAAATTTGGACAGCCGAGCTCTCAGCTTTAATTTTGATTTAAAGAGGATTTCGTCGTTTTCAGAAAGAGAAATTACCGGTATGGATTACAATTTTAATGATGTCATTTACACTGTATACAATATATTCGATGTTTTGTTTTTATTGCCATTAGGGAATACAATTTGATTTCTCTAAATATATTAATCATCATTCTAAAACATGTCATATGTACATAAACTCTTGTTCGAATTTTCACGGCGGAAATCAGAATCGAGCAATAATGAAGATAACGGTTCAAAGAAGCATTCAATATTTAATTATATTATACTATACCGTAATCAAATCAAAAACAGGCAGTTTACGGAGATATTTGTCCTATATAGATCGTCCGGATTTAATTTGCGAGGAAGCATCAAACATCACAATAAATAGTTTTCAATATTATGTTAAATTCTCTTTGGAAGCAGTTTTTCTTTGAAACTGATTCTACATATAAGCAAAGGTACTGGCCTATAGCACATTCAATTTCAAAAACTGCACTTATGAGCGTGACTCATTTTTTTTGCATCGAAGCTGAATGGCTACTTTGACGATTTACCGAAATTCGATTGACTAAAATATGATTTCGGTGGATTAACATACCTAATTTACTGGTTTCGGTGAAATGATCGATTGCTATTAACCACGATAATTTACAAAACCGTATGTCGGTATAACATTTTGAATGGAAAAGATTTAGAAATAATTACACAATTATTTCAGAATCGAAATTATGTTTTAAGTGTACAGTATTGGGATTGTCGTTTTCTGCGCTAGTTTTCCCAACTAAGATATAATGGATTTAAATAACTTATATGTTGATTTTTTTTGTAATCAGTTACACACATAGAGAGGAATAATGAAATTTACACGACATGTAATTCAATAGTAACATGAAGTAGACATGGGTTGAATCGAAAGTTTGATTGAAAACCATCATGGATGCAAAACTAAAGTAGAGTGCATTGAATTTTCAATTAATAGAACTATATCTTTCACTTAACGTTTAGTTGTGCGATTAAATTATATTGAAACGTACAGAATTTTAAAGTAACTTTATATTTAACTGCCTGCTCCAAATATGTGCATGAAAATAGATGTAAATTCACAAAATATTTTTATATTTGAACCTCATGGCCTCTAACCAGAATATATATATATATATATATATATATATATATATATATATATATATATATATATATATATATATATATATATATATATATATATATATATATATATATATATATATATATATATATATATATATATATATATATATATATTCGGGAAAGTTGTGCAGTTTTGAATAATAAATAACTTAGTATGAGAGGAAAAACTCAGAGAAATAAAACAAAAATTTTTTTCGCAAAAACTGGTTTTAGGAGACACTTTTCAAAAATATATACGGGAATAGTAACTTTTGCAAATTTATTCAAATTGACTTTATGCACAACTTTTTCGAAGTTACTTAGCCGACTAGACCTTGAGCTAAAATAATATTTTTATCTCATTTTAAAAGAGATTAATCACATAAATTAAATCTTCAAAAGATGACGCTAATCATTCTGAGCGATTTTGCTGAAGATATTGTACTTCAAAAACCACGTTTTTAGTGTGTTATCAATTAAAAGCGTGAAATTGAATTCACAAAACTGTTGTGTTTGACTGTTTAACAAAATCTTAATTACCGAACGAGCAGCTGTTGAAAGTTCGGCTTAAAATTACTGAGCCCTGCAAAATTTTCTAAGTGTGTACATTGTGTGGTGGCATGGCAAAATGGCAAAAAGGAATGCCTTGATTACTCCCAAATTCAAGCGTGTTACATTAAAGTAATAAATGAAAACGACGTTGGAATAATAAAAATTAAAATCAGATTATTTGCATGAATTTTTGAGAGGTCAGGGAGTTTAGAAATTGTTGATTGAATTGGCATTGGAGTATTTTTTTTTGAATTTCAATTTTCCACGGATCGACTCACATAATTACACTCACGTAAATCTAGTGAGTGTAGTGATAATTTGACTATTTAAAAAATAGTAATATTATTAGTTGAGATAGCGTTTTTGGACATAACACATATAAAATTTGTGCATTTCTCGCTTCTACCATTAGATCATTTTTCATTCAGTTTATAAGTAACGCATTAACGTTACCGCAAGCTTGTGTTCTGCTTAAGCATTGGCATTATTCTTTCGCGAAGCTAATATTTACATACTCTACCTTTATTCTAAATGCACAGTTCTACGGCAGAGGACACTATTTTCTACTAATCATATATTGTAGATTCTTCAGAGATTTAATTCTGATTACTATTCAATTGCCAATATTTAAATCGAATTTCAACAAATCATTTCAGCAAGTTCTTCGAAACTAACTAGCTGGCTGGTAACAACTACAAATAGAAATGAAATTTCGCCCGCTTTTGTGAATGATCTGCCATCACTATCCGATATTCAAAATTGGCAGGTGACAGATTGAAACCGGGAGAACCATAATGACAAGAATAATAGCTAGTCAGGCAACTACTGACAATCATTTACATCGAAATTGGAAAGTATGTGTTTCACATTTTTAGTATTGTAATGAGCTGCTCATAATTCAACATGTGAAGAAGGCGGCACGAGTTCCTTTTATATCGACGAAGGCCCTAGTTTTTTGGTAACACTAGTCGCAAGCCTGGGGGTCCATTCACTCGTACTTACCAATGTAGTTCTTGCCGAACAGCTGCATTCCCATCACGGCAAAGATGAAGATGATAATGCAGAGCACAAACGTCAGATTACCTAACGCACCCATCGTTCGACCCATGATGGAAATGAGTAAGTTCAACGTTGGCCACGATTTCGCTAGTTTGAACACTCGGAGCTGGATTTCAATTGAGCGAACGTTTTTTTTTGGGTAATGTTGGTGTGTTCAGAGTGTATTGAATGAAATTGAGTTGTATTTAACAGTAGTGTATAGAAAAGAGAAAGAGAAGAAATAGAAGCATATCTGGTAAAATCTAATTCGTTCCACGCTACATAAAGTTGTAATTTAGAATACTTATTGTTTGTACATAAACTTATTAGTATTGTCTATAACTAAATTTGCAGTAAAGGTATGCGATTTTTCATCCATGACATAAAATGCATACACACAGTCTCTATCGATTCAAAGTCTATGATCTAGGAATCCGAATGCGGTTGGTATTCATTTTGTGGGTCGTAGCATTGAAAAACAAGATAACCAGTGAGTAGGCTAAAAAATGGATTGAACTATTTTCTTTATTGTGAAAGTGAGGTAGCTTTAAACGGTTCGGCTATTTTGAAGGCTTGCGGATTTATAATAAAGCTATTTCAGTAAGAGGTAAGAATATTGTAAAAAGCTCAAAGTCGAGTTAAAAAAATGTAGACAAAAATGCCGAAAACCTAAAATTTTTCTTCCGGGACACTACCTGTGTAGTTTTTGCCGAACAGTTGCATTCCCATCACGGCAAAGATGAAGATGATGATACACAGAACGAAGGTCAGATTACCTAGAGCGCCCACTGTGCGGCCCATGATCGAGATCAGTAAGTTCAATGTTGGCCAAGATTTAGCCAGCTTGAACACTCTCAGCTGTGGAGATCAACGGCAGGGGACTGGTTAGTAAGGAATTCTTTTTTCGTGGTCCGACAAATTTTCAGTGTTGCCAGTTTGATTAGGAACATATGCCACGCGAGTGTCAAGTGTTAATTTTTCCCTGGCAACACTGATTACTGCCTTGGGAAACTGCGAGGCTAACCAGAATCGATGCACGAAAGCGTTGTGAATTTATTAAAATTATTATAGTACCCGTTATGTTTGGTGCGTAATAGCAACCCACGAAGCATATTTCAGTACTTACCAAACGGAATGAACGTAATACTGACAATCCCTGAACACCTTCCAGACCCAGTTCGAGCAGTGACAGTGCCACGATGATGAAATCGAAAATGTTCCATCCCTCCTGAAAGTAGTACTTGGGACTCATCGCTATCAGCTTCATTGTCGCTTCTATCGCGAAGGTCGCCGTGAAAAACTACAACCAAACCGAGATTTTTTATATGTACGAATATTTTAAAAAGGTAATCTACATGATACTTACATAGTTTCCACTTTTAAGAGACTGTTCCATCTTTGGATCCATATCGTGGTGATCTAGCGCCATGAACAGCGTGTTGACTACGATGCAGAGCGTGATGAATAACTCGACAAAGGGGTCGAAAACGATGAATGCCACGCCCTCCTGAAATTTAAGCCACACCCAGCAACAGTCCCACACGCAGAAAACGTCGATCATCCTCATAATGAATTCGAGTGCCTTCTCCTTGAACGTCGGACCGTCATCGTCGTCGTCCTCTGTGGGGAAGTAGTAAACAGAGACTGAAAAAAGAAAGAACCAATCCGGCCGCGGAGAAGAAGGGAAAAGAACCGAGAAGGTTCCGAATTAGTGCTGGCGGTTTTTGACTCAACTTCCTTTTGGGTTTGGCTCTATTGTTTGGTATCTATGCACCACTGGCAATATCCAGCGTGCTGACGCTCATTTTTATAACGGAGAGTGGTTGTTGTTTTATAAATTGTTTTCAGAATATTGTGAATTTGTTTCGTGTCTTACAGAGAGCCATTTTCCTTCTGTCCTGCAAATTATGGCTAATGCATTTACATTTTGATCTAGTACAAATAAAAACACGTCTCAAACAGTCACTTCTAGTATCGAAATATAGCAAATAAAAATCTATCGATGAGAGATTTCATTCGGCAATGCATGAGAATTTTTATTTCTACAACCCTCGTGAATCTACAATGCGATAATAGACATCTTTGTAATAATAATTCTGTTATTTTACAACTGAAAAGTTATTTTTCATTTGATTTCAGAAACATGACAATTTTAGTTATCTCATATAAAACCAAAGACAGTTTTTACTCTAACGTTATGATCATAGGAACCGGAATTTTAAAAGAAAAATGCTAGTTTATGTATATATAGGGAAATGTAAACGTTTTGGAAACCACCAGTACACGTCAAACATGAACTATGTTCATCATGAGTTCATTCATGTTGTTATCTTGTAAAACCTCATTAACATTGAGGTTAGCTGCGACGATAAAAAATCTCATATGTTGGACGATTTAGATTAATTTAACCAACCAAGTACGGATCCGGTTTTCAACAAATTGGGAGAATAAAAGCATTCGACTGAATTTCTCATACAAGCGCAAGAAATCTCTCATCTTCTAGCTTCCTAGAAAACATATTTCACTATTTGTAACAGTGCTAACAGATCTATTGTGAGGAACTGAACTAACCTTCAAACTGGTAGATAATTTGTAATAATATCATAAATCTATGCAAACATATCCTTCATCATCTTAGCTCCACCGTTCATCACATCGAAACC
This sequence comes from Malaya genurostris, assembly GCF_030247185.1. NCBI lineage: Eukaryota > Metazoa > Arthropoda > Insecta > Diptera > Culicidae > Malaya > Malaya genurostris. Next base: position 39,222,172 of record NC_080572.1, read on the forward strand.
AAATTGTAAGTATGAGTTCTTCTATCTCTATTCAAAGAATTGGTTCAAAAGCTAGGATAAATTTTTGAGTCACGACAACAGAATGTTTTCGATTTACCACACTAATTTGGCTGTGCTTTTGTGTTTAGGGTAACAAAGATGGTATTGACTTCGGTTACCATTGCAATTCGTTGTCCAAGTAATAATTGGATAAAAATAGTGCTGTGGTTCGACTAATGATATGACTATTGGTACAATCACCCTATTATTAAACGCCTAGTTGATTCTATTGGTTACTTGACAATCGACACAAACAGTAGGTTGCATGATAATCGGTTGGCATGATGATTTTTAAAATATTGATAGTCTACTATTGCATATTGCACTATAAAGAAACGTATATTTGAAAAAAATTGTTTCTATGATAAAATATCATAGTATTATAAGAGATATTTATTTCCCAATGAATATACAGTGTCGGACAAAACAATAAGACCACCAGCAAATGAAAGGTCACTTTAAAAAACGTCACTTTATCTCAATCGAAATAAAATGTGAGGATGTATAACATTTCTTGGTTTTTCTAGAGATTTTCTAAACCATATCCGAAATTGACTAAAAACATGGGCGGGAACTGGCACTGCCCGGATCAACAGTAAAAGTTTATGACCGGCTGATGCGGATGGAATCTGGAAGAGCCCAGTAGGGATACCACCTCGGATGCATCTCTCGAGCGGCACTAATTTATTTGAAGGAAAAGATCCTGTCTTTGGCTTTCCGACATTTGAAAAGATACATAAATTACGTTAGAGAAGTAACTGAGTACTAGTTCTATGTTATCTTTCTCACATTGTTTGGAGTATGTGTAACTAACTATGGCCCTAATTACCGGAATTATCATTCGTTGGTTAACAACAATGTTTATTCAATGAGTGTTTATTAGTGGACTTACGGCTCTCGAATGGTGAAATTTAATTTTTCATTGCGCAAACGATGATGTCCTAAATTCCACCAGCTGTGGGAGTTATAGGCAAAATAGAATTCATTCTGCAAGAACCGGGGCATGATTCAGTACTGACTAATACCAGTGTAACGACACACAATATTGACATGACATAATTTACAGTGCTTCATCAGGTAGAAAGGTAACCGAAAAAAACATGCAATGCAAGTAATCTACATCGACTATGCAAAGTGTAACTGTATGATACTTTGTTCAATCGGATGCCTTTTGAGATTTGTTTAATCCCAGAATAGTAAAGTTGGAAGAACAGTTCCGGGGAATGGAGAAAATCTATCCCTACTCATAATCTAGCTTTTCTCCAATCTTTCCCTCATTGGACACTAATTGATAGTTAAGCTAAGTTGATGATAACGTTACGGCACAACGGATAAACCTACATGAATCTTCAAAAGTCATCGGTAGTGTTGTGGCCCGACAGTTTTTGTTGTACATCCGGCAGCCCGGCTGTAACTTCTGGGCAGCGTTGCCAGATCATTAAAAAAAAGTTCGAATCCGGCGCAAAAATCTTACTGTAACATATCTGTATCAGAACCTCTGCACCATAAGTACCAGGAAAACGTGACCGGGGCTCAGTTAAGTGAGCAAAAAGGAAGGTTTTTGAATGGGTCATTTTGCCGAAAGCCGTTCCGCCGAAAGAGTCATTTCGCCAAAATTTCGAATACATCACATTAATAATTTGAAATATATTAATAATTGACGCAGCTAGTATTGAACGGTCAACCTGGGGCTTTGGTGCTTAGTAGCTAGGAAAGTCAACAAGTGTTGTTGGGAACTCCTTTCTAAGGATCATGAATCAACCTGAAAAATAACATTCAATAAATATTTCAAAACTACGATTGTAGCTCAACAAAAGCTTTTATTTTCAATCAATCCCAATATTATATTAATATAGTGAAATGTAGCGTCATCAAATGCGCGCAAAATTTTATCCGCTTCAGTTGAACGAACCGTCGCACAAAGCATACCAAGATAAACGGATACATAGAATCATTTTTCAATGATTGAGCGCAGTGGGTTTACCTCTCGTTATATTGGCTTGCAAAACAGACTGGACGTAATGGATTTTTGAGTCCTTCACACTTTGAATATATGCTAATTCAATCGTTATTGTTAGTGATTACTCTTACACTAGAGCTATAAATCATGAGTAATTATGAATGACTAACATGAGGTTATATGTATATGTATTGAATAACTTGCTAACCATGTATATGCCTGAGCTTAGTAGCAAGCATGGATTCTTCTTCAAAAGAACGATTGAAGACAAGAGAACATTCAAGTATTTTCGATATCTTTGCCAGCAGTCCATCAAGCCCTTCCCGCCGATGAGATAGAATTTACGAAAAAGTATTTACTTGACTCGCATGAGTTCATCTTACCATGCAGTTAAAATTATTTAGTGAATCTTTTCTCAAGCACATATTTGAGGCACGAAATTAAATATAAAGTTATTTCGTAGTTCATTATTATTCAATCGATATTGAAAGGAAAATCAAGCGTTGATTTATTGTATTCATAATAACTGAAAAACCAATGAATTCCAATAAGTTTTCCATGCTGACAGGCTCGAAGCTGACTCTCAATTTTTATCACATTGTTTGTATCACAGGTTAATGATCGATAATACTTGACTTGTATTCATTTCATTCAGTAGCTTGTCAATGATGAAGTTATAGTTTTGCTATAAAAATTGCTGTTTTTATTTCAACACAAAACCCAATGCTGCATAAATTCGCGTCATTATTTTATATGTAATTTTTGCTCACGATATAATGCCACCGTGCATTTCTCACACCACCTCAATATGAAACAGCAGCGCGCAAGCAATAAAAAACGATGCGGAAAAGTTTATCTTAACTTCTTCAAATTTTGATTGTTTTAGCTAATATTTTATAATTTTGAATTGCATTTTCAGATTCTTTGTGAAATTCTGCTACAAACACTACTTTTCAGTTCTAAAATCATCCCCGTGGAACGGAACAGTAACCGTTTATACTTTTCAAAAACCAATAACGACTCGGCAAAGCAAAATTTCAAAATTCTTAGAATACTTAGTTATGATAAATAATTGATCAAAAACGCGATTTTCGCGTTCCGCTACATTTCACCTTAAGTCAATGAAAGGGTTCCGCGTAATTACCCTTTCGGCGAAAAGAATTTCGGCGAAATGGCATTCGGCGAAATTACGCTACTTTTCTAAGTCGTCGCTTATTTGACTGTTTGAAAATTTTTCAACTCTTTTCACCCTTGTGATTCAGAAGCCGGAAATTCGATCCGAATGAAATTTTGAATGGACCCATAAGATAAAAATTTAATTAAAATTTGAAAGCTGCTTCAAAATTTATTGTGTATATTGTAAACAAAAGTTATGCGCGCATAGAAAACGAATGAAATAATATCAGTATCTGAACACGGTGTCGTGCCGGCACTGAACCGGACCGAAAATGTGTATATTCCTTAATCGTTTCAGCAAATTGCATACTTAAGGATCAAGAGTGAACCAAGTTAACTTGTGTTGGTAATTTGTGTATTACTTACATTTTATTTGGTACGTATGCCATAGATCTGTGTATGCCATAGATATGCAGTGCACCGAGTTTTTCAAAGTGGATCGCACGATTTAGTTTCAAACAATCTTTTTTCATAATAATTTATTCTCAAATGAATGTTAAACCTGACATCTTGGATGAAATATCAGTTTTGATCAATTTTCCACCAACGTTTGAAGGGAAATTGCTTTCATTTTATGAAAGTAGATTTTAATTCCCTTATAAAAAAGTTAGCAACACTGCTTCAATGCATTTGTATTAGATTGCGCTACACAAAATAAACAAAACTAAATATTTTCTGTTACAAAAGCAGTTTGCCGGAAAAAATAAATAGTTTTACGTCAACATTCCATATCCATTGCCTTTCGCGTGTTAAATTAAAGGTTCCTATTTTGCGGGTTTACTTCTAGAAGGTACGTAAATTTTTATATCGCAATAATTTCTGCAAGAGGCAATTCATATAGGAATGTGTTTGTTGCTTATCAAATGTGTCAGCGGCAATTGACACCAACTTTAAATAAAAAAAAAGTAAAGCCAGAAAGAAAAATGACGGATAAAACATTGGTTCTAAGTGCTTCGACCTGGAATTGAATGCTTATTTAAAAGTATATAGGAGACCGTTTTTCATTTCACTTATCTTTTCATGCAATATCGAAATATTTTCCTTCGCCCAATTCATATACATTTTCCCGCTCCACGAGAAATGACGACGTGGTGCTATGCAAAATCGGCTGGTGATATTGAATGACCAGTGTCTCGCCGAATTTCAGTATAAACTAACACAGTGTTCGAAATCCCGCCAAACGGATTTACTGATTTCGGTATATTTGTTGTTTACTGCCAAGTTCAGCAATATATTATGCCATATAACTTCGACAAAGGCGCTTTACCGAGATAGAATTTTACCTCAACGAATTTCGGAAAAGAGCATGTAGATTATTGAACAATCAGTAAAATGTCGTGTTGCCGACCTAATTCGGCACTTTATTTTGCTGAATTTGAGAATCTGTTTTAGGTGTGTATGTTACCAATAATAAAAAAAATAGTTTCGATTTTTATTCTTTGGCATTTTAACTAATTCTCTTGTTGTGTTTTGTCCGACACCACAATTTTTCGAAATAGGTTAGTCAAATCAGACAACCCAAACTCAATTTGCAAAATCAAATGTAATAATTTGAACACGCCAGATTATTTTGTCTGGCACCATAAATATACGAGCACAGATATCAGATTGTTTCAAAATAATGATTACTTTAATTACTCTACTAGTTTCAAACTCAGTCCAGTTTGGTATTATCTCTGACTTCCTACTAAAACTCTTCAGAACGTCTAAGCCTCCAAGCAACAAAACAAAAGGCTTTGTGGTCGTAGGAGTGCACTCTGAAAACTAGTTCAATGGCTACTTGTAGTGTAGCAGTTGTTTGACGAGAAAAAATGATTTGACGACGACATCAAAATGTACAAATGTTCCTATCTGCATTTGGCAGTTTCTCTTTCTGCACACGATTATAAACAGTTACTCAGAGATTGAGTACTAGTTACTCAATTTCAAATTACATATGTATGAAAACATCAACAACTGTGTAATTAACATCAATGATAAAGAGTAACTCTTACTCTAAATTTGAATTTAACGTAAGAGTTCGTGTTTGGGATACTATTCGAGAGATCATTCTAGTCATGAAAACCATGTGTAGTCACTTTTTTGTTAGTAGAATTAGTTCCAATTACAACATAATGATTCATGGACATGTGAACGAAATGAAAGAACAATTCCTTTTGGTGCGAAAGTTGAACACCAGCAGAGAAGCTAAACAACCATTCATTTGTGTATCAATATATCAAATCAATAAAAGTACTAAAAACTTAATTTTGGACTTATGTACAAAAAAGTATTACTCAGTACGTGAGTAAATTTTACTCAAACATCGTTATTAGAGCCAGAACTCAAATTAGAATAACTAAAGAGTTACTCTAAATTAGAGTTGTTCAACTTTTTCTGCAGATGAGTAGGATCTTACTAATTTTGGGTAACTTTTTAAAGTGTGTACTCTCTATTTCAACAGCGAGAAAGCAACCGGAAATATTCGTTCAGTTTGTTAGAACGGTTTGTTAATGTTTTTTCTTAAAAAATAAAAATCGGGTGTTTTCTGAAAATCAAAAGAAAATATGTTGTTATTCTATTTGAAATAGAAATATTCTAAAGATATGTAGTTTAAAAAAGACATTTAACAACTTCTAAAATTCTCCAGTATAACTAGTCCAACGGGGCTCCAATTCTTCATATTTAAAATGGCTCAACAATTGGCCTCTGTCTGCCGAGCTCGTTGAACGAATAAATGGCGCTCGGTTCAATGAGTCTGTTAAAAAACGTAAAGATACTGCGAACTAGGGTAACAGAGGTATTTTTTTTGCATCAATTTGAAGCTAATCACAATCAATTACCTATAGCGGAAGGAGTTTTCAAAGATATTACAACATTTGGTGAATATTTTTACGGAGCGGGCCAAAATAAAATCAATCCTAAAGAGGGCCAGAATACTTCGGTTACCCTAATACAATGTGATCCTATGGAATCAAAAAACTAAAGCGCTTCTAAGAGTAAATTCAGCAGCTGGAAATTGTAAATGGGAGGTCTATAATAGAACTGAAACTGGAACAAACATATCTCCAGCAATCCGTTTTAGTTTTATCTACTCGAACAGTTCTTTCAAATTTTAAACTGGCATACGCTGCCGCTCTATATTGTTTATATTTTAAACACGAGCAAAACACATTTTCGTTTGAGAAAACCAAAACTGACCCAGGGTAGTCTCATCATCCAAACACTTTTCACGAAACTGTGTTGGGTGTGCCATTAGCGGTGTGAGCAAATTCGATATAATAATCAGGATCGAAAGTGGCTCGGTTTTCAGTGGAAAATGAGTTAGGTTTAGCATCAAATGAAAACGACATTAGAAGATTCACTCGGCGTTTGCTGAGACAAAGACAATAAAAAGAAACTGTCATTTGCAGATGGGATCTTTTGTAATGTTTTTCCTCGTGTAGGCCATTCTCTTAAAGTAACTAGTACATATGTGTGACGTATTTCAATGAGTTTGATTAGAGAGACCTATGCTCAATGTACTTTATAACATCAGTAACTAATTGCAGTCAGAGCACTAGTGTTTAGTTTTTAAAAACGTTTAAGGTAGCGCCCGCTCTATGGGACAGATTCGTCTGTAGCATTACGAAGTATAAACCAACTCAGTGGAAATTATCGACTGTTTCTATTTATTGTTTGGCAGCACATGGCTGTTAAAGAGCCGCGCTTGTATTTGTGTATTTGTAGTCAAATTTCATAGTAACACAAGCTGATTGATCAATAAAAATAAAAACAATCGAAAGTTTCCTGAAAAATTTAGTACGCTTGGTTGTATTGGTTTTTCGACTATGCGTGAGATGAAAATGAAAATTAACATAATTTATATTCAAGTTAAAAAAAAACGGTAACTGTAAACCAAATCAATATCAAACCGTAAAACTTCAATTGATTCTAATTAAATAGGAAATAGCTGCAAGCTACATGAATCCGATGGTGCAAATATTGAATAATTCTAGTGCGCTGTAATATATTTAAAACAAAACAACTGATTGTGTAACAATTGCATCTAATAAAATTAATTGTTCATGCTTTATTACTACTTTTCAAAAGGGTATCCGCTAAAATGAAATAATTAAAAAACATTGGACAGCAAGAAAACGATTCATTAATTCTATTCAATGGTTGCTTCGAAGGACAGATATACCGATCGTTTTTGTTTGGATTGGTGCATCACCTTACTTTTAGGTGCAAAAAGAATTGCGATGAAAAGCACATGATATTCAACCTAATCTGTTGGATACTGTCCATAAGAGTAAACAAACCTTGATCCCTACCAACAAACAGGGAAATCAAACACACAAAGAAGTGGAGTCAACTCTATAATAATACACGCTAGCACCAAATGACATCGGTTTATGCAGTAAAAAACTGATATTGAAGATATCTGATTAGTTTGGATAATGAGCTTATCGTTAGGTTCTATTCTAAAACAGATCATGAGAGAAAGATAGCGTTCGAACAGTGACAGTTCACATATAGATAGTGTAGAATAGCTAAAATAGACGAGCGAAGATGATATACTATGAATTCCATTGCGCTGAATAGAAAAACCGTAATATCCCCAGGTAACAGAAAATATAGACAATGCTAAAATTTTCGATTTATTGAGCATGAAAAAAACCACAACTAGAGTGGGGGTGGCTAATTGTAGATCATAGCACAACAGATTTACAGGTTTGCATATGAACTGAGTGTTGTAGATGTCATCACGACCGCCTCTATGTGAAATATTGAAGTCACGGAACTAGAAAACTACTTAATTTTGAATACTTTCGATCTAAATATAAGGTTTCGTTTAATAATCTATTTTTAGGTAAAGTAATAGGTGTATAAATAAGTTCGTACCGTTTTCTAACAGATGGCGTAACTAGATTCCTAATACAATGATTTACCTTTCCAGATAAAGCGTTGGAAAGCTACTGTGGTACAGTTTTAGAATCCCTATGTGCCATTTAACTGTAGCGTGAACAATAATGCTGTTTTTAATATGAAAATGTTGAATTTTGCGGCGAATAAAGTGATTTAGCGGAGAGTACTTCGTGACTATTTTCTTTATGAAGGAAACAGGCGAAATTCATCGTATTTTGGTGGAAATGTATAGTGAGTATGTTCCACCTGTTATAACCATTTCTTGTCAATAAAGTTTCAAATTTCGAGCACAGCACGAGCTTATTTATATCTACTCAATAGTAAATTAGTTATATCTAGTCAACGGTAATTTCAGTTAATTCAAGGTTGGATGCGGTTTACACAATTTTAGCGTATTGAACGAAACCTTCTCTGTTGGGTGGAGTTGAAATAGCAAATGAAAGAAAATATTCAAAATAACTTAAAATTAAATGAAAAGTAAAAAATAATTGATTTTTTTCTCTGTAGATCATTTTCACAATTAACAGAAATAAAATACAATAAATTATAATTTTTTCATAGGTTCTTGATTAAATTTGTTCCCGCCTGTACGCCTGTTTTCTGTGATAATAGTGTTGACATTACTCGGGCTGCTGTACATTACAATCATGATTATTAATACTAGTCAACAGCAAAATAATAAAATTTTTAATTAACGCACAAAAAGCAAAAATACGGTATCGGAACCGAAACATTCGCTACAGTATCGGTGAAAGGCATTGTCTGATTCAAAGTGTACACTGTGCCAAATAGTTAAGTACTATTTACTTACATTTTGGTAAATATATTAAACCTCTCTCTAATATTTGTTTAATTTAATTTGAAATACGACTCATTTCAGAAATTAAAAAAAATTATAGACTGGCTATACATAAAGCTTGCTTCATTTATAATTGGAACAAATTTTTGCTCATATTGTGGCGCTTCTGGTGGGCGAATTTGGAAGTTCTTAGTGCCCACGTGTCGGGAATTTTGTCAGCTTCACGTATGATTTTTGACATTCCGCCAATCGGCTGTACTTTGTAAACAATCAACATGGGAGCCGAAGGAAGTGAACAAATTGTGCACAGTTTTTTGGAAAATCCATTGTGGTCTGCATCTAGGCTAGCTAAACAGCTGAAACTGCCTAGAAATACCGTATGGCGCGTTATCAAACGGTATAAGGAAACATTGACGACGAGAAGCCTCAAGCCAATCGTCGGAGTGGAACTGTCGACCGGAAACTGCGTGGTAATATTTTGCAGACGATTAAGAGAAATCCTAATCTGTCGGACCGTGATTTGGCCGGAAATTTCGGTGCTGCCCATAGTACCGCGAAGAGAACTCGACTCCGAGAAGGAATCAAGTCGTATTGAGCTAGCAAACAGGCAAATCGGACCATGAAACAGAATAGTGTCGTCAAAATTCGTGCTTGGAAACTATATGATCATGTACTGACCAAGTTCGACGGGTGTCTTCTGATGGACGATGAAACCTATGGCAAGGCTGACGTCGGGCAAATCCCAGGTCAAAAATTTTACTTGGCAACGGCTCGGGGGGATATTCCAGCCAAATTTAAATTTGTTTTTGCCGACAAATTTTCAAGATAATTTATGTTTTGGCAAGGCATTTGCAACTGTGGCAAAAAAAATTTCGTTACAAAAAAGACAATGGCATCGGAACTATACCAAAAAGAGTGTCTCCAAAAACAAATTTTGCCGTTCATTTAATCCCACAACCCTTTGAAATCAAAACTAAATAAATTTAGTTTAGGTTTAGTATTCAGCAGTATGAACTGTCAATTGAAAAATTTACTAGGTTCTACAAAAGATCCTACGGATAATTTGAAAAAATCTGGGGTATACAAAATCTCGTGTTCTTATTGTGATAAAATATATATTGGACACACAAAGAGAACTCTAGACATCCGTTTCAAAAAGCACGTCGCTGAAATAGCGAAAGCATCTAAAGAATTAGAGAAAGGACTACCACATCATTTCAAGTCAAAAGTAGCTGAACATGCCTTCTGAAAATCATGAACGACATAAAAATCATAAGACAAATTTCCAACCCATGGAAATTAGACACAGCCGAAAGTTTAGAAATCTTCAAAAATAACTCCACTTCTTTATTGAATCGTGACCAAGGAAATAAACCCTGGCTATTCAAGTTATTACCGACACATAAGATACAAATAGATTTAGGAAATACCTAATCTCTTAATCTCTCACTTCTTCAGTTTGTTACCCTCCGCTGACAATCAAACTACCGTCCGTTACTACCTGTTTCTTCCCGTTTTTACCCGTTGACAATAAGACATTTCGTATAAAAGGAGCAGCATTACAGCATTCTTTCATTACAAACTTATAAAACCGATACATTGAAGAAGGATGTAAATAACATTCCGAAATACGCGTATCTGTATTGTAACGTTTGTTATGCTTCATTAAAGTATAGTGACTTTGTGAAAGTGTAATAACGTGACAGTGAAATAGTGGAATTAAATGCTACATAAATAGTGCAACTATTGACATCCCGTAATGTTTTGGCCAGATGTGGCAAGCTGTCATTACAGCAAAGTCGTTCAAGAATGGTATGCAGAGAAAGGGGTCCTGTTTGTTCCGAAAAACCTTAACCCACCCAACTGCCCCCAGTTCCGCCCTATTGAGAAATACTTGGCAATCATGAAGAGAAGACTCAAGGCAAAGGGAAAGGTTGTCAAAGACATCAATCTCCCTGTCCACCATCTTCATTGGAATTAACAAGATCTTTTTTTTGTCACTAACTTTTTCGTTCCCCTTTTCCTGTTTTTTCACCATCTCGATGACAACTAATTAGATCTCTGTCGTTTTCAAACATTTTGTTCCCACACCCCTTTTTTACCCCGTTTCCCACAATATTTACTTCTTTTTTTTTCATTCTCTTCCGTAACATCACCATCACCGGAAGACCGCTCCAGTCAATGACCAGCATGCGGGCCACCCGCCGGGCCTTCGTAGCCTGGGGGTGTTTCCCGCGGACCCACACGGACCGAAGGATGCGGCCAACATGGATATTCGCCATTTGGAAGACCCTCACCCAATATTCAATTCACCTCGCCTGCTGAAAGCTGAATTGTCGAGAATCCGCTACCCCGATACTACATTACATAATGATACTATTCTAGTTTTAAGTTAGTCGTAATTAAGATTAGTAAATACCCTTGACATCTTAGAGCTTAAGCAGTGTGCCTTAATATTATAATATATTATTGAATAAAAAAAAAGACATCAATCAGATGACGAATTGGTGGAATAAGATAGCTAAAACGATCGACGAAGAAGGTGTGCGCCGCCTAACCACGTAAGCCGTATTACAGGAAAAATTCGAGAATTCCTTCGAAACCGTGATGAATAATTTTATCCGCATTTTTTCTTAAAAGTATGAAGAAAACGTTACATTTGTATAAAAAAAGATCTTAAATACAATCATAAATAACTGAAATACAGGCAATTGTCTTTGTTCCAATTCTATCTGAAGCAAGCTTTAGTTCCATTTTTGTCGTTCTATCATTTTGTTTTTAGAATATAAAATAAACCGAACTGTTGTATAGCGAATAGGAAAATGTCTATTTGTTTTGGAAAATATACTTCTCTAGTAACGTGTATGAATTTAGACTGAATTTTTTTTTTAAATTGATATGCTAAAACCACAGGCATTAAGATCTCACGTAAATGACGTTTTGGCGAGTATACCGAAAAAGTCCCCAAAAATATTCTAATGCTCTAATACCACGTAACTGGAAAACTCAAGCGATTGAAACATTTGCTAATATTAGCCCGGAAAAAATCTGGCAAACATTTCTGATAGATTTGAATATTACGGTGTAGATAGATCATAAAAAAGTCTACAGGTTTACACATATACAATAAGTAGGTATTCAAAATACGTTCTTCAAATACAACGAAAAAGAGAAATTGTTAAATCACAAAAATATTCGAATTAAGCATAGTCAAGTCCTTGCAAATGTTTCAAAACATCAATATTTATATGCGTTGTCAAGGAGCCAGCTTAAAAAATAAGGAACATATTGATGAAATTGAAACTGATATCTTAACGTAGAATCTCGTGAAACTGGAAGAAGGTATTAAACATGACAATGGGAAAAAACTAAGATGTGAAGACCAATCATACAACGAGTGCCATGTCGTTCATCTAATGACTATGGTGATACTGATAAATGATGATCATGCTACGGAATGTGTGTATGAATGTTGTGTGACACTTGTGTGAGAGTGTATGTGCTTGTTTTACCAGTACATAAGATGGCACCAAAATTACCTCCATGATCACTAGTTCTACTATGCCGACCAGCAGCTTGCTCGATGATATCGTTTAACACCATCACGTCTAAAACGGAATTAGGAATTATTGATACGAAGCATTGCATCAATACAACATACTGTACCTTTCATATCTACTACGGTTTGTGTTTGAGAGGGCTCAATGAAAGGATTGTCGTTGTGTTTTATTTTGCCAGCATCGTCTGTACAGTCTTGTGACATATCCTACAAAGAGACGTTTTTTTTATTTCAACAAAATTCGTTTGGCTTTGCAATGATTCTTAGGCTGTAGGCCCTCTCCCAAATTATTTTAAATTTTAGTTAAAATTTGGGTAGTCGAGCAATTATTTTGTCGTTTTCAGCATGGTTATTTTTGACAGTTCGTTAGTTTTTTTTCTGATACCTAATAATTCTAATCTGAAATCTAATCTGATATCTTCAGTAAAAATTTCTTCTCTGTGATTTCTTTTTATACTTTCAGAAAATACCCCAACAAAAAGTTTCAATACATTGTCAAACGAAGTAAGCTTTTCTTACGTTCTTTGATATATTTTTATTTCCAGTGCAAAATGAACACAAATAACTTTACCTCCGCAGTTTGAGTTAAATTTAATTACTCGATAAAAAATAACTGCCCGACTGTCAAATTTGAACTGAAAGTTCAAATAATTCACGAGATGGTTCAGGGCCTTGGTATATTTAAATTAAGAAAAGGTTTTGCATGGCATTGGACGTCTAGAAAGTTAAAAACAAACGATTTATTGATGTTTTTAGGATTGCTTGACGCTCGCGGTTTGAGTACATCGTTTGACGGTAAGCGCGGTAATCCCATAAACGTCATGTTTGTTCTGATAACAAGCTGCAAATGGTTTGCCATACTAAAGATGTGTGCCAGGGTTCATCCACTAGACACTTTTTCTCATACTAATTTCTGGAATCACTCGCGTAACATTTAAGATAACTCGTAATCAACAGTAGTACGCCCCAATACTCGGTTTGTGGCTGCCGCTCTCCATCCTCGATCACGCCGATGCTCGTAAAAACTCCGAGTGCTTACAGGTCCTCTTCGAGTATGATCCTTGCTTCGTGACCGTAGAGGATCACCGGTCTTATGATCGTTTTGTATATGGTACATTTGGTGCGGAGGTGAATCGTTTCTGACCGCAGTTTCTTTTGGAGTCCGTAGTAGACACGACTTCCATTGATGATGCCTCTTTCTATTTCACGACTCACATTGTTGTCAGTGGATAGTAAGGACCCGAGGTAGACAAACTCCTCCACTAGCTCGAAGGTATTCCTATCTATCGAGACATTATTTCCTAGACGAATCCTGTCGTGTTCCTTTCCACCTACTAGCATGTACATTGTTTTCGACGCATTCATCACTAGTCCGGCCTTTTCACTCTCGTGTTTTAGGCGGGTATACAGCTCTACCACAGTTTAGCAGAAGCGTCCTTCGTTGCTTTGATCATTCTAGTCAGCTTCCCACAAAAGCTGTTCTCTATGCGCTCGATACTATCGTATGCTGCCTTGAAGTCAATGAACAGATGATGCGTTGAGACCTGGTATTCACTGTATTTATGGAGGTTTTGCCGTACAGTGAACATCTGGTCCGTTGTCGATAAGCCATCATAAGGCCGGCTTGATAACTTCCCACGAACTCATTCTTTTTAGTTGATAGACGACGGAAGATGATCTGGGATAGCACTTTGTAGGCGGCATTCAGAAATGTGACCGCTCGGAAGTTCTTGCATTCCAAAAAGTCGCCTTTCTTGGCAAGTTACCTTTTCCTTCAACTTCTCACACAGATCCTGACTATAAATCAGTGCAAACAGAGTACCAACTTTTCTGGGCCCATTTGAGCTGATGCATGGTATCCATAATTTCCCATAGTGTGTTCTCCGTTCAGGTGCTCATTGAAAAGCTGCTTCCTTCTTTCAATCTCCTCACGTCCGTCCGTCCATCCTTATTCCTGCACATTTCGGCTAACGGCCCTGGGCCGATACGGAATTTATTGAGCTTCTTGTATAACTTCCGTATTTTTTGAGAATAAAACAGCAGTTTCTTTTCCTCGTACCCCGCTTCTTCCAGGTGTTTTTTCCCTCGTAAGGGTCTGCTGTTTCCGCTTCTGTTTGTATCATTCCACATTCTAACGGGTTCCATGCTACAGCACTACCGCAAGCGCTGCGTTCTTCTCATTCAAAATCACTCTGCACTCCTCGTTGAGTCATTCGTTCCATCGACTCCGTTCCACGTTTCCGGCGGTGCACTCGGCTGCGTCGTTTATGCTTGCTTTTACTGTACTCCAGCAGCCGTCCTCGTCTGGCAACACTGTCTCGAGAGCCTGCGCGTATGCTGAGCTATGTCGCCTCAGTTGATTCAGTCGCTCTAGGTTGTACCGTGGCGGTAACTGGTACTGTGCATTGTTGATGACAGAGAGTTTTGGGCACAGCTTCACTATAGTGGTCAGAGTCGACGTTAGTGCCACGATAGGCACTGATGTCGATAATGTCGAAGAAGTGCCGTCCATCAATCAGAAAATTAAAATATTAAATGGATGTAAGTAGAGTTACGCTGTAACATACGTAATGTTGGCAAAAACTTAGATACATTAATTTAAACTGTTGACATCTTATTAAGCTTTATTATGTTCTGCAAGATGGCATTACAAATGAACTTGAGACGAATAAAGTTTAATTTGGCATGTACCGACGGTTTGTTTACATTTTCAATAACATATGTTCAAATTACAATGAACACATAAAAATAACTGTGGTTGTCAAATGATGTTCATTCAGAGAATTTTGTGAGATTATGTCATGTTCGTGCGAAACCTAATTATAGAATTTGGTTTTAAAATATGCCGTGACAAATGAATTCATGGTGAATAAAGTTCATGTTTGATAATTATGTTTTGCACGAACATGACATAAGCTCACAAAATGAGCTGGATGAACACCGTTTGACAGCTATCAGTGGTTTGTTTATGTGTTCATTCCAGCCCTCCTGCTGTGCCGCCATTTTCTTGTAACCATCATCTTTTCCGTAAAGACGAAAACAACGAAGAAGTATGTAAACGTAAATAAAAGTTTGTTGATGCGAAATATCTGTGAGATTTGTTGAAACAAAGTTGATTTTTATATGTTTGATAATAATTGTGATATCGTTATGTAATGTGCGGTGCCAAATTGTAATACAGACTTTCCCAATTTATGATGTGTTGTATTTTACTTCATTTTGTTTACTTTGCTCGCACTGCTTTGCTAGCTTTGAATGCCCCAAACACCCGAGATGCTGGCTAGAGCGCCTTATTGTTGCCACCGGGCTGGTTCATTCTAATTTGAATACGTGTTAATAGATAAAACAAATCACCGGTAAATGTCAAAAAACTAACTTTATTCAGTTCATTGATGATGTCATCTTGCAAAACCTAATTTTCAAGCAAATTTCATTCTGTGAGTATAAGCCATTGGGTTGGCACGAAAATGGCATAACCTCATAAATTTAGCTGTGCACGTGTAAAACCTAATGAACCGATTTAAAAGATCGTTTGCCTTGTTTGGAATGACACTGACAGACAATATTCTCCAGTCTGAAGAAAACGATGGTTTTACTACATCGGCCTAAATGACATAATGTAAATTGATGCAGTCGTTTCGATTTTTCGTATCACTTTTGAAACCGTATTTCAAATTCGTGGATTGTACGACTACACTGCTAAACATTTGTACAATCGATTCATATGTAAATAGCACTTTAATTTAATATGTTTTTCCATTTCAATACATAATCAAAGCGATTTGTTTTAAGATTTCATGTGCAAATTCACTAAGATGCAAGATTTGATTATTTTTCACTTAGCTTTGATGTGTTTTTCCTTTAGCTGTGATGTGTTCTGCTATCGAAACGAACTACATGTGTTAAGCACTTCGTTTTCTAGTGGAAATGAGTACAGCACAAATGTATGTGCAAAACTCTTGATTCGGTCAAGTGTGTTTCAATTGAAATCTATGTGAAAAACAATGTGACATTCATATAAAATTCATATACAATCTAGCGGTAACGATATATCTTATCGTTTTGATGTGCATTTCAGATAAATGTAGTATGATTTCCATCAAATATCAAATATCAAATATTATCAGTGTAGTATCGAACAACGACATTTGGAACAAATACCCTATGAAATTGAATCATGATAAAACGATAAACATGTTATTCCTACTTACAAAATCTCTCTGTCCCTTATGGTTGGTATCCGCGTAGGACATGTTTGATGCCATGTTCGGCGGCGGCACGATCGAGTGATTGGTGTTTCGAGCTGAACGGTTCCGCAGTCGGCTCTCCTTCGTCATACCCCCGAGCAGATCGCCGTGCGAAGTGTACGAGATGCGAGATTGATGCGATGTGTAGGATGAATGTCGCGAACCTTTCATTGTGTCATGTTTTGTGAGAACACGAAATCGATTAGATACAGCGATATCAGGTAAACATACTAAAAACTGAATCCAAAGATACGGAACATTGGCGTGCGAAAATTTTGATACCAAAAAAAAATTTAAAATGATACCTGGTTTAAGAAAGGTTTAAAACAAACTAGTTTGCATTTCAAACCAAATTAGTGCTGATCTTATGATTATAAATTAACAATAAATTGTAATGATTTGTGAGTTAGAAGCAATCAAAATGTAGTATAATTATGGACACTATAAAAATATAAAATGTATTCTGCTTTTAATTTTGCTTATTGAATGTTAAATGTTAAATTATGTTGAGAGTAATATTTTAGCGTTGATGTAGGTAATTTCAAGGCGTAGAATAGGAAGAGCTGAAAATGATTGAACTAATGACAAAATGGCGGCACTTTCAAAAATTCAGTTTAGTTGTGATACGAGCAAACATAGAGAATGGGACAGAATGAGCAGCCATTATCAAATGATCGTACAAGAAAGGTTTCCTGAAAGATCATATAGAACTTGGAAAGAGCAAACGTATCTTTCACTTTTCATGACTTTTTGGAAAAATAAACGAGAATCGGAACAAGATAGAATGAATTTAGGGAGTCTAATTTGTTCAATTGAATTAGATTTTACTTTTTTATAGTGTACCTAAATTAGCATAGTATACTGGAACGATGATTGCACCATTTTCCTCCGACATCGGTGTGACAGCGTTCGAGTCATCGGCGTACGGCAAATGTTCTTGTGCATCGAGATATGTTGAGAGTACCAATGGTTTTCTATCGCTACCAGGTACGCCCACGAAACGTCCTCTACCGTTACGTATCGTAAACTGTTGTCAATTCATCATCAGGTGCGGTAGATCAGAATGTGAAGATGGCGCCCGGAAAAAGAAGACACACGAGACAAGTCAGAGAAAGAGAAGAGATAAAAAAGAAAACGTATAAATCGTTTAGTGCAGATTCGTCTAAGTCTGTACCTGATGTGATCCTCTAGATCCTCTACGAAGATTAAATGGTGAACCAGGTAATGAAAGTGAAGCCTAGAAAGTAAGTATAGGTTTCAATTGGTTAGTGTGTTTCTCGTTCGCCTGCTTCTCAGCGAGTTTAGTTGGAGTACAGAATAAATATATAGTTATGTGAGTTAGTTACTAAATAGAAGCGGATGGGGTTCATCTATTTGTTGGTGGTGAAAAGCTCCTTATCATACGTGACTGTGTAACGGTGTTCATGAAAATGTACTTAGTGTTGCAAAAAAGGTGTTATTTAGCGGAGATCCAGTGTTACTATCCTTTGATTGTTTGAGTGTGTAGTAGTGCTATAAACAGTGTCTGGGTAAAACTCACGCAATGATGGTTGTTACGATGCTCACTTTAATATAGCTCAAATGTAGTGATGTTTTCATAACATTGATAGTTTTTGGTTTTCACTACATTATTTGTCTGAAGACTTTGATTTCCACATGACTAATTAGGCTTATTGGATATTAGATAGAGCATTAATAGGTAAAATAAAGTGCCCATCTTATTTTTGATCACTCATTTTTGGATATATCTGACATGTGGTTTCAACAAGACGGTATCACATCCCACACGTCACGCGAAACAATGGCCGCCTTCAGTGAATAGTTTATCTCAGGTTTTGGGCCCGTCAATTGGCCGTATAGATCGTGCGATTTAATGCCTTTTGACTATATCTTGTGGGACCATGTTAAGGCTCATGTCTACAAGGTTAAACCATCAACGATTAACGCACTGGAATCCAATAATGAAGCATTTATTCGTGAAATACCGACCGATATGTAGTAGAGAGTGTTTTTAGTTTCTGTCAATGTGAATGGTATGAGTTCATTTAACAATTACTGGATGATACAAAGAGAAAGTTTGAAATCACGGAGTATGATATGGATATGGATTATGTTGGTTGTACTTGAAAATACCACCAGATCTTCAGATACTTCTCTTTGTTAGTATTTTTTTTTCAAATTTTATATGTTTGATACATAGGAGCGACGAAAATTAATTGTCCAAAACTAAGTGTTCTTGCAAAATGTTATTAAACTTTTTAAGCTTAACGATTTCTTTAAAACAAAAATCTGATCAAAATGAATTCAGAGCTAACGCTAATATAACATTTGTCTAAATGCAAAATTCTTAATTTATTTTTCAGAAGGCCGCAACAGCAAGTGACAGTTTCTTTTTGTTTACTTTCTCTTCTAATAGTTACCCAGCAGTTACCACATTTATCACTCAACTCTTTGCATAAAACGATACCCGAAACTTTCGACTTTCAAACTTTATTTTTCGAATTGTGAAACCCAAAAAATCTTTATAATCACATCACAATCAGTACAATAAAACTTCATTCAATTCAATTGATACTGAATGTGGAACACATTGACGATCACCCTACTGTAGTAAACTTCACACTCTGACACACACAACGCTCGCTGACGTATCAATGGGCAGCATTCAGTTCTTCACTCGTTTCTCTTCCAATCGAAGCTCAGTTTTACCACCGCCAGTTGCTCTCTTGAAGTAACAAAATATCTCTTTCGATAATGTTAGAGCGGCCGTTAAATGAGGTTTATGTAAAAATTCGAATTGGTTCAAGACAGGCCCGTACTCAAGATTTCGTTTCGGGAGGGGCCGGAAGATAAAAAATATTGTTACTAAATTTTGCGTATGTACCTAATTCTCGGTGTGCCTTTTACAGGTGTTTTTAACAGACACTTTAAACTTTTCCACTGGAACTGCCATTGTATTACATTTCTTTACGTTTACTGTCTTATTATTTCTGTAACACATGTCTGAGACCTTCTAAATAATTACATATCTGTTTTTGATTTCGGGAGGGACTGGGTCTTACATCTATTATCTTGAACCAGTCACGTACCCCTTCTGGGTACGATAATAGATGTAAGACAAACCAGGTAGCTGAAATATCAATTATACAATACACATAAATCAATAGTTTCTCTCTTCAGTTTTCATTTTTAATACTTTACTCCATTTATAATTCTATTCATTCGAACTTGCACACTACCAAGAGTGAAGACAATGAAGGATCTAGACTACTTGGCACTTGAAACTGAGCAAGCGAAACTTCAAATGACTAGGTACGATTATTCAACTGACGATGAATTCTGGGAGCTTCAATTTAAAATGGCAGCAAAAATCAAATGAATGCGTAGGAATATGCTGACGATCAGTGGCCATAAATTTTATTTTCATCTCATATTATTCGATTAAAAAGGAAATGAACAAAAGCTACCACCGCCACTACCAAAGAATACAATTACTGTTAACTTCAGACAGTGCCAAATTCGACCTTCGGTACGAGAATTTGAAGGTTTGCTTAAAGAGTAAATGCATCTTGATATTAAACGGGTGCATTTACTACAATGCAACAAGACAAATAATGTTGTTCACATCCATTTTTTTAAAGAGTTGAATGCAAATCAATTCTCTAAAGACAATTACAATGTGCACTATGTGGAGCATGAGAACATCAAGTACAACATACCATTGTATATGGATGATAGTGCTATAGAAGTGCGGATACCTGATCTACCCTTGAGCGTCTCCGATCTTTATATTTGCAAAGCTATCTCCCAGTACGAAGAGATTCTTTCCATCGAAAAAGAAATATGGAACCTTTTTTCCCCGGTATTCTAAATTGAGTAAGTTTGTTACGCATGCGCTTAAACAAGGCTATCCCTTCTGATGCGATTTTCGGCCAGGATACAAGGATTACAACAATGAAACATCCTCAACGAAACCAGTTGTAGCGTATATAGAACAAGGTATAGCAGCTACAGCGAACACCTGTGCAAATAATAGTAGTAACGATGATTCCGCCAACAACAGTGACACCGAACCAATGAACGGCAGCGTGAATAGCGAACCACTGCTCCCCCTCCATTCGCTGGATAGCAATGAAAAGATGAATTCTGGGAGCTTCAATTTAAAATGGCAGCGAAAATCGAATGAATGCGTAGGAATATGCTGACGATCAGTGGCCATAAATTTTTTTTTTCATCTTATATTATTCGATTAAAAAGGAAATGAACAAAAGCTACCACCGCCACTACCAAAGAATACAATTCCTCCAAGGAAAAAGATGACAACGAAATCCAGCAGTTAAAGAATATTTTTTTGTTAAACGGCCACGATAAGCCTAAAAAGAAATGAGCCGAAAAAAAACAATTAATGAATAAAATAATCAATTACATAAAAATTATAGATTAGGCAACCCATATTTTATTTTTAAATCCACGCTCAAAATAAGGGAACAAAATACCCCGTTTACAGGAGAAGCATCCCTCAACTAGCTAAAATGTATTTAACGTTGGTCATAGGCTTAACCGGGTGTAACGAGTTCTTGAGATTCCAGTAGTTCTCATCATGGCATGATTGTCAATTTTCCTTATCGCAGATATCAATCTCAGTACAAATATCTCATCATAAACACCCGTTAGACCTCTGCGAGCTGCTCTCTCTCACACATTCATGCACTAGTATAAACTTCATAATCATACTCAAACCCATTGTACACGCAGAGAAATTGAGCTTGTTTAAAATAACAAATCAGTTAGTAGATTTTTAAATCTGATTCATGTTAGTTTCAAGCTAGATTACTCTTGTGGGCAAAAAATAATAAGACTTTGTTCATAATTTCAAAATTTTTTATTTAATCTTCCAAATCTGTTTCACTCATTGTGAAAATCGTTGATAGCACATTTAATACCTCACTACGCTTTCCGCGCGAAATATAATTCAAAAGTCTTACTGCTTTTTGCACACAGTAGTATGATTTTTTAAAACCATTTTTCCCTTTAACATCAACGATGATAACAAAATTATAGTTGATTTTATTGGCGATATCTGTGTTGATTCAATTCTTTATGGTCTTATTTATGTAATGATACAATAAAGTTTATTCTTCAAATGAACCGTATCAGATTTATTTTCTTACTATCCAGAGCTATTTTTTTAACCGTGAATGTTTTTTGCGCGTTTCAAAAGAGAATTTTATCTGCTTATTTCTTTGCTCCGAGAAAAATGAGTATCATTATTTTAATTTCGTTACACATATCAGTCCCGGAACCATAAGTCGGATCCAAATGAAATCGAGGAAATCTGGAGCATAGGACTTTTCATACGAAAATCGTGTTTTATTTTCTTCCAAACATCGCTTTATCATGAAGTACTCAAAACTCCTTTTACTGGGATAAAGGGAAAACGTCACTTTCACAAAAAATGCCAATATATCCGTTAGAAATAAACAGATTTCAACAAACGATGGCTTTTCTGATGGGTATTACAACGAGGTATCTAAATTTTGCAATTTATTTTGTTTTTAAAGTCAATTGAGACAGTTATTGTCAAGAAACTGCAAATTTTTACAAACAACTTTAGATAGTAAAAAAAGAACTAAAACAATAGCGTTCTGACAAAAACACATTTCATTTGCAACTAGTCCGATCAAAATCGTCCCAGCCATCTTCTCTGAGATCTACGCCTCTTTCTTCTGTACACACATACAAACACACACAGACATTTGCTCAGTTCGTCGAGCTGAATCGATTGGTTTATGATACTCGGTCATCCAGGTCTCGGAAAAAATTTCCAAAGTTTGAGCGTATTCTATATATATATATATATATATATATATATATATATATATATATATATATATATATATATATATATATATATATATATATATATATATATATATATATATATATATATATATATATATATATATATATATATATATATATATATATATATATATACATATATATATATATATATATATATATATATATATATATATATATATACATATATATATATATATATATATATATATATATATATATATATATATATATATATATATATATATATATATATATATATATATATATATATATAAATGTAAAACGGTTTTCGATCTCTCACAAAACATATTATATTTTGTTTGTGAGGCAAAATGAAATATAACGATAACTATTATGGGGCTAGGCTCTTCCACCGGGAAATAATTCGAGAGTTTCAAAAGTCAACTGCTAGCAGGGCCTCCAATGCGGTTACACAAATTAAAGTCACAAATTATTCTAGTCGACCGGAATGTGAAGAACTGACAGATGTCACGAGGATTCTTACTAAGCGAACACGCTAAATTTTGTGCAAGATTCTGGTGTCGCACATGTTGACCAGGACCAAAAACACAAACGCGGCTGCACTTCAGAAAAATGTTTAGCCATTCAGGAACAGAAACCTGTTTTCCCAAGACAATGCACACGAGAGTATCGCAATCATGGCTAAAAATGCTTTCCCATTCACCTTATTTGTTCGATCTGGAGCAGTATTTCGCAGACATTCCGGTAAATTATTTTTGAACGGAATCAAATAATCGTAAAATCGCTGGAAGTAGTGTATAAACCTAAAATTTAATGGCCCTTCTGTCAATCGTCAGACGTCAATCGATTTTAGTCGTAAGTGTTAGATTGTGAATATCCTTTGAGGCAGTTAGTGAGCGATGCTGTACAATAACACTAAGTAATTAGTAATACATGATTTAGTAAAAATAAACAAAAAAAATTCTGGTATGAATCAGATGGAAAAATGCATGTGAGTGTATGTATGTAGCACACCTACCTTCTGGAAAGTTGCAACACCCTAGCGAGCAGCGGTTAGTTGTTCGGTGGAAGTTTGGGGTTTTGTGTTTACAGTGGGTGTGTTTTTATTTATTTTATTTCGTGGGATTTGAATAATTATAAATCATTTATGATATTCGATGACGGTGACGCGAATGGCGCAAAAGACAGAGAGCGGATGATGATATCGAAATTCAATTGGGATTGCGCATAATTTTCGTGTTTTGAATTTGATTGATGGCGTTTTTTTGCGGGTGCCGCCGAATATTGTGTTTGATTTTCGATGTACCAGGGAGAGATCAGATGAGCCGATAATTTCATGAAGAAAAAAGAAAGAAAATAATTTGTTGAATTTCAGATGCCAGTGACAAACATGTGACAACGCATAATTGAACATGGTGACTGATAGGACCGACAAAAACTGACGTGTTGCAAGATACAGGTGAAAATAATTTGCAAGCGGGATAGCGTGATAGAAAATACTTTGAAATGGTTTATTTACATAGATCTTTGACGATAAAAACAAAAACTTTGCAACCCTATAGATGGGGTTATTGAGTAGCATAAACTCAATATAATTCTTGCTTCAATCAACGAGTTAAAAAACTTTGTAAATTCTCGCTTCAAGTTTTTCAACTATTAGATAAAATATTTTTACCGAAGTTGTTAACATGATGAAAAATCTACCGAAAAATATGCTTATGGTAATTGTAGCTGCAGAGAGATCTTTGTCAGGATTTATTGGCTTGTACCAAATACATCACATCACCAAAGTTTCAGATTTTAAAACCTATTTATAGGTGACATATTCATTTGCGACCTTGACGCCCCCAGTCAAGTCTCTATCAGAACTCGTGCGTAAAGCCTTTGGTATTACATTCTTCTTGTGGAATTTCTGTAGTTCACAAAACCATGCTTCAGCGCTTACGTTATTTATTCGGCAACATTCCTCAAATCAAGTGTGATACCGATAATGTATTTAAAGGTGATCATAGGTGCGGATAGAAAAAAAATCTTTGTCAATAACGTCACTTGTTCGATTATGTCTTCGGAACTATAATTAGCGTTTTGTCGTTTAGGTCACTTATACCATTACACTATCATTATCTCCGGAACCAGAAGTGATCGCAGTTTGGTAATTAAATTTGATCAAAATCTAATTAAAGCTTTCAAACATGTAATTTGAAGGAAAAAATACGAAACCTATATGGGAATCATCTTACATCATGGTCGTCTCGCTAGCTTATAGCGAATCCTAGACCTCATACCTATTCAAATTTCCCACTCCGCGACACCAATGGAAGAGAAGAATGAGTCACCGCCCTTCCGGAAAGTAGATAAAACATCAACAACATCTCTCGTCCATATCAATTTTTCTCTTCTTGAAGGATGGAAATAGGAGCTGCTCGTAATAGTGGCTATCATGCTGTTGAGATGTTCAGTTTTTAACAAACTCCTGTCATTGCTAATTTCATTAGCAACTCTTATTTATCAATCAACAGAAAACATGATGACATCAGCTAATCAGTGGATTCTATGATAAATAATCAGTAAAGACATATAGTAAATCTCTAACGTCTTTACTGAAAGAACGATAGAAACGAAAACGTGTTTCCTCGTAATGGTAAGGGTTTCCTTACAAATTTTCCCTTTGCACTCCCCAGTACCTAAATGCAATCCTGTGCTAAGTTAACGTTATTAGTTAGATTATCCAAAAATGAAATGGAATTTTAATGATAAACGTCAAAGTTCCATTTTTTGACGTAGAACTATAGAGTGCGAATTCAAAATACGATACCTAACCGTACAATTAGTGGTGAACTTTTGACAATCTACAGCTCAACAAATTCTAAACATTCAAAACTCTGAAAGTTATTTTCGATTTTTTCGCATAATTATAAACATTTTAATAAGGAACATAGAAAAAACTACTACCTAAATATTCAAAACAAATTTTAGAAGTGATTTTGACAATAGTTGTGTAGTCCTACGTCAACAGTTCGAATATAGGACTATAGGAATATAGTTCGAATATAGGACTGTCCCTTATAGTTTTTTCAAATGAATACAAATATGCTGTTCACATCTATTGCGCATTTTCACAACAAAAAATTGGGCTTCTAATTTTTGTTACACTATGTGCTGCTAATAACTCAACAAAAGTCTTCTGTTATAGTTTTATAAATAGTCAATCCAACAGAGCCAGAAATTGTCACGCATTCTCATTGAAAAAATCCAACAGCCGTAGCATCGTTTTTTGTACTGTCTCAATCGTAAATAATCGCATCCAAAACAAACGAAGAGAGACGAAACATTTTCGTCTCCCACTACAACCAAAGAGAGTATCAATGCCAACGTCACTCGTTCCCCTACGACAAGACGAAAATGAAAATAACATCTGCCGGGAGAATTAGTCCAATTTAAATTTATTATTTCATCGATATAATGAAAATCTGTGACGATTTGCAGTAGAGAGTGTCTAAAATATGATAAACTGACGTAATTATACCTCAGAACCTTTTCGGACACCAAAACTGCTACAGATACGAGCATCAACAGGTAAAAATCATTGTGAATCGATTGCTATCATTATCGATTATCAATGTTTCTGTTAAAAATCGACACTGCATAGTGTACGATTTTCACCAAAAACCGTAAATTACTGAAATGGTAAATGAAAGAAAGAACGTTGACTGGACGTAGATCTCGCTCTCATAATTTGCAAACGGAGCTGAGAGTGACATTATTTTTCGTCATTTTCGTCAATCAAAATAACTTTTATTAGCTCTGGTAGCACCCTCTAAAACTTTCTACCGAAAAACTGCAGTATGAACTACTTTTATTAATACAGATTCAACTGTTTGTGGTATGCTCAAAACGTATTGTGTAATAAAGGCTCTTCTGCAATTCACATGTAGGATTTACTACCGAAACTCAATCTTGCTACGTTTTATTCATATGACCCCCATTACATAGCTAGAGCAACGATCCCACTGACACCAATATCCCATCCTGGTCGGGGATCGAACACACGACAACTGGTTTATGAGTAACTCATCCTCTAAATAACGGCGGACTTAGCGCTTGAAAACTTTAAAGAATAAGTAAAAAATAGTCATAGACCGATGGTGTGTTAGTGTTTATGTTATAATGAATTAATAATCGTTTCGTGAAGCTGTCAGATGTTGCATAGAATGAAGTGAATGACAATAGTTTGAGGATACGAGGGTTGTACATATAAAGCGAATAATGAATTTTGTGCAGTTTGGCTGAACGCTGCGAAAATTTTTTTACTAAAACAATTGAACTTTCTGGGCGATGGAAGCAAATTTACTTGGGGAACATATTAGTACTTGTTAACTATACTATTCTATGTGCAACTGGAACTGTAATACAGAATTCAACTAAAAAGCTTTTAAGCAAAGCGTTACATGCTATCAGGTTTCTTGTAACGTATTTTAAACTGGGTGTGCGTTTCTATCATGGCTAGACAAGGGTCGAAAAACAGGCGGAAGGTCGGATAATTCAATATAGGAATTTTCTAGTAAAACCACACACAGGGCGACTGAGTTTGGTAGAAATCATTTGGTTCCGCACAGTGATGCAAGCATTACCTCAATATTAAAAAGAGGACAAGAAGATAGTAGAGTTATCAATGAAAACATGCAACGATTAGGAGCAAGATTGTGTGAAATGATGTGTAATTGAAGGACTCAATGTGTTGGACTAAGCTCCCCGATTTTATTTGCTTCGAAATTTCCAAACGGTGAAACTTGTATATATTTTAATTATACCTTTTTATTTAGCCCCGGTTCTCCAAGTCGTTCACCGGGGCTCAGTGCAACTTTCAAACGGTGCGAAACATCCTTTCCAGTCGTAAACACCGAACCGACATTTGAAGCAGAAGTCTTTGGCCAAAAAGAGTCAATGTTCTTGTACTACTGTATTTTGATGAAACATCAGGGCCGCTCTTTGATCGATGACGAAACATACGTCAAACTCCATTTTAAGCAGCTTCCCGCTCAAAATTTTGACATCGCGACTGGGCGTGCGGAAGATTCGAATTCGTGTTTGTCGATAAGTTCACAAGGTTTACATCGAAGAATGCCAGAAAAAGCATATATTTTCGCATAGGGGCAAAATGATCTCTGCTGCCAATACTCCAAGTGGCTTTGGAGTGGCTGCCAACAAAATCGCCTTGTCCCCAAGCCAATTAATACTCTAACTGATATTACTGTTCGGAAAGTCAACGACTTGAAAAAAAATATTTGTGCTATAGATCAATCATTTTGAAAAATAAGCTTTACATGAATCAGATAACATTTTAGTCATAAACCTCGCAGATTGAAATTTGTTCTTTTTAAATCAATTTTTTGTCCGTCGTAAACTTTTACAAAAACTCTTTCTTCTCCCTAATAGTTCACTTTTTTATTTCTTTTCGAGAAACAGGGTACTTATTATTATTAATATCATTTATTTTCCCCGGTTTTAACCTTTTGGTCGTTCACCGGGGGGAAACAGGGTACTAAATATACTCGACCAAATTTACTTCCACGGTAACAGTCCAAGCAACCAAAAGTTCAGATAAAAGGTGTGTGGCTAAATCAACTTTCGATGTTCTGGAATAGCATTCTATCAATAGCATAGATGCCCCTATTCTAAGTAAATACCCATACTTGAAATATCACGCCAAGCACCGTAATGAACTTCCAAGAACATTTTAGAAATGCGATGGTGCGACACAGGTGAGCGAAAATTCCGCGCAGTAGATCCAACTGTTGGGAACCTAATACAGTGGTGTCGGGAAGTCAGGAAGCGGAGTTGGTTGTCTTCCTTTGAGCCCAGCTAACCTTACTCTCCAGTCCTATTTATAGAAAATTTAGCGCAAGTTCAAATGTCCTTATACCTAAACTGTATATGTTGTCAGCATAGAGTATACGTTCGCTTCTTAAAGTTTTGTATCCGATATTTGGAGTCAAAGATTTGAAAACACTTTCCAAACAATTCACCTTTTTTTAGGTCGGTTTTAAAACGGTGAATACTAATTCTATACACAATTTACGAGGTAATGCTCGATACTGTTTTCAAATTTGTTAATAATTTTTATTTTACAATAACTCACAATTTGTACAGCAAAAAAAAAACACGTTTTCCCTTTCGAACAGTTCCTAAAAAGTAAAAAATAAACATTTCGAAGAACTCTCCCAGCGTTACTTGGGGAAAACTATTATCTAACTAATGAACTTTGATTTTTCATTTCAGGTAATCCAGCACCAAGTTATGAGGAATACTGCAATTACAGTTTTTTTTCTGAAACGCGTTCGAATAATTATTGCCATTACTGTAACTTTTTATATTTTGCTGTGAAAATTAAAAAAAATATTCTTCGAATGTCATATTTTGATGTGCTATTGATATTAATAACAAGATTTTAAGTGTGTCGTCACAAAAAAATAGCACACGTAATTTTCCGCACTAATTAACCTTAAGACGGTTAGTTCACAGGATTGGGCCTGGTAATAAATCATACCAAAATGTAATATTTGATGAGTTTTCTAACAAACTTGAGTGCCGTGCGATAAACGCGGGAAATATTATTTTGATATTGTGGTTTTCAGCGGAGCTTACCATGCGACGGAATCACCGCAAAATAGCGAAATAATGAGCATCAGTACCACAGATGCAAGGTCTGCAGATTTGTCTGTAAACTGGCCATTTTCTTTTAAAAGTAGACATTGCAGTTTTGCAGACTTTTTACAGATTTTCGAAGTTTTCATAGGTATTCGTCTAATTTACAGACTTCCAGAACTGCGTTGTGCTTTTCGTTTGTTTCTTTTCTCGTCATAATTACAAAATTCAACACTTGCATAGAGACCCTGTTATAATCAAAGACACACGAAGAGAACTTCCGTCAAACTGGAGCCCCGGCTACTGCACGATCTTTTTGTTATTTGCTTTGGCGACCAGGCTAATTTGAATTTGATTTCATGACTTTTTGATTTCGAGACTAAAAACTTGAATCCAAATCAGTATTCAGTTCTAGAACAGTAAAAATATAATAAATTAAAAATTAAATGTGCCGCTCAATTTTGAAAAATTCGTTACGACGGATCATTAGTTTTTTATTATACTTTTAAAAATTGAACTTTAGAGATAAACGAATTCCGGTGAAACTCTCAATGGGTGAGCACGTTGTATCGTGTTGGTTCGGGGAAAATTCGAGTATATCGCAAGAAAGTAACGATTTTAATCCGTACTTTGACGACTCGATGTAGCCACACAGCGAGATTTTTGCTTATAGTCCATTGAAAAGAAAGTCCATTGGATTATAAACGAAAATTCACTGGTAATATACCCTAAGTTGCTGTTTTATCAAATCGGCGTCATCTCAAGTGAGGTGACGCCAACCTGAAGAAAGAAGAAGAAGAGAAAATCGGGTAAAAATTTGTAAACTTCATTCCGATGAATCAACAGAAAATTTTAGACTGTGTACTGCAAGAAATAAATCTAATTATTTACTCATGTTTCAAGTTTAAAAATTTATATACATATTTTAGATGCACTTCAATTGTGAACGTGATTTATATATTGCCGCAGAAGAAGGAAAAGTAATGTTGGTTCTAGAAGCTATTCCAGTTTACGAGTCTGCTCCGAAAACAATCACGAGGAGTTGTTTTTATACGACGAAATTAAAAAATCGATTTACTGTCAAGATCACACTGTTCACTTGTAATACAGGTGTTTTTGTCACAGAAGAAATTGCGGTTTGTTACCACCAGTATTATCCCTCGGATAAATGGTCGTGTATGTTAAGCTGATTTCATATTGATATCGAGGGTTTCAAAATTAAGCAGTATTAAAAACCAATTCTAGTTTAAGCTTACCACTATGGAGACGTTTTTGGTCCAGTATACACGTTCTTTCATCCATGTTATTTGATTATTAAAATAATGAATGATTATTCATTCATTGCAGGTATTGAATTTGACCTTTATTAAACAAAATCCTTTTGTTTACATTTCATTAATTAAATTCCTTCGCTTACTTTTTTAGGTTAATAAAAATATTCCTCTTTAATTTTTCAGCAACAGGCAATTATGATTTCTTATGGATTCCTCTTCGCGCGTCTCTGATTATAACAGGGTCTCTACATTTGCATTGGAGCATATCTCGTGCGTAGAAGAGCAAAATTTTACTGGCATCTCTGCCAGTAGTTGGATAATTCTGTATGAAATTTTCAAAACGACGAATGTAACAATGAGAGATTATCTTTGTTTACTTTCTCTTTCGATTATTACGGTACTCTTAGCAATCATTTACTAGAATTGTTTACCGATAAGAATAACTAAAGTTATCATCTTTGAATCTGCACTGAAGAAATTACCGAAAAAAGCAGGAATATTCCGCAATAATCGAAAGAGAAAGTAAACAAAGAGAATCTCTCATTGTCACATTCATCGTTTTGAACATTTTATACCGAATTCTTCGAATCCCTTCACTGTATGTTGTACTGAAATTGATAGCATTTTAATATTAATCATTAGAACGAATAGACAAATAAATCGTTGATTTGAGGGCAATTGCAGTTTCAACAGGTAGTAATCTCTTGCGATAAGTGTTAATTATTTGTTTATTAAAAGCATCAACAAACTCATTTCTGTCAAAGTAGACCAAACATTCAGGGTAGACGATTTACAATTTGTTCATAGTAGTTTATTTTTTTAGTTGAAATCGATAATGGTTTGAATAAAGCACGAGGTTTTGAAGATGAAGACGTCGATCAATACAAAGTATCATTGTTCAATTATTGATCGGAGAAATAGGTATAAAGCGAGAAGACTTAGTGTTTGATGGACAGAGAAGATGTTTGAATGTAAGGTATCGGTCGGGTGACGGCCAGGATGTAGACCGTGTTCGATGTACGTTCTTCTGTGTCTGACTGGCGTTTTAGAGTGACTAGAACAAGATTCATAGTGGCGAAATGGTAGCGCGTATGCACGGAATGCATAAGAACGCAGGTTCGAGTCCAGTCTCTGAGCGTATCTTTTTCCAATAAATCATCTTTACTGTTAGTTTTTCATTCATTTGGCTTCTCCAATATGTGTTTCCGCTCAGTCATTTCAAAAACTGAACTTAGTTATGGCGGCTTTACGTCAATCCAACTAAACTAAAATTAATAAATCGTATTGGAAAATAAATCTCTGGCTTGTTGCCAGGGTTGAATCGATTGTTGGGGTTGAATCGATGCGTATGACAGTTTCGCTATATTTGCTAATCGCCAGTTTCTCTAATCATGTTAAACATCTATGTTGAAAATAGTTAAAAAAGCAGTACACTGTCGAAATAATGTACACGAGGAGTCAATTCCACTAATTCAGACTCGAAAACATCAATGCGATATATGATAATACTAATCTGTAAGGTCACAAAGGTTTTGAAGAGACTTCAAAGAGTTCCATTCGTCACCGTATTCAATAGACATTGTCTAGAACCTTGACGAAACCCAATTTAATGACATTTGATAGAATGCTATTGGTTTTTCAGCCAGAAAAATAATGCTTTTGTTACCTCTACTTATCGAAAACTTGTTGAATTTTCAATTGTACAATTTGCCTTATGACGCAGGTATAAATTTAATCACTTAGTTTCATGGGATAGTTCATTGTAGAGTGTACACAATTGTTAACCTAACGAGCTGTCGTGTGAACTACTGTGGTGTTCTGTTGTTGTGAACCATGAGCGAACGTGTGGCTGTATGATTTGGTGGAATCCATTTTGGATTTTGATATGGAGTTTTTGTGGGTTTATAGTTTAGCTTTAACCCGTAGAGGATACTCACTGGAGGATCATTTTGGTATGTTCGTCTTAACGATCAACAACCAACACTAATTTCTTTCTAAAGACAGTCAGAGTGGGGGATTGTAAAAACAACCAGATTTCCTACGTAATGTTAGTGGGATTAGCGAGAATCAGTCAGAAATCATCTTTCTCGGTCAATATAGCATGTGTTCTCATCACTGTCATTATGATTTTACAAAATTCAACACGGAATAGATATTACAGGATTTTCCACAATCACATCCTTTAGCTTCAAAAAAATGAATGGAACGCAATTTGCAACGGTAGTGAATTCCAATGCTAAAGGATATGATCCTGCAGTTTGAAGGAGATACAAATCGGGGTTAGAAGCAAACACGGAAGGAACAAGCGTTGAGGACTAGCATTTTTTAAACACCACGCATAACAAATTGGCCGAAAACTCTGAACATAACAGGGTCATTACATCCTGGGAGAGAGAGAGGTTGGTTTGGTTGACGAGGGAAGTGCAAGAAGCGTCCTTATACTTACCGCGCTCACTTTACGGGCTTTTGCAGTGCCAGCTGCAGTAGCTGTTGGTGCGGTTGTTCTTGTGATTTCGCTCACCGACTCCAATCCTTCGCTCCGGATTGACATCTTTTCCTTGTTGTTGTCGTCGTTACTCTTCTCCTGGCCGACGAACAGCTCATAACTGTGGCAGGAAAAGTCCGACGGGCTCTTGGCGATCTCCGGGTTGGCCGCAGCAGCTGCTGCCGCCGCATGGGCTTCGAGTTTGGCCTGTTTCGCAGCGGCCGCTTCTTCCGCTTCCTACATGAGTATCAAATTTATTAGTGACCTACTGTAATCGAGCTGCAGTGTAAGAAGAAACCGATCGGTATTTTTGAACGAATAACGGCAAGCCACGTTACACTACACCAATTGATCCAAGATTCGTTATAGTTGAATTTGATACTTATACACAAATCTTGCGGTTGCTGTCTTTTTGCAACGATGTACAGTTATTTATGTTAGCAGGCGGTACAACACTGAGCATAATTCGGTGGCTGTCACTGGTGAATGATTTAAACATTTAGTGTACACATTCACACCACTTTCAGTAAATTCATACATACACACATTGAAAACCGAAAAATGATTTTTTCATAAAAAACACATACAATTGAATGAAATAATTCTGATTAGGACACAACAGTATTTTTTTGGGTAATATCGTTATCAATCAGTTGGAAAAGGGAAGATAGAAGTTAACTTAACGGATTACTAGCGCCAAAGTAATCACCAAGTCATACGCATGCTACGCATGAGCATGTAGAGCTGATTCAAGACAATAGAGTCTTATATCTGCCCTATAGTCACATGCGAAGTGATCATTGAATTTGGTGATTTACTTGGCACGGTCAGTTCAAAATAAGTAGGTTTGTTTGTTGCTCTACGATCGTTCGTTGTTTTTGTCTAAAATGACAGCTGCGTTGTTGGATGAAACAAAATCATACTGCTAATGGAATCCATCAATATTTCACAGAAATGACCGAAATGTCAAAAGTTGTAAGGAACGATAATCCTACATTAGATTGAAAGCAAATTTGGAAAAATATTGCTGCTAGACAACTAACGTCTGTTCAAAATACAGAATTGTACATATTCGTGAAAGAAAAAACAGAACACAGACGTCTTCTATTTACATTAAGGCGAACGGACGGAGAAGACTGTGTTAATTGTGGTGTACCAATTGAAACAATAAAACACATGCTATGCGAGTGTCTGCGGATGACACGAGCGTAGACGTGCTTCCTGGACGACGTACGATGACCATTTAGAACTTCATGAGACCAACATAAAGGTTAAGATACTAAAATTAATATGCACATACTAAGTTTTTCTTAACCAAAATAAGCTAATTAATTTAGAAGTTCTAGAATGTGAATTGAGATGCACTTCATTGTAATTTAATCACTTTAACAAATGACAATATAAAATATTTTAAAAAAGAAATAAAAACTGCGAGTAGAAAATACAGAACACAGGAATATCCATGTGATATTCTTTGAATTTGGTTAGGATGTGGATACCGACATAAAACCGAAATCGTGGAGCATGTGGCTATTGCGATTTATAGTTCGATCTGGTGATGTCTTATCAGTTACGGTTGCCTATTAAAAATACAGAACGTGAACGATTATACTCTTCAGCTATCAGTTTTAGGGTAAACTGTTCGTCGACGTTTTGTATCACATTGTTTGAATATCCAAGTTGCCAGATATTGCTCAACAAGAGAGTAAAAATCGAACGGCTTAAGCTCAAAAAGACGGATAAATAAAACTGGGATCGGACCAAGGGGAGGACGTTTAGAACAATGTGCCAATCACACTTTAACACAATGCGTTGGTGCATTTATCAATATTGGCACTTTCGTTTTCATACAGTTGCATAGTTGGGGCACACAAAGGGCTCAGTTTTGACAAGTAGCTGTTTTCATCGTATTACCTGCTCTGATGATCATAGTTATGCCAACGGTAAAATAAACACGAGTGAATTTTTTTTCTTTTTTTGCTGCAAAGTTTGCAATGGATGAAGTAAATTTTTCCAAAAAATTAAATTTCGATATCTCGACATAAACTAGCTGTGCCAAAACAGTGTTTCCAGCTGTTTCATGGGGCACAGAGTGGCACACTTAGGCTCCATGAAACGCCAGAAAAGACCATTGAGTGCAAATAAATTCAAATAACTATATATTTTCGAAAGCATTTGATTTCAATACATAGCAATTATGTTCTTAGTTAATACATATTTCAATTATAGCACTAAATCAACACAATTTTCTGAAACCGTTTAATAGTGGGGTCCTCTTGAGGAAATAACAAGAAATTGGAATATAGAAGAACATATTGTTTGTACAGAAAATCGACGATGCGAAATAATACGTTCTTTTCGGACTGCTAATAGCTGAGTAAAAATTTCTGAAGTGCCCCCCCCCCATTTTTCACGAGGTAACCGATTTTACAATAAGTGTTATTGTTTTGTAGTATTAGTATCTACGAACATGTTCGGGAAATATTTCGTCGATATTCGAATTTTTTATACTATTTTTAGTTACATTAAAATTTATATACCTTTTCATTGTAATGCTTTCTGAAACTCAAGTTCTCTTTCGAATTATACGAAACTTTGCAACTGGATAAACAACTATTTTTGGCATAGAATGAAGAAAAAATTGTTTAAAAATGTTCAATTTTACTAAACTTTCTACTTAAATTTTCCAAAGAAATCGATATTAAAGTACCTTCTTCACGCGATTTTTGTCTCTGTTAAATGCTAAAATGTTGCATATGTTATTGGTTTTCATAATCAACAAAAAAATTTTTGTGCTCAAATAGGGTTTTTGAAATATTTGATATTTTGTATACGCGCGCTGTATGCAAAGTGCACCGCGCGAGCGAATCGGTATGGTGCGGCAGGGTTCGGTAGGGTGCGATGTCGTCGGTGTGATTGAAGCGAGCTGCGACAGGTTTGGACAAGTAAGCATAGAAAATGATTTTTTGCCTTTCTCATCTCAACTTTTTTAAATTGTAGTATTTCGATGAATTTTTGCTATAATATATAAGAGAAAATGAATAATATGAAAAGGGCATCATTACAGTACTAGGTACATTTAAACAGGTTTCTCCATTAAATGTACGTCGGGTAATTTATTAATTACATCTTATTTCACAAGTTCGACTCTAGATTATTCTATATTTTCTGGTGGTTTGAACAGAACATTTACTACAAATTCTTCGTTGTCGGAAAAAATCTTACATTCGCGTGTAGTTTTAATCGTCATTACGTTTTTAAATCGATGTTGCTGTTGTCTATCCTGAATGTCTGGTTCGTTTATCATGCAAAAATCAAAGTTTATATTTTTGAATGAATCCTTTACTCAATTGAATAGATTATGCGCAGTTGGAATTCGATTGGTTTTGATTTGATGCAAATTAACTTAACGCGTGTCTTTTCACGGTTCCTTCAAAGATAACTTTTTTCCCATGTGAGGCTGCGAAAGAATTCCACTCGGTCCTAAATTTATAATCTTTCTCGTGAAGTGCAGTAAATGCACTGAACTTGTACCGTTAATCTTTTTTCCGGAATGATCACAAACTTTTGTGTTTTCCTTGACTATTTTCGCATCCAAACCACACGAGAAAATGAAAAAAAATTGTAAAATAATATGTGATCAATAAATTACCTGACGTACATTTAATGGAGAAACCTGTTTAAATGTACCTAGTACTGTAATGATGCCCTTTTCATATTATTCATTTTCTCTTATATATTATAGCAAAAATTCATCGAAATACTACAATTTAAAAAAGTTGAGATGAGAAAGGCAAAAAATCATTTTCTATACTTACTTGTTCAAACCTGTCGCAGCTCGCTTCAATCACACCGACGACATCGCACCCTACCGAACCCTGCCGCACCATACCGATTCGCTCGCGCGGTGCACTTTGCATACAGCGCGCGTATACAAAATATTAAATATTTCAAAAACCCTATTTGAGCACAAAAATTTTTTTGTTGATTATGAAAACCAATAACATATGCAACATTTTAGCATTTAACAGAGACAAAAATCGCGTGAAGAAGGTACTTTAATATCGATTTCTTTGGAAAATTTAAGTAGAAAGTTTAGTAAAATTGAACATTTTTAAACAATTTTTTCTTCATTCTATGCCAAAAATAGTTGTTTATCCAGTTGCGAAGTTTCGTATAATTCGAAAGAGAACTTGAGTTTCAGAAAGCATTACAATGAAAAGGTATATAAATGTTAATGTAACTAAAAATAGTATAAAAAATTCGAATATTGACGAAATATTTCACGAACATGTTCGTAGATACTAATACTACAAAACAATAACACTTATTGTAAAATCGGTTACCTCGTGAAAAATGGAGGGGGCCACTTCAGAAATTTTTACTCAGCTACTAGTCTTTATTAGTGAAGCCTGTTACATCTAAAATCGATCTAAATTTCTTACTGTCCTGCTGAAAACTGAACTTATCTTCAAGTCTCGTCTGGAGCCTTGAAGTTAGAAACCTCATGAAAAACTGCACTACTCCATATACAGTGGGGTCTCGTACAACGGGGATTAGGTTTTACCGGTATTCGTTGTTGCCGGATTCGTTATTGCCGGAAAACCGCGATATGCGAGACCCAGAGCATATGGGATTTCGACTGATTGGGGCTGTGAACGGTTATCTTGCTTTGGTCGACTGATAGAGCCACACATTTTTCGACAAACTTGTTGTAGATACTTAGACCAACAATTTAGTGTAGTTTTTGACAGATAATTAGTTGAAAGATGCTCCGCCAGGAGCGCGTTGAAAAATGCATGATATAAATCATTGAATAAGCTATCGACATCTGAAATCTGAGGAACTTGAGAGAGTGAATATTAAAGTTTTGATTATTTGTATTGCTAGATATAAAAATAAGTACATAAAATCTGATATGCATGATTTTTTTGAAATTTTATTTTATGACGTCGCAAATTCATTAAAATTTCTTGAGAACTTATAAATTGAATGTAGTATAGAACTGTACTGTATTCGGAGAGTTTGTTGTTTGTGAAGACTATAAGTGACATTTTAATTAAAATTAGTTGAGAACTGTCTCACCATTTATTTATTTATATTTCACGATTTATGTACCTAACATTATATCTAACTATGTAAATAGTAAAAACCGCAGATTTCAGATGTCGATATTCATCCTAATACTCCAGTAGCTTACTAGCGCCTTCTAGTAAAACAGTTTTCAATTTGTCTGTCCTTCACCATCTTATTGAAACACTGATTGATAACATCACTCTCGTAAACAGCTTATTAGTGACATTTGTGATACTAGCTTAAGGTTACATTGTGTTTCATTACTTTCGTTTATGTTATTGAAAAGATAGTGGTTTTTGCGCCCGTTTGAGAATGACAAACGAACAGTTCAACTCAAATGGGTTTTTTCCCACTCTAATTGTCCATTTAGATCTTGTTTCCGATGGACACAATAATAGTAAATAAATGAATAAATAAATAGATTTTTAGTTACAGAAGACCACCTTGTAGATATAATAAAAACTCGTTCATTCAATGGTTATCGAAACCCTAAAACACCCTCTCGAAGAAATCATTTTAATAAGTCAAAATGATCTTGAGCTGCTGTAATTTCCAACCCTGAATTGCACACTAGGGTTACAAATGAGAGAAATCCTCACTACTGTTTACACTATTTGATCTGTTTTGAACTCCGGAACATTCTTTCCGAAAACACGAACTCCCATCTCATCTCATAAGAATCAATTTTATTTGGCAAAACTGTGATCCCACTAACGCCACTGAGTGGTTGAGTTCCTAACTAATATGATTTTCATAATGTAGACCGCCACATTCCGAACATTTTTGTAGAAGACAAAGTCGCTCTAAATCTTTTAGTTTTCGCACTAGAGCATAATTTTGATATTGAAAGGTGTACCATAGCAAACACATTAATTCCATCTGATGGAGTGATTCCGAAATATACTTTCAACTTGTTAATAAACTTTGAGTCTCTCGAAAGTTGTTTGAAGATTGCAGATGCTAAAATACTCGCGATATCTCATATTCAAACTGTTTTTTGTATTGTAAACATATGTATTATTTCATGCAGTTCTCAACTAATTGGCTGTCAAACTATACTGAATTGTTGGTCTAGGTATCTAAATCAAGTTTGCCGAAGATCGTATAGCTCTATCTGTCGACCGAAGCGAGATAACCGTTCACATCCCCAATCAGTCGAAATCCCATATGCTCTGGGTTCCGTTTATCGCGGATTCGCTTTTCACGCCCCCGGTGAGCCGCGTTAAACGAGACCTCTCTGTAATTTCCTTCCTCATGCTCCCCTGTGCGTCTTTGGGGGCTTAAGTCGTTTGGCATTAATGTTTTGTAGAGCAATTTCAGCAAATTGGCTATTCATACAATGCTATACAGAACGTCAACGAACAGTTTGCCCTAAAACTTCTAGCTGAAGAGATTTGTTTATTTCGCTTGGTTTTGGATTCTTGTTGACTTCCCGCATGATCATGATGTCTGGCGAACACTTTTTTCTTCAAAAGAACTATATTTTTATTATTCTTTAGATCTTCTATATATTTGCCAATTCATTAGCTTTGATTCATGTTTCCTTACTGGTCCTTAATTATGAACTACAACCGTTCGCTGGCTAACATGTTCACTAGTGCATTCCCTACATTATTGCTAGGTAGACTGTGTCAGGCGTACGGGTATGTGTAAATAACATAAGGAATGAAATTCTTTTATCGTTACTGATTACTTGATTACATTACTTTGATTACAAGTTGTAGATTAAAACACTTGGTACTTAGTTCTGAAGGCGAGTGGTGTATCATTTCAGAAAAAATACAATGCCTCTCCATCTCTCTCCATGATAATTTGATGGAGACGCATGGTTTTTCGATTGATTTATTTTTTAAAAGTCTAATATTATACATGTCCACAATTTAAAAAAAATATAAAAAAATACAGCGTAATGTAATCGAATGATTTATTTATTTTGATTAAATACACAGAAAATTCACGACATTAAATTTGTATGTGATGTAAACACTGTTAGTAGCTTATAGGAAATATTTACAAAGATGAAAAGAATTTACAACAAATAGATTATATTAACGACAAAAGTTCATAGATAGAAGCATATCAATTTGATATCCACTACAGCCATACAAGACTCAAGCACGTTCACCGTAGTTATTGATTTCTCATTACCACATAGAAGAAAACATCGCTGCCATTATTTACTTTACTCAACTGACTGATAACGATCTTTCAAGTCGTATTCCTGATTGAATAGATGGAAACATACTTTTTTCTGTACAGATAAAATGACACATGAATGAATAGAATGTACGAACCAAAGATAAAAGAAAAGATGAACACCAGCTTTCAGTAGCCGACAACGAATGTTTTGACAAACACTGAAATAATCTTTCTAACAAAAAAAAAGAAAATAGTATAATTTCGCTCACCCGAAGCGCTTCTTCCTCGGCGGCCTCTTCCTCTTCGGCCTTCTTCTGGAGTTCGTCGTACGACATGGCGACAATGGCCAAGATCAAATTTACAAGGTAAAACGAACCCAAGAAGATAATCACAATGAAGAAGAGCATGTGCCACGGTCCAGCTGATCGTAACACCTGTTTTGCACACCACGAAGAGATGGTTGAAAAATCAAGGTAATAGTTGTATTAAGAATCTGTTTCTACTCGGTTTGGGGGAAAAATGAAATGAGGGATGGATTGCTAATATAGACAATTGTTACGGTAGTTCGAATTGTTTTTGTTTTGCTGTGACAACCGGTATAACGTTTCCGTAACAACCGGTATAACGTTTCCGTAACAACCGGTATAACGTTTCCGTAACAACTCCCTTATTTCTAAGTCATGTTGTATGATGACATCAGGACTCTCAAAATATCTCTCATTCATTCTTCAGACAGTTGATACGAACCAGTTGATATAAATTCTCCCAATAATCTTGGGTCATTAGACGAAAGGCAGATAAGAATGCCCATCCGAAAGTATCAAAACTTGTATACCCGTAGTTTGGATTATCTCCAAAACCTTGTAAACATATATATCCGTCCTCACATTGGCTGTGTGGTTAATTTGGAAAACAGTTAGAAGGAAACAGCGATCGAGAATTAGGAAGAAAAAAAAAGAAGATAATCGACCCGAAGGCCGAAAAGTTGATTAGCTAATATCCGTAATTGTTTTTTTAGGGAGTGATGCAAAGGAATAGAGAAAGTCAAAAAGTCGAGAGAAAAAAACTAATATCCTACCCAGCACCTGACGAATTCCCACAAAGAGGCGTGTCGCCAGCCTCCGACCAATACCAGTTGGCTGAAAATAGAAAGACAACCAAAACAAAATCCGTCAACCCGGAAAGATATGAAGGAGCGTGACACAGAGGTCGGAAACGAAAGCTTACAGTCGTTTGAATTGTGCCGATCCCAGTTCTCGTGCGTCAGATTGCCCCACGAGCCGTCGAGCGGGAACTCCTTGATGCACTTCTGCGTCAACACACCCATGTAGATCTGCAGTCCCATTAAAGCAAACACCGATAACGAAAACATTGTTAAAATTATCACATCTCTGAGATTCTTTACGGACTCTATGACAGCGCCGACGATGGTCTTCAGACCTGTGAAGTAGAGTTTGAGTGAGAAGGGATGAAATATAATTAATGGTTTCAACTGCTTTTATGTGTACATATTTTTTAGGCTATTCGATTGCGTTTTGCACTCATGGTTGGAGTTATAGATAGACTCATCTTGTATTCATTGAGGTTGTGATGTAATTTTCTCTTTCTCGTACTTCCGCCTTGTTATTAATCATGAAATTTTAGATTGTTCAATTCATATTTCAAACCGTTTGAAAATACTAAGACTATAAATTAAAACCTTAGAGAAACACATAATCACTTTTATATTATATTGCCCGTGATCGACAAGAAAAATCAATATTTACAACGTTGCAAATTCGTATATTGTGTGCAAATTTGCAATCTGTCAGTCACGACGAATGACCTTGACAGACTAAAATCATCGTCAACTGTAATCTGTACTATGAAAGTGACTGTCGAATGAGATACTCGATAGTTCTATGACCAAGTAGAAGTATACTCAGTCAAAGACAGGCGACTCTTTTTGTTTTCTCTCATTCTTCTACTCTCTGTTGAAGTAAAAAAAAATAATGAGAATACTAACATAAACATAAATTGAAAAAGTTCATCATTCTCTGCAGAAAGTCATCGGATTTAGTATCATCGAAATCAAGCAATGACAGGAAGAATGAAGATAACGTCAATTGCATATGCAATCAATGAGCGTCCTGACGAATGAAGTATCGAAAGAATTTTTTGTTTGATATACTCAGACACTTTGGCTGTGAACCATTTTGCGGTTAATTTTAACTTTTGGTGTTAAAATCTGACACTTGAGTGGTGATTTTGTGTCGAGTAGTTAAATTCAACTAAAAATGCAACCCATTTCAAAATTTGACGGACGGAAAGTTATTTGGGTTTATTTTCCACTGGAAATAATTTCAACTAAAGAATTAATATTAGAATTTGCATTGCAAGATTTCTTTTCAGTGTCGGAAAATAACCATCGATCTGTCAGGATTATTTTTGACAATATCAAATTAACCGCTCGAGTGTCAGATTTCAACCAAAAGTTAAAATTAACCGCCAAATGGTTTACAGCCTTAATACATGTTGATTTGTTGGCAGCTGTGCAGTAACATAAGGTATCGAATCCTTATCGTACGATGTTGGTAGTTAATAGTGACAAATATCAGCTTTGACTGTGTAGCTCTTAGTGTTGATGGTTACACCCAAACCTCCATCCACGAACTGAAGCGGGGATTCGAAAATTGAATTGCATCGTAAAAATAGTTTCGAGTGATAAATATTGCTAGACATGGTCATATTGGATATTTTCGGAACGAATGTGACGAGTAGCTGCTGGAAAACGATGATTGGGGTCATTATAAAATCCAAGATGGCGACTGCTGGTATTGATATTTCTTGAAATCCCTTATAATACTAGAGGTCGGAAAACAAAGTCATTTTAAAAAATCCAAGATGAAAACTTCCGGTTCATCTAGGGGTTCAGGGTTAACCCCTCCTTGACCATCCCCTCCCTGACCATCCCCTCCCTCCCTTGATGTTGGGTAATTTGTTATTTTGCTCGTTGGGGATGGATATCGAGAGGTATCGATACTTGGTATCACGATACCGTTTTATCGTTTCAGTTATCGGTTTCGACACTATAGGGAAAAGTATCGATACAAGGTATCGGTATCGGAAAGAAAATACTAGCTAGACCGGTTATGACCAAACTAGAATCAAATTAAAGACCTTCCCATCAACAAAAACACTATTGATTGGTTTTGAGATCCGATGTTGACTTCATGTTGAAGCTGCAGATATATCGATATCTTCGTTTAAGCAAATTCCCTATCGTATCCGGATAGTA
The DNA here is from genome assembly GCF_030247185.1 of Malaya genurostris. Lineage (NCBI taxonomy): Eukaryota > Metazoa > Arthropoda > Insecta > Diptera > Culicidae > Malaya > Malaya genurostris. The sequence continues at coordinate 39,265,585 of NC_080572.1, forward strand.
GGGAATTTTTAGTGCTGTATGTTAAAGCTATGTCTGGAAACATAATTAACTGCTATTTTCAAGACCGTTGTATGCAATTATTCTTTAAGTATTTGAAAGATTTGCCATATTTAGTTCTTAGCACGGTTAGTTTTCGACTCAAATATCGAAATATTGTTCGAAATGATGGCATGGTGTGATGCAGGTATTTTAGAAATATGGCTGTATCATTGAATTAAAAACGGTGATTCTTACATTTTGATAGTTCAATCGGTTACAACTAACAACTCTAGTTAGAAAAGTAGAGTAAAAAAGTGCATAAATTATTTTGATAAAGTCTCAGTCTCAAATATCAACATATTGGAAGAAATTCCATGGTCTATGCATTTTATTTATATAAATCGATGATATTTACTTACGTCTAAACATTAAGATAAGTTATACTATTCCTAAATTATCATATACCTATGTTTTTCCAGCAAAATAGTTGAAAAATGAAATATTTCATTGCTCTACAGAAAATATTTGTTACACGTGCTCATCAATCAAATAAGATTTTCATGTGATGAACAATACGTTTTATATATGATCGATCGGAATCGTAAAAGATTGTAATATTTCTAACAATATTTTACAGAAGAACAGATATTGAAAATACCAAAAAAATGCTCAAAAGATTTATGAAACTACAAAATGGCGATTTTTTTGTATCATTTATTAATACCCGGTTTTAACCTAGTTGCGGTCGTTCGCCGGTGCTCTTTGATTCACTATGACAGTCGGGTCTCTAGATAATGTTTATTTTGAGTTAGTATCGGCTAGGCACTCTGGTCAGTGCAGGCCAGTACAATGACAACAGCCATTGGTTTGGAAGAAGCAGTTTTTGTCAGTTTCGTTCCAAATGATCAAAGACCATGTCATAAGTCATGTTTAAGAAACTGCCAACATTTTGGATTTATTGTTCTAAATTGCTGCCAATGTTACGAATGAGATGTTTTCACCCTACTTACAGGCACCTTTTTTTATTCTCAATATCTGTTCATCTGCAACAAAATATTCTAAATACTACAAACTTTTACGATTACGATCTTCAAAACCTATTTTAACCTAGTGGTATGATGATGCTTTTCTCATGTGACTTGTATTCTCAGCAATATTACTGTAAATTTTTTGAAAAAACTGCTCATTGAATAGAAACAGGAAAGTTTTTAGTGCCAAAGCGACGTCATGAAAAAATGTTTTCTCGCATCATCGCGAAATTTGCACAATCGAATCGAGTAGGGAGAAATATTTGAGCATAGTTTCAACGGTTTGACTCTGGAATAGGAATATGAACAACCGATGTATAGTGCCATTAACTTGGCTTGTCAATCATTTATAGAGGTTTGTATATCATCTTGCGCAATAATAATTGTAGTACGTCATCTTCAAACTTTTTCGGTCGATTTCACATTCTATGTCAATAACATTAAAGTTCTCAACTTTTGACGTTTGGTACAAGATCGCCATGAATTCCAACAAGATTTCGATGACTTTCCGATCCATCTTTTTTTAGAACGAACAAGAAAATTTTCACTTGCAGGAAATGCTTGTTCATTTGGCTCGAAATTCGACATGTTTAAAATGAAATAAAAGTATCTTTCTAGCTCGAAACCAAGTAAACAAATATGTCGTTCTGAAGAGTTTACTAATGTCGTTTTCACTTGAGAAAAATGGAACTGACCCAGGGTAGTTTCATCAAACAAACACTTTTGACGAAAAAGTGTTGGATTCGCACTTAGCGAAGGGGGGTTTGAGAAAACCTAATATAAAAACCAGGAAACTGACTCGATTTTCAGTTTAACAACGTTAAAACCAGGTTCGAAACTTACTTCAAACAAACAGTTTGACAGCAGTTAGGGTGGAAACTGGGTTAGGTTTGGCATCAAGGGAAAACGACATAACAAAGTATCAAGCGTCTGCTTCGAACCACGGATGGCAGTGGAGTAACTTAGTAACTTTTGTAATTCACCCGTCACGCTAGAAACAGTGCCAGATATAATTTGCTACGCATCTCGAGTTTAGTTTGAATAGTCGGTCGTATTCATTCGTTCAACAGGAGAGAGAGAGAAAAAAAAAGCAAAACTATCCTAGCTGAAAACGGTTACAAGTGCAAAACGCAATTATTCCGTACAATGGCAATACTTACCTGGAACGATGGCCACTGTTTTGAGAGCTCGTAGTACCCTGAATGTTCTCAATGCAGCGAGATTACCCAAATCTATACCCATAGTTACATATCTGTTTGATGCAAACACCGCCCAGCATTGTCATCAGAATGTGTTTTGTTTTGTTTCCAACGGAACGGTATAACGCGATGGTCCGTCGGAGGAAGAGAGAGAGGAAAAGTTTGATTAGAATGGGTCATTCGGAGTAGCTTTTAATCAAAGTTAGGCATTGTGTGGGCGGGTAGCAGTAGAGCAGTACACGATGGGTAGTTGGTACTGTTGGAATGGACTCAAGATAAGGGGAAGGGAGAGGGTTTGGTAACGGGTTGAAGCGGTAATGTGGGTTGTTGATATGGACGATTGAAATCGCGGCCATGATTATCTTAAACGACTCTGTTACCACAGGAAAAATAAACAATGATAGCGGAAACGTGGGTTGGAGTGTTTTTGAAACATGTTTCCGTTGCTCGTCTGTTCGTCAAAACTCCAAGAGATTGTGTGTTGCCTTTAAAAAGAAGGGGTGATAACAGTGCTTGTCCATTTTTTTCTGCTCGAAATTCTTCTTTTATTTTCCCACACAATAATGGTGACAACGAGTGGTCCTTATGTAGGGCGTAGGGATTCTACTGTTCCAGGCTAATAATAGTATAGACACGGATCTGGACGTTGTTATCGTAAATGGCAAGGGTATGCGTTCGTGTGTATGTTCACAATTATTATTTATTCCACACATTTGTTACGGTCGGTTTATAAAAGTGAAATACTGCTAGACCTTTGGTGAATAGAAAATAGAGGGAGAAAAAAAGTCACCGTACTTCCAACTGGTGGGGTTGAGTTCTCATATAGAAGAGGACAACAAAACCAGAACGCGATAGTTGAAGCTGTTCCGGCAGTGTGTCATTTACGTTTGCCTTTGTCTTGCCTGACATACGGTATATTTATAAAACGTAAGTAAACAGTCAAGTCATCCTACCGTACATTTTTTCCATCCATACCTCGTTTGCTGCACGGTAGCGGATCGGTGGCAAGGCTTGTTTTACCGTGAGCTGCTAGAAGAACTCGATGATTTGTTTGCTCGAATGATAAAATGTGTGTGTGCAGGGCAACTTTCCTCGGAAGGTAAAGGCAACCGCCTTCAATTGACACTACATTATTAGAAAAAGGAAATGCAAACAATTTGCATTATTGTTTGATCCCGCTGCTTGTGAATTACTTATACTTTATCATTATGTGTCGTTTTCGTAAAAATTTTAAAATGATTTCCCGTTTTGAAACTTCGATTTTAATATAGCAAAATCGATCAGAATATTCGTTGTGCCGATCAATTGGACGGTGAATTAATTAACGTAATTGAAGACTGAGAACTATTTTGATACGACAAGAATAGATTGCATTCAGTCAGTATAACGGTGCTGATGGCAGTCATGCAGATGCACGTAGAAGTGCGGTGTGCCGAGTCATGAGCAATGGGAAGGTGGATTTGAGTTGTTATTTTTCAGTACCGTGGAAGTTATCAAGAATAAACGGCGGTAACTACCAAGCATTTTGCATAGCGTGTTCGGTGACAATAAGCATACGTAGCTTCTCTGTCCTGCACTTTGTGAAATGGTGATTTTTATTGCTTTGTCAGTAAGAAAACCAACTCTCGTTTGTTCGTTTACAATTTTCCTGATCGATATTACAACGTTTATCGATTTTGTAGCTGTACAAGACTTGAAAGTAAAAGTATGATCCTCATTTCTTTTGTATAAAGGTGGTACTTTTACTGATCAATTGTGTCGTTTAAATCAGTAGATAATTGGATGACTATTGTTACGATTTTACTAACAATAATCTATTCATTTATTTCACTTCGCCTTCGGGATTTTAATTTTTTTAACGCAGGATAGTTCAATTAGAGTTAGCCATCACAACTCGTCAAATTCGCCTTCATCGTCAAAATCGCCAGACCAGGGTAGCATAATCAAAGAACAGCTCAGTGTTGTGAACGATAAAGGCGATTTCGAGAAAAGCAAAACTAACGGACATAATGCACAGTCACCACGACCAAGGTCAACCGCTATTGAAATGAGGTCTGAGGTCTTCGATGTGAGTTCGACATGCGATCACTATGTTCGACCGTGAATCTTTCGAACCGAGTGCCTTCAAAGCTGCCCGACTGTCGGAACAAAAACAAACATGTTTACCACAGATTCACTGCTGAAGTGCCGATTGTACCCCATACAAAATCGCGTAGGCTTCTGCTTGGAACACAGTATTGTATCCACCAAGTGAATGAGACTGCTCAAGTCTCATTTCACGACAGTAGACACCAGCACCAGCAGACCAATTCAGTTTTGAATCAAAAATAACCCCGACGTATTTAACTTGATAAACCACAACCACCTCAGAATCAAAGAACGATAATGGACGAGCTCCTGTGATAATCCTACGATGAGTGAAAAACAACCTTTTATGCTTTGCCTGGATTTACGGAGTAGATATATGACAATCGTCGGCAAAAACGTGAGTCGGAAGTCTAATGTTATTAAATATCCTTAACAAACCATCAGCTACTAGGTTCCATAAAAGTGGGGATAGTACTCCACCTTGGAGACAGCCACAAACACTAAGCATTTTAAACTCTGCTTGCCGTAGCGATGAACGAAGAAGTCGATTACCGATGCCATGTCCACGAGCTGCTTCCAGAATTGAATTGAGAGACACGTTATCAAAGACACCTTAAATATTTAGGAGAAGTGCCAAGCAAGATTGATTCTGTGAGAAAGTTTTTTGATGTAATTTCATGTAACATCATGTAGTAGGGTTGTAGTGGACTTTCCGCGCTGGTATGCATGCTGCAGTTCATGTTGCGGATGTACGCCTAAACTAACATCCCTGATATAGTGTTCGACTATTCGTTCCACTGTTTTAAGAAGAAATGAGTTAAAACTGATAGGCAACTTTTTGCTACCTCATAAATGTCGCGAACGCCCTTTGGAAATGAATTTTACAATTATTTCAATGCAATGACTGAGCGGAAACATATATTGGAGAAGCCAAATGAATAAAAACTAACACAAAAGATGGTGTATTGGAAAAAGATACGCTCAGAGACAGAACTCGAACCTGCGTTCTTATGCATTCCGTGCATTCTGCAGTAACACTGGAAAAAATTCATCCTTATACGGAGCCAAACTCTCAACTAACCATTTGACTGATTCAATCTTCGAGTAAGTGCTCAAGAATTGTAACTACCCGAAAAAGTCTCAGGAACAGCTGACGGTGATGGCTCCATACATCCTGTGAGTGAGAGTTAACAGGATGTGAAAGTGAGTGTTCAAAAGATTAAGTTAAGTACATCACCTTCATCAGACAAGTTACTCATCATCTGAATTCTTGAGACCCCAACATGAAAGTCCTTTGATTTCGAAAGTAACTTATTTAAACTGATAGCCTCGTTGAGACATTTATACAAAGGCTTTTCCAACCACTTCGCTTATACGATCGAAGAGCATTATATTAGATTAATGATCATTGTACATATAAGCATTATATAAGATGGAAGCTACGCTCGAACCTTGTTGAATACCTGCTCGTATGGGTTTTTCAGATTTACAATTCTGATTCAGATTTACAATTCTGATAACTAACCTGGATAGTTTCGATCAGTAAAATAATTTTGAATCATTTTGATCAAATAATTAGGAAACTAGAAGTCAGACATTTTTGCTATTAAGATTTCATGCCAAACAATGCTTTTTCTATGTCTAGAAGAGCAACTCCATTGGACAAACCAGAAGATTTATTTGTTTGTATTATGTTTGTTACTCTAACAAGTTGATGAGCAGTGAAATGTTCCAGACGAAATCCAAATTGTTTAGGTAAACATATAGAATTCTCAATTATATGAGACATCATTCCTTTTAAGATAATTTTTTTCTCAAAAAGAACCAAGAAGCTCGAGGCAACATCGGGAAATTTTTTAATAAGAATATTAAATATTACATCACCAGGAGCATTTACGTTTTTAAGTTTCCCAATGACTGACTTAATTTCATCAAAATTCGTCTCAGTAATGTCATCTTGTAACAATACTTGAGTCAAAATATGATCATATTTTAGTGAGACTTCGTTTTCAATAGGACTGACAACGATCAAAGAAAAATTGTGGATACTCTCACACTACTTGACAAGTTTTTGAGCTTTTTAGCCGTTTGTAATAAGTATTTGATTTCCTTCTTTGAGAGCAGTAATTGGTCTCTGAGAGTTTCTTAAGAATTTTGAAAATATTCCAGAAAGGTTAAGAATACGGTTTAATTTGATCAACCTTTTTTAAGAAAATTTTTATTTCACGAAAGATTAAACATATGTTTGATTTTTTTTCGTAAATCTTTAATTTTCGATTTCATAGCAGGATCACGTGAAAGTTCACGACGAACATTCTTCCAACGATTGAGCAGTTGAAGATTGTCATTGGATGATAGGAGTATTAAATTTAGTTTGAGCTGAAGGGTTTCAATTATGTAATGTTTCAAATCATCTATTGCTGTAACGATGTCAGCAGAGTTTCCCAAAATCATTTCACGATTCTCATTATTTTCACTGTGTGATTATAGTCAAACCAAATAACTCTATGATATTTGAATATGGAACTAATTGGATTAATTATGCTGAATGCGGTTTACTTAACTTTAGCCTAATAAACGACTCTCCTTAAAGTGGGATTTGCTCAAAATTAAGTAAACATAAGTTAAACAATAAGTAATTTTTATTTTCCGTGTTACGTATTTTACGTTTTTCAATTAGTTCTTAATCGAAAACAAATGAGAAAGGAACGAAAGAGAGAACACGACTTTGAAGTAGAGATGGTCAGGTAAGCAATTTCTTGAACCCTAGCCCGACACTAGTTCTGACCCGCTTTAAACGAAAAAAATCGACCCATTTTTTCTGAGCCCGAATTTTGTACTTTGTAAGCAAAAACCAGATAAACACATTTGTTTTGGAAGAATCGATTATGCTTTCGTTCGGTTTCTGCATTCAACGTATTTTTGTCCGGTTCTTGTCAGAATGATGTTTTTAAATCATTCTTGCATTGCAGAATTCGTGTCCGGTTCGTTGTTAGGATGTGTAATGATTTTGGAAATGATAGACACTTTGATTACGTATAACTAAATAAACTATTTTGTTACTACTATTGAATTCGCATAGTCGATTTAATTAATGAAATATGGTAAAACTCCATCTCACACCTGTGGCTACGAAACTGAGGCTATGAACGCTTGGCTAGACTCCGTTTTGAAACACTCAAATGGCAACATCTACCCCGAAGGCTACGGGTTTGAAAAAAGGCACAACACACGCTTTGACATACCATTACATGAATGTTGAACATTGATCGGTTTCGCACACACTAAACACTAGGATCAAACAAGCTAGGCAACAATGCATGACATTTTGTGAGGGCATCACACAATGTTTCAAATTGGCGCATTTGCTGACGTTTACTTTTCGGTTCCTCGCCTAGTCGAATGAGCTAAAATGAACGAGTAGTGAAAGGCTGATGTTTAATAAAGCTAAGAACACCTAATCCTTCCACACGCTTGCTTCTGATGCCGAACGGTGATGGACCTTAGGCAAGGTTTAATTACGTGAAACCGCCACGTGTATGGGCGTAAATCCAATATGGGTGGGGAAAGGGCTGCTAATGCAACTGCTGCCGCTACGGGCCCCAACTGTACCTGTATCGAAGGTTATGTATCGCTTCCAAGTTGATTATACTGCCACTGCCATGTACCGTACCTACACCCTGAAGCAATCTATTTTTAAAAACCAACTAATTTCCATGTGTTTATATATAGGTATCACAAGTTGCTGTATTGGATTGTGGTAAGGAATTTGGAGGATATAGGAATAATTGATAGGACTTATTTGGTCACGATATCTATGATAATAACGGATGAACTAATGAATTCACGGGGTAAGAATCGGTCAACCGTTGTCGTCATGGATGGGACTATATATACACAATTGACGATTGACCGATTCTAATACTACCGAAAGTAACTCCAGCTACGATAAAACTATTTATACACAGAGCTATGCAGTCATTGTGAAAAATTAAATGTATGTCATGGAACTAATTCATCTAGTGATTATATATTTGATCGATTAAAAAAAACTCACGCTAATGCTATTACTACGAAGTCCAACCAATTCCATGCATCTCTAAGATAAGTAAACGGTTGTAATATGAAACCTCGCGCCATCACTTTTACAGCTGATTCGAACGTGTAGATGCCGGTGAATATCACCCTGCGATGTAGTAGAGTCATAGATTTTTCGATTGTTTGAAGAGAATAACGAATGTTCAGGTTCAGTAAAATTATTATATGGCTTTTTAGTAGAATGAAATTTTAAATGCTGAGCTGACTTGTGGTATCGGTTGTTGATGAAACCTGTCATTTCTTGGCTTGCCTCAATACTTGACATTTGATTTAATTCCTATCAGTTGGGTTAATTCGTTGCCTACAGTAGTTTATTTTTACGATATTACTAAAATTTTTGTGATTCGATGGAGGTGCACAGTATGATGTGTGAAACGGAATGGATGAAGTCATTAGATTTTACCAATATGAATATCGATTCACGACTGCTGCTTTTTTTCTGCAAAGGACTTATTCGAGCACAGAATGACAGTTATAAAAGTCTATGCTTTGCAATTTACTCATGTATTGAAGAACATCCACCGGGGTAATAAAAAAAATGTGTTGATGTTTACACGAAAAGTGAGCGTGATCCTAATGATGGTACACCGTACGAATCGTGATAGTGTACATCACTGCAGTACCTATCCCTACCGACCACAGTAATTGCACGTACGTGCTTTGCCGGTTTCGTGAGACGCCATACGGGTTCCGGTATCACCGTTTTACTGCCCTTCAAATGCAATGAAGTCAACTAATACACTATCGTAATGAATTAGGGCAAAAGGTCTTTGTAGTAGACATATAAAATGTCATGCTATTCTCTCGCTATGATTTTTTACGCGACTGACGAATAATATTTATAATTTTAGGGTCAATTCTATAGTCAATTCTAATATTTGGTAGACTAGTTTTGGTCGATAATTACTAAGCTATCAGTGTTTCCTACGAATCATTAATATTTAATTGCACTTTCTCTTAGTTTTGTAAACCTCAGACGTCCGGAGCAATAACCCAGATGCCACGATGTCGCGACCGTGTCTATGTAATTAACATCCACTAGTTTTCATTCGTAGTGCATGCCTACAGTTATTTTATTCGTCAATTCCAGAGAAAAAAAAAACATTCTATTCGTGCTTCTAGACCAGCGTTCCCGTGAGAGTTTCTTGTGTTGTTTCGTTTTCAAGTCACGCAACAGGTGATTTACCGTAAGGGAAAAACTGACCCAATTCTGCTATTATCCAGTACCTACCAGTGTTGACCGACAATATTCCCTCCAGTTGGTGGTCTGGTGATAACTCGTTTGTTCAATCACTCAAACTGATACCAATTCTACTTACGTACTTTCGTACGTGATTTTAAGTGTCATGATCGAAAATTGAAGAATCCGATCAGCGCGGTCACCACGAGATAATGTGATGGTGATTCTTTTGACATATCCCATGTATTTTGAAAAATTTTGGACGATTCAATTTACTTGAGTTTGAACGAATGCAGATGATAAAACCTTACCAATATGGGTAAACAAAAGACTATTCACGTGTTGTCAATAAACGTATGATTTAAAACTGTTCTTTATACCTTAAAATTTCTGATGAAATTTTAAATTAATAATTGATAGGACTTATTTGGTCACGATATCTATGATAATAACGGATGAACTAATGAATTGAGGGGGTAAGAATCGGTCAACCGTTGTCGTCATGGATGGGACTATATATACACAATTGACGTAAATTCGTAAATAAACGAATAAAACGTACTGCGATTTTAATTTATCAATGAATCTCTAAATGTATCCATAAAAACTCCGATTTTCCCAGATTAGAAAACAGCACCCAACAATTCAGTACTGTTGAAAAAAATTTCGTTTGATTTTTATTTTAACAACATTTTAAATTCAAATATCTAAAAAAAAGGTTTTTTTGTTTTTTTTTTTAATTTTTGATATGTTCTAACTGAAGTCCAGAGTAAAATACTGTCAAATTTCTAGAATGGAGAAGTAATGTTGGAAATAGTAATAATGTAAATTTTTGAAAATCAAGAAAAACATTTTTTGTATATATTTTTCAACAAAATTGTATGAAAGAATGCTAAATTTTCAATGAAAAAGATGTTAATCAAAATTTTGCTATATGCTACGCGTCTCGATATACAGCGGTTTGAAAAAAAAAACGGAATTTCTTTTTTTTTGTAACAATTTTGGATGGTAGTTGAATCTTTATGCATGTAAAAGTACCATTAGACCTGCCTAACAACCTATTTCATGTATCATCCAAACCATACTCCTTAACGTTTGACGATATCTCGTATAGTTGGTTTATGGTATCCGTTCATGCGGGTTGTTAACATATAAGCAAACAGTTTTTTGGAATGTACAAAATATATGGAAAAGGGATCAGAAAATATGTGTCCCAGTGTTCGTAAAGAATGAAAAAAATATGTTTCCAAGTTTTCTGAAATAAATATACCTGTTATTTTCTTAGGGTAATCCTGTCCTGATCTTACAAAAATGTTCCTATTAGTTGTTACAGGGTTACAGTTGTTGTATATAAAACAATCTGGTACTACGAATAAACCAGCTAGTGAGAAACGAGTGACAGGCCGAAATTAGTTGAACTGGGATTTTAGTTTTGATATAGATGTTGAAAGGCATTTTTTCGCAAGATTGCATGGTAAGGGACAATGTGATGCCGTAGGAGGAAGAATAAAACACGTAATAAGTCTTGCTAAGGAACGTGAACATCCCACTAAAAATGCAAAGGAACTATTTGTTTGGGCTCGAAAGCGAAAGGAGGAGAAACATTAGAGTATGAAAATATCTAACAATATCTTAATGAACAATATTCAAAAGCAATTACTATTGAAGGAACACAAAAATAACATTCATTTATTCTAGTTTCTGTAGATAACATAGAAATTAGACGATTTTCGAATTGTAAGGCTTGTATAAAAATTGTAGGTATTATTTAACAATAAGAAATCTTTAATAAATGCGACTCTCGAGCATTGTATAAGAACTTAAAATTAAATTCTTTTGAGAAAAAAGCTTTTTTTCAATAAACTCAAATAACCATCCGAAAAACGTGTCAAAAATAAAAAATCCCGTTTTTTTTTTAAACCGCTGTATCTCGAGAACGGCAAAATTTTGAAGCGTATAGCAAAATTTTGAACTAGATACATTTAAACTAAATTTGTTTTTTCAACAGCGCTAAATTTTTTTACATAGTTACCTAAAACATCGTATGGAATTGCTAACCTAATTTTAGCATGTTCTTGTAAGTTAGTATTCGATTCCAAAGAAAATCTGAAAATTATCACCATTGCTTAGTTCAAAGCTAGCCACTTGAGCAGCGCATCGATCGCATCGAGCTGGGTGGAATCTTCAACAGAATATTCCAAGTAGTGCACGGAGAACTCTTTGATCATAAAATTTCGATGTCACAGTATATTGTTTTGCAATAGTTGATTTTTTTTTATTCGACCAATAAGGTTTCTGAATTGCACATATTCAAGAAGTTGGAAAATGTATTGTTTTGAATGCTGTCAAATTCCGCATTCAGCAAAAAGTAGAACTAAAAAACGCATTGCAAAATTAACCATTTGTTTAGTTGAAATCTCTTCGCGTTGCTTAGAAATATCAAGTATGTTGAAATTGTGTACATTCAAACGAATTAGTACTTCGTACTGTGATACATCAATTAATAAGATTTCAAATAACAACATGTTCTCAATCAACTGTTGAGCAATGAAATTCCATGAGTTTGAAACTCAAACATAAGGTTCACTTCATCGTTTTCTTCAAGCTATGCAAAGAGCTTTTATCTTCTAAGCAATTGATTTAATGTTAAAAGATACATTTATCTCGATTTATATTTATCCAATTTTTTTTTGTTTTGGCTTAAAAACATGAAATACACTATTATTTTGTTTTTCATTTACTTTTTCTCAGCTCAGAATATTTATTTTTATTCCATAATCTTGTTATCAGCAAAGATATGACGTATAGTATTTATTTATACGGTGGAATCATTGGGTGAAGATTTTTAAGTAACTTCACAACGTAAAATATTACTAAGGATATTGCATTTCAGTAGTATATTATTTATGTAAAACCTACGAAATTTTCTTCATATATCTCAACATACCAAACGTTTAATACAAGAAACCATAACGTCTCTAGGTTAACAAGATGAAAAAATATTCGAAAATGACTAAAATTTGGAGAATTTATTTATAAAATTTATTTTAAAACCACTGCACCTCACAAGCAAGCGTTTAGCAGAGTTATGTTTTGGGTCTTTTCTATTGTAAACTTTACATACTTTCATACAATCGTGTTCAAACCCTCTTTAGAGTTGGATTTTGAATCTAAATTCTGATTCTGGATTTGAAATCTGTACTTGAATTCTGGAACAGGATTATGGAAATGAATTCTGAATCTGGATTCTGGATCTGAATTCTAGTCCTGAATTCTAGAGTTGGATTCTGGAATTTATTTGAAATTGAGCTCCGAACCTGAATCCTGGAAAAGGATTCTAGAAATGAATTCTTGATCTGAATTCTAGTTCTGAGTGGGATTCTGAAATTGAATTCTGGTTCTGGATTCTAAAATTGAGTCCTGGATCTAAATCCTGGAGCAGAATTCTGGTTCTGGGTTTTGGAACTAAATTCTAGTCCTGAATTGTGGTTCTGGATTATTGAATTTAATACTAGACCAGTATTGTGGAACAGAATTCAGGAATTGAATTCTGGTTCAAGATTCTAGAATAAAATTCTGGTCGTGAATTCTAGAGTCGGACTCTGCAATTGAATACTGAACCTGGAATTGAATTTGAGTTCTAGAATGAAATTTTAGTCCAGAAATCTAGATTTGGATTCTGAAACAGAGTTCTGGACCAGAATTCTGAAGCTGGATTCTGGAAATGAATTCAAGTTCTGAAATCTAGATTATCTAGATCGGAATTAAATTCCGGGTTCTGGAATTGAGTTCTGGATGTGTATTTTAAGTTATATTCCTTATTTATAGATTTGGATTCATACACTAAATTTTGGTCCTGGATTCGGAAACTGAATTCTGGTTCTGGATTCTGAAATTAAATTCTAGACCTGAATCCGGGAACAGAATTTTGGAATTGAACTTTAATTCTGGATTCTGGAACTGAATTCTAGTCCTGAATTCCTAAATTCTAAACTTGAATTCTGGTTCTGGATTCTGAAATTAAATTCTAGTTCTGAATTCTAGAGTTGGATTTTGAAACAGAATTCTGACTGTGGATTCAGGAATTTAATTCTGGATCTAGATTCTGGAGTTGAATTCCTGAACTTTAGAGTTGAATTCTGAAACTGAATTCTGGCTCTGGTGTGGAATGAAATTTTGGATTTAGATTCTGGAATTTTATGGAATTAAATTCAGGATCTGGATTATCGAGCTAAATTTCAGTTTTGAATTTAAGAGTTGGATTCTAAAACTGAACACTAATTCTGGAATCTGAATTTGAATTCTAGACCAGAATTCTGGAACAGAATTCTGAAATTAAATTCTGGTCCTGAATTCTAGAGTTAGATTCTACAACTGAATGCTTAATCTGAATTCTGGAATCGTGTTCTGAAACTGGATTCTAGAGCTAAATTTGGGTCCCGAATTCTAGATTTGTTTTCTGTAAATTAATTCTAGTTCTGGATTCTCAAATTTATTCTGAGACTATTCTGATTTAAAATTCTGAAACTGAGTTCTGGATCTTTCTGGAACTGGATTCTGCATTTGAATTCATGATCTCTTGATTTCCAAAATTGGATTCTAAAACTGAATCTTAGCTCTGGATTTTGAAATTGAATTTAGGATCTGAATAATGAAACTAAACTCTGGTTCTGAATTCCAAATTTGGATTCTGCAACTGAATACAGAATTTGGATTCTCGAAATTAGTTCTGGAACTGAATTCAGTAACTTTCTAAAACTGGATTCTGGAATTGATTTCTGGATCTGGATTCTGGAACCTAATTCTAGTCCTGAATTCTAGATTTGGATTCTGAAACTGGATTCAGGACGTTGATTCTGAAACCAAATTCTTGACCTGGCTTCTGGATATAAATTTAGAACCTGGAGTCCGAAAAAACGGAACTTGAATTCTAAACCTAAACTCTGGACTTGAATTAGATAATTAAATGCTGGATCAGCAATCTGGGGTTTAATGTCTTGAACTTGAGTTCTGGATCTTCTTTAACTAAATTTTGAACCTGGATTCGGGACTTTAATTGTGGAACTGAATTCTGGACCTGGATTCAGAAACAAAATTCTGGAACTGAATTCTGTACCTGGATTCGGGAATTAAATTTTTTCAACCTATTTTTGAAACTGAATACTGAAGCCAAATTCCGAGACTCGATTCTGGAACTTAATTTTGAATCTGGATTCCAGATCAGAATTCTGTAACTGTATTCTAAGGTTGAATTTTGAACATAAATTATTAGGTTAAATTCTAAATCCAATATTGGAATTGAATTCTGAAGCTGAGTTTTGGAAAATTCAATGCAATATCATACAATCAAAACATATTTTGTTTCTCTACTCCATTAATTTCCACTACTTTGTAGAGAAATAATATCACTTGACCATCGCATAGCTAAACCATTTAAATTGGATCACCTCTCGCCTGCATCCCCCCACCCAGAAATTTGCGTGAATTTTTCGTTTAATCCATTTTTTTCGAGCCCGCACTTATCGTATTCGCTAGATTGGCATTGCCACGATAAGCTCCCTTTAATACGCAACGATGCAGAACGTACTGCTCTGACCTCTCAGTGAAGCTCGGGAAGCTAGGCCCATTGTGTGAAGCTATCGATTTTCTTTTCCTTCACGCCCAGGTTTACCCTACTGCAGGCATTCCGTTTCATATTCCTCCAGAGGCCTTTTCCTTTCGGCGGATCGAACCTACCTACCTGGTAAACTATATCTACCTATTGACCTATTCGAAGCGCGACGACTAACGGCACGATCTATTTAGGTTGGCAGCTGTTCGATGGAGCTAGTTATCCTATAGTTATCCCTTTCTCTTTCTGTGTTGGTTTTCGTAGAGCACAACAAACGTCACATGAAATGAGCTGACCTTTTTTGTCGCGAGCTTCTTCGGTTTTGGACCATTTTCTTTTTCTCTTACTCTCATTTACTAACGCTTAAACATATTTTTCTCCACACAGCGGTGGCATGGTTTTCACTGGAGCCTGCAAACTGATGCTATTGATTGTAGTCCATTATTTTTTGGAATCAATACCGATGATCCTTGACATACGGTTCAATGGCGCTATTGCATTGAATGCTCTTCGGAAAATTATAAACACAGTGAGCATAAATTTTTCGTCGGTAAATTAACTAGTTTTATCCAAATTATCCTTGATTAGGAATACGGTGCTAGATATTTAGTATTCTACTCCTGATAATAAAGCCTAAACTGAGACATAGATTCGCACTAATCGATAGGTCTTCCGGATCATTACATGAAGCTAACTACTGAGTATGGTTTTATTGCATAACACAATTACTATTTAATCAACAAACAGCTCATCCCCTTAAAAGTTTCAGGAACGTAGTGCACAAATACGTATATACGGACTGTCTCTACGTCAATAGCACAAAACTAAAGTGAATCTTTTCGGTTATATGCATTTTCATAAATATTAGGGAAATGAATTCATAAGTACATTTAAACCAGAATAAAAACATGTCTATTGATTATATACTTTTTTCACTCGTTCCTAATGAAACTCTTTACAAATAAGTTATTCATCTAAATAATCTGACTCTGTTTTAGTTTTTTTTCGCTAGCACATAACAGTTAGGATGTTAAAAAGTAGACGAAACAAATTGACATTGATTATATAGGATCGATTATACTTGACTCGAAATAGAAAAGAAAAAAAAAACAAATACCACTAAGTCGATTATATGTATGAGCGTTTCCTATAAATATTCGCTAAGGGATGAACTTCAAGTATGTCTTGTCATGATCGAAAGAATACTTACTCGGTAGATTCGACTGTCGGCGAAGCAGGCATGATCATCAATATACAATTGGTAAGGATGGTTGTGATTATAAAAAGTGAAAACAGTGGATGCACTAAAATATAAATTGCTACACGACGTAAAGGATTGAACGGATCGAGTACATATAATGCATTTGTGGCAGAAAAACGATAAATGTCCTTTCCTTTGCTAACTACTACGAATGTCTGAAAATAGAGAAGAGAAATCCGAACAAAAAGGTGTTATTAGTCATCTGAAGCTTATCCCATTCTATTCCAAGTTGCAAAATTTTCATTAATCGGCAATTTTTCAATACGGAAGATATTCTGCTTTGTGATGATCGTCCTATTACTACACTTCCATCAATCATGTAACATTTCATCACCGCATATAAGGCTTGATCGTGACAAAATCTGGACAGATTAAATTTTGAAAAGAAAACAAATTTGCGGTTAGTTTAATCCAAGATGCATTTTTTTATTCATTCAACCGATTTAGCTACTTTTATGTTAGATTTTCAAAAATTATCTAAAGTTGTAGCTTGTTGTTTAGATTGAAAGAGTTCCTTCTTCACGAGAGCTCAATACCTCACAATAACTCGCAACTCCGAGCAGTTATGTGGATTAGCTTGCGCACATTAACGTTTGTGGTTTATCGGAATTATGTGCACGAGGGAAACCTGATTTGCGGTGCAGTATGAACACAGAAATATTTGTATTTAACTGAAATGATTTATTGTGGTATTTATTACAACTGAAACGATGACAATTGCTAGGAATTGTCTATCTTGACTAACGTTCACATTTTAACTAGCTGTAGTACTGAGTTGACTGACTCTAGGTTCTCTAGACCGTTGACTCACTAGTTTACTTTCTGAAGAAATCCACACTGGTACTGGTAGTTCAATTTTTAAAGGTTGTTTACATTTTTATATGAACACAACTTAACTGTACAGGAAATGATAGGCATCTGTAATACCTAAATTAGTATGTGTAGAACGCAAAAGTGAAAGCTACACTTAGTTCCGTAACGCTACCCAAGTAACATAATGTGATATCAAATCAATCTGATGTTGCTATCATAAACAGATTTCAATTGGTTCTCATTTTGATGTTAAACTTTTCTCGGGTAGCTACCTCGTTATCTGTTTCACTGGATAGAGTGTGTACGTTTTTGCTCGGTAAACTATAACTCTAATATAGGCCTAAACAGCCTCTTTTAGCACAACATGGAATTCATTCGCTTTACACCATTCCAAAACATCTTTGACGTAGTGACAAGATGCCAAACAAGCCAGAACAGCGAGGGAGCGTCATGGCTACGTAGGAATGGTATCAATAGCTTTTTCAGACACTATTCACGGCATATGTCTTTGTTTACCGTTCCGGTAGTGACGAAGCTTTGGCTTGCTCGACCACAGCTAAATAATACTTGTCAAACTAAATATTTTTCGGGAAATTTGGCTTTTTTCTTCGTCTTGAAATGTTCATCTACACCGTTTGATTCCGGGAAGCTCCAGCACATAAGTTCAATCGTCCATTATCGTGCAGGAAAACTTAGTCAAATATTAGCGATAAAACTGGCGAGCCCGGATTCTAGCCGACACATTCTGTTTATTATTATGGTAGATTGCTTGTGCTTGGAAATATGCACGGCAATTGGAGACATTTTTATTTTTCTAGCCACAGTACGTACCGAACGATCTGGTCTCTTTTGCAATATTTGCTTCATATCTGGTAGTTTCTGATATCCGTTTTTGTTCCGCTATCAGCCATCTTGGATGTTGTCAAACGTATATCGAGAGATTTAAGAAAGTCAGCAAGCAATGCAAGTGCACAGTGGTTCAGGTCCTATGGAAGGGCGGCCATAAATAGACTTTGTCAATAAATAACCATTTCTACTGAAGATAATGGTTTGTATTATGTTAAGCATAATCAAATATCTTTGATTTTCATTCACTATTTTTTCATGTGCATTTTTCCTCATGATTTGATTGACAAAAACTAATGGTCTGTAACTTGTCATAGATTTATATCACTCAAATAGATTATTTTTTCGATAATGATACATAATTGAAGAAGAGATGAAATTTTCTGGCGAGGAATATTTCTAATGTCGGAAACCAAAGGATCTGAGTTCAGTAATAGTCTATGAAGTCATTTTGTGTTGTTGCTTTTTGTAGTGCAGTTTCGTCTAAAATCTTTAATATTTGATTCAGCGGTCTCTTTAAATAATTCACCAATGTTGAGAAACATTTAGTAACACTTTTCGACAAATATCTTCCTGATGAGTTTCAATAATTCGACTGACAGTGTGATTCAATAAATTTTGAAGTTTCACTTCAGCTACCGTTTCATCAATTCGTAATTTGCTAGGATAACATTTGTTTTTAGCACGAAACACACTATGATACGATGGCAACATATTTGTGCAAGTCTATGTGTTGATCAACTCTCTACTAACCAAATACTGATGCTTGGCCAGTTTACTAAAAAGATATTTTATTCAGGCCTATTTGCATACAAGCTTTACGTGGCCGATTTAGCTGAGTTTTTAGATACAATTTTTTTCTTGTATTGGATCTTTGGTCGTCAAATGGTGAGATAACTAAGTCCTCACAAGTTCCTATCTCATGCCTCCCCGAGCGTCTATGATGACATTTGGTCAATAGAACGGCGTCGACTGGGTGCTATCGCCTTCTGCGAAATGGCTTGTAGTTTGAAGCTCATCCTAAAGTGCAATATTTATGGTAGTATATTGCCACATGTGGTTGTGTTGTTTGTTGCATTATTTGTTATATATTGAATTGAATTATATTACATTGTATTATATATTGTTGTTATTATTATTATTATTAATATTATTATTATTATTATTATTATTATTTTTATTATTATTTTTGTTATTATTATAATTATTATTATGATTAACAAAGAAATATTATATTTCCTGCAGTACTACGACGAAAGAAGAGCATAACTTACACTGCGACATTAACTGTTATACATTGTATCATAGTATATTATTTCATATAGTATCTTCTGTTATGTTATATTATGTTGTATGCTATTATACTGCATTGCATTATATCATATTATATTACAAGTATATGTATTGTGTTATATTCTATTATGTTATAGTATATTGTTAGAATATATTGTGTAATATTATATCATAATGTGCTTTATTATATTATATTATACTGTATTACATTATGTTATATATTATTATATTACATTATATTACATTATGTTATATCACAGAGAACAGATACCCAACAGACATTCTTACGTGCAAAGTCGTCTGCAACGGTGATTTTTAACGGATTTTTACTTATATGATTTACATAGCTTTTTAAAAAAGTTTGTACTAGCTTGGTAGTATACTGTAATGCATTAATTTATGTTATATTATATTATATTATGATATATTGTGTTATGTTTAATGAATTATATCATATTATATTGTACTGTATTATATCATATTTTTTATATAAATTTATATTATATTATATTATATTATATTGTATTATGCTCAAGTATATCGACAACGGGGAGGGGCAGGGAGTGCATCAGGGTATCTTACAAGTGAATGACTGGATGATGGAGTGGATTGCCAACCTGAGTCATGTGGGGGAAGCTTTGTGTTTTTCCCTGAAGGTCTGAAATGAGTAAGACGCACCCTTCTAACAAACAAACCATCAGGCGGGTTTAAGCTGGTACAGCGAAATTCTTTATTATATGACCGGATGTTCTTGCTGGAAGGCGCCGGGTCCTCAAAACCTATTTTGGCCTTCTTAACAGCAATTATATGAAAGCTATCTGATAATCAAATTCAGATCTACTGTAAGTCTACCCGCATACATTGGTAATGCCTTGAACTGATGGTGGCTTCAAACATACATACATACATACAATTTTTTTTGTATTGGATCTCGTTGTCACCCTTTTTCTAGGGGGAGAAAAGCTTCCATTTTCCTCCTGCGAGGATTGAGGGACAGTTTGTTCGCGGTTCGTCTCGTCATTCATTGCCGCATCGGTGGTATGGTTGTTGATTTCGTTGCTAGTTGCTGTAGATGCGTCTTGTTGTACATTGTTTGCAGTTGCTGGTTGGTTGGATGGTAAGTTGTTAACTGCAGCTGGTGTACTTTGTTATATGGGGATACGTTGGATGGTTTCGTTGAAGGGAATGTTTCACTGTTGTTGGTGACTGTCACAGGTGTACTGGGGTTGCTTGGGTTTGGTGTGAAGGAAGCACCGTTGTTCTTCGGTGTAGTTGTCTCCTTGTCCAGTTTATCACATGGCTTACCGTAGTGAACAGCTTTTTGGCAATATTGACATGTGGCCATCTGTTTGTCATAGGTAACAAGTGATTTGCACGGGATTCTTGTATCCTGACCGAATGTCACATAAGAAGGTATAGGCCTCCTCAAGCGCATGCGTAACAAACGTACGCCATTCAGAATACCGGAGAAAGAATTCTTCCATTTTTCTTTTTCGATAGAGAGAATCTCTCCGTATTGGGACATAGTTTTGCGAATATAAGGATCGATGACGCTTGAGGGAAGATCATGCACACGCACTTCTATAGCACTATCCCCCATATATACTGAAATGTTGTACTTGATAGTTTCTTGCTCCACATAGTGCACATTATTATTGTCTTTTGCGAATTGAATTGCATCCAACTCTTTATAAAACTGGACGTAAACAACATTATTTGTCTTATTGCAAGTTCTCGTATCGAAGGTCGAATTTTGCACTGTCTGAAGTCAACAACAATTATTCTTTCGTGTCGGCGATAGCTTTTGTTCGTTTGGCTCACTTATTTCGAGGTCGTTCTATTGTTCACTACACAATACTGTACTTGGTTTCTTCTGTCCCGAACGTAAGCGGTTTAGTTTTATGTATTCTTTCCTGTCGGCGGTAGCTTTTGTTAGTTTGGTTCACTCATTTCGAGGTCGTTCTATTGTTCACTACACAATACTGTACTTGGTTTCTTCTGTCCCGAACGTAAGCGGTTTTGTTTTATCGACTGACTTGGATGAGATGTGAATGCGAATATGGATGTCGCAATTCCGATCGAACAATCGAGTAATCGATTAATAACACACTTAATCGAGTAATATTTAATCGATTAACTTAAAAACTAATATTCGATTATTGAGCTAATCGAATAATCAAAAAGTCCCATAGTGATAGTCGAATGAATAATCGAGTAATCGATTACTAACAAAGATAATCAAATAAATTTCAATCGATTAGTTTTAAAATTATACTCGATTATTAAATAATCGAGTAATTCGAAATTTCCGACATCCCTAAATGCGAACTGATGCTTGACCAGTTGTCATGTATTGATTGGAACCATGTCAACGACGGTTTGGATGTGTTTAGAAGCGTTTGCTTGATAATAACTCAATACACTATACAAATTGTTATTACACCAATACCTTCTACGTTTTGAGCGCTGACTACTTTCCGCAAATTCCACCATAGGTCGGCCATCAACTTGAATTTATTTTGTCAAAGTTCAGTGTCTTTTATCTATAGTGCTCAACCATTTCGAATGCTTATCCATCATAACTGATTTCGTTCTGTGTGCTCCTTTGCAACACGCAGTGATTATTTTACGTAGGCAGATTATACGTGATCGCAGCTCGTCTCCATATCAATTACCACTTGGCTTGATTTGTCACCATCCGATCTTCTTTTATAACGCCAAATATCAAACAAATAATGTCTCGAGAATGAGAAAATGTAAGTATAGGGTAAATGGTAATAATTTAGGAATTAATACAACAACAACATCCGAAGACGCGCAAGGTAAACAAAAACATGCACTCATTATATTCAACCTATCGCGCTTATAGGCAAAATCTGGCAGCTAAATTAACATGAAACTGTTACTACAGACTTTCTCCAACACATTTTTTTGGTGATTCAAAATGATTTGATTCAATTTATGGAATAATTAATACACGTACTTTATCTGTTAAATAGAGCTTTCGGATGATTTCAGTATGTCATCCCTGGCCGCCCAACAACATCTGTTACTGAAGAAAACATTGAATCGGCGAAGCAAATCGTGTTGCAAAATCGTTCTGTACCGATTAGAGAGATTGCTGTGTTGTTGGGCATCTCTTATGGATCAGCCGAACACATTTTAACTGATGTTTTGGGTTTGAAACGCGTCGCTTCCCGGCTGGTGCCAAAAAAGCTGAATTTCATTCAAAAACAGCGTCGTGTTGATGTGGCCAAAGAGATGATTTCCAACGCAGATAGTGACCCCACATTCATCGAATGCATCATAACTGGTGATGAGGTGTGGATCTATGAATATGACGTCGAAACCGCACAACAATCAACCGAATGACGCTTCGAAGGCGAGCCATTGTTCTAAATTTTCATCCATTATAAAAATCGCCACACGAAAATTTTTCAACTTCTTTGTATAGACGCCAAACAAAAACTAATCGTACGATATTCGTCAAAATTTGACAGAATGTGTATAAAAGTGTTGCCAACGTTGAGAGAATAAAAGTTTACCGATTGGACAAGCGCGGGAATTTTTTAAATGAAAATACCGGTTCTTTTTTGATCATGAGATATATGAATTAACTATTTTGTCTGAATCCCATTCTCTCGTTTATATTGTCTTGACTAAATGGCTCAAGCGCCACGTTCCCCTAGTTATTCAAAGATTAGAGCCACGGGAAATCCGTGAGTTTTGTGGTGCATCCGAGCATTATGATCATCTAGAAATATTTTGTACAATTTCAGGTAATCTCGATCAGTAACGGAGTAGCATCCAGAAGTGGTCGCTCAAGCTCGTGAAATGCTGTTGAGCTCACACTTTTTCGTGTACCATAAGCGAGAATTTATATAGGGGAGACTGGGGCTAGTTGACCGAGTTTCGCTTTCGGAATTTCTGTACGCTTTCTGGTTAGACATTTTGATGAACGCTTTGCTCTGTCATAAAGATACACCTTTTGAGCACATGTGTGATTTTTTTCATTTCTGTATGAAAACCAGGAAAATAGTTATTAACAATCAAATGCGGAGAAAAAAAATCGGCCATCCAACCACAGAGCCGGGGTAGGTTGGCCGAGTTTTAAAAGATATGTGAACCACATCAATTGTATCAATAAACGTTTTCATTAGTTAAAAAAGTCTGTATGCATCATTTTTTATTTTTAAGAACGTGAAAAAACTCCCATTTAATTTATTTCCATTACTTATTTCTCATGTATATTTTTCCTTATGATCATTAATATAAACATAGAAACCAATTCCGTCCAAAAAAGGATAAAATTTTACGAAAATCTAAGTGCACTTTATTCTAAGCCAAATTTACAACTCGGCCAACCAACCCGCACATCCTGCTCCAATGAATGTTTTCGAGAACAATTAACAAAGAACGATTAACTAAAATAAAAGTAAGGTTATACTGAAAACCAATAGCCGAAAAAAGAAAAAAAAACGTGCTCCTGCACAAACGACAACACAGAGCACCTCAAATTACGTGGGTACATGGGTGACCTAATGCTCCACTAAAATCATTATAAATGTCGCCACTGTGCACAATAGCCTTTTCAGAAAAGCTGCTCTGCCAAACGGCCGTTCGGCCAACCAGCCTCGGTCTCCCCTACTCAGTAAATGTGCACCGTAGCCAGCATAGAAGAGGGAGTAAAACAAGTCTGTGGATGGGGTAAAACATGGCATCAATATTTGATGTGATCCGTTCCACAGTGAATGTGAACGTTTTTTCTCTCTTACTCTGCTTGGTATATCCTTTCCAGCCCAGAATAGCACCACATTTGGGAAGAAGGTACTGATATTGGCTGTCGTGAATTAGCACAGCTAAGTGGTGGCCTGTAGTACGTAACAACATCAACCATACATCAGGTCCTGTGCCGGTCATACTGGAATGATGATCCTGTAACCTGAACACACAACCAACAGAACACCACCTCCGCGGCCAAGTCCCGCATCATCGACAACGAAAAGCTCGAAGAGTGACGGATAAAAAAAAACACCGCAAAACAATCGATACTGTGGACATACGTGGGCATGTCGTTGATGGTCGTGTATATTTAGAGCACTGTCACGCAGGATAGAGCTGCAAGGATTGCATAGTATAGACGCGAAGTCATACGAAATAAAATTAAACTGATGGAAGATTTTTCGTGGAGGACCATTGAATTTTCATGTGCATTAGCAAAAAAGAAAATCAGCGATGTTGCCCATATCACATTTTCTCATGAAGCTGAGTTAGGCCGATCAGAATTATTGTCTAAATTGCCCGATCAGAATTATTGTCTTTGTCAATTATCGTTTGATTGAGTTTTACCTGAATATTACTGTAATACTTACCCTCTGGTTCGAGTAAAAAGTGTCAATATCCTCGAGAGGCGTGGAGGCCAATTCCGGAGGGAAGCCGCCCTGCAGTCGAACAGGAAGTGGCACTCCCTGCTCGAGTGTGGAATCCGGCTGGGGACCTTCATCCTCGTCTTCATCATCGTAGCGAATCTGTAGATTGGGTGGGTTCGAGTGTTGTTTGTTTGATTGTTGTTGATTGATTTGTTTCATCATTTCAAAGAGCAGGTGATAATGGTAAGAGTTATTTTAGGAAGAGAGAGAGAGAGACGAAGAGAGGAACAGAGAAATGGCAAGAGAAAAAGTTATCGTATTAGTACACCGGCAATCATATGGAGAACTGCAATACTGTGCTGTAAAAAAATGAATCTCTCACACCTATGTAAAGACAGATAATGACAGAATAAAAAGTAGCACAATATATGACAAACTTTTGTAGTTCGGTTTCGGAAATTAAAACCTGAAATATCTAAATCAATCTGTATAAAATAAGCTTAATTGTATTTACGATATAGACGGGGAAAATCAGCAACAAGGAAACGAATATTTTTCTTTACATACAATAAATTACTAAACGTATGATCTATATGTACATAATATGAAGTAAACGCATGTTCAGAAATATATACTGATGTCAAAAAATGAAAATTTGTGGACATTTGAAATTGAATACTAAAACAAAACAAACATGGCATAATCTATAACAATGAAGCTGTCTTCACGCAATCACACTCCCATGAGACAAAATCTATTTTAAATTGAACTAATAATATGATGACTAGAAAAAAATCCAGATCACAGAATCATTTCGTAGGTGCATATCAACGATACACGGCAAAATAAGATACCTGAAACGGATAGTGAAGATAGTATACCGGGAACCAAAATGTCGTGTGAAAGTAAGTTATTCTGTTCAATAAACCGACGAACGCTATTTTGTTTTCTGTAGCATGTAAAAAAAACTATAGCTTTCTCCTTGTTTTACATATAAATATCAATTTATTCAAGGTTTTTCAAATCAAGTGTTTTTCATATAAATACGCCGCATACAAATTTCTACTTGAGAAAGATGTGTCAAACACATATAGAACATGTGTTAAACACTATCAAATGGAAACACGCATCTTATCTGAGTGTAGAAGCAATGAAACTAGCATTCAAGTGAATTCACACATGAACTACATTTTGAAATAGCTTTGATTATGTCTGATATCAAAAAGAACATCAACTTGAAATTTTACTTTACATGAGTCTATCGTGTGTACTTTTATCAATGTAAGAAAAATATAACGACAGCGACAGTTTGGAGTTTGACAGTAGAACTATTCAAATTAATAAAACTATCTAACTATCTAAATATCTCTTTATTCCTGGATTTTTGACTGTGACATATATTTCAAAAGCTATTTTATTGAATAGCCAAATAGTGAAAGCAAATTGCGAATTTCTTCTAAAAATTAATTTGAATTCAATTCCTTATTTATAACTTAAAAATGACGTTATTGCAGTACGGAGCTGAAAATAACGTGTTCTATAAACAGTTTTGTGATCATTACCATTGAAACAAATTTTATATTTAAACCGCAACTTGATTTGTATTTATTTTCAAATCATCGTTTCAAAAATCGTTTTATTTAAACCAACATATCTAGAAGGAGACAGAAAAATGTTTAGAATGATCAATTCCTAAATTGTCATATCTATGAAACAAACTAAACAAAGGTTTAAGACTTTGATGATAATGTTTATTAACTATCATTAGACGGCGAGATCGGGGCTAAATCGGACACTTTTTTAAAAACCAAAAAATAAACATCCATTAAAACTGGGTTTTTACCCAAGTCATCTCTACCGTGTCTGTTGGTCGTCAAATGGTGAGATAACTAACTCCTCACAAGTCCCTATCTCATGCCTCCCCGAGCGTCTATGATGACATTTGGTCAATAGAACGGCGTCGACTGGGTGCTATCGCCTTCTGCGTTAGTAGCAGAATGAGAGGGTGCGAAATGCTTGTAGGTTGAAGCCCATCCTAAAATGCAGTGTTTATCATAGTATATTACAACATATAATTCTGTTGTTTATTACATCATGTATTATTATTATTATATTAATTATTATTATTATTATTATTATTATTATTATTATTATTATTATTATTATTATTATTATTATTATTATTATTATTATTGTTATTATTGTTATTATTATTTTTGTTATTATTATTTTTATTATTATTGTTATTATTATTATTAGAAGAGCGTAACTTACACTGCGACATTAACTGTTATATCGTATCGTAGCATATTATTTCATATATTATCGTCTTACACTATTTTATGTTATTATATACTATGTTGTATGGTATTATACTGCATTGCATTATATCACATTATATTGTATTATATTATAATATATTTTATTATATTATATTATATTATATTGTATTCTATTATATTATGTTATATTGTATTGCATTATGTTGTATTATATTATATTATATTATATTATAGGGTTTATTATGAGTAGTACTACGTACCTCTGCGCAAAATATAAATTTGTTTTCCTTATAAGTTATCATTTTTAAAGTAACTTTCAACTAAATATCAAGGTCGTCACAAGGTGAGCTTGGTTCTCACTGGTTCCTGTTTCATGCCTACACGTGTGTCTGTGGTGACAAATGGTCTATGGAATGCGTTGATGGCAGAATGAGAGGATGAGAAATGACATATAAATTCAAGTAATATAATATCATAGAATATCGCAACATATCATTTTTTTTTTATTCTATTATTTATTATATAATTCATTGTACTATATTATATTGTTTTTTATTGTTATTTTCATAATTATATTTATTGTTATTATTATTAATTTGTCATCAATAATAATAACATATATTATTTTTATAGATGTAGATATTATTATTATTATTAGAAGAGAAATATTCTACTTCCTGCAGTATTGCGAAGATAGAAGAGCATAACTGACATTCTACATTAACTGTTATTTTATATCATGTTTCGTAATATATTATATTATATTATGTTATATTATATTATTTTGTAATCTATTATATCATTATGTTATATTAATTTCATTACACTATGTTTCATTGTATTTATCAATATAAAACATTTTGCACGGGAGCGTAAAGAGGAGGGAGCATCAGGACATCGGACGAATTGATGACTGGACGAGGAATTGTGGATAGCCAGCCCAAGTCACTGGAAGGAAACTTGTTTCCTTCTGAAGGTTTGACATGAGTCTGACGCGCCCTTCTCCAACAAACCATCAGGCGGGTTCAAGCATGTATAGCGATATGCTTCATCCATGCACTGGATATTATGGTTGGAAGAGCATCTTTTATTCCCGCGGAATACGAGTAAGTGACTCAACTTACGTATCCGCCCAACCCTTTTTGTTCGCTTTTCGGTAACAGCTATAGTAAGAAGGTGAATGGATGAGTCATATCGGGGCTACTGTAAGTCTACCCGCATCCACTGGCAAGTCCTTGAACTGATGGTGGCTTCACTTCACATCACATCACAAGTCATCTCTACCGTGTCTGTTCCCCATGTTGGTGCGGCTCGAAGCAGCGTCTGTTCTCCATGTTAGGAGCGGCTGATTACCGTCCTTGTGTCAGTGTGGGTCTCTAAACAGTGCTGACACGATGGCCCTCCGGCGAGACAGAAGGTTGGTGCAGGCCTAACAAGCCGCCCGGAAAACACTTGTTACGAATAATCAGGATATAAATACGACTCGGAATAATCGGCAAAGACCTACGCGACGGAATAAGGACTACGATTGGAAGCTTGGCACATGGAACTGCAAATCGCTTGGTTTCCCAGGATACGACCGAATGCTGCATGATGAGCTTCAAATCCGCGGCTTCGATGTCGTAGCACTGCAGGAACTTTGTTGGACGAGACAGAAGGTGTGGAAAAGTGGGCATCGAGCGGCTACCTTCTACCAGAGCTGTGGGACAAACAGCGTTCTAGGAACGGGATTTGTAGTGTTGGGCAAGATGCGCCAGCGCGTGGTTAGGTGGCAGCCAATCAGTGATAGGATGTGCGTATTGAAGATCAAGGGTCGTTTCTTCAATTACAGCATCATCAATGTGCACTGCCCACATGAGACGAGACCCGATGACGAGAAGGAAGCATTTTACGCGCAGCTGGAACGAACCTACGACAGCTGTCCACGGCGAAATGTAAAACTGGTCATCGGCAACATGAATGCTCAGGTAGGCCGGGAGGCAATGTACAGGCCTGTGATCGGGCTGGAGAGCCTGCACGCGGTAACAAACGACAACGGCCAACGATGCGTGAACTTTGCAGCCTCCCGAGGAATGATAGTTCGAAGCACCTTCTTCCCCCGCAAAGATATCCACAAAGCCACCTGAAGATCACCTGATCAACATACGGAAAATCAAATCTACCACGTTCTCATCGACAGGCGATTCTTCTCCGACGTCATCAATGTCCGCACCTACCGCAGTGCCAACATTGATTCTGACCACTACCTTGTTGCAGTTTGTATGCGCTCAAAACTATCGACGGTGCACAACACTTGTCGCACAGGAACGCCTGGATCCATTCTCGAGCAGCTACGTAGCGTTCGTACTGCAGAGGAATACGCGCAACAACTGGAGCTAGTGCTACCAAAGGAAGAGCAGCTTGGTGCGGCGGCTCTTGAAGACGGCTGGAGAAATATAAGGTCTGCCGTGAGTAGCACTGCTTCAACCGTACTAGGTACGAGGTTATCGAATCGAGGAAATGACTGCTTTGACGGCGAATATTATCAGTTGGTCGAAAAGAAGAATGCAGCAAGGGCGAGGATGTTGCAACACCGCACTAGAGCGAACGAGGAACGATACAGACAGGCACGGAACAGACAGAACAGGGTTTTCCGGAAGAAAAAGCGCAACCAGGACGACCAAGATCGCGAAGCGATGGAACAGCTGTACCGCGCAAATGACACACGAAAATTCTATGAGAAGGTGAACCGCTCACGTAGAAGCTACACGCCACAGGCTTAAATGTGCAGAGATACCAGTAGTAACCTTCTCACGAATGAACGTGAGGTGATCGACAGGTGGAAACAGTACTATGACGAGCATCTGAATGGCGAAGTACAGGATACAGAGAACGACACAGGAATCAATCTGGGTGCACGCTCAGCCGACGACAGATTCCCAGCACCTGATCTGACGGAGATAAGTGAGGAGATCGGCAAGCTGAGGAACAACAAAGCTGCGGGCAATGACCAGTTACCAGGCGAGCTGCTCAAACATGGAGGAGCGCTGCACTAGATGATTTCTAAGATTTGGGAGGAGGAGATTCTACCGCAGGAATGGATGTATGAAGTGGTATGTCCCCTCTACAAAAAGGGCGATACGCTAGATTGTTGCAATTACCGCGCAATCACATTGCTCAACGCCGCCTACAAGGTACTCTCCCAAATCCTTTGCCGTCGTCTATCACTAATAGCTAAGGAATTCGTAAGGCCGTACCAAGCGAGATTTACTGGAGCCCGCGCAACTACGGATCACATATTCGCGATAAGACAAGTACTCCAGAAGTGTCGTGAATACAACGTACCCACGCATCACCTATTCATTGACTTCAAAGCGGCATACGACACAATCGATCGAGATCAGCTATGGCAGATCATGCACGAATACGGGTTCCCGGATAAACTGACGCGATTGGTCAAAGCAACGATGGATAGAGTGATGTGCTACGTCCGAGTATCTGGGACGCTCTAGAGTCCCTTTGAATCTCGGAGAGGGCTACGGCAAGGTGATGGACTCTCTTGTATCTTGTTCAATATTGCCTTGGAAGGTGTGATTCGAAGAGCGAGGATCAACACGAGTAGCACGATCTTCCGAAAGTCCGTACAACTTTTTGGCTACGCTGACGATATTGATATTGTAACACGTAACCTTGAGAAGATGACGGAAACCTACATCGGACTGAAAGCTGAAGCTAGGCGTATCGGACTGGCCATAAATGCGTCGAAAACAAAATACATGAGAGGAAGAGGCCCTAGAGAAGAAACACTATGCCTCCCACCACGAATATTGATAGACCGTAACGATATCGAGGTGGTTGACGAGTTTGTGTATTTGGGCTCACTGGTGACCGCCGACAACGACACCAGCAGAGAAATATAGAGACGTATTTTGGCAGGAAATCGTGCGTACTTTGGACTCAGAAAAACCCTTCGATCGAGAACAGTACGCCGCCGCACGAATTGACCATCTACAAAACGCTCATTAGACCGGTTGTTCTCTATGGCCACGAGACCTGGACTATGTTGGCAGAGGACAAACGCGCCCTCAATGTTTTCGGAAGAAAGGTACTGAGGACCATCTATGGCTGAGTGCAGATGGAAGACGGAACGTGGAGACGGCGTATGAATCACGAATTGCAACAGTTGCTAGGAGAACCACCCATCGTACGGACAGCTAAAATCGGACGTCTACGATGGGCTGGGCATGTCATAAGGATGTCGGGCGACAGTCCAGTGAAAATGGTTCTTGAATCTAATCCGACTGGTACAAGAAGAAGAGGAGCGCCGCGAGCAAGGTGGATCGATCAAGTGGAGGGTGATCTCAGAAGCGCCCGTGCCTTGAGTGGCTGGCGACGAGCAGCCATGGACCGAGTTATGTGGAGACGTATTCTTGATACAGCAAAGGACACCCCAGGCCTATAGCTGTTAGGTAAGGTAAGTAAATGAACTTTACTCAGACTCAAATGAACAGTTTGAGTAGTGCTTGTATTATGATGTTTGCTTTTCGATTTTCCATTAATCTATTACACAATCCATCACATTATCATTTGATTCAGAAGGTTCAAGACGATATCCGGGAAGCAAAACTGAGCTACGTGTTTTGAGTGAAATACACTCCGCATGTAACGCATTTTCCGGTCATGTCAAAGTGTCGCACTGTACGCGAACCAACGTGCTCACACATTGAGAGCTCCACAGAAAGTGCCTTATCGAACTGGTTAACTGTTTACATTTAAACTGCTCATTCTTCCAATCAATCGAATATATTTTCCATTTTTCATGATATCATTTTTGTTTGTTTGGAATCAGGAACACAAACATGTATGTTAGGTTAAGCAGTGTGTCTTCAAAATTAGATTATTCAAATAAAAAAAATGTATGTTAGATACATAAGGCATACTACAGCAAACACAATTCATTATGTCACTATCAAGGCTAATGAAATCAATGTGCGCGATATGACGATCCGCTCAGTATTGCGCGATTTTTCAAATCCGCTGTTTTTGCATGACGTTTCTGGTCCTCTTATAATTTTTTAAATGAACGACCTTCCTGGTCCGCTCAGCAATGCGCGATTTTAATGATCCGCTTTTCCAAAGTGAGAGCAATTTTTGATTAACATACTTTATTGCGCAACTTTCGTTGTCCGCTCATAATACGCACCCATAATGATCCGCCTTTTCCAATTTTGAATATTACGCAATCTCTTAGGTCAGCAATTTTTCTTTTGAAGCGAAAACTTTGTGTCTAAAATATTACGGCGAATATCTTTAATTTTCAGGGTGATTCCTTTCTGGACGTACAATAATTAATATAATATTATTGGCGGTTCTTGTTATTTGCTGCAATAAAAATGGCAACACCTGGCAAAGGATCGCCATTGTGAATAGTTAGCTACCCAACGAATCAACGGAATCGCCCGAGATAATGACTTCTTACCTGTACAGCATTTATTGGACCTTGATCAGTTGTCCCACCGCAATGGTCATGGCTTGCTATGCATTGATTTATATTTGTACCCACACAGCATTTTATTCAAGTTTGAAAACAAATCTTGACAGAATCTTCTAGTGGTGTTTTTGAAAACATAAGTAATATGAGAAAGGCATCATTGCACCATTATGCGAATTGAAAAAGGTATTTATTTAGGAGAAATCGCTCATTGTCGAGCTTTTCTATGTGATACCCAAAATTAGGTAGACAAAAATGTGGGTACTAACGAAATTTTAGATAAATAAAAGTAAGGTAAATAACATTTTGAATTCATAATAGATAGTAACACAATCATTATCTACTCAAACTTTGACTTGATCGTAAAATATAAGTAGCGCGCATTGGGCAGCTCATACACGAAAGCCAATAGGTAGAGTGAGATCTGCTGTCTCTGTTCGATAGATTGACCTTAAGGGTAAGATGCATTCGCTTCCAGTTTTCACGTCGCTATAACAGTAATATTGAGCAATTTTTAAAATATTTTTTTCTGCGGTATTGCTTCATAGAGCCGAAGCAAAGATATTGTATTCGACTTTATCACAATTCGTTGATCGAAAGTCAAGTAATCGATAAAATAATGAGACGACTCTACTAATGACATGACTATTGGTACAATTGAAAATCGAGTTTACATTTTGCTTTTCTCATATAGAAAGGCTTTTCAGTCGCTGTGAAAACCGACTTTAGAACCGTGGCCCAGAGGGCCGAGTTTCATATGCCATTCGACTCAGTTCGTCGAGATAACAAAATCTATATACAGTTGTGTTCAAAAAAATAGCAGTGCACCATAACCTATTTTTAGTTTGAATATTTTTTTTATGTGTGCGTCATTGGTTTAGCTAACCAACTACCTTAATATGTAGTAGTGATATCCCAATTCGTAAATAGGTATTGTTTGCAACTTACACATTTTGACGAGTGTATATTTTTGTATTTACCATTTGCAGTGTCAATTTTTTTCTGTTCAAAATAATAGCAGTGTCGAAAGTTTTATTGTAAACTGCTGATTTGTGGGAATTTTATCAACTTTTTCGGTATTTTCTCTACCGATAAGATTAAGAATATAAACAATAAGATGGAAAATATGGTTGTTTTTATTGAATTGCAGAATAATGGGTCGTGGTAAGCATTGCACCGAGGAAAAACGGAACTGCATCAAATCCTTGATTGATGGAGGCAAAACTTATAAAGAAGTGCAGGAAATAATCGGGTGCTCCGCTAAAATGATCAGTAATGCTTTAAAATGGAAAGAAAAGACTAAACGTCGTGGCCGGAAGCGATGCACTTCCCAAAGAATCGACAGAAAAATTGCTAAGTTGGCTCACATAAATCCCAACACGACTTCCAACAAAATCAAAGACGACCTGGACTTACCTGTGAGCGCCGTTACAATCAGACGACGATTAATGGAAGCTAAGTTGTATGCAAGGAGTCCTCGGAAGGTACCTTTGTTGACAAAACGACATGTGTCAAACCGTCTGAAGTTTGCCAAAATGCATATCGGTTGGCCGAAGGAGAAATGACGCAATGTTTTGTGGACTGATGAGTCCACAGTCTGTTTGGTTCGAAAGGTCGTCGACAATACGTGCGACGTCCTCCTTGCACAGAATATCAACCAAAGTATACGGTGAAAACAGTGAAACACGGTGGAGCTAAAATAATGGTATGGGATGCTTCTTGTACAATGGTGTTGGGCCAGTCTATCGCATACCAGGCATCATGGATCAACATGGGTACATCGCTATACTCAATGAAGTAATGTTCCCTTATGCAGAGGAGGAAATGCCCCTGAAATGGTTGTTTCAGCAGGATAACGATCCAAAACATACCAGTAAGCGTGCCAAAGCATGGTTCCAAGATAAAAAAATTGAGGTTATGGAGTGGCCAGCGCAGTCTCCCGACCTCAATCCTATTGAGAATCTGTGGGGAGATGAATGCGGATGAACTGTGGACTGTAGTACGCGATTACTGGGCGGCAATACCTGTTTTCCGATGCCAAGCCCTTGTAGACTCAATGCCGAGACGGTGCGCAGCCGTAATCAAAAACAGAGGATACGCTACAAAATAATAGGGTATGCGCACATTTCACTGGAACAATATTAACTGAATTTATTTCACTTTGTTTTTTTTTTTTCTTGAGATGAACTCTAATACTGCTATTTTTTTGAACAGTGAACTTTTGATACTTATGGAAATTTCATTGCCAAATAAATGAGCTTTCAAAAACAAAACACATACAAAACTTTGTTGAAAGATACCTGAAATAATCACTATCAAATAGATCCGAATTAAATGTTAGGTTTTGAATCTTCACGAATTTTCCGTCTAAAAATAACCACTGCTATTATTTTGAACACAACTGTATGTGTGTGTATGTATGTGTGTGTGTGACAAATAATGTCACTCAATTTTCTCAGTGATAGTTACCGATTTTCACAAACTCAGAATCAAATGAAAGGTCTTATAGACCCATAGACTGCTATTGTATTTTATTCCGATCCAACTTCCGGTTCCGGAACAACATGGTGATATGCACCAAAAAATGATAAAAATTGTCACTCACTTTTCTTAGAGATGCCTGTATCGACTTTCACAAACTTAGATTCAAGCGAAAGGTCTTTTGGTCACATTTGCGATTGAAATTCATCTTAATTCGAAGGTTTTGAATTTTTTTAAAATGTTCTCGAAAAAATCTGGATCCGACTTTCGGTTCTGGTATTACAGCGCGATAATCGAGAACTTGTCAATTTCATAAGTATTTTTTCACAAGTGATGGCATAACGAGATGCAAATTCTTATAAAACTTTTTGATAAATTGATGTAGTTGGAAGTTGTTTCATTATACTGTTTGAAAAGTATTACTACCTATTTAACTTGAATTTCTTATACAGCAGTAATAAGAGCACAGGTTTCTTTTGGTTTTATTTTCGTTTAATTGACTCAATCTACATAGTGCAATTGTTTTTTCGCTGAACTTATTATATGATGGTTAAAATGTCTAATCGTCATAAAATTTACGACACAGACAAGAACGAAATTTCCAAAGCAGATTTCACCCTAATTCTGAATAACGACGTATCGATTTTAAAATCGAATTTCATTTGTATTTCTAATAACGCTCAGGAAATATACTGTCAAAAATTTCATCGGAACTTGCATCGATTTCTTATGAAATGTTAATGAGAAAGACATCAAGACACCACTAAGTGGCTTGTCGACCTTTTCTATGAGCTACCCAAAACTAGACAGAAAAAATGGGTACCACTTAAATTTTAGGTAAATAACCGATTACTCTTTCTGAGTTCATAATGCAGTACCAGAATCATTATCTACTCAAACTTTGACTTAATCGTTAAAAATAGGTAGCGAGCATTGTCAAAGTTGTCATGGCAACATTTTGGGCAATGTTCCATTTACCTAAATATTGAGATCATCACTCCTTAGTCTGGTTTATCAAATTATTGGTTTTATTACACTCCTGTTGTGGAGTTTGACCTTCTATTTCAACAGACTTCGCAGTAGACTGAGTGTACAGAACCATTGCATGGCTGGTGCTACGATCCAACGGACACTTAGAATCGTTCCAGGTCGGGGTTCGAACATACGACAACTGGCTTGTAAGGCCAGTGCCCTATGCTTTGAATCGGCAACCCAGTTTATGCAATACGCTTATTACCTAAAATGCGGAGATACACTTTATTTGATTTTAGGTAGGCTTCTACCCGAAATTAGATAGCGGCTGGTAATAGTGTATATGTCTTGTCCTGAATAGAAACATTGCATTGCCGGTACCATCATGTTCATTTTATTAGCACTAAATTTCATCTGATGAAAACAAGTCGTTCTATGTTATTATATGATTTCATCTCTAAGCTACCGAATCCACTCGAAGCGAAACCACAAAGGCATACATTTTCTGCCGGAAATCGATTGCTTCGCTCCCCTCGCCACCCACAAGTTCACGATCGTTTTCGCTACGAATACAATCGTATATGTATTTCCATATGTGAGTGTATTTTTCTGTGAGCTTGAGCTGATTTTCAGCGAACTTTACCCAAAAAATGGCAAAACAAACGCAATCGGAAAACGTTTAGTAGCATTTTGATCATAATTTTCGTAAATTTCTCGTTTCCTGTGCTTTTACATTGGCTTGATTTATTTCACCTTGGTCGGTATAGAGCAATTGTAGAGTTCTGTGTGCTGTCAGTCTTTTTTTTTTCTGCCAAACATGTCTTTCTCCCTAGTGGCGTGTCCGCCAAATACTTTGGCATAGTCGATTTTTTTCGCTTAGCAAAATGTACTCGACTGCCTATTCGTTGGGTCTCGTTTCTACCGAAAATTGTACATATATTATTTTGCCCCTTTTTTCCCCGGAACCATCTTTGATGAGCCGGTGTGCCACAGAATGGGGATGCATCGATAGCACACAAATATGCCGATTTTAATTTCCTGTCGTACCGCCCTTACCCCCAACGGATTAGCTCGTGAAGGACGCTGCCAACTGTTCATATTATGTTGCTGGAATGATGTCTGCTTCTTCTTGTTTGTCTTTCTCATATAGAAAGGTTATGCAATCACTGTGAAAACTGACTTTTGAACCGAAGCCCGGAGGGCCGAATGTCATATACCATTCGACTTTTCTCGGAGATGGCTGAACCAAATGAAGGGTACAAAGTTCCTGAACTGATATGGTGATATGCATTTTTAAAAACTTAGATTATAATGAAAGGCGTGATTGTGCCTTACAAAGTTCCTGAATTTCATTTAGATCCGACTTTCGGTTCCGGAATTACAGGCTAAAAATTCCAATTTCAAATTACTTTCTTACTTTTCTAAGAGATGGTGTGACCGATTTTAATGAACTTATGTTTAAAAAACCTGTTTTAATCCACCTAGTGGTGTAATGATGCCTTTCTAATATTACTCATAAATAATATATTCATAAATATTACTGAGGTATTCGTTGAAACAACTGTAAGACTTTTCCTTTGAACCTATAAGTAAGACTTTTCCTTTGAACCTATAAGTTTGTGAAAATCGAATTGGCCATCTTGAAGGAAAGCGAGTGAGATCCTTTTTGAAGTTTTCAATCATCATTTCCAATTCTTACGAAACCGGAACTGGGACGGTATTACTTCATTACCGGCTGTGAAATTGCATATTTTTTCAAATAAATTTGAATTCAATGATATTCGTTTATTCTTTCGGTCGCACTTACCATAGAATAGCTAAATTTTTTATCAACCGCAACACCGTCTTTTACCAATATCACACACCAGCAGACATCCGTAACCGTTTCTTCATAGCGTGTATCGAACCGGAAGTTGGATCCGGATGAAAGTAGTAGCTTTAAAGATATTATGAGCTTCATTTCAAATCAATATTTGTGAAAATCGGTTCAAGCATCGCAGAGAAATCGAAGTGAGTTCTGTTTTTGGAGTTTTTCTTCACCACTTTCGGTGCTTCCGGAACAGGAAAAGAGTGACCAGTAGTGACGAATTGAGTATTAAAGCCCACAAACTAACAAGCTCTGCAAACTAGAAGAATTTATCAGATAGTTTTATGAGATTTGTACCTGTTTTTCACCATCGTTCGTGAAAAAATACTAATGAAATTCGTAATTTTTCACTTATCACGCTCTAGGAACCGGAAGTTGGATCCGAATAAAACGTCCCAGAAGTTTTTAGGAAACTATAAGACCTTTCATTTGAATCTTAGTTTGTGAAAATCGGTTGAGCCGTTTCAGAGAAAATTGAGTGCACACACTTCTAATTTTTACATATTGCCATGTAACTACGGAACCGGAAGTCGGAGCTAAATGAAATTCAATAGCAAGATATGGTACCATTCGGAATTTGAATCTAAGTTTGTGAAAATCGGTTCAGCCATCTCTGAAAAAAGTGAGTGCATATTTTTTACATTTTTTGGTGCATTTCATCCTATATCTCCGGAACCGGAAGTCCGATCGGGATAAAATTCAATAGCAAGCTAGGGGACCATGAGACCTTTCATTTAAATCTTAGTTTGTAAAAATCGGTTCAACCATCTCCGAGAAAAGTGAGTGCATATTTTTGTTACATACATACACACATACACACACGGACACATACACACACAGATATTTGCTTAGTTCGTCGAGCTGAGTCAAATGATATATGGTATTCGGCCCTCCGGGCCTCGGTTTTCACAGTGACTGCATAGACTTTCTATATGAGAAAGGCAAAATGGTCTCATACAAAACTCTCGAATTTCATCCGGATCCGACAGAATGAAGAGCGGTGATGAAAAACAAGAAACAATATTTCAAAATCGGGGTCAAAAGAATTCCAATCGTCAGGCCTTGTCGGTTGACGGCCAAACGCATCGACTTCGGTTGTACCAGTTCCCGGCTTCCGGTTCCGGAAGTACCGGTCATATTGTTCACAAACTCTAAAATCGAACTCACTTTTCTGAGTGATGACTTGACCTATTTATGCACAATTAGATTACAACGAAAGATCGATCCATATGAAATTCCTCAGTTTTATCCGTCGAGCTGAGAAATGTGTGTGTCAAATAATCTCACTAGGTTTTCTCGAAGATGGTAGAACAGATTTTGGATAAACTAAGGTTCAAATGAAAGTTACAAGAGATCTAAAAAAAAATCCTGAATTTCATCCGATTTCGACTTCCGGTTCCGGAATTATGGAGTAAATTGTGTCAAAAATTTTGCACCGTCGCTTGAAGCGGCGAAGCAAAATAAAAATTTCTTAGCTGTCCTCAAACCTACTCCAATCGGTAGTCAGTCAGTAGACTAATTTTGGCTCTCCTGGTCTCACACACTTTTCTCGAACCGACTTTTATTATACCGGTTCAGTTTTTGTTTTTCAAAAATCAAAGAAACTTGTTTCGAAGAATACCTCACATTCATATATGAGAATATTAGAGATATGATAAAGGCATCATTAAACCACTAGGTGGATTGGATTGAGTTTTTTTTAAATAAAATCTCTTCTGAATCGTACGATATGTGGCGGAATAGAAAGAAAATCGACTGAACCGAGATAACTACAGCAAATGATTCTGCGCGCGCGTGTGTGTATGATTTCGAAGACTTCATTCCCGTTAATAACTATAATATCACTGTCAATATGATTCAATCATGCATTGATTGATCGAAAAAAAACAATCAAATGAATCTATCAGATCGAATACTGATTCAATGTGGTTCACTGAAACCCAAACCAACCCAATGAAAATTAACGGAACTGTGTGCCAGGCCGCACGTATATTTTTAAAACATTAGTTTGACATGTGACAATCCAAAAAATACTATGTAATTCAAGCACAATTCGAATTTCTGTATTGAGCATTCAGACGTTTCTTATCGTCAACAGTTTCATTGCACAGAAAGAAATGATGAAACTTACACGACTTGTAAACCGATAGTACTATGAAATAGACGTCAGTTGAAACGAAAATCTGATTTAAAACC
The DNA here is from genome assembly GCF_030247185.1 of Malaya genurostris. Classification (NCBI taxonomy): domain Eukaryota; kingdom Metazoa; phylum Arthropoda; class Insecta; order Diptera; family Culicidae; genus Malaya; species Malaya genurostris. Next base: position 39,305,618 of record NC_080572.1, read on the forward strand.
ACGATTGATGTAAAATTACATTAATATTCATTTAGTTTTTCATTGAACAAGACTGTATATTTACAAACCGCTTAGTTTTGTACTGTAATTTTCCATTCAATTGCCTGCTCCGGAAATGTGCATGAAAATAAATGTAAATTTACAAAATATTTTTATCTGTGTGATGCTTAGTTTCAGTTCACCTCAACTCATTCAACAATCCCTCCCGCTCATGAGCAAATAGTTCTTTGCTTGCCGGGCAAGATAAGTACAACAATGTTTTTTTCTGTAGATTTACAGGAAAACTTCGCATAGTTCGTTGGGAATATTTTAATGGTTCTAAATTTCCTAAATTTTCCTAAATTTTTTTTTTCGTTGGGAATATTTTAATGGTTCTAAATTTCCTAAATTTTCCTACATGCAGGTTCTAAATTCTGAATCTAATTTCAAAAAGTAAATTCAAAAGCAAAATTCAGGAATGAAATTCTGGTTCAGAAATCAGTTCCATAATTCAGACTTGGAGTCCAGATCTAAATATCATTTTTTTTATTCAATAATGTAATATAATTTTAGGCACACTGCTTAAGCGACTAAATATCATATTATTTCAGAATTCTGAAATTGAATTTTTTAATCAAAATTATGGATTCGAATTCCGAACATAAACTAAATGGAGTTCAATAAAGAAAAATTGAGAAAACCTAATTTTTGAGTCATTTAGTCTCACACTATTGAGAATTTAATCATGCATTGTTGACCATATTTCTGATGATATGAAAAAAAATATTGATGCGTTAAGTACAACTCGAGATATTTTATGATTCGAAAGCCACTTCACTTAACTAATTTTGATAAGTAAAAGCGTGTCCAGCATAATTTTCAAATGGTTTATTTAATTATAGTTTTTGGCTTATACATACATTAATTACATTCTGAAGTAACGCGTTTTCAACTCAATAGTGAGTTCAATTGTCACCAGCATCAATTATTGCTTGGCATCTCCGTAGTATACCTTCTACAAAATTTTCTACGTATTCAAGGGGAAGCGGCTTCCAAATGAGTCAAATTTGTCGGGAGAACTGCTTCGAAGTGTAAACACGTTTTCCAATGAGCTTCTTCTTGATGTAGGCCAAGACGTTTTCGATATGATTTGCATCAGGCGATTGCGAAGGCCAATCAAGTGTCACAATGTATTTTTCCTGTTTCCATTCAGTGCAGAGCCGACCCCGGTGTTGGTGATCATTATCTTCATGCAAGATCGTGTGATAGCTCGAGACTATTTTACAATCAATACCATACTTTATTCCGATAGAACAACACGAATGCAATAACTTTTTATTTTAATTTGTCTCCTAAAGTCAAAATGCATTATCCAAAATTAGGCTTTGTTCAAGCCCAACTGACAATATTCAGAATTAGTCTTGTTTTCAATTATCATCTCAGTAAATCATCGTCTTTTTTGTAAAAAGAAGTATTAAAATGTAAATTGATGAATCGTTTTTTTTGCCAGATAAAATTTTAATGATGGGTTGTGGTTGTCATGTTTCCAAACCTCTTGGATCTTTACTACAGCATCAATAGAAAATGGAGTTGATTTTATACTTAGCGATAAGATGAAAGCTCACGAGGGGAAACTAATAAAAATTCTTCCATGGCGTATGTCCAAAAATTCAATCAGCTGTAAACTGTAAATAAGTCAAAAAAACATTTTGCATAGTTTATTACCGTACTTACTACAACAGTATAAAAAGAGCTCCGGCGTAACAACATACTATATTGACATGACATAAAACCACGACAAATTTACATTACTTACTTTATATAGAAAATAGAGCTATGAACCATATGCATGTAAACAGGAAGTATTTGATTTTTTGAAATGCAAATAGGACGCAACATATCTGCATAAGTTTTAAATCAAAACTATGGATTGTGTTACTTTAATACTTAAAATGTGATTTCATCGTTGGGTCCCAATCTTTATTAACTGTTCTTTAAATTCCGCATATTTCAAATTCGTGAAACAAAAAGTGTCAGTTTTTTATGTATATTATTCCGCTCTAGAGCTAGTTCGAATGGAGAGTACTACGAAAACGGTCATACTTTTTAATTAGCGAAGCAATTTGTATAGATTAATAAATGTTTGTTCTCTTCTCGAATATCAAACGGTTATTATTTGTGTTGAAATTCGCTTTTTCTTGTATTTTGCCAGATAAAATTGCAACCATTATCATGGTACACGAACGCCACCAGTAGTGGGACACAACATTAGATTGCCCATGTCAGAACTAGAGATATTTTCATGTGAAACACACGAAGAAACAAACTAATTGAACAGAAGACCCGAGCATGTTCAGCTGTGCCACGCTACGCAGTTCAATTATAGACATATTTCTATGGCAACACCTTCGCAACCACTACACGTCGCATCACAAGTCTATTTGCACTCTCCGCTTTGCCGTCCGACGCTGATTTGACATGCTCGGTTCTTCTGTTCAACTAGGCTGTTTCTTCGTGTGTATCATATGCAGGGTAGTTCAATTGGAAAAACGCTCTCCCCCGAATAGGAGCTAGTTGCGGGAACGAGTAACATCTCTGTGGTAGCTTTTTCGCAATTTTCTTCTTATAGTTGTATTCGCATGCCATTTTTTCAATTTGACTTCCTCGTTAGATGCTGATCAAATTTAAAACTAAAACAAGGCGACTCCACGCCTTAACAAGCCTAAAAAAATCAATGAAACAGTTAACTTCTTAAAATGACATGGAACTCCAATGCCTTATATGCAACCTCGAGTCAGGTCATACAACTCTGAGTCTGAGAATATACTTTTGTGATGCTATTTCCACAGAGAACAGACATCAGATTACAATTTGTGTAAGAAATTTAACGGTTTTGCCTTTCTCATATAGAAAGATTATGCAATCACTTGAAAAACCGACTAGTGAAAATAAACCCGGAGGGTCATAGTGTCATATATCATTCGACTCAGTTCATCGAGCTGAGCAATGTCTGTGTGTGTATGAGTCAAAGAATCTCACTAGGTTTTCTCGGAGATGGCTGAACCGAAACGTAGATTCAAATGAAATGTCTTACGGTCCCATACGGAATTCCTGAATTTTATCCGGATCCGACTTCCGGTTCCGAAGTTATAGGGTAAAGTGTGTTCATTATTGTACACCGTCACTTGAACCGGCGAAACAAAAAACGTAAAAAAATTTCTAAACTGGTCTCAAAACTACACAAATCGATAGCCATTATCAGTAGACAACTAAACAAACCTATTCCGGCTATCCTGGTCCCCGGTCCCCGGTCTCCGGAAGTACCGGAAAAAGTGAATATATATTTCAAAATGGATTTCACTCACTTTTCTCAACGATGGTTTGACCGGTTTTCAGAAACTGTCACTCTCGGCGAAACAAAAACCGTAAAAAATTCTATAATGGATCAAAACCGTTATTCCCAATCTTAGAGTCAAATGGAAGGTCTTATGGTCCTACCAAAAATTACTGCATATTTTCGGATACAACAAAAATTTAAATCGTCGTTGGAAAAATCGTATAAAATCTTCAAAATTTGAATAAAAACTGGTAGAATTTGTACGTCATGTTCGTGGCCGACTTCGATTATACCGGTTCTCGGGTTGCAATGCTGGAAGTACATATAATAGTGAACACACTTCGTTTTCTAATGGATGGCCTAACCGATCAGTGAACTGTTTCATTCTCTATGTTATACTAGTTAATGCACAAACAATCCCTTGGTTTCTTTCAAAAATCAAGGAGAAACATTTTGAATAGAATACCACAGTATTATATATGAGAAACGCATCATTACACCACTAGGTGGATTAAAATAGGTTTTCTTAAAAAGCAATCACCAAGTAGCAATTCTCCCGTAGAGGCGCTTCGAGCAGCCCAGTAATCCCTTATGGGCTCTTGCGTTCGAGCTTTCATTCAATGGTAATTCATGCGTGCAAAATCATACGCAACGATGATTTTTAACAGAATTTGACTTGTATGCTTTACACAGCTTTTTTGAAAAAGTTTGTACTAACTTGGATGTCTGTTCTCTGTGATATGACTTCTTTGAATATCAGTTCAAATTGGTTTCAAATTCTAATATAAATGTATTTCTGTGTTTATCATCAAATATCTGTACAAAAGTTTTCCATTTTAATTGTGAAAATTTTATAAATCTGTATGGAATTAAGAAAATTTGTATACAATCTGTATTCTGTATTGAATCTGTATGTGCATGTCAAAATCTGTATAACACAGGTAAATCTCTATGGCATCCCTGATCTGGACACACTGTATATTTTACGCGCTCTTACTTGTCGAATGTTTTGACTGTAGTTTGTTTTGGAATGTTTACTCTTTCAACGCAGGAAATTTCGATTCATTTGGCTTCAAAGAAGTTATACTTGGTGGAATCCGTGTTCCAAAATTTAACTCTGGAACACTCACTTCGAGAACTCGACGTGGACAGGTACAAAAGTCGCGAAGTAGTTGAAATAGGCTAAAACGACCAGCATTGGCATTCTCAAACATTTTTGTAAGAAGCATACTATCGATCGGCAGGATCACAGCAAGCGTCAGATTGGAACTATGCATCGGAAGCGTTATTTGAAGTTGTTGAGCACTATTAGGACAAACACCGGGCTGTCGGATTATGATATCGTCAAAAAATTCAATATTAGCCGAAGCACCGTTCTTTTTCGGGTTAGTTGGCATCCAAACAGAACGCTTAAACAGGATCTAGTGACCAAAAGACGTGCTCGAATGTTATACAATAAGCATCTTATGATATACGAAGAATGCATCCTCATGGACGACGAAACGTACATGATGATGAATTATGGACAAAAGTTATGTATAGCCGTTGATCGAGGCGTTGTCCCTAGCAAGTTTCAATTCGTTGTTGCCGATAAATCCTCAAGAAAGCTTTCGATCTGGCAAGAAATTTATAGCTGCGTACAAATTAAACCTAGGTTCGTGACACTATCTGACCTGCTAGTAAAGGTGGCTGTGAATCAGAATTAAAAGTTTTGTTTTGAGGTTCATTCGTTGAAATGGTAGGTACATTTTAAATTCCCTGTAAAACTGAAGAACAAAAACAATTTATAAATTATTTACTAATCAGAACTCGGATGGAAAACAATCAATTCTGTATAAAATGTTCGAAACGACGTATGTAACAATGAGAGAATCTCTTTGTTTACTTTCTCTTTCGATTATTGCGAAATATTTCTGCTTTTTTCGGTAATTTCTCCAGAGCAGATTGAAAGATGATAGCTTTAGTTATTATTATCGGTAAATGATTGGAGAGAAGGATTGCTAAGAGTGCCGTAATAATCAAAAGGGAAAGTAAACAAAGAGAATCTCTCATTGTTACATACGTCGTTTTGAACATTTTATACATAATTGATAGATGCTGGACGCAAAAAATAATTCACTTATCAACTGCGTTCTGTCACAAACACTTTACCTACGACAGGATGAATAGGAAATTGAAAATTTCCTGAGAAGCACACGAATACCACACAAAAGGAAAACTATCTGCCGAGCGACTTGCTGATTAGTTGTTGCGTTAGTCAACTGAGGTAAGACTATTCATCATCACAGCATATTATACTGGGTCATCTCAAAATGGTCGAGATTTTCTTGATTTGTAAGTAGTTCACATGAATACGATGCTTGGAAATGGTGTGTAACCACAACATTGTGAGTGAAAGTAATAAAACAAACACGAATGACTGATACTAATCTGGGCAGAAATGAAAACAAAACAACAAATGAATAATTGAACTGAACATGGAAAATGCGACCGTTGGGTTCATAAAATAGTAAACAATGATAAGTTGTAAAGGAATCTTACTTCTTTTTTCTTTTTCTTCCGACCAAAACCAGTCTGAAAATATGTATTTTAAGTTAGTTAACTGTGAGTTGGATTATTAAATATTGCGCTTGGAGTTTGAATAGCTAATGATTGACTATAGCCTAGTAAATTACGAGCGGTTTTGATAAATGATCTGCTAGGTATACTTCATTCTGCAGAAAAAAACTTTGTGTTTGCACTATTCTTGATTATATGATTATCTAGTTGCAACGCACAAACAGAAACAATATGAAAGTAAAACGATTCTAGTTAGCTGACATTTGGTGATAAAAGGGCTGAAGTGAAATTTTATTGGATTACGTTTGCTTCGTAGTAAATTTCGTCCAAATTTTTGTGCTTATCATATAATCCAATTCGATTCGGATCCAATATCCAATATGGTTTTTATCAAATGCAGCTAAAATTTTTTTTTTTTAATATTTTTCACTAATTTGATTGAGCATTAATCTGATTTGATCGATAAAAGAAAAAGGTGATGATTCACTAGGCGGTTCAGCATCTAAGAAAATCTATTTGGTTGCGGAATATTGCTTGATTGATTTAAGTTTGAGAACAAAAAGGTGTGGCTATAGTGTATGTGTAGAGCACTAAGATGGCGCTTTGAGCTTACGAGCTAGAGATTATCGATTTCAGTGTTGGTGTAGCAGCTGTGGAATAGCGAGTAGTTCAGCCGATTGGTTTGTGGAAACGGTTCTCGTTGTTGTTTTATGACGATGGAGTCATCTCGATTCTGATGAGTTTTCGATGCATGGAGAATTTGACGACAATAGGGATCCATAAAGTAACGATAAAAGACAAACAAAATGTATTGGTAAATGATCTGAATCAATTGAAACGAAGTTCCACCCTACTTATTGCATATATGTTTTATCATGCTAGTTTAAAACCTCACACGACACGACAAATTGTAGCCATCATCACCTAATGTTTCACATGAGGATATGACAATTGTATATCATTACGCAAAACGTGTGATTGGAGTCGTAATTGTTACGGAAATCGGCATTGAACTTCAAGCAAACAGTATTTTTTATGACATTTCGATTTGATTTGAAACACCAATGCATGACAACAATTGCGAATCATAGCAAATATCACAATGATCACGTAGGATGGAATTTTGTCCGAGTGTTAAATAATTTTCGAAACAGAATGTTAAACAAATCTTGAGGAACAAAGCGAAAACTGAAAGAAAATTCATGTTGTTAAATCCACGGTAGTCATTATTTTTTGTAAAATATACTCCAATAATGAAATCTATGTTCGAATACACGAATTTTCATCATTCATACCAACAAAACGTATTTATTCCAATAATAGAAAATAGACTTTTGTACAATACGATTTAAAAATGCATAGACGCCAATTCAAGAATAGAAGTTAAAATCTAATAAATGGTAAAAGAAACGTAATTTTGAAAAATCTTTCAAACATGATCTTAACTTTACAACAACAGACTAAAAAGCATATTATTCTGTACAGACCTAATTTACATTCGTTCAGTTGAAACAAAAGATGTTTTACAACCAAAGCAACAACAGAACTAACAGAAGTTTGTACAATGTATACAAAACTTAACTTAGAGGGAATCAATTTTCTGGACAAAAAAACGGAGGTTTTTCGAATTAAACGGAATGATATGAGCTTATGAAAACTTGACTGTTTTTAGTGATAGTAGAAACAATTTGAAGTGTCAGCTGGTGCAACTATAAACCAATAAGAAGAGGAATATGATTCATAAGATACACTAGAAAAATAGAAATCAATATGAGTGATAGGAAGTTAATGAATCAAGAAGCATCAATAAACAGAGAAATCAGCGATACAAAGAGATGAGATTGACAGGACTATGAACGAGTTAGGGTAGAATCTTTGTTGTCGGAAACGAGAACGTTTTCTCTATCTCCGAAATGCTCGGTTTTCAAAGGACAGGGAAAGGTGTCCGACTATTTTTACAATGCAAGCGAGAGGCAACCAGACAGAGCTAAATAAGGAAGCTATTTAATTTTCTTGCTACAGGCAATATGTAGAATATATAGTAGAAAGCTAAAAGCAGCAGTACTCTGATATTTTTTTTCACATTACAAGCTTTTTCTATCGTATGAAAAAAGCACGGTTGGCGGAAACATTTGGGCTTACCTCCCCCTCGGCTCGCTTCTTTTCCAGTTCGCGTTGTTTGGCTTCTTCATCTGCGATACGTGCTTCAATGACTTGTAATGATTCACGGGTGAAAGGACGGAACAAGCTACGTTCTTCCTCAGATATCGAATCGAGATCTTCGTTCATTGTCTATATGGCCAACAATGAGAGCCTCAGATTTCCAAGGCCTGTGGATGAAAGAGAAGAGAACAAAATGATGAATGCAACGTCATTCGCTAACAAAGCGAGTACAACGAAATTCGGTAGGCATAGTAAACAATGAATTGCAATATTTAGTTTTGTTCTGCCGCTCTCTTCATTGTAAACGATAGGGCTTTCAAAGTTAAATTTCTTTACACAATAGTAATGAAATATTGATTCGTCATTTTTTATAGTGTGCTACTTAAATTTAGGGTAGCGGAGGTATTTTCGTCACTCTAATATATTTTGGCCCGGCGTTCATATTTTTGGTTGTAATCTAAATGATGTACACATTCATATCTTATATGTTAAAGAATGGAAAAAAAAACTTCAGACCAGTGCCTGATCTTTGAATAATTCTTTTGTTAGTAATTTTAAATTGTAATTCTAATATATGGTGAATAGTTTGGATAATAGAACAACAAGAACTAATTACCAAAAAAATGGTTTTAAATTTGTAGTAATCTTTTTTCAATGAACCATTTCTTTAAAACAAAGATCGGATCAAAATGAATTCAGAGCTATATTGTTGACATTTTTGGCTACTAGCATTTGTCTGAAAGTTTTGAAATGATAAAAATCACATGTAATACGGGGAGATTCTTTTCAGAACAAATAACTAATTCTATTTGCACCAGTGCTCGCGAGGGATGTTTGGTTTATAACAGGGAAGAACCGGAATAAAAAGAGATATTGTTCTGGAAAAGAAGTCAGTTGAGCTAAATGCGCATAATCAAATGGCCTCGCACAAGTGATAATGATTTTCAATGTGTGTGTTCGCGTATAAGAAAATCGCTTCAACAGAATTATAATTCAGTATCCAACCAACTTGCACTCGGTGTGGCTCGATAATGCCGTAGAGAAGATTGTTTGTACTTTTCCAATATCATTGTGATCGATTTCTGATCTCTGCATTTTGATCAGTGCCGACGCCGGTCACGTTTGATTTCATATCTATTTCGGAGGGGAAAGATTATTAGTGCGATGTTGCATGTTGCTTCTAAAATGCGAGGAACCCTCTACACTTCCACATGCATCACATGAAGTTGTAGATCGTTTGTGAATATCCCAATTTCATCATGTGTCTCACTATCTTTACGTTTCGTCCTATAGACTCGTCAGTACAAAGCAGTTTAAATTGATGCTTAGTGCAAACCTAAACAGTTCAACTTGAACCGCTATTATAGCAATTTGCAACACACTTGTAATAAGCACCGAAGTGCTAAAGATGAGGATATATGATATAAATATGCTTCTCGTGGTCAGTATAGTCTTCTGAACGCAGAAGATAATGAAACAATATCTCTAAGTCGAGATTATACTGTTATGAAAACCTGGGAAGTGGGAAATGTCTTTGAATTTTCCGTTCATGCAGAATAATGATCCGAAACATACTGCCCATGCTGTAGACAATGGCTTGCGAAAAATAACGTTGATACTATGCAATGACCAGCGAAGTCCCCCGATAATAATCCAAACGAAAATGTTTGATATGTCGACCAGTTCATCAACACTTGCTATGTAAAAACAAGGAAGAAGTTAGGTACAAAAGAAGGAGGCTTGGTATACAGCTCAATCAGCACAAGGCTTTGTGAAGTAATTCGGAACAATGAATACACTATCAAATATCGCCGACAAACGCTGAAGGAAAAGAGAATCTGGGACTGGTCTTATTCACTGTCGCATTTTTCCTCCTTAAAAAATTCTTGATGAGCAGACTGCTTTTTAAGGATCAAATGTAAACCCGGTTTTCTAGTGTGGGAAATTTGTGTATTACGTACGTATGAAATAGATCTATTTCTAACACCACACAAATGCAGATTGTACGAATGATTGAACTTACTTTATTTTTTCCATAAATACGTTTATTTCATACGCAATATACAAAAGTTTAGCTTCGCCGTGGCATACACAATACATAGTATTTTAAAGCTAATACATTTCGAATATCATATTAGTTTGTTGGTATTCATTAGTTAATCTAAACACTGTTTTTATCAAGCGATTTGCTATTATAAATTACATTAAATAAAATACATTTCTTTTGTACATGATTTTATAACTATTTAAATTTGTTAATCACTTTTATTCATTTAATATAGCTGGCTATTGGTTGAACTCATAGAAGAGAAAGGGGCCTAAAATTTAAATTGGAACTCCAATGGACCTATTGAAATGATAAAGAAGTTTCATGTAAGAAAAGTAACAAGCAAGAATGTCGCGAACTGGGACATTGGATAGTGTACCTTGAGTATGCAAGGAATTTATTAGTTGAGATCTGACATCACGATACTCCAATCCATGTCCAAACGACATGATCAATATCGCGATAACCTTCGCCACAAGCACAATGATTAATCTCGGAAAGTCTAATTCGAAGGAGATGTGCTTCTAACATTTTAACCGGGTTGTACTCCGACATTCTAACAACATGCCCGGACCACAATAACCGCCCGACCTTGGTCGCTTGGACAAGGGTTGATCTTCCCAGCAACTGGTGCAGTTCATGGTTCATTCGCCTTCTCCACGTACCGTCTTCCATCCGCACTCCGCCAAAGATGGTTCGTAACACCTTCCGTTCAAAAACACCTAGTGCGCGTCGATCTTCCGCAAACATTGTCCAGGACTCGTGCCCGTAGAGCATAACCGGTCTAATCAGCGTTTTGTAGATAGTTAACTTCGCACGACGACGAATTTTGCTCGATCGAAGCGTCCTGCGCAATCCAAAGTAAGCACGACTTCCTGACAATATGCGTCTCTGAATTTCTCTGCTGGTGTCATTATCGGAAGTCACCAGTGAGCCCAAGTACACGAACTCGTCGACCATTCCGATTTCATCACCGCCAATCAGAACTCGTAATGGGTGGCTGACATTATGTTCTCTCGAGCCCCTACCTTTCAAGTACTTTGTCTTTGACACATTGATGTCAAGTCCGATCCGCTTGGCCTCAGCTTTTAGTCCGATGTACGTATCTTCCATCTACTCGTTGTTCCGCGCCTGTCTGTATCGCTCCTCGTTTATTCTCGTCCGGTGTTGCAGCTTGCTCGCCCAAGCTGCATTCTTATCGGCTAACTGTTCACATTCGTCGTCGAACCAGTCGTTCCTTACGTTCGGAGCCGCCATACCTAGCGTTGCTGATGCAGTGCTACCTATGGCAGAACCGATGTCTCTCCAGCCATCTTCAAGAGTAGCTGCACCAAGCTGCTCTTCTATTGGTAATACCACTGTCAACTGCTGCGCGTAATCTTGAGCTACTCCAGAATCCCGGAGCCGCTCAATATTAAACCGCGACTTCGGTTTCGACGTTTGGTACCCACTGTTGAAAGTTTTGAGCGCATGCATACAGCAACCAAGTAGTGGTCCGAATCTATATTCGCACTGCGGTAGGTGCGAACATTGTTGATGTCCGAGAAAAATTTTCCGTCGATCAAAACGTCGATTTGGTTTTCGGTCTGATGATCAGGTGATCTACAGGTAGCTTTGTGGATATCCTTGCGGGGAAAGAAGGTACTTTTGACTACCATTACTTGGGAGGCCGCAAAGTTGACACATCGTTGGCCGTTGTTGTTCGATGCGACATGCAGACTGTTCGGCCCGATAACCGGTCGGTACATTGCATCCCTTCCTTCCTTGGCATTCATGTCACCGATGAAAATTTTTACGTCTCTGCGTGGGCAGCCGTCACAGGCTTTATCCAGAACGCTTCTTTCTCGTCATCGGGTCTCCCTTCATGTGGGCAGTGCACGTTAATGATGCAGTATTTGAAAAACGGCCTTCTCAACTTACACATTCTAGCGTTGATGGGCTGCCACCCAATCACTCGTTGACGCATCTTGTCCAGCACTTTTAAGCCAGTTCCCAGCTCGCTCGTTGTGCCACAGCTTTGGTAGAAGGTAGCCGATCGATGTCCGCTTTTCCACACCTTCTGTTCCGTCCAACAATGCTCCTGCAGCGCTACGACGTCGAAGTTGCGAGGATTTAGTTCGTCGTATATTATCCTGTCGCAGCCTGCGATACCTAGCGACTTGCAGTTCCATGTTCCAAGTTTCCAATCGTAGTCCTTATTTCGTCGCGTGGGTCTATGCCAATTGTTCCGGGTCGTACTCTCTCCTGTATTCATTGCAATAGATATATTACTCATACGCTTGCAACATATCATTCTCCTTAGATATTTGTGGCAATATTTCGTTTCATTCAAATGAACTATAAACTAAGGTTCCATTGAAAGAAAATAGTGTTGCTGACTTCTCAACTAAACCTGTTTATGTACGGAAGTGATCTTTTTGTTTTGTTCGACACTGTGATTGAAAATAAAACTATTGAAATTACTATGGAAAACAAATTCTTTGTAATTGAGTTACAACTTACATATCAAGTTGCACTTGAACACTTCATTTCAAGTTGAAGTATTTATCTTGATCAAAACAAATTGCGAATTAGTTTTGTTTGTTCTACGATCAAGCTTCTAATTATGTCGACCCAATGTAGCATTTATGTTCAAATTCGTTGCTAATTAAAATCAAAACTTAAGTGTTCATAGTTGATTAAAATTTTACACCGTTTGATATAGTTTTTTTTTATTTTTACCATAACAAGGAATGCAGATATCTTAGCATACGAATATTCAGCATCAAATTCACCGATAACAACGATATCATCTCATATAAATACACTAAAACGTCAATTAACGCGAATTCAATTTATGCCTCTTTCTTCCCGCGGTTTATTCGAATTAATGCGATTTTAAAATTAATTGCATAATAATGGAAATTTTTGTTTACACATATACAAGCAATCCAAGATGGTTCTGTGAATTGAATATTATGTAATGTACATTATGAAATTGTTTGGTTTTTCTGAATCTCATTAAGTGTGTGATATCCAAGATTTCTCTAAAAAAAAAAAGAAATCAGTATCTTAACGCGTGGTTGGTGACTTTTACATGACTTTTAACTGCGGTATGTGCTCAGTACTATATTCCGCAAATTGACATACTGTGACAATGCATTCGGAAGTTTTTGTCCATCCAATATTTCTTGCAATATAGGTCTCAAGATCTGCCAACGTAATCGATGACATTAGTGATTTCTTTTTTGTGGTCCATACTCGTGGTATCAAATTCAAATAATGGGATCATTGTGATGAATTATAAGGAAGTGCATGTTCATCCATTATGAGGAAGTGCATCCAGGTCAAATTGAACAAGCAACCAGTATGTAGCTCCACGACTATGAACAGCATTGATATTCACGACTATGAACAGCATTGAATAGTTATTTACAAGCTTCTGATTGCTCGAATTTACACGAAATTAAAATTACGCAGCCCCGACTTTGTGCGTGAATTGAGGTTCCAGTGTAACGATATTCAGTTCATCTACTAAAACTCTAGTAGGGGAAAGATGGGCAAAGCGGGGACAGAGGCAAAGCAATGTTTGATTCAATGAAAATATTTTAAGATTAATAATCTCTGGCATTTGATTCAAGGACGAAAAATTTTAATCAACATCCATGAATTTGAAGCTAAGACTTAGTATATTTGTTTTAGTTTAATTCAAGAGTCAACATAATTTTTTATTTGAACTTATACTATGACATATTTGATTCAAATACATTTAATGTACTGTAACAAGCATTTGAATAAAATAAATTTTTGATTAGATTCAACAAAATTTTGAAATTTGAATAAATATCTTAATATATTTGAATGTAATATGCATTTCCACACTAAATTTGATTCAAAAAAAGATTTATTTGATTCAAATTTTGATTAAAAAATAGCTTTATTTGATTCAAACAATCGTTTGAAGTTGACTTGAAAATTCAATATATTAGAATCTATGTATTATATGTAGACTATGGAACTAGTCTTTGGTTCGGTGCGTCGTTATAATCGTTCGAAATTTTCAATCACACGTGAGGTATCTCAATCAAACATTAAAAATAATTATTTTCGTATTATTTCATAGTGCTCTCTTTTGCGCTTCAATAACGTATTATATTTTTCGTTTCCGAGCATTATTGTACTTGCTAAGAGTTGGATGGAAAAACGTTTTCATATAACATATAACTTTACTTTGCCCGAGTGGGTGCAAACTCTTGTAAACCAAACTGATACAATTTCGATGCGCAAAGAAGAATTTTATTTACTTTATATTCATTGTAATCGTTTTTATAATTATTTATTTTTCGACAGCATGGTATGAAAAAATAACGAATATTCGAGATAAAAATAGTTTTTAGTCGGGTTATTGATTACTACAGACAATGACAAAAATACGCAATTAATATCTCATTTAACTCTTTCTCTACAATGGTAGAGCAGTTGTGGAGTACTTGTCTAGCAATTCACTTCAACTAATACTACCGTACAAGAAACTACATAATCTGGTCTCAAAGCATGCTCTGTTTGTGTAAATCTAGGATTACAAAAAAACTGTTACCTGCTAACAATGATGTGTTAAGGGGGCACGATGCGGGCACGCACTGGGTGCGGCCTGGGATTCACTCGGGCCCCAGGAACTAGTTTGGACGGTGGGCCGTCCTGTTGAAACGAAAGATTAAACATTTTCCATCGGATCTTTTAGTGCACTTGTCTTGCTTAGTATTTTAAGTAAAAATCACTTCAATAGTATGTACTAGTCAAAACATATTACCTGTGACACAAACAAAGTTCACAGACGCAGCAAATTCGGTCGCGGCGGCAACACTGTCGCAGCTAAAGCTCAACACAATCCGTTCCAATGCAAAATTTTTCATGACCGCCCGCGTTTTTCCTTTTCCTCTAGCGCGAGTAATCGGACATCGAATAGTGGTGAGGCGTCTGCACACACCAGCACGTGACTACAAAAACACCGAGCGCTATATTTCTGTTTACTTCACTCTCACTTTGACTGCAGTTTTCAAGTGAACCAATCCTTGTTTTCCTTGCACTTGCTCTAACATCACCTTACTCTGTGTGGCACGAAAAAGTCTAGTGCAAAAATCCTCACACCGAGCTATCACAAAATCACATGTTCTCAGAGTTCCCAGAACACAACAATTGGAAACAATAAATGTGACAAAATTACAAAACTACAAAACAACATCATCGACAAGACTCGGCCCCCGACGGAAGCCACTCATCACGTGGACAACGTCAACGATGGCCTGAAAAAAAAACCAGAGAATAGAATAGAAACCGATAAGTTATTTGGGTATGAGTTCGATTAGAAACGAATCAATTGGCCTCTATTGGCAACTCTAATTTGGAAACGAAGAAAAACCTAAATGAACACAGAAAAATATAAGGAAGATCAAAATAAAGTTTTTGAATTAATATAAACCCAAAAAATGTAAACAAAATGGTAAAAAATAGTGCAACGATTTGGAACAAATGAGTAAATTAAAATATTATTATTCATGACAACTCCCTAATTCTTCAACGTCTCATGGTTGACTAACAGAGTACTTTGAATTCATTAATAGTTCGAATACAAATCTGGAGTGATTTGCGCGATCCCCAAACTACGAACCCAGCTTACATTTGCGTATTACACATGATTTAAAAAAATGGTATTGCTTTGGAAACATCAACCTGCAGAAGCCTTTTTGTTAGCTGCATAGTAAAACAAACCCTGTATCATACTTACATGAGGCTCATGAATTTCGTTCCACAGATCACAGTAATACACAAGGCGTCATGTTGAAAATGACGCATCTAAGCTTCCGTTGTACGAAAAATCTGCAAAGAAAAAGAATAAAAACAAACACTATCAGTATGTATCTATGGACTTTTAAAAAACTTGAAACCCCAAACAGGAACGAACAGGTTTGCTATTGCAAGGAAAGAAGGCACACCCTAGGGCAATAACAGTTTTCATTCAGAAAATAATTAAGAACCATTTTTCATGGCTCACCGAAGCAACACTTGAATCTCGGTCAAAACAAGAAGAAAAAAAGATGTCAATAGCAATTTGCTGAGAGCTACTAGCATTCGCCTTACCACCCTTTCATCTTCTTCCGTGTAAACAGGTGCATGCTCCTGTGCAGCAGATGGAAGCAGTTCTTTCCAACCCATCGCTTCCGGGGACCTAACCCTAATCCAACGTATCCAATGTAATCGGGAAAAAGCAGAGGAAACTTTTACCTAAAAATTACCAGCACTGAACCTACAGTTCACAAAGTACACGATCTGAAATGTATGTGCGGTCTGTCAGTTATAGTTTCCAGGGTGACACATTCCGCAATATTTTCAATCCCTGTAGCATGACGTCAGTTCAAACATGCGCACTGTCAACACATCACAGAGAGTCTTTCCCAGAATCAACAGCAGCAGCAGTGAGCAGTGAGAGCTAACGCAACGGGCAGACATTGGTCTCGACCGTGTGCCCCTCATTATGTCTGAACGCGAGTTTGGACTATAGTAACAATGACCGATGGCAGCGGTGGGTCCAATTCATAAGTGACGTTTGCTGTTTCCGACAGCTACTGGAACTGTGCCGCACTTTGTCAGTTTAGTTAACATTTACTTGCAAGGACGCTTGTTCTCGCCATGGCACGATACAAAGCTAATAGCAGCAAGTTATGTTGCGATATGCATGTTTGCGTCAGATTCGAATTCCGAACGAAACCGGATTTTTCCACTTTTGATCATTTTAGTTTTCGAAATATATTATTTATAACGCAATTACAAACTGTTCTGTAGACTTGTATTTGTTGGTTTTATTTTTATTGGAATATTTTTATCGATTTTAAATATTTTGAGGCTCCATTATAAAGATAATTATGATGTAATTAAAATTTCTAACGCAATTTTACTGTGGGTGTGAACGTTTCAACATACCACTTCAAAATTTTATCCGACTATTGGTTGCAGAGTTACAGGGTGATTAAGCCCTTCATGTTTTCGCAGATGGCTGAACCGGTTCCGAAATGACATGGTTACGAGTAGAAAAATATTCATTTCAAAAGCGTGTTTCTATACATACCAAGGTAATAACAAAAAAAACCTGTTTTAATCCACCTAGTGGTGCCATGATGTCTTTCTCATATAACTCATGTTTACACTAATATTATCGCTCTATATGACAGGTTGCAATTTCATACACACTATTCTGTATTTCCGGAACCGAAAGCCAGATCTGGGTAAAGTTATACATCAACTTATGAAAACATAGCACTTTCCCTGTACCTTCGGAACCAGGAACGATGATCCGGTATACCAAAATCATCGTATTTGGTCATCAACTAGCTATACTTGTCTAATTGAAAAATTGTATTTGTATTGATTTTTCCGTTTCACGTATAAAACACTCTTATTAAAAACTTTTTCAATGTGTAGGATATGATAGTTTATTCCCGACCAAACTTTCTTGTTTTATTCAAGATTCAATGAAAAGCTTTTTGACATATTCTATAGAAATACTTTTGAGAGTATGAACATGAGAAAGGCACCTTCTCATCACTAGGTGGGTTAAAACACGTTTTTTGGATCATTGATCAAGTTCGAAGATCAAATGGCTGTGAATTCTGGTTCCGGAGATATAATGATATATGTGACGTAACCGACAAAACGTGTTGTTTTATTTTCGCTCAATTTTCTCAGAGATAATTTAACCGATTTACACAAAGTTTGGCTGGTTTGGAAACTACTTTTGGTTCATTAAACAGTTCTAATGGCTGTCACTTAAGGGTCCGGTGTTATAATGGCAAAAGTGACGTAAACGTCAAAACTCATTATCGCTAAATTTTCTGGTTCCGATATTTACAATTTTTGTAAAAAAAAGCGTAAAATTATAGAACACTTCAAAGTTCTTTGACTATTTTTGAATTAATTATGGATAGTCTGAAATTTCAGTTTTGAACCTCTTTGCGTGGCAAAGCCGAAAATTTCTCTGAAACCATTCACCCAAAAAACATACGAGCTTGGCTTGACGTCTTACCATTTTGGTAAAGCGGTTCGGAGGTACACCGAATCTCCCATTTACGAACTAAACGGGGATTCGTAAATCGAATTAATTCGTAAAAAACGTGCTTAATCCACCTAGCAATGAAATGATACTTTTTTTATCAATCCGCATGTGTTTTTTTTAATATTCTTCGGTGTTTTAGTTCTCATGACATTATTTCAATGACCGTCGTTTAAAGCGTCAATTTGAGATTTTAATCACTCATTACTCTGTAATGTCTAAACTGCAAATCGGATCGAATCTAAACGTGTGATAATTGTTTGAACATTCCATGATATGTCGAAGTAAGTCCCACTTTAGAGTTTACGGTTATTTAAGGTACATCCAGAGCCGGTATTCAGGAACCAGCATAACCCAAACCGATTCGTATGGCCATATGACGACTAAATTGCAATAGGTTTGAGTCTATCTTTAAAGCTTTTCGAGATTGTCATCTTCTATATCGGTTTGAATTTAAAAATTCAGCATCCTGTGATACCAGAATCGGAAGTCAGAATGGGATAAAATAATTGTTTTTGTCTGTCGATTTGACTTTTTTTGAGAAAACGATTGAGCTTTGAGAAACGATTCGATACTGGAACCGGAATTCGAAAATCGGTGTAGCCGAAGTCAGATAAATTCACTTGAGTAGCTAGTATAGTATAGTATAGTTTACATTTGTTTCAAAATGTTTGAAAATCAGTGTAGACATCTTTGAGAAATCGTAGTGCGAATTAAATCCGAATCGGAAACTGAATACCATATCTGTAAACCCGATAAACCTTATTAATTTATGTCAAATAGACATTTTTATACTAATCACCCTGTACAAAAAATTGTATCTGACTGAAAAGCAAGATGTTTTATAGGATCTTAAAACATACGACTTTTCATATGAATCTGAGTTTGTAGAAAACGGTTAGGTCACCTCCGAGAAAATTGAGTGAAATTATTTATCGCACACGCATTTGCTGATCTCGACGAACTGATTCGAATGGTATATGGGTGTTATGTTCTTCCAGCATTTATTGTTGTAAGAAGTTTATATAAATATAATTGCTTTCAACTCGAAAATGCTTCCATCAACTGGTTTAAATTTGTCATATTCGAACGATTACGTTGCTAAAAACGAACCGAGCTAAAATCGGTCCGAGGCAAACTATCATGAAAAAGGATGCTGTACGCAGTCTTTTTGGTACTTAGAAACAATTGTATGTAACAATGTAAAAAATCGTGTTTCACGTTGCTCTCAAGCATTGCTTTGTCATTCAATGCTCAAAACTCCTGTTGCTGGAATAGAAGGAAATGTCGCGTACACAAAAATGTCGATATCTCCGTTAAAAAATGGACGGATTTTAACAAGCTATGGCTTGTTGGATAGCTCTTACCGTGCGAAATCTAAGTCTGGAAACATATTCTGTTTTCAGGGTCAAATGTGACAGATACTGTCAAAAAACTGAAAATTTTGACTTTGAATTCGTATAACTCAAAAAGTAAACATCCGATCTCAAAACCATTTAGTAGCGTTCTGGCTGATGGAGAAACCTTTCATTCGCGACTAGTTTGATCAAAATCGGTCCAATCATCTCCCAGATCTCGACCTCTTTGTTGACAACACACATACAGACACACACGGACATTTGCTCAGTTCGTTGAGCTGAATCGATTGGTATAAGGCTTGGAAAATTTTTCTAAAGTTTGAGCGAATTCTATACCTATTTTTTATATATAAAAAAAAGGTAAAAAGTTTACGTTATTTAGAATTTACATCGTACAAAAGTTAGTGCAGTGAATGTTTTAAAACCTAATCATATGAATGTTTTCGGAATGAGCTTGATGAGTAGGAGCCGGAAATCAATGTTTGGGGTCATTCCAAAATTCAATTCCGATTTATTGATATTCTGTGAACACCTTTACAATATGGATATTTTCAGAACCGATTAGATGTGTAGGTGAAAACGATGTTCGAGATCATTATAAAATCCAAGTTGGCGACTTTCGGTTAATCGATATTCTTTGAAAACCCTTATAACATGGGTATTTTCAGAAAGGATTTTATGAATAGGTGCCGAAAAACAATTATTGTGGTCGTTCAGAAATCCAAGATGGCGAATTCTGGTTGATGAATAGTCTTCGAAAACGCTTACATATGAGTGTTTTCGGTAGAAATTTGAAAATGATGTTTGAGGTCGTTTCTAAATCCAGGATGGTGACTTCCGGTTTATTGATATTCCTTGAAACACTTACAATATGCATAAGGATTTTCAAGGAATATCGATATAAAACCTGAAGTTATCATATTAAAT
The DNA here is from genome assembly GCF_030247185.1 of Malaya genurostris. Classification (NCBI taxonomy): domain Eukaryota; kingdom Metazoa; phylum Arthropoda; class Insecta; order Diptera; family Culicidae; genus Malaya; species Malaya genurostris. Next base: position 39,326,071 of record NC_080572.1, read on the forward strand.
TAACGAGCTCAAACATCATCTGATATCTAAGCATCTAATACTTCACGGAAATATCCTTATTGTGAGGGTTTTCAAGGAATATCGAGAACCTGAACGTCGCTATTTGGATTTCAGAACAACCCTAAACATCGTTTTCAAACACCTTTTCATCAAATCCGTTCCGAAAATATATATACATATTGTAATGGTTTTCAAAGAATATCAATAGACCGGAAATCGCCCTCTTGGATTTCGGAACGACCCCAAACATTGTTTTCCGGCGCCTATTCACCAAATCCGTTCCGAAAATACCTATACTGTAGTGGTTTCCATAGAATATCAGTGACCCGGAAATCGTTTTCAAAAAAGTTTATGTTATTTGGGATTTGATTCGTAAAAAAAGATTATAAGGTTTAGTTCGTAAGAAGAGTTACGTGAGGTGAGGAAATCATAAAAGGAATGGAAAATTTTTTAACCCAAGCCCAATCCAACGGGATTTAGGTATTCAAACCTCGAGTCAGATTTCGATTTAGAAATAAAAATTTAGTCGGGTGCGGGTTCCGGACAGCAAAATATTCTAGTTTTTTGGGATCGTTTTTGAATATATTAATTGTTTGTTAAAGGAATATGATCAATTGTTCGCAGAATGGAAGCCACGTTTTCTCACAGCTGTAAAAAAAAACAACCTATCGTTACGATGGCTACATTCCATGAATTTAAAATCGAACTGCTATCATGCACCATATTCGCTAGATTTAGTCTCCAGCGACTATTTTTTATTCGCATATTTCAAAAAGAAACTTGATAATTACATCACCTGGTGACAGGGTATTTGCATGGAAAATTGCTAAAATCAGTTCAGTGATGTTGTTGAAGAATCCAGCCAACTCTTCAGCGATCGCTACGCTGCCCAAGTGGCGAGCTTTGAGCCAAGTTATGGTAATAATTTTCAGATTTTGCTTGAAGATTTAGAAAAAAATTGTCTTTCTATATTTTTATCGTGAATACGAATGTACAAAATAATATAAATTCGGTAACAAAATTTATCATTATTAATTCAGTGAATTACCTTGGTATGTTTGATAGATATTAGTGGAGAAATCGTATGATGAAATATCCAATTTGAAGAAGTGGTGATTTAAAATCTGGGACAATCTTAGTTTTTATGGTTGAATTTAGAGATTTATGTGATAAGTTATGATCAAAATTTATTTTACTCGTCTATTTGCTCATGTTTTATCACTTCAATTAAATCTGTATATGAACTGATAATTTAAAATTCAGAGACAAAAATAATATTTCATATCAGCGTTTTGCTGCAAAGTAGAAAGGGAAGATAGACTTGCGATACGACGTGTAGAGTGATTGCTGGCAAATGACGTCTGCTTAGCGGTTCAAGTTGAACTATTTAAGTTTGCAATGAGCAGTTCAATTTGAACTGCTCTGCACTGACGAGTCTAAGACGAAACGTAAAGAAAAGTAAAACAAATCGTTTAGATCTATTTAATAACATTTCTGCGCATCACATTGAAAATTAAAACATTAAAACCAGCAACAGCGACAAATTAGAGTGTTTTACACAGTCAGCAATCCTACACTACAGAAGCACCCATTCAGTTTCCCGGTCATTCAGAGTGGCTTCCGCAACCAGCTGTTATAATTTCACAGGACACTTCATCGGAACAAAGAAACCTCAACACTTCATCTGAGGTCATGTTTTTTAGCATTATCATCATCCAAACCACACACTGACGAACGGTAGAAATATGCATTCTCTTTTCATCTACCACCGATACACGTACGGATTTGCAGAACTTACCATTCCCCTTTACTCAATAATCTCCAGCAGTGGACGCGTCAACCGAGAAATAACCGTCACAGCAAGACGTATAGACGACATCGGGTAACGATAATTGCTCCACCTCGCACTGCAGCAAAAATCTCGCTACGGTGAGACACGGTTCATCTCGGCATGACGGAACAATTAATGGCTGAGCACGCGAAATGACACAGTGAAAAGATTCTACTCGGTTCGAATAACGCCTTTAAACCATCAAATGATGCCACAGTTCTTTGTTCCCAACAAACAAGTCTCATTCACAGGATGAAATGGGTGAGAAAATGAAACTCAAAACGCATACAATTTCCGGGCACTTCCTCCTAGGACATCACCATCTACTGCACTGCACTGCTTCGGCATCACTTTCTGGGGAAAAAACCCTAATCCACTGTGGTTCTCTGCCAGTGAACTAACTGACAAGCTTTCATCGGAGACGAGTTTGGAGAGCTTTCCAAACAAGGTTTGTTCTCTCCCATCTCTCGGTACCTTTCGACTTTGAGCAAAGCAAGAACGAAGCCTTTCACGAATGTATACAAGCTCAAATAATTTGAATTTCGTTGTAAACATCCTTTGGCTGAATTGTTGAAATAGTTCAACATAAATCGCTCAAAATGTTTGCATTGCTTGTTCAAAGACATTGAATGATATAAAATCAAATCTTTTAAGTATCTGTGCAGGTCCGTTGACGTTTTCTTTCTTTCTATCGAATCATGAATCAGTCTCGTTTGCCGAAACTCATTCATACAGGATTCGTATATGCCAAAAAATTCTCCTGACGGCAAGGAAATACTCTCCCGCAATTTTGAAGGTATGCGCCTCTCTCCCTGTCAACCAGTATAGACAGACTTGTGCTCACTAACACTGCCATCTGAACGCGTACTCCACTGCTCACAGTTATATTCTACACACTGTAGAAGACCTGATGAATGGTTCTGTCGAGGGAACCAAACACGTGTGCTCAACGCTAGAATGAGTTCGAACAATGAGCTTTTCTCTTCGGGGTAACGAGAGTTCAATCTCTCCGTCGCTCCTTTCGAAGTACCCCGATCGGATCTAATCGTGTCTACCCGTGTCCATCACAAACAACCGAACTAACTTTCCAACTCTTTGCTGCAATGATACTTTACATCACAACTGTTAATAGTGTGCGGCTGGAAACGATAAAGGAGGATAATGGTCGTGTAGAGTTTAATTTTAATTTCTATGGATCAAATCGTTGCCGGTGATTTATGCTATGTGGGCCAAAGTTGTTTACTCAGATATAAATCAGGATGGAATGGCTAGGAAAATAAGAACTTACAGACAGAGTGTTCAGTTGCTGCGCAATATCTGCTCAGATCAAATTCGGATTTTTAGTAAAATACCGAGCGTCTCCACTACACGAGTTAAATTATAATTCTGTTCGTGATGGGCATTTGATCCACTTTGATATTTATACTGCAATTAGATCTTAACACCGTGATTTAATCTAGAAGCCTGGAACAATTGCAATGCTATGTCCGAGCCGGTTTGCATGCATGGGGTTACCACAGTGGATGCATCCCTCGCTCAACATGAATTTGTTCGAAGAAAAGGATTCTGCAGTTGAATAAAGCTTGTTTCAGATAGAACTGGAACAAAAATAATTGCCTGTATTTCAGTTATTTATTATTGAATTCAAGATCTTTTTTTATACAAATGTAGCGTTTTCTTCATACTTTTAACAAAAATACGGATAAAATTATTCGTCACGGTTTCGAAGGAATTCTCGATTTTTTCCTGTAAAACGACACCCGTCGAACTTGGTCAGCACCTGGTTTCCGAGCGCGAATTTTGACCACACTATTCTGTTTTATGGTTCGATTTGGCTGTTTGCTAGCTCGACACGATTGATTTCTTCCCGGAATCGAGTTCTCCTCACGGTACTATGGGCAGCACCGAATTTTCTGGCCAAATCACGGTCCGACAGATTAGGATTCCTCTTAATTGTCTTCGAAATCTTACCACGCAGTTTCCGGTCGACAGTTCCACTCCGACGATTGGCTTGAGGCTTCCGAATCGTCGTCAATGTTTCCTTATACCATTTGATAACGCGTCATACGGTATTTCTGGGCAATTTCAGTTGTTGAGCTAGCCTAGATGCAGACCACAATGGATTTTCCAAATAACTGTGCACAATTTTTTCCCTTCTTTCGGCTTCCATGTTGATTGTTTACAAAGTACAATCGATTTGCGGAATGTCAAAAATCATACGTGAAGCTGACAAAATTCCCGACACGTGGGCGCCAAGAACTTCCAAATCCGTCCACCAGGAGCGCAACAATATGAGCAAAAGTTTGTTCCAATTCTAAATGAAGCAAGCTTTAGATATTTTTTAACTTTCCTTAAGGGGTAAGGCCACCATGGAACTTTCAAAAAATCTATTTATGAAGCTAAAATTTTTCTAAAGCACTTTACAATCTTGAACTGGTTGTTTACGACAGTTGGCAAACTTTGAGTTTGAGACAACTTTAAACGCGTTTTTCTCGAAATACTATCTTCAAAAACGAAGGAACTCATAGCAGCTACAAATCTTCATCGATTGTTTCCAAATGTCGAGAAGACTTTTATAAACACTTGATCTAGCATATCACGTAGAGGTTTCTTGATATGTTGTAAACTTTTATTATAAACAATACAATTTTCATGTAAAAAATTGAGCTCTTCACTCTTATGCTCATAATTTTTAGAAAAAATAGTATTTTCCAAGTCCCCTACGTGGTATACCACTTTATGATATATACTTTAAAAAACTTTGGTTCTTGTTTCAGCTTTAAATTTGAAGAAACATTCGATTCGCCCGTTTTGGACCTCCCGGAAAACAAGCCGCAGCAACTTGGTCATGAAGAGGAACGTTGAAGTACACTCGATTAAACACTGAAAAATAAATTTCGATAGATTTCACTATATTTCCGGAAAACGTTTCTAAGTTTTTTCGACGCGCAAAATTATTGTGATTTAATAACAGAAATATCATGAAATTGTTATTGTGATGTAATAACAGACGTTGTATGCGTACTTGAGCACTGATTATACCATATTCATTGCACTTTGTTAGGAGTGTATGTATCTAACTACCGGATGATCTACGATACGTAGATGCTCATGTTTTCGACTAAGTGGACCAATTCTGTTCATAGCAACAATTGTTCATCTGATGTAATCTACTAACTAGTAAAGACATTTGGCTCTTGATATAGTTATTATTGTATATCGTTTATTTGAACTCGCTCTTGATATAAGAGATCTGATTTATTGTAAGATCTACATGATTTGCTGCTTATTAAAACGTTTACCGAATACATTAATCTATTCGAAAAAGGATAACCCAAATGAGAATCAAGTATTTTGTATTAAAAAACCCGCGTTGCTATAACTTTTTCTGCGGTATTTCTTCTTAGTGCCGAAGCAAATATATTGTACCCAATTTTATCACTCACTGGTAAAATTCCGATTCTAGAAATGAGCAAAACGAGTCATAATTTGGAGAAAATAGTATATTTCCATGTTATGATAATACACCATGATTAAAAGTTCTCGGATCATGATCCATTTGGACTGATTTCTCTGAAATTTAAGCGTAACGCACTTGACGTTTAAGTTATAGGCATATTTCTGCTACAATGGTAATCTTTGCAACATAAATTCAGGCGTTATTTTAGAATATGAAAATTTCAAATATGAATTAAATGGAATGGTGTGATGAACGATTTGGGCGATTTTAACTAATGTCTCAAATGATATACATTTGAAGAGCCAAACAGTGAAAACACAGCTTTTTAAAAATCTTGTGCTAGCTTGGATGTCTGTTCTCTGTAGTTATATTATATTAAATCATGTTACATTGTATTGTATTATATTATATTATATTATATTATATTATATTATATTATATTATATTATATTATATTATATTATATTATATTATATTATATTATATTATATTATATTATATTATATTATATTATATTATATTATATTATATTATATTATATTATATTATATTGTATTATGCTCAAGTATATCGACAACGGGGAGGGGCAGGGAGGGCATCAGGGTATCTTACAAGTGAATGACTGGATGATGGAGTGGATTGCTAACCTGAGTCACGTGGGGAAAGCTTTGTGTTTCTCCCTGAAGGTCTAAAATGAGTAAGACGCACCTTTCTAACAAACAAACCATCAGGCGGGTTTAAGCTGGTACAGCGAAATTCTTTATTATATGGCTGGATGTTCTTACTGGAAGGCGCCAGGTCCTCAAAATCCATTTTTGCCTTATTAACAGCAGTTATATGAAAGCTATCTGATAATCAAATTCGGATTTACTGTAAGTCCACCCGCATACACTGGTAATGCCTTGAAATGATGGTGGCTTCACACATACATACATACATGATTAATTTTCATGAGAGAAGGCTTATTGTTCATGGTTTTATAAGAAGTTAAAATGATTGGCTTCATGATTTTAAAATCATGACAGTAGTAACGGATTTCTTTCCGTGCAATTCGTTGACTGAAGGTCGAGTAATCAGCAAAAAATCAGCAAAGCAAATTTGATTTTGCTAGCGTTTTTGGGAATACAAATGAAATACGATCGAAAAATCAATACGTCGTTTTCCGGAACAAGGGTGATTATGTCGATTTCGCTTAATGCAGAGCCTATTTCAAAGTCCATTCTAAATGCTGTCAAAGCGTTTGTTTGAAATCTGTTTCGGACCTAGTTTCAACGTCATTAAACTAAAATTCGAGTCAGTTTCAAATCACAATTAAAATAATTTCGAGTAATATACTAGTATATAAGAACTGACCTCAAAACATAACGGTATTCGATACAGTTTCATTAATGATACTTGTGCATATATAAAATTTACATAAATAATACAGCTTCTGTTAGTATCTGATTTAACAAAATAAACTCCCTTGTAAAGTTTCGTACACAGCCAAAATTATATATTTTATCACATTGACACAATTCATAGACGGATGGACACACTCGTACAGGGCACTGTAGCAGGGGAAAGGATGCTATGATATGACATAAAATAATCTAATTAAATAATCACTTCTCTCGATGATCTAATTATTTAACCATCCACGCTTAAATGTAACCGACCACCATGACTAAAAATATTTTTTAATCCACTTTTCACAAATTATGTTTATTTTCATAAATATGACAGTATGGCCCATAAAAATACGAAATATTTTAAAGTTTGTTTTTGGGTACATAGAAGTTATATTTTCACTTATATCGGATATGTGTGTGAATTCTAAAATTCAAGCTGCCAAGAGATGTAAGCAAAAAAAGTGAAAAATATAAACAAAGTTGTGTAAGAGATTCGCGAAGAAAATCATGCTCAGTTTGCACCACGCAGGAAAACTCCGAAGCATCCGATCGTCGTGTTCTCTGAAGAAGCTTTCCAGTTAGCGCACAGAAGAAAAGTTAGCGCACATATATTTTTTTTTTTCACTTATCACCCAGTAAATTCAGAATCGGAGGCCGTATTCGAATAAAATTCAAAAGCTTTGTATGGGGCCACAAGACTTATTATTTGAATATAAGTTTGTAAAAATCGATTCAGCCATTTCAGAGAAATTTAAAAGATGTTGAAAAGCTTTCAGTTTTTTAAACAATTAATGAATAATTCTTGTTTCCAAAACCAATCAGTTCCCAATCATAATCAACATTGAACGGATTGCATAGAATGAAGTATTATTTATCGTGTGCAACTGTTCTTCGATTTATAAACACGTCAAACGAATACAGTACAGGCTAATCAAGTTCTGGGTAAGTGTAAGTCATCGCTCTGAATTATAAATTACTCCTATGTACCAAATTGTAAATCAGCTATTCCCAACCTTTGGTCCGAGGGTATTTTTAAGGGGAAGCGACTAATTTTCACGAACAACTTTTTTTCTATCAGCAAATGTTTCTAGCAGTAAGGTAGAGTGTTTAAAAATGCTTTTGTTAAGAAAATATTGAGTTCTACAGGTGCAGAGAGCACAGAACCATGGACAGACAGTACGCGAACAGGAACATTCAGAGAAAATACAGGAACGAAAGCAGTTCCAAAGGAACAGCAGGAACTAATAAACACAGTACTGGATCGGGTACAGAAATAACAGGAACTAGTCCAGAGATCTGAACAAGACTAGAGGCTACACGAATTGGTACAAAAAGTACAGGAACAGGTACAGAGAGTACAGGTACAGGACAAAATGTGAAAAGTATAGGAACAAATACAGAAAATATATAAATAGGTGTAAAAAGTACAGGAACAAGTACAGATAGTACAGAATCAAGTGCAGAAACTTCAGGAACAAGTACAGAAAGTATAGGAACACTCATGAAAGTATAGGAACAAATAAAGACAAAACTTGAACAGGTACAAAATGTACAGGAACAGGTACAAAAAGTGCCAGGAACAAGTACAAACATTACAGGAACAAAAACAGAAAGTACAGTAACAAGCACAGAGAATATCTGATTCCATTTTGTCAAAAAATTCAGAGAACTAAGGTAAAATTAAACTTTACCTGTCTATGATCGCGAGTGTATGTAAGTTTCAGCATAAATACGAAACCCAAGTAGCACAAATTACACTTAAATGATTGTAACCTATATGAAATAAACTCATAGTTCGATAAGTTGAAGACATAGGAACGTGCATGATCACTGCTATGTAACCTGAGAAGCGTAAGACCCTGTGCGAATTATCGATGCTTGCCAAACAAGTTATCAGTAGCGAATATTTGATTTGATTTTATATCAGTCACATGGAAACAGAAAAACATACGTTTGTGTCAAGTTACAATTCGTTGATGTTTTTCCATTCTGACCAAATATTGGCATCCGATAATCAAAACTAAATTATATAGAAGTCAATATTGTGTAAACTCAATTTATCTACTCAAATTTTATGTGCTATTCGATATTTATGGTGCTGTAAATCATTGTACTTATTGAATACGTTCGCGCCATCGATATGTTAGGTTTTAGAGCATCGACATTCAATTAGTATTCATATTTTCATTCTCATCATATACAATTTCGAGCTAAAAATGTATTCAAGTATAATTTTTATTATTATTAATGTTTCATCGATCAAAGTTAAAACAGTTTATCAAACGCAGTGAAAAAATTCATTTTGTGAAATCTAATGAATATTGTATTCACGGACCTAAATGACATAGTTTAAAAAGATCCCTGAATAAAAAAAAAATTCATTGATCAAGCATAAAAAATAGGATTTATTTCAGAGAATTATTAGAAACCTTTGTCATAATTAAAGTCGATCATTTCAGTAGTTATTTTCTCTGTAGTAAAAAATTATACTGCTTTTTGCGGGAATCATTTTTAGATCCCGAAAATTCCACCGTAGGAAAGCATAAGCTTATATCCAATAATTGTCACATTTTCAGAACAATTTCATAGGTGGTTCAATCCACCTTTGAACACAATTCAAAGAGGAAAATTGTAATAAAAATCGAAACATTATTGGTTTGCTAGTTTTCTTTGTTGAAAACACTTTCAGTAACATGCGGAATCGTCTCTGAATGAAAAATTATCATCGACGCTAATGATCATAATATTTTCCATCGGTTCAATCAAATGAATCCGGCGAAAATAAAGTTGTTTTTCTTCAAATCGGCGGCGTAATAGATCTACGCCATAGAATTATTGCAAAAAGGATAAAAAGGGTTCACTGCTGGGTGAGTTAAGTGCGTTATTCAAGTTATATATAGCCCTTATAATTACTAGGACCAATTATTCAAACCGCAAATGAGCTAATACTTTGCAAAGGAATTATATAATCAGTGAATACGACAATAGATAATTATCATGGTGAAACCTGTGCTGCAATTGTAATAACCTTGGGTACGGAGCACAACTGAGACGACCTCCACAAAACATTATCAATCAGTATATCACATGCATTTAGGGAGAGAGAGAAAAAAGCACGTAACTATCCTCTAGCATACCAGCCGATCAGCAAAAAGGCGAAACAATATGCTTTGAACTTTACCACGGGCCCCTCCCATCGGAGTAACGTCAATGTCTATTGCTATACATTATCTGTGTAGAACCAGAGTTGCCATGTTCAAAGGTTTTCAAAATGTTGCGCAGATTCTAAAAATTACACAGTTTTTACAGATTTCCGAAAATACACACAAACTATCACTGAATCTTCAAATGGCTAAGGAAAACGGATCAAAAATGTGTTGTCAACATTGCGTTCGAACGTGACGAGACCATTTTCTTGTTCACGAAAACTATCGCGTTCTACACGCGGAAAAAATATTGTAAAAATATTGTTTGATTCAACCAGTGTTTTTATGAAACAACCAACATTTGTTAGGAACAACCATATTCTAGTTTAAAGCAAGCATATTTTATTTGAAACTACAAAATCTCGGTTTGGAAAAAATGCTTTTTTCTTGGTTTGATGGGCTACTAATCGTTTCAAACAACCGGGATTTTTCTGCATGTAGAATGTTCTTATGGAAAAGGCACACAGACAGATTTTTGTGGCGAACACAAATTATCGAAAAAATGGCATGGCATCCCTGTGTAGTACAAAGTGAACAACTCGATTCGGTTGCAACCGGTTCCGCTTCGTATGGCTCAGGATGGCTAGGATTGTATCATGCTCAATTTGTTACATAATACCCTCCGTGATCTAATATAAAACGGGTGGCTAGTTCCAGCACTTGTTTTTATAGGAGCTATTTTTTTTATATTCGTCAACCCCTCCCGTAGCTGGACGGGTGATAACAGGTAAATATGTACTTTCTCGTCTGGTGGCATCCTCTCAGGGTATAATTAGTCAGTACTTGTTATTAGGTATTGAATTTGGCGAACAGATCCTTTCATTAATTTATTGCAAAGTATTTGTGTTCCTAATATGAAAATGCTATGCAACAATGGTGAACACAGACGCCCGGGGTCTGAATATCATATACCTTTCGTCTGAATCACAAAGTGTTTGTATGTAATAAAAATGTGCACTTAATTTTCTCGGAAATGTTTGGACCGTTTTCGTGTGAATTGAGGTCTTACAGTCTCATAGGATAATTTTAAATATATTTTGTTCCGACTTCCGAGTTTTGTTGGTGGTAAAATAAACGTGCTGAAGCTATATCAGACCACATTATTCCATTTTGGTAGCCCCGAAGATAGTTAAGAAGCTTTAAAAATCTCAAGATCGGAAAATTTTAGACTGGATTTCTATATAGGGGTACGAATTGAAAATACGGAAACTAAAACCGGTCACGTTTTATACCAATTTTGAACAGATTCTCGATTGCATTACACCTGCTGCTTGAAAATATTTCTACGCATCGCTTCAGTGGATATAACTATATATTTTAGATATTCGGAGGTTGATATTTCAATTAATCACTAGTAATGTCTAGTTTTCATTGTTTTCAAAGCCATTATCATGGTTTTCTCTAACAGTGACGACAGTTTCGTATCCAAGATTTTCAAGGTTTTCATTCGAATTCCACACTTCAATGTATGCGTATGTTCGCATTCAAGAAAATCGCTGCTCAGCTCGATAATGCCGTAGACAGAGTAGAGAAGTAGACCCAGGGTTGCCACATATTCAAATTTTTCATATTTGAGAAAAACTCAGAATGACCTCGATCACGAAGTGCTGGATAAACGTGATCAACACCTCTCATCGTCAACACGAGCAAACTAAACGCCCCGTTTCATGGCTTCCAATAATTTTTCTCGAACAAATTTTATTTCATGGATACTAATAAAACTCTATGGAAAACAAAATTAATGCCACCAAAATTTAAAAAAAAAATGTTCAGAGTGATTTGACAATAGTTCATTAGTCCTGCATTAACAGTTCGAACAACCCCATTAGGCTGTCCCACACCGTACGACCGAAATTAGCTCTGCGGCTAAATCGTATTACTATTTTGAATTAGTTGATTTTAATAACAAAATTTCCAAAATAACTATAAAATTAGTTAAAATTGAGAATTTACTTTGCTGAAAAAAACTCTTATTTTTAAAGAATGAGTTTAGTTGGCGAATATCCTGGACAAAATCCAGCAATATTTCAATCTAACACGAAATTCTCATTGACAACTAATTTTGTTATTAAAATCAGAAAATTTGTTTCTATTTTTCTATCACCATCATTACTGAAGGACAGCACAAAGAAAACAGAAATGAAATTTGTTTTATCAACAAGTTTATTAGCCAAAAACTCATGAGAAGTGTTAAAGCAAAACAATCCATTAAAAAGCTAAAAAGAACAGTCTTGTTGAAACTGCTTGTAAATTGTTTAGACGTTTTTCGCATGTGTTACGATATATCCATATATAAATTTCTAAACCGATATGTAAAAATGACGTAAACTCTTAGTGGAAAGTGTATTTATTCCAGATTTTGTGCGCATTTGAAGCGATTGTGCTTAATAATGTTTTTACGCGGAACAGTGAAGTGAGTTTCGAATGTTGCACTCTAATTATATATGTCAAATAATGTTTTTTGTATCCTCCAACCTTCCGGGCTACGCCGTCCGGTGTACTACTTGTATTCGGTTTCTGTTTTCCGAGTGCTCAAAGTTTTCAGTGAGAGAGTCGATTTCGCGAAGTCGAATGAAGAAAACAGCGATTTAGAAGAAAAATTTTCAAAAAGAAGTTTATGTTTCGCTTATGTCTTTTTCTCCAATACAACATCGTATTTATACCTGCCAATATAGAAAAGACAACCGCGACTGAAAAATTCTTTTCGGTAGTAGTGTGCCATCTAGTGGCTAGTAGTCATTACGGTGTTAATGTTTTTTCGATGACTGAGCGTAATATAGCTGCAAATTGCAGAAACCAATTCAACCATTTATGTTGGTTGAAAACAACGTTTTATTTCTTTAATTCAACTTGAAAATTAGTTAAATGGAAATGAAGTGTGCCTCAGCTAAGAAATGACAGCATGTTTAATCGGTGAATTCAACTAAAAAATAGCCATTTCAACAAATATTATGTTATTATTGAGGGAATTAGAATTAAAAAATATAAATTAGCAAAAGTAAGATTTTTTTAGTTGTCTAAAAAAATAACTTACTAAAATCAGAAAATCAACTAATTTTTTTCGCCAAAATGCCGATTTCGGTCTTTCCGTGCATGTAGTTTTTTGAAGATATTGATTGTCACATGTAGTTTTTTTTTAAAATATGCTTGTTTGAAAGTTGAATGTTGTAGTTTTGAACTAATGTTGGTCGTTTAAAAAAAAACATCGGTTGAATAAAATCAGATTGTTATTAGCACTACATAAAAAAAGCCTTGATTAGAAGTATCTGGAATTAATTTATTTTTAAAATATTTTTTTCTGTGTGTATGGAACTATAAGACTTTCCATTTGAATCTCAATATGCAAACACAGCTCTAGCGGTTTCTGAGAAAATCAAATGTACTTTCTTCACATTTTACTTCAATTTTTTTCACACATTTACTCCGAATAAGGAAATCTAATCCCGATAAAATTCCATAGCAGGCTAAGTTATTATAAGACGCTTTATTTAGATTTTAGAGTACCAAAAGTATTTCAGCGGTTCCCGAGAATATCGACTGCACTTTTTCCCATTTTATTTTAGGTAAAATACTTCGTTACTACGGGACCGGAACTTATAAGCAGACATAATTGAATAGCAGACTAGTAAACGATAAACAGTTCAGCGGTTTTTTTAGCAAATCCGGTGCACTATTTCATGCACATTTTATCAAGCTGTTCCAGAACCGAGAGTCGGATTCGGATAAAACTTCCTAGCAGTCTATGGGACTATGAGACTTTCCATTTAAATATAAGCTTATAAAAATTGGTCCAGCGATTTCATAAAACGAGAAATGTGTGTGCACTTTTGAATATTTCATTGCACATTTTACCCTGGTACTCCGGAACTGGAAACCGGATCGGGGAAAAATCAATAGCAATCATTTCAACCACCCGCTATGTGACTATAAGAACTTTCTTTTATAGCTACGTAATTGGAATCTGTTCAGTGGTCTATCATAAAGTAGTGAATGAACACTAGTAACGCTGTAGGAATCATCGAAATGATAGGTTCCCTTCTATCAAGATGATAGAATAACTTGTAATCAAAGTGACAGTTTCCTTTGCTGTAACCAATTTGCCACGAAAGATACGAGTATCTTCTGTTGCAAGTCCACCATGGAATTAGACACTTGGGCGGGAAAAGTTCTTCATCCGGTCACCAGTAATTAAGTTGTCATTCGTCTGTATCGTATCGGTATTTTGTCATCCTACCAAATGCTTTTTTGTTTTTAATGCATTCGTGCAGAAGGTGTTAATCTGGCAAGCAATTTGTACCTGTGATTTGCGGTCGTCGATTTTCTTCACGAAAGGCACAATTAACGCCAAGGTGTACGAGGAAGAATGTTTGAAGAAGAGAATGCTGCCACTGTACAGAAAGCATAGCATAAGGCTTCTCCTCTCTACTGGCCGGATTTGGCTTCAGCCCACTACACCAACTCCGTTCTACAATAGTTGTCAAAAAACAATGTACAATTCGTGGAAAAGGACATCAACCCACCGAACTGCCCGGATCTTCGGCCAATTGAAAGGTATTGGGCAATTGTCAAGCGGCACTTTCGGAAGGAAGGTACAGTGTCCCAAAGCATGCAGGAGTTAAAAAAACTGGACAGCTGCCACCAGTAAAGTCACAGAAGTAACTGTGCAGAGTAACTGTGTCAAGTCCAAAGTGCGAGCGTTTCACAGAAACTAGGATTTTCTTCAATATAATCAGTGAAATGCATAAAAATGTAATTTTTCTACAGTATATCGAAAACTGATGTCAAAATATGTTTTTTTCGCTTTTTTATTCAATAATCAATGTTGCTAACTACTTTTCGATACACTCCTTATAACTTTAATTATCTTGAAATAATATCGAAATGTTCGATCTACTATCTTTGCCGATGTTACGCATGAGAACATATCATAAAATGTACAGAAGATAATAAAAAAGTACACTCGCTCAATAATCTTGAGAGTGGAGATAAATGTTTTTTTTTCTATCCGCATAGTAGAGTATGCAATCTAAGAGAAAGTTACATTTAACATGTAACTAAACAACTAGGTGTGCAGATTTTGGACGATGTTGTCCACGCCGTTTGCGGCTCCCAAAGGTAGCAAAGAGGACATAATTCGGTCATCATATGGTCAAATTACTGCAAAAAAGATAAGATTCGATAACTAAATCGTTTCTCTTCCATATACCAAAGCGTAGTATTTGTTCTAGCTTAGACAATGTCTGTCATGTTTGGCATTCAGAATAAGAAACATATCCAATTTATTGTTCCCCTTCTGTATATTGTTGCCTCGTGTTGTCATCACCCATGGCACCATTGGTGTGCATCCTTTTCTATTGAGTAAAGATACAGACAAACCCTGGGACCGTGACAGCATCATTCAATCTGTCTGGAGGTGGTAATGCCCAGGCAATATTGAGATTTATTCCATATAAAATAATCTAGTAAATAATAAAAATAATAAAATGACACTTGCGATAGATTCTTTGTTCGTCGTGATAACTCAAACATTTCACGTTTAACTGAAAATGCTAACATCAGCGGAAGATCATGCTCCTGGGGTAACTGGTGGAGTTACACGCAATCGGGACAAACCAAATTAAAATTGGAATCTAACTGTCTGTTCGCATGGTCTATTCATCCATCTATACAAAATTATGTGTCATCTCTCTTGTATTTCACTCACATGCTTTATCGTTCTCCTGAATACACCATGGGAATGCTTTCAGCAAGACACCACTACTGAAGCGTCCATGAGACAGAATAATTCCAGTTAGCGCAATGGCAAATAATACAGCGCCAAACGGCAATCGCGTGTCGTCGAATGGTCGCTCTGGTCGAATCTGCTCCCACGAGAGTGCGGTTTGCTTAGCTCGCGTATTCCCACTAGAAGTGTACGGTAACGCAGGTATTTTGGCCACTCTAATATATTTTGGTCCGGTACTCATATTTTTGATTTTACGGACCAAAATATATTAGAGTGGCTAAAATACCTCCGTTACCCTACATTAAAAAATGGGTTAGCTGCATCAGCATAACTGCCCTTAATGGTATAGTGATGGCGTTTGTCTGAAGCACAGCATACCGGATATAACTCTGTTACCTCATTAGTAAATTACTTAAACCTTAACTGGCTTCCACAGTTACAGTACTGCAGTAGAAATCGAGGTATGATGTATGCACATTGGATGCAATTATGTACAGAAAAATACAAGTCGTTATTCTTCCATTACGATATTCTATTCCATCATTATCGTGATATCGTAAACGTAGTTGAGTGATATTGCTGTTTGAATCGAAACATGAACGTAATAGAGTATCTTCATGATCATTGCACTAGAAAAATTCTTGAAATTACGAAAAACGTGCCTCATCCACCTAGTGATGTCCCGGGTTGGCGGTTCAATGCATAGGACGCTGGTCTTACAAGCCAGTTGTCGTATGTTCGAGCCCCGACCTGGAAGGATTCTTAGTGTCAGTAGAATCCATAGTACTAGCCATGCAATGATTCTGTACACTAAGAATCGGCTGCGAAGTCTGTTGAAACAGAAAGGCCAAATTCCACAAAAGGAATGTAATGCCAAGACTTTATAATTTCGACACTAATTTGGGATCATTTTTGACATCAATTTATTGAGATTGATTCGGTAGTTCGCAAAAGCATGCTTTTGCGTTTGTCACATTTTCGGCAACATTTCTCAAACCAAGCGTATCAGCAATAATACATTTAAACGTTGTTTTATACAGTGACCAATGATCACTATATAAAACAACGAGTCTAAGTCGGATACGTTATCTATACCATTTTATGTTCAGAATCAGAAATGACAGCCATTTGATCTTCAAACTAGATCAATGACCAAGTAGTAGCTTTCAAACGAGCCTAAGTTTGTTGAAATTGGTTCAGCCATCTCTGGAAAAATTGAGCGGAATAATACAACTCATATTTTCGGATACGTCACTTACATCATTATATCTTCGGACTTAAACCATTATATCTCAATGGTTCAATGGTTGCTTTCAAACGAGACAAAATTTGTTGGAATCGATTCAGCCATCTTAGAAAAATGGAGCGCGAAAAAACAACGCCTTATGTCGGTTACGTTACTTATACCATTATATCTACGGAATCATAAGTTACAGGACTTTGATCTTCGAACTATATCAATGGCCTAATAGTAGCTTTCAAACGAGCCTAAGTTTGTTAAAATCCGTTCAGCCATCTTCGAGAAAAATTGAAAGTGAAAAAAACAACGCGTTTGGCGGTTACATCGCTTATACCATTGTATTTCCGGAACCAGAAATCACAGTAGCTTTCAAATGATCTGAGATATAACTGGATGACGTGTATACGAATAAAACTAACACGATTATCCACATTTCTGAATATCGTAAATCGTTCTTATAAATTGATAGATGTGCAATTGTGCAAGGTTTCATCTCTTTACTTCCAGAATTGTAACGTGCATCTTTATTAAAGTAGGACGAATTCTCAACACACTTTTTTCTAATACATAGATTAATATGATAGGGTAAAAGAGAATAAACATTGTTCGCCTGCTGAAGTACACACGGTACGAATAACAATAATTTCAAATAAAAACATATCTAAAAAGTTTTGTAATAATTAATTTACTTACACTTCAAAACCTCCTGCAAGGCAAGAATGAATGATACGTGTCAATTTTTACATTTTTACATTTTATACATACGTAATACGTGAATGTCGCTCTTTGCACCAAAACTGTCGTCCTAGCACAAGAAAGACTAGCAAAAGTCATGAATTTTCCTCTTTGTTACTTGTGGGTACCAAACATTCTGCAAAACTATAATTTTGAGTTATTTGTGCTTATTTCATACTACTGAAAATTCTATCATAAATTCCTATCACATTTTCGATAGCATGGAGGAAAAAATATGTTGTTGGGTTAAGTACAACAAAAAATATTCACAATTAAGCTCTACCATTCTTCCACAGGGTGAATTTTGAAAAGGCGCCCCATAGAAAAATAAGTATTCACGACAAAACAGTCGTCTAAAGGTGCACACACATACATACAGACACAAATTGGCATAAACTGTCCTTTCCCCAGAAAATATTCGTTCTCGGAATATTCTGACATGAAGTTTGTTTGTAAACTCTAGTTTTGTTGAATATGCGAAAATGTTATAGCTAATTGAAAGTTCCATTTAGAATAACTGTTTTTGTGGGTGTACAATTGAATTGAAAACATTTGAAAGTTCAAAATCGCATGAAATTTCAAAAGAAGTCGCAATAAAGTATGACATTTCCTAACGTAAATTAAATCACATAAAGATACTCTCACCTTTGCCTATGAATTGAAATTTCTCGAAAATTCATTTCTAGCCATTTCTGCTCTACACGCTCACTGTACATTTGAAGTTTTTCAGTATCTCGAAATTAAAACTGCCTTACTCTTCACTGTCTTCGAGTGTCAATTAGAAAAAGGCAAAACTAGCCGCCTAACATTTTTCTGTCATAATTTTGAACGATAGGAACTCAGTCATATATTGATGGATTAATATAATTTAAAAACCAATCGATTCGGAAACATTTAACTTAAACAACGTCGTTTGAGTTTTACAATAACATGCAAAATTGATTTGAATGTTTTAACGAACCAATTCATGACCTATGTTTTAACGAACCAATCAGAGCATGCCACAATAATGTCATCCACCTGATTCATCTAGCACGGCGAACGGTTTCGATCGTTGTTTCACATCTCGCATTTCATTAAGTAGCATTTCTGCTTCGATCGGTGTAGGGAGGATTATCACTCCGATCCGCACAGTATGAGCCTTCGTACAAAACGGAATCTCTAAATATAACAAAGTAAAGTCCTGGCATTACATTCTTTTTGAAGAATTTGTCTTTTCTGTTTCACAGACTTCGTAGCCAATTCATAGTGTACAGAATCATGGCTAGTACTAGTACATGCTAGTACTGCGACCCAACTGCCACTAAGAATCCTTCCAGGTCGGGGTTCTATAAATATATACTCTGTCACAAATTCTACTGTCTCAAAAATTATTTACCCAAAACAATATTTCATTGTAAGAACAAGTAGAAATGTGGTAAGCTTTTGAACACTTACAGCTCAGTCAATTTAGTTTCAATCAGTAATTTCACTAAATGATAGTTTATTTCACTAATTGATAGGTAATATGTCTACGTATTGATATGAATGTTTATAGCCATGTATTTTCAATTATAGGTATATCATTGAATTGTTGATTAATAGCTAACAGTGTCCTATTTTGTCTGCTAAAAATCTCCGGCGGATTTCCCTAACGTAGACGACGGTTTTGAAGGAGTAAGCGATATATCAATGGAAAAGCATCGCCCTGATTGAACAATCGACGCAAAAGCGAAGCTGTTGGAAGTACGCGAATCTATAAATATAAGCGAATTTATAGCTAACTATTCAGTCCTAAGTGTAGCATGCAAGCGGTACGTTGTTGCTAGACAGGAAGCGCTATAAAACGATTTGAAACTTTAATTGGTATGCTGTAATCTTGTGTTATGCGAGTTAGGATGAAATTCCATGTTATGTCGTTTTCGCCTGTAAATTTGCAACTTTTGAGTGCTTAACCCTCAGGGTACGGACTGGGTTACCGTAACCCGAGCGAAATTTGAAAGAACCGCCATACGAAGAGAAGTCGGCGAGGGGGGTCCGGACCAGGGGGGGAAAAAACTTATAGGTACACACTATTAGAGGCCTAAGCGGCAGAGTCAGTCTCCGCTTTGTGTCCGAGCTAGACACATATAAACATTGTGCTCGGGTGTGGTACACCCAGTCCGTATCGAACGTTACAAAATCCAAAATTTTCAAAAAAATTAAGTTTTAATTTTCGTCTGTTTGCCGCTGAGGAATAAAAAGGTAAGTAAGAATACGTACTCTTTACTTAATTTTGTAGATTCTAACCTCAAAATAATGCGTTGTACATGGTGTAAGCGAAGTATTGTAGTAGATCTCAATCACTTGAACGTACGTCTTATATCGAAATCTTTGCTGCTCGTAGTGAATTATAACTCATTAAATTTTGTTTCTTGTAATTTTTTGTTAAAGAACACGCATTAAAAACATGGCAACGCGTCGCTTTTTTACGCTCAAAGTAATCAATTTTAACCTTTATCATCATAAATCAACGAAACAACGTTTTTTCGCTAACTCGAAAAAACGCGTATTTTCATTTTTCAAAAAAAATATAGTTTTTGGAATAAATCAAAAAACCGTTATGGACATTTGTAAGAACTACTTTTTACCTTTCAAATGCGAGTTATACAATGTTAATATTGTTTTTTTTTTCAAAAAGTTACAGCATTTTGAAAAAAAAACGTTTTTTACAAAAAAATTCAAGACCCGTTCACATTTTTCATTATAATTTTTTTTCAATCAGTTAAATGATTAATCTGACAACTCTATTATATTTTTGAGACAATTTCACACAAAATAAAAAAAAAATTATTCAAATTGACAAAGTACAGCTCGATATACACCCAATCAAAGTCGCCGGGTTAGGCTAACCCTGTCCGTACTGAACGTAACTTTTTTATAGTCCGTACCCTGAGGGTTAAGAATAATTTTTAATTTATATAAGATGAGCTTATCGATAATTCATGAGAAGAAGCTTAAATATCGAAATCCGTATCGCAAGTATGTACAAAGATATAATTGCATACAATTGGAATTTGATGTAATTTCGTCGGCTACAAAACTAATTCAAATCAAGGCAAACATAGTCTATATTGTGGGTTCACGAGTTCGATGTTGATTCCTAATAAAGATCAATCTAAGCAGACTCTCATGCAATGGCGGATTCAAAAGTGTGACGATTGATTGATTTGTTTGATTGAAAATGTTGATCATTAGAAATTTTGGTTGCCTTGTTCCACATTAACGGCTCAAACAACCCCATGGGGCTGATCCTTATAGTTTTTTTTCTTAGCTACTATAAATAGTACTTGAATAAATAAAGTTTCTATTTATGAAACAAAAATTAACTATTTGAATTGACTCAAAGTGGTTGTCATTATTATTTGTGTCAAAAAGACTCACTATAAACGTTAGAATGGCTTTTTTGGCATTGAATTGCCGAAATCGGTCATAAAAATCATCTTCAATTTTTTCTATAACAGTACAGAAGTATTCCGTTTCAGCAGATGAACTGGATATATCGCATAATATTAGGTCTTTTTCACACTGGAAGCGAAACCCATTCCAGTTCTGAGTGCAACTGCTTTGATTCAACTCATTAATTTTAGCCTGACACATTTTGATTCAATTTCACTGTTCAGTAATTTTTTGACTAAAACTTTCGGCAAATATTTAAAAAAAGTCATTATGCTTGACAGAAAATATGTAAGATTTTACAGACCGATAAAATACTGTTTTTAAGAATTTTTTTATACTTTTTAAATTGTACGGTAAATCTGGATAAACAGCGAATACAGAAAAAATACGTCATGAAATGTATAATCAAATTATAATTACCAAAATTCTTGATCGACAATGACAATTAACTGTAAAACTGTGACCACTTTGCGTTTCCACTGAAGCAGTAAGTTTTCATTGAAGCAATAAGGAAACGCGTAGTTTCAGTAGTTATGCACCATGCGTTTCCTTCTAATAGAATTTTAAAGGAGAAATAGTTCTATTAGAAATGTTAAACTTTTCCACATTTAAAAAAAATGAAACAGAAGTACTTATACGTGTCCAGAAATAATTCATTTATTCCAAAACATTCTGAATGGCAACAAAATCAGAAGCGTGCAAAAATATGTTTAATAATTTTTAAGTATATTTTCATGAAAAACAGTTTTTAAACCTGACAATACTAAAACATCTCTAATTTTTTCAGAAAAATTGAAAAAAAATAATTGCCCAAAAAATCAATAAAACCATCCTAACTCCGTCTATTTGGTTGTTGAAGGATTGAAATTTTGGGAAAATCGTCTTCAGTTCAAGCTATCAAATATAGTATTAGGATATGAATTTCTTTTGGGGGTAGATTTCACATACTTACCCGGTTATAACCTTTGAAAAGGGTGACATTTGTGACCAGTTAAAAATTCTTCGATGCCAGAAGCATATTCTGCGTATGTGTCTGGATTTCATTCACAATTTTTATCATTTAATATACTTTTTTTAATGTAATGTGGAGAATCTATAAATCAGATACGAACACTTTTTGAATTTTCGATCAAATAAATAATCAGAAAAGTTATGAAATTCATCAAAGCTTTCGTTAGAGTTTACAACGTTTACAGAACTGCTAGGTAGATTTTGACAGATCGACGAAAATTCTATCACCAAACGCTTCATAATCAATTCAATTATAAAACTAATGGAAGAACGGTAAGCTGTTGCAAATTCAGTAAATATTTGCCGAATTCTATATAATTTTCCAAGTGAATGAATGTTTTGCATTCGTCATTCTATAATTCAAAGTGGTTTATAAATTTTTCTTTGAAAATGTATTTATTTCCTTCAAGTATAAAGCAAAACCTTTCAACACCATGCTTTTTTAAAGTCATTGCTTTTTATTATGAAGGATGACAATCATTTATTATGACAATCATTATTTCGACCGGAAATGACGACATTAACGACGGGATTCGGTGAAAAGCTAGTACACATGGTTGAGAGATAGAAGCGGTGTTTAATCCTCGTTAATCGATTTAGATCGATTTTTTAAGTACTTTTTCACATTGAATTCAATATTTGCATATAGAACTAAGAACAAAGAGCCGCATGTCGTTTGCAAACCGCAGGTTGTTAACCCCGGGATTAAATGAATTTCGCACCAAATCGTATTCGGAGTTGGCCGAACCTTCTTAGATATTAATGGAACTTTCTGGTCACATAGACTTGGTCACGCAATGACAATTTGTGTATTTCGTAATCCAAAACTGATCTAGATTATCTTTTGAAAAGGCGCATACCCACCAATCGTCCATATACTGAAAGATAGGTCCTTTCAAGAAAAAAAAAAGTTTTCCAAACTAAAGCTTTTTCTTGTTCAGTTTGATACTAGATAATTTTTAGAGAAAAAAACAATAAAGTATACAAACTAATTTTTTGCAATAAAGTCCACATGTCCGCAAAGTTTCCTTAAAATCAAAGCGGGTGATGCCAACTCCGATTACGGTTTGGCGCGGTTTTTCGTCTATAATTACATTGTGTCGCAATGTCTTTACTGAACTTATCTGACGAAAATTGGAAAATTGTCCAGCGTGCTTCGTTTTTTCTGTTTATTGGGAGTTGATAAATGTAAACATCCGTCTTACTGATGTAAGCATCTATCTTCTGATATTTCATAACCAGAAATTTAGAAAATCAGGAATCATCTGTAGTAAAGACATGGCTGTTCGGTACAAAAAGTGTGTTGCAAAAAGCATTAAATTAACATCTGCTCAGCGGTTTATGTTGAACCGTTCGGTGGCGTTAGCAGTTCAATATGAATTGCTAATGTACTGTAATAAGGAGGCAAAACGTAAAAAAAAAATCTGTTGGAATTGAGGGAGAAAAAGTGTGCACAAACTATATTGTGCCTCTAAAAAACACGTGATATACTGTGAATCTAAGTGTGCTACGCTGTGCTCCATGAAACAGCTACTTGTCAAAACTGAGCCCTTTATGTGCCGCAACTGTGCAACTGTGTGAAAACGAAAGTGCCAATATTGATAAATGCACCAACGCATTGTGTTAATGTGTGATTGGCACATTGTTCTAAGCGACCTCCCCTTGGCAAAAAATCTATTTCATTTGAAAACTTTAATGTCAATCACGTTAATCGAGCTGCGTTGCTTCAAGGTTTTCAATACAAACCATAGTAATCATGAGATTCTTGATTCTATTACCATAGTTGAAACCCTGACCATGTTACATCACACCACGGGCTATGACGACAATACCGGCTGACTATCGGGGAGGTTTTTCAGTGGTCCTCTCAGCTAGGAGAAAACTACCGCCCGCATGCATGCACTCACTATAATGGCATCTAACCCGAGTCGCGAGTGGGCGTCGCGTATTTATGTCGTCACAAAATAATGCAACGGAACAACGGTAGGTTCGGGCGACGGTGGTTTTGTTGCAATCGTTAACGACCGATAGTAGAAGCATCGTTCAAGGTTTTCCACACGATTTTCTGCCACTAGCACGGCCGGTCCTAATGCTAGTGTGATTATGTGTTTGGCAAAAAAGCTGAAGGACCAATATACTGCGCTGCAAAAGGGTATACCAAACCATTGGCTTGGTGTATGGCTCGTGAGAAGATGAGGGTATAATGAATAACAATCCCAGTGGACGCTAAGCGTGGGTAACATACTGATTGATCGGTTTTCGACGCCTTGAAGATACAAAGACCAGTGAGTTTCGAGTGTTCTTGAAATTGAAAACAGTATTGATTTCAGGTAGTTGTTGAGTAACCGAAAACGTCTACGTTTATCGTTTCGATTACTGAGATGGAATATTTTTTATTCAAAATTTACTTATAGTTGTAGCTGTTTTGTATCGATTCAAATAATGTTATAAATTCTTATTTTTGTATGAGTAAAATTTTCTGGAACATTGTCCAAAAGCAGCCAGAAGTGTATTGCAAAATTTCATTTCAAAGTAACGACAATGTTACTTAGGCCGACGCCCCTAAAAACGTATATCACTGAAAATACTTCATTAATGAAATTAAGTATTTTGCAAACTGCTGAACGTATGTCTATTCATTGTGTAAAATCAATGCTTAGTGATACTACAAGCTTTTGATCGAAAATGGAGTCGGAAGAAGAGTAAGCGCCAAAGCAATATTTTTAAGCACCGGCAAGATATGAAGTCGTTCAAGGTGAAAAGTGCACCGAACCGGAATGATACACAAAATATGACGGTTAAAACCCGGCCAAGCAAATTGTATCGCGAATGGACGATGCAACTTTTGTGCAGCAAGAATTTCAGCAGCTTTCTGAAATGTCTTTTAATACTACCATGCAACGGAACGGTGTCGAAGAGCACATCAGGACGAAGAAAAATGCAACTTTTCCCAAAAAATAGTTTGGCAAGCAATATACAGCTGTGGTTGAGAAAGCCAAAGCTTCATCACTACCTGAACGGTAAACAAGGAAATGTACCGTGACGAATGCCTAAAGAAGCGATTGTTACCATTCCTACGCAACCATGACGATCCCTCGCTATTCTGGTCTAATTTAGCATCTTGCCACTACGCCAAATATGTTTTGAAATGGTAAAAACGAATAAAGTTCATGTTGTACAAAAGAGGCGAATAACACCTAACTCTCGTGAAGAACTATCTCAATATAAGCAACGAACTACAGCTGTACAAAAATTTCGAAAATATTGGACAAAAACAAGCTAGAAAAATCTTCTCAGATCCTAAAGGCTGAAGTAAACTTACAAGCACATTTTGAAGCACATGCGAAGATTCTAAAGCACATACCAATTTATGAGAATTTCCTAGCTCGCATAGCAAACAATTAGTACTAGTGGGATATTCTGTAAATAGTGGGATATTCTGAATGGAGCCTTCAAAGATTGAAGGGAAATTTTTTAAGTGATTTTAATTTTTTTTAATTGTATTATAGAGTCCCATATTCTGTACGCTATGGATCGGCTGTTGAAACAGAATAGCCAAATTCCATAAAAGGAACATAATGCTTTGACTTTGGCTTGAAATTCTAAGAATCAATTTTTTTCTTGCAAAAATTTCGCTGAACAGAATGCAAGAAAAGGTTGTTTATTTTAACAGTCGAAGATTGAACATAGTTCATCATAAGTATCGATCAAGATACTTACATTTCGATGCGGAATTTGACCTTATCTCAGACGTCGCACACTCATAAGTCTACAAGACTTCTACTGCACAGCCAATGCTACGATCATAGACACATTAAATATGCTTTTAGGTCAGGGCTTGAACATACAACATTTGGCTTGTTCGACCAGCGCCTTGTATTCTGAACTGCTGACCAGGATCCACTGCAAGCATTATTGTCACATGCATTATTATTGTTTTATTCTCATAGGGCCCGTAATATTGAAGCTCCCGGGCCCGAATTGTCTCTCGGCGGCCCTGGTTAAAACCATCAATTTCAAAAATGTGTTTTATAAGCGACGATTTAAAAAGGCCGAAAGTCGGAGCAAAGTAGGTTGAAAAAGAAACGATGCTGATATTAGATTAGATGTATTGAAATAAGTGTTGCCGTATCTTGAAACTTATAGTGCAACCTTCCGACATCTTTTGAAAAATCAATTAATCATCTATGGTGATGGTCTTCTAATAATATTTAGGAAAAAGGAAAATATTTCAAACAAGTTTTCGTTCATTCACAAGTTTGCGGACATTAATTTTCGTTCATTGATAAACTTCCCTGAGATTCAAGATCAATTTGATGAAAAAAAACCTAACAGCTAACAGAATTCCAGAATCAACGCATATGAACGTTTGGACCTAGATAGAACAGGTTCGAATATAACCCCGCCAATACAATAATTTATTGGATTAGCATTCGCTTTGTCGAGTTTAAGCAAAGTATGTAGCTTGGCAGCATTTCAACACACCTCAGTGTTTTAAGCATGAGTAGTTCTCAGTAAGGTATTATTGCACCACACTCGAACATTATTCTATGGTTGAACGTGATCCGTAAATGCAACCTACTGTAGTAGTATTCGAACATTGTGAAAACAGCTAACGACACTCCGCTGCTAACATGTATCGATTTTGTCTATAGGCGAGTGCACTTGAATTTTCGGATGGGGTAACAGTTGAATCCTAGTTTTGAGTGTTGTTTTATATATTTTCCAGTTGGATCATAGATAAACTAACATCTCACCATGAACCAGTTAACGGTACCCCCATTCATTTCGGCCCCAGTAGTCATCTCATATAGGGGAAGGGAGGGCAAATCAGGGACTGTTTTGGTTTAATGATTATTTTCACTATTTAAATTAAATATTTATTGAGTAATGAATAACGTAAATATTACCTCTATTAAAAATTACTTTTATCTTACATATTTGAAAGCAATTGTTCAGAACGATCTAAACAATTTTATTTTGTGCTGCCCATGAGCTAAGCGGGGTACTTTATAAAATCTCACGGTACGGCCGCTTACAACAACAAATATTTATGAATATTTGAAAAAAACAAATATTCCGTCAACATTTGATGGTTAGAAAATTATTTATTTCATTTTTACAAAAACTAAGCTGAGCCGAAGTATATCGCCCGTAGTTGCACTTCGTGATTGACCAAATGAGTGGAAATGTACAATGAACCAAGAAAGTGAGGCTTGGGAGAAGCAAATTATTTCCACTGTATATACCCACTCACTACCTTTTCATTGAAAAATCAATAACGACGCCGGTTACGACCAGAGGCTGTGCTACTGAGGAAAAGGAAGGAATGTTAGTCCGATATTCTTTGTTTCTAGGAACCGCATCACGGGATAGGATAGGTGTTAGTAGGGAGGTAAAGAGAACTGGATATGTTTTGGTAAACAATCTGATCTCAACAAAAGCTGATTTTCGATACTCAGGAGAAATTTAATAAGACATTATAAATAAAAAAAAAATATCTCTAAGGAACGATCTCACCAGTATCATTTTTCTCCTATTCGCATTGATGTTAATAACGCGAGGTGAAACACGACTACTGAAAAAATAAAACAAACTCTCAGGGATGGGTTTGCTGCAGACCAATTTTAGATATTCACCTTGAATAACGCGATTGACTTGTAAATTTTTACACATTCCAGATAAATCTGTTAACATTGACAATGTTATGCAGATGGCGCTTCGATCGATTAATATTGTTGTATTTTGGGACGGTAAATTCTCAGTTTCCGCCGCTTGAGCAGTTTTAATTTCGCGAATCAACATTATTCAATAAATAGCACTCTCACTACTAAACACACACTTGCTACAACTGCACTATCACTTAACATAACTGTTTCGACCAAATGTATCACTATACGTATCAAACAACACATTGAAATTAGACTTTTTTCATTCGACAGTCCCACGACAAAAGGGTCTAACTACATATGACAGTTTCTCTTTTTTTACTTTTTCTTTCACGATTCACCGCACTGATTTTATATTTAACGCCTTAATCATCGCAAAACTTTCAAGGTAAAAGCACAAGCTTTCGATTTAGGGTAACGGCTCCCTATTTTATCTCATTTGTAGGGATGTTACCTCATAAACAGGATTTAGCCACTAAAATCACTATAAATATTTCATATTTCTGCTTAATTCACTTTGCTCCACATTGTGAATTGATTCACATCTGTTGGGAATCAAACTAGTATTCAAAAACCCGTTAAAAGCACTTCAAACATGTTCACTATCCTGCTCCTAATTTCATCTCAATTGATTTTTATTCACCCTATCGTTGGTCCTTTATTCATCCTATTAATTAGGAATGGCGACAGCAATCAAAACAAAATATTGCACTATCACACTCTCAAGTTTAAAATGTCAGAATTTTTCTTAAAAAGGGCCCAATGCCAACTATGAGAAGTAAAAAATTAAACTTTTCTCTCTGAGTATCAGTTAGTATTTGATAGCAATGACGAGTTAATTTATCAACGGACAAATCACATACTAAAATGGAAATCTTTTGTGCAGATATTTGATGATGAACATTGACAAACTTTTATATTGTAATTTTAAACCTACCTGACTTACGGAGATATGAAGAATTATCTTTTAACATCATTTTATTATGGAATATTTTTTTCATGCCGGCATCTCTGTGCACAGCCGATGAAACGCACACACTTAACAGCGTTATGTTGACATATATCAGATTAAAACCAGTGTTACTAAGTTTACCGCAATGGTTGTTTTATTAGTATTTAACACTGTAAAACTTGAGACGGAAGTGTTTCCTACACAGTTCGAAAACATCTTGTGATTTTACATTTTATTAGATGTACATAAATGGAGCGTCGTATTACATACAAATTTATATTCAAGAGCATATAAAATTGTGTGATTTGAAAATTACATGGCTTGAATTCGAATGAAATAGAAAACAAAAGATCGATAGCAGCAGCGCAACTTGAACCGAGAAACATTAGATCACAAGCACATC
Source organism: Malaya genurostris (assembly GCF_030247185.1). NCBI lineage: Eukaryota > Metazoa > Arthropoda > Insecta > Diptera > Culicidae > Malaya > Malaya genurostris. The sequence continues at coordinate 39,355,111 of NC_080572.1, forward strand.
GGTTACTCGACTGAACTGCAGAGCTCGTATCTGTTCATTGAATAATTGATCAATATAAATCCATACAGCAGCACTTGGTAGTCGAGTGCAAATTACACACGGAGCATGTAAAATTCTGTGCGAATGGAATATTACGTCATTTGAAAAATTAAGTAGTTGTGAATTGTATCGTTTGTAGAATTCTGTCACCTGTAAAATTCATAATTTTTTTCTGTGTAAATAATGAAGTGAGTTTATTTTGAATGGAAAAAACGATCGCTAAAGGTTTTAAAACCATTTTTCCAATGGGAAAGTGTGACAAAAACTTGAATAAACGTTTTCAAACATTTCACAGTTTGGTTCAATTACGTTGAAAGATATGATTCATGTTGAAAATTATGACATGAAAGAATGAACGGAAGCTCAGATGAAAAAGGGAGCCGTTCCCTATATTGGAAATTTTCGAGAAGTTTCTGTGATGGCTGACAATGTATGGATTATTGGATGGATGTGATGCGTAATTCGAACAAACTCTATTGATTTCTTCTAGAAATACCTAAAGAACGTCTAATTCTAAGAAAAAAAAAGGAAATTTAATTTCATTTTTTTGATAAGCTTACTTAGTTTCCTAATTCCTGAATAAGCGTTCAATTTTTTCTCCGTGCGTATTTTTTAGTGTGGTCAGTCGATTTCGCATTACTTTTTCCTGGGTCCTATTTTCATACAACTAACATTTTATGAGTTGTAAGGATCTAAAAAGAGTACAAGCAATAAAACATATCCCCCCTTAAAAACGGGGTGACTTTGAGACACCCGTTCTTTTGCCGACTTTTGAATCTAGCACCGTACCTGTGAGCCTGTGAGCTACGGCTTCGAAGACAAAGTTTCATCAGAATAGGAGTAATCCGACACTAATTTTGTTATCTTTTTTGTTGTCAATTTCTAAAATTGTGTTTATGTAGTGAAATATGGAAACGATTTAATTCCAGATTTATCGTAAATTCGGCGATAAAAATTTTTGCATCAAAATTTTATTCTAATAATATAGTACGCACAGTAAGCCTGGGAGTTTTTGTTGATTTATTATCGTAATGCAACAATGCACCAAACATCAGCGCTCTCTTTTATATACAAGGCAAGGGAATAGGGATAAGGGTAGTGAACGTTCTCACAGTTTGTCGTGCTATTATAGCTAAATGGCATACATTTGAATAAATGATTAGGAAGTCGACCTTGGTGAAGGTAGTTTGGAATAAAATAAGCAGGAAGTAACTAGTCGTGAAAGGCAATAAACATTGCAGACATGCAAAATAAAAGGTACGTGGCAGTAACACTAGTGCAAAGCGACTACTTCAATTAAAAAAAAAATATTTATGAATTTTCACATTGAACAGTTTTGAAAATGCAAAAATTACTGCACAATAAATCAATAATATTAATGAAATTTCTCGAACAGAACTAGAACGTCAATATAGTTTTATTCTTGTGATCTAAGGGTTGTTAAAACGCCTTAAAACTGAGCTGAAAAGATATATCTAGATGAGCTGAACTAATAATCACAAGAGCATCCGCAATACACTGAAGTCTTTTTTAATGCGAGTTTACGTACTGTATAAAAAAACCGCATAAAAAACTGCATTACTCTGAAAATTCGCATAAAAAAAACCGCATAACTCTGAAACTTCGCATAAAAAAACCGCATAACTCTGAAAATTCCCATAAAAAACCGCATAACTCTGAAACTTCGCATAACTCTGAAAATTCGCATAAAAAAGTCGCATAAAAAAACCGCATAAAAAAGACCTCAGTGTATATATTTTTGACGTTGGACTAAATCTTTGTTTTCTACATAGGAGTGGTCAGGTTTTGAACAACTACAGTTCGACTAAATTAAACAATTTTTCGATATGCATCAACTGCTTAAAAATATTTCTACGTAGATATTCGAGTAGGTAAAGCTGTATATTCTAGGTAAAAAGTGGTTGAAACCTTATGAATAACGATCGATCTCTAGTTCTCCCTGATTTTCAAGCCGTTTCAATGGTTTCCCCTAACAGAGACGACTTATGCATAAAATAAAGTATAGACGCTACTGTTTAAACGGAGCCATCGCATAAAACGAGAAGTATTGAACCCACGTTTACTCTGAGCGGTTCGCCAAAGTTGAAGCACAGAGAACAGACATCCAATCTCATACAAACTTCTTTGAAAAAAACTTGTGTAACGCATACAAGTGAAAATTCGTTAAATATTACCGTTGCGTTCGATTTTGCGTTTTTTGCCCATAAGCGATTGCAGTGCTGCTCGAAGTGACTCCACTGGCGAATCTCTACTTCGATGTCTGTTCGCTATGGTTAAGGTTAGAGAAGGTTGCTGTGCGCATCCACAAATGGACCTTTTGTAAATTTATGTTATGCTCCGTTCGCCTCTTTCTAATGTTATTATTCGAGCAGTTTTCCCGAGCAGTTTATCGAGAAGTTTTTCGAGCAGTTTTTACAAAAAAACATTTTCGCGCTGTTTTTCAACCATTTTTAAGAACCTTCGCATAGATACAAATAAGTATATGGGGAAGCTTTTTCTGCGTTGGGAAGATCTCGATGAAGCTGAAAAATACCAACTATAACTGAACTTATCTCTTAAGAAATGAAAATGAAATAAAAACTGCTTGAGATTGAGTATAGTAAAAATTTTATACCGCGTTGGAGACATTTAAAAATCAAATATGTGGGAACTTCGATTAAATAGATGACGTACATCGGACAAAGGTTGTAGTCAGTTTTTTTTTAATTTTATTTGTAAACTGTTCGGAAACACTATACGCAGAATGATTTTTTCCAGTTTTTTCAGGATCCTGTAACTGGAGTCACCCGGGTTCAAAATGAATTTGAACCAGATAGTCATTCTACAACTTCTAATCGGTACAGTCAGTTCAGTCAAAACTAGTTTTATGAATAATCCTAATCTTGCTTTGTATACATTCACTTACATGAAATGGCAAGTGCTTCACTCACATAAGTGAGGTTAATTTATCACTTAAAGTGTCCAACATGTAACGTTTTGAAGCAACTTAATTTTGCATTTCGCCATCTCCATTCTCAGCTAACTGACAGCATAAGAAAACAACAATTTGTTCACCTAGCTTATCAACAGATATATTAACTGTAACACTATTGTTTTTAGCTATCACGATAAGAAACAACAATTGCACAATACACATCTTGGAACTCTTCGTGTACTGCGTGCACAAGTATCATAGGAGAAGTTAAAATTTAGTATAAATTTCTAGACTGCCCGGCCAACATAAAACTGATTATCTTTCCGAATGAATATCCCAACAGTCTCCAAGTATCGAACGAGAAAGGAAAAATTCACATTTTGAATGACTACAATCTATTGCCGGCCAATTTGTCGTCAGTTTGTCCCGTTCTATCGGTACGTTAAATCAATGATTGAAACGAAAATTTAATTTGTAATCCCTTGTCATATGAATTACGAATCGATAAAATAGCAAATATATGTGATGTGACTAGTTATAGTATAGATTGGTTTATACTGAAAATATTTCAAATGTGTTTTTCAACAGTTGTTACATGAAATGTTTAAAAACAAGTTCTGAATAAAATTACAGAACAAAATTTACTATACTACACAGAAAAAAAAATTGTGTGAATTTACATCTATTTTCATGCTCATTGGCAGGCAATTAAACATAAATTTACTTTCAAATGTAAACTCTATTCTATGTTTCTATTGATTACATGTCGTGTAAATTTCATTATTGCTTTCTGTGTACGAAATTTTTATCAAAAAACGTAACCTATGAAATTCAAACAATAACTTGATAGCAATTTCATGGCTATATGGCAGATTCTTTTATATGATAACGGATTTTCACGAAAGTGGAATTTTATCATTCTGATAATAGTCTCGAAACATGAGAAATGACATGGAAAAAGAAAACTTTTTTTTTCAAATAAAACTTTGTTTTCAATAACTCTTGGAAGCTCTAAGATTTTCATCTGTTAACGATATTAAAGAAGAAACCCTCCAGGCTCCAAGGGCGTAAATAAAAAGTGAAGTAAAAACGTGAGGAAGGTAAGTCAGTATGAAGGACAGGGGGGTTATGTTGAAGCGAAGTGAAAAAAACCGCATTTCCAGGTGTGGAATTCCACGCCCAGTCTTTTTCCATGTGTGGAGTTCAGTATATTCCCAATAGCGCTTCCGCCGCCCCTGAGTGGTACTATTCTTGGCTAATTTTTCTCTACCGCCGGATGCTACTTGGCGTCTAGAAAAATCCTGTCCGAAGAATGATAGTAAGTACAAATAATTTCCTAGTGAGCCTCAGCCGCGTCGTACATTTAAATCTAATGATTGATTTATTTTCGTTTTTATAGTTCGCGTAATAAAAATGTATGACATAATAAAATATGGATCATTTGACAGGGATAAAAATTAATAACTGAAAAATTACAAATGCGAAAACCGGAATCCCTTGAAACGTTTAGAAAATTTGAAGTTACAAACTCGTTAGGCTGTTCGCAACGTTGTTTTTTTTCATATGGGTTGATCTATTCTTGATCTATGACTAAAACATGTTAATCGCAACGATGAGATCTATCCCATATTTAAAACAGCTCAACGAATTTGTTTCAAATTAAAGAATATTCGAATCATAGTGTCATTATAAACTATATTTTTTTTGCACTGAATAATCCAGTTTCATATAAAAGCACTCGAACTTGCTATCACCCACAGATATTCTTCTATAAGTTCATGACAAAAAATCTAATTTGAAGTATCACAATGAATTGACAAAACACCAATACATTTAAATTTAAATTACATTAACAGATTTTAAATCTTCGCTTTGCGATAATCAAGCTCGATTTTTATTCTTGACAGTTTCAAATTATACGACAACCTGTCATTTTAGAACAGATACCCATCACAGAGGCGCAAATAGCCTTTGGATTGTTAAGTTTTTCAATTGACGATAATAAATTGTGCACAAATAATTTTCGCATATTAAAGGAACATTATAAATTCATTAACAGAAATATATAGTTAGCACTGAAACAGCGGTGTCTTTAGTGAGTGTCATGAATCGTCATTGAAAACATCGTTATTTGTTCGATGATTTATTTTCTTGTACAAATTGCTTGTAAAATATTGAAAAGACAGTTTTACCGCGACTCTCTTAATTATCTAGAACAGAATTTTTCACTTGGTATGAAATCGAACTGGCAACATTAACTTTAGACCAAACGACATTGTTTTTTGAGTGACTTTATTGAATATTATACTATATATACAATATACTTTAATCACGTTTATGTTTAATCCGCCTTTCTCCAATGGGTTGAAATATTCGGTCAATGATTCTACAAACCACAAATGATGTAAGACTTCCGATCCAATGACAATGACAGCTAAAAGTCTACATATAATCCATTGTTGCTACCAACAGAATGAGCCCGTTTAGACAAAGCCATGCGCATCTCGTACGTATCGCAAATCTTCTGGTTATTAGATTAAATATGCTCACTCTTAACAGAGTTCGATTAATATGGTATAATCAGTATTCAAACATGTCTCCAGCTTCCGGTACATACATCAAAGGTGGTAACACTAGTTCAAATACAATATACATCAAAGGTGGTAACACTAGTTACTTGACACGAGATGATAAAATAACACTCATAATTGTTCGAGCAATGAAATGCAAAAAAAAACCTGTTTTAATCCACCTAGTGGTGTAATGATACCTTTTTCATATCAATCATACTTTTATATATATATATATATATATATATATATATATATATATATATATATATATATATATATATATATATATATATATATATATATATATATATATATATATATATATATATATATATATATATATATATATATATATATATATATATATATATATATATATATATATCTATATATATATTACTGTGGTATTCTTCAAAGTAATTTTCTTCGATTCTTAAAAGAATAACCGGAATCGGCTTGTTTGACCGTCTACTGATAAAAAATATCAATTGAAAAAGATTTGAGGTCGATTGTGAAAATTTTTAAGGTTTTTCCCCATTTTCAGTGATGGTATACAATTTTCAACCCACTTTACCCTATATTTCCGGATCCGGAAGTCGGAACCGCATGAAATTAAGGAATTACGCATGGGACCACAGGCAAAGAGTCTTCTTTGGTGGTTCGTTTGCCTCATTTTTCCCAAGAAAATTCTAGCAAACAAATTTTTATGTACCGTTGCTCTATTGGAACGGTGGCAGTAATAAATCATGGCATAGAAATTTTTGGGGATAATTTCAATTTAGGTCGAAACGAATTTTGCATATAAACCAAGTCTTCGTATTACATTCCTGTTTTTAGAACTTGACCATTCGCTTTCAACAGACGATGCTGGGTGTACAGAACCATTGCATAACTAGTGCTACGGGTCTATTGACACAAAGAATCCTTCCTAGTCGGTACTCGAACATACGACAATTGGCTTGTTAGATTATTTGCAACTGACTATAAACAGCATGCCAGATTTGCCATATTGAAACAAGTGTTGGCATAACTCAAAACTTATCGAGCAACCCTCGTAGTAGAAGCCTATGAGGCCTTAATTTGAAAATCGGATACATCACTAAGAAATCTAACCGGCATAAGAAATGTTGAATCTTCACATCGGCAATGAGTACTAGAAGCCAATGGTCCAGTTTTTCAATTTTAATTTAAATCATATGTATTGGAATAGTGTCTTGTCATTCGTGATTTCAATTTGAACTAATTGAATGTTATTCCTCAACACTGCTTTGTTTCAATGAAAAACCGCTAAACAATGCATCCAAACCAGCCACAAAAAAACAAGCATCCATTAATTCTCAGCACCAGAAAGCGAAGGCTGTAAACTGTAACCATTTTCCACGATTGACGCCAACTGCTACTCGCAGTTAGTCACAGTGCATATGCACCGAAGTTGTCAGAGGCCAGCGGCTCATTCCGTTCTTGACATGTTGGCTGGGAGGCGGGCTGCTGACTAGTTGGCTGGTTGCCGGAGTAGTTCATGGTTGGCGCCTGCAGCATCCAAAAGTCGACTGTGCGGTGGTGCCAACAATCCGAGAGCGAAGAGCAAAATGAGAGCAACACCAGTCATGCAAGCCAAGAACGAACCAAGGATTAAACAAGGATGGCTTGAATTTTAAATGTTTCAATGACCCATTTTCAGTTACACATAAATTTCCGACGGTGACCACTTGATACTACATGTATGTAGACCACGTGGAAACTTTGGGGGAACAATCTGAATAGCAACTTTGTCATCATTTTGTTAGTTTTTAGCATTGTCTTTTTTCTTTGCAAATATACGATTATCGCTCTCTGTCACTAATGTTAAATCCAAACTAGTGGATACAAAACAATAGTTACCAATGATAAACGAACATGTCACACCAAATCAATGACGTATTCAACAATAAAAAAGCGAAAGAGATGCGAGCATATTTACTATTATAATGATTGTAATTATTGACGAGACAACAGTGCAAAAACGATGGTTTACGATCATGGCCACATCGGTTATCGAATGTCAACCGCATTCAATTGTGAAGGATACGGTATGGACCGGAAATCATATTAAATCATCATGATCCTGTAGGTTCGTCAAAGTTGTGCTAATAGCATTAGGATTGTGTGTTCAGTCGCCAAACCGAACCGTAACAGGGAAAGAACATATACCACCGCATGACCAGGCTGTGTGAGCAAATAAACAGTGTTTAATCGAGATGAGAACCATGACCTAGTTTCGCTGAAACTGCTGCTGCGGTTTATGGCCGGCTACAAATATTTATTCATCTATGTAGCTTCAGGTTAGGTTGCTTCCTCAAACAGCAACCTACCGAACAGAATTACAGGCCGTCCTAGAAAATCCAATTGGCATTATCGGAAGGCGTCATTTTCGAGTACAAACCAACATACTAAACAAACACATGTAGTAGCTAGGTGAAGTAAGCGATCAATTATCCCCCATGTTCCATAGAACAGCAGTTCACTATCATAAGTAACGTGTTCTATTGGTTAGCTGTCTCGGTGAGAAAGCTCAGCTTTTTGACATTTACCAGAGATAGCAGATCTCTCGCCAAATAATGGTTCCATATAGATTGAAGATAAATTGCAAGTGCAGTGAGGGATGTACATACAGACGATATTTCTGAAAAATTAGTCAAAATTGTGGATGACATCTAATATACTATGTACCAATATGGATCACTCTTAAGATTGACCACAGACATTACATTAACACCATGGTGGCAGAAAAGGCTACTAATACACCGCAAATTTTTCATGCTCATGTGACAGATTGTCCAATCAATACGCTATACAAAACTATGACGGATTTTGTATTCGACTGTTTACTTCATTTACTTATGACCATTAAGAAATAATTTGTTTCCGCGATACTGTGAGTTTTTTTGTAAAAAAAATTGTAAACCTACTTGTTTTTCGGTCGGGAATACGACGTACTAACTAATACTATGTGAAATTATATCTAACAATTTAGTATACGTGAATCTGTGCAACTCATTCATAATTTTTTGAAGCATTTTTTTAATTTTTTTCCTTTTAGCCTTTATTCCTTCTATGTTATTCTTGAAAGCGAGAATTTTAAGTTTAGACCAAAATATTTTACAAAATCAGACCATGTCCTGTAATTAATTTGAATGCAGATGGTTTAGTTTAACAGTACTAGCTATTGGCATATGCCGAAAGATAGTTTATTGTGTTTTTGACACATTTGATGAAAAAGAAAAAGTATCTATAATTGTTTTTATAACATAATCTTGAACTTAATCCACTTACGAACCAGTGTTTCGATTGAAAATGAAGATTCCGGTGTACATGACCTCGTCGACTCATGAATCCATTTTTAAGGGGACACTGTAGAAGTAGTGTTTTCGAAGAACAAAAGTAACTATCCAACGAGTGAATAGATGCTATTTTAAATTTTGTCATCTCCTCACTAGACAAGCTACATGTTTCGTAGCTAGTACTACTGTAGCTAGACAAGCTACATGTGATAGAGCATATATTTATAGATTCCGTTTTGTGTGAAGGCTCATGCAGTGCAGAACGGAGCAATACATTTTCATGCATGACGTAAATCTTCCCTACACCGTTCAAAGCAGAACTGCAACTGAATGAAAAGCCAAATGCAACGATCGAAATCGTCCGTCGTGTGAGAGAAATCTGGTAGATGACATCACTACGGCATGGTGTGATTGGCTCGCGACAACATAGTTCTATTCGAACCAATTTTTCAATGGAATACTATAGAAATACTGAAACAACGTAGCATTACATGTTGAAGTTAAATGCTTTCGAATTGATTGTTAAATTGTATCAATCCGTTATAAGTTATTATCGTTCAAAATTTGGCCAGAAAAAGGTTATGCGACTAGTTTTTATTTTTTTTTAATTGATGCTCAGCCCCGTATAGTGAAGAGTAAGGTCTTTTCAATGCCAAAAATTCCTCTGAGCATTTCCAAATGTTTACGTACCTGTCACCCTACTCGCAAAATTCACACGAGCGAAAAAGAAACAAAACATGCAAGTGAATCAGAAGTTGATGTTGTCATTTACGATGGATTTTTGGGTCATTTGTTGGACGAAAAATATTTGTAGTCGTTGTGAGTAAAATTTTGTATATTATAACTAGTGAAAATAATTTGAGACTTATTTATGTATGTAAATTTATAGTTACCCTGAAGATACACCTTCAAAACGATGGCCGTCAACGTGAAATAAATATTTTAAAATGACCAAAAAAGCTTTCTTTCAATTAAATCAACAAAAGTGGCTCAAAGGGTTACCAACTGCAGGCCGCACGTATATTTTTAAAACATTAGTTTGACTAGGGACAATCCAAATTGAATTTCGGTGTTGAGTATTAAGACGTTTCTAATCGTCAAAAGTTTCATTGGGGTTCAGTTTCCCTCAACTCATCCAACAATCACCACCGCATTGTTAGAATAACTAACACTATAAGAGCGAATTCACTGAAATTGTTTTTTTTAGACATAGAAGAATTCGACGTGAACATTTTAAAAGGGCCTTAAAACAATTGGCAGATTCTTTTTGTTTACTTTCTCTTTCGATTATATCTGCGTTATTACGCAATTGTTCGTTACATGTATGATACTATTACAAAGCTGGAGATATTTTCTTTCATTCTATATACAAATTTGGTAAGTGAACGTCAAAATTTAGGTGTTATTAACAGAAGAGAAAGTAAACAAAGAGAATCTCTCATTGGTTTATGTGCCCTTATGAAATGTTTACGTCGAATTATTCGACAGTGTTTGATACAATGGCTTTCTGTTGTATCCCCGAAAAAAATTCCACATGTCTTCAAAATCGTGTTTTTCAGTAAAAGTTAGGATTTTTGACACTAAGGAACAAGCAGTCAAAATGAGGACAAAAAAATCAATTCCAAATGCCACATAGGAGAGAGTCAGAACAAATTGACTCGATTGAGACATACCCTGGTTATTTGGGGGTATTGAATAAAGATTCCTTTACCATCGAAAATGAGAAAATATTTATAACAAATAGTGAATTTTTATCAGAAACAAAGAGAACCTTTTCTAAATACATACAAATACTGAATACATTCACCGAGTGGATTTATTTTTTTACAATTGTAATCCCTGGTAGATTATTCAGGAGTCTTGAATGTTGTTCCAAAACGGCTTATTGCACCAATACTTCACTCTTTGCATGTATAATGGTTTTACCTAAATGTCATGAATAGTTTATAGTTATAATAGTTAGATTCGGTTTACAGTAGCAGGCGGACATGCCGAAAACAATCACCTCATTTCCCATCCGCATCCTGCAAAACACGGCTTCGACAACAGATCTACCGACTGACTGAATAACTGACCAGTCAAACAACCAGAAACCCAGAGCACTGCGACGAAACTGTTGTGAGGACTGCTCGCTATGGCAAATTGAAGTTCGGCAGGGTGACCAGAGAGCGACGGGGAGTTTAATGCAGAGATCAAATAGTGTCAGCATTCGGGGCGCCACGGAAAATCGATATCTCTATGTGTCTACCCGTTTCTTTCTCACTCGCACACACATCGAACGGTTCTGTTCAGGCTCTACTTCCACTGCTGCTTTCGCGGCCGCACACAGAAGGACCACATGTACGTGTAGACCTCTTATGCTGCTAAAATACTCTCCGGATATTGCTCCGATGAGATGATGAATGATGATTCATGGAATCAGGCCTATGTAGCGGTCGGATAGTAAAGAACCTCACTCAAGTAATTTAAATCTTTTACTATGTATATTGCCTTTCTGAGAACCACAAAAATCATATTCATCAACTATTGCTATTTAGAAGAACCTAGGGCTTAGATTTTTCAACGATGCAGGATGCATGGAAAGGTGACACGAGAGAAAGCTAAAATTGATAGTTTTCCTCAAGAGAAACAAGGGCGCTTCACACGGAGAACGAGCACTGTTTTTTTTATTACGAACAAAAGCTGAGAAGCAAAAGCTGGAGAGCTTACAATTCTCTCCGGACTGCAGAGATGTAGTACACGGCAGGAAAAATCAATAATTTTCGAGAACAAAAAAGGATGTTCTTTTTAAGGCTTTGCAAGGGAGAAAAGCGAAATAGCCACTCGCCAAGACCCAAATGCCCTTGTGGAGGTCTCACAATTAATGAGTTTGTGGAAAATATGGAAAAGTCACGATTAAAGCTTTTGGAAGCAATTAGGAGAACCATAAAAGTTTCAGTCAGAAAGCTTGCCAGTAAGCATTTTTGTTCGTTCCTTCATTCAAAGCGAAAAGGGAGGTAGCAATAACTTTAAGGACACATTACCGTTGAAGTTGGTTTTGCTCCGCCCTCAGATGGTGGTGAAAAAAACTGGACCCGAAGTCTATGCTATTGATCTGTGAAGGTTTTTAGGCGTGGAACACACAGTATTCGAGATGATTCACTTCTGCACTTGATCGATTTCGAAAATTACTAGAACAGAAACGGAACATTTGTTACAACTGCTTCAACTCTTTTCCGTATTTGCCACCACTTTGATGAAAGCAATACACTTTTTCTTGTGAACACTGATGAGTGTTTTCGAAATCGATTTTGCAATAAACTGGCTTCTCTGCACACTTTTCCAAGGATTTCTTCAGCGATTTACAATGCACATTGCAAAATATTCAACATATTGAACCTTAGAACTGCTACAACTAAATAATCGGCAAACGGTGCTATAGAAAAAAAAATTAAACGAAATTCTTAAAAGCAACAAAACGAAATTCACTGAAATTTTCTGAATATTTCACAGAATCTCTCCTTGGCGAAGCAGAAGAAACGAAAGGATTTTTCCTCCTGGAAGGGTGGTGCTGGTGCTTCTTTTTCTTCCTTGCAGGTCACGTTCTGTAGTAAAATTACATAAAGGCAGCAGCAACTTTCCACAAAGCAGGCAACCAAGAAAAATCAACTCAAGTAATTCCTACATTAGTAAAAAGCAGGCGGCGGTAGCAGCAGCAGCAGCAGTAGTAGCTAGGAAATCCACAATTTCTTCTTATCGCTGTTGAAGTATTTCCTCCACCAAATTATGACAGCAGAAAGAAGCAGGAGTAGTAGCGGAAATTATATCCATTGGCTGGTACAAACTGATGAGGCACGAAAAAAGCCATTCGAAAAGAGTTCTTGTAGATTTATTCCAAAAATGAAGAAAAATCGAAAGGCAGATTTATATTTGCTCACGCGTACACACGGTTAGAACACTATTTTAGAAGGATATTCGAGTCAATTTTCTCGATGGATTCTACATTTGCACAGTTCTTCAATCGCACAATTTTCTTCTCGCGCACACACACTTTTTTCACTGCGGAAAAATGGAACCACGGGTTTCTAAGTATTTCTAGGAAATTTATTTCCTTTTCCCACATCAAACTATTAGATGCAGCTCAACTATTGGTTTCCATCTATTCTTCTCCTTCTGCATCTACTGCTTCTAATTTACACATAAAAGTTCTTTTTTTTGTATGGCGTAAGAACAAATTTTTGCCCGACCCGTTCTCGTTCGTGGCTCGTTTGAACTGCAATCCGCAACGCGGCGACACCATTGCTCTTGCTGAAAAATTTGCCCTTTCTTGCGAGTACAAGGTACCTCTCGTGGGAGAGCTTTTCTCGTGTATCCTTCAAGCACTCACACCAATGCGACCACGTGCGCTCATAATTAATATTGTTACATTGAGATATTGAGATATATTTGTTACTTATAAACCGTTCATTCGGCTACAGACCTGTCAGGGATTTTCTAAACTATAATATGATTCATCCTCAGCATATCCAACAATTAATTATGCAACCGAGGAATTAGTACCATCCTACCATCAAACTGACATCAACGAATGCGACCAAATTCAAACTAGCAAATCTAACCTTGTCACCCAGAAACCAATACTCATGATTGCACTCATGGAGTACTAGCACGAAAGAGTACGAGTGACCCTCTCTCCTATAAGCTGCCTAAAAAAAAGCTATTGCTTGTTGTTTCCGCCAAAAAATAACAACAAGCGTGAAAGCTTATTCTCTCTTTCACACATTGAAGGACGACGGTCAGTGGGCTTGTATTCCGTAAATGACAGCCGGAATATGAGTCATGGATACTTCAAGCCGGCAGCTTTTCGGATGGATACCCAGCAAAACAGACGGAGAGTGAAAATGAAGAGTACACAATTAAGCTTTGTTATAGGGTGGTAAAAGTTTCGATTCTCCCATGTATGAAAATGCCTGAAATCTGTGACGCAGAATCTCTGTATTAGAAACGTGGATTAAAAAATCTGTGGTTTTGCAGAAGAACTGGAAATATGGCAGGGTTGAGCATAACACTGCAGGAATACTAGGGGCACAGATTAATACAGATTAAACGCATTTTTCTCAAAAGAACGTTTGAAAAGTCTGTGTCCACCGTCATTAAAAAATTACTTCACCAATTCTTTTAAAATTTTCACATACTTTTTACTCAGGCAAATTGAGTAGCGAAAATCATACGGCAAATCTTATGATGCATCAAAAATCACCAAAATCACCATTTAATAAGATTAATATGAAAAATATAATTATATATAGACTTGGTATTACATTCCTGTAGTGGAATTTGACCTTCTGTTTCAACAGACTTCGCAGATTCGACGTAATCGACAAAACGCATTGTATTTCTACGCGCTCAATTTTCTCAGAGATGGCTTAACCGATTTTAACAAACTTAGGCTCGTTTGAAAGCCACTGTCGGACCATTGATTTTGGTTCTGGAGATATGATTGTACAGGGTGATTTTTTAAGAGCTTGAGAACTTTTTTAAACAATAAAACGCATAAAATTTGCAAAATCTCATCGGTTCTTTATTTTAAACGTTAGATTGGTACATGACATTTACTTTTTGAAGATAATTTCATTTAAATGTTGACCGCGGCTGCGTCTTAGGTGGTCCATTCGGAAAGTCCAATTTTGGGCAACTTTTTCGAGCATTTCGGCCGGAATAGCCCGAATTTCTTCGGAAATGTTGTCTTTCAAAGCTGGAATAGTTACTGGCTTATTTCTGTAGACTTTAGACTTGACGTAGCCCCACAAAAAATAGTCTAAAGGCGTCAAATCGCATGATCTTGGTGGCCAACTTACCGGTCCATTTCTTGAGATGAATTGTTCTCCGAAGTTTTCCCTCAAAATGGCCATAGAATCGCGAGCTGTGTGGCATGTAGCGCCATCTTGTTGAAACCACATGTCAACCAAGTTCAGTTCTTCCATTATTGGCAACAAAAAGTTTGTTAGCATCGAACGATAGCGATCGCCATTCACTGTAACGTTGCGTCCAACAGCATCTTTGAAAAAATACGGTCCAATGATTCCACCAGCGTACAAACCACACCAAACAGTGCATTTTTCGGGATGCATGGGCAGTTCTTGAACGGCTTCTGGTTGCTCTTCACTCCAAATGCGGCAATTTTGCTTATTTACGTAGCCATTCAACCAGAAATGAGCCTCATCGCTGAACAAAATTTGTCGATAAAAAAGCGGATTTTCTGCCAACTTTTCTAGGGCCCATTCACTGAAAATTCGACGTTGTGGCAGATCGTAAGTCTATTCATGATGAAATGTCAGAGCATACTGAGCAAATAATAATGCATGAAAATCATAACCTCAAAAAATGTGAGCAAATACTAATGCATGAAAATCCTAACCTCAAAAAAATCACCTTTTATATCAGGAATCAGAATCAGAACAAATTGGCTCAAATGACACGTTCCCTTTGATATTTGGAGATTTGTGCCTTACCATCAATTTGTTTTAGCATCATTTTCCCGATATATAAGAGGGAAGGATTGAAGAGAAATGGTAAGGTTTGGACTAGGAGGATGGGGAAAATTGACGACACAAAAACACAAAAAAAAACAGAAGTAAATTCTGCACCCCTAGAGGTGCTGCACAATCTGCTGGGGATCACACCTAGATCCTATCGTTATCTTGCAGGCATGAAGTCCTATCTGCTTCATTGCTTGTTGAACGAATCAGACGGACGATTGAACCTTTTTGGCCTCGGTATTTTAAAAAAGACACATTTAATTTAAAGCCAATTCGCAAAAATGGAAATTTCCGTTTTTACATTCCCTTCATTGTAAAAAAAAGTAAATGCGCAGTTGATTTAAAATCAAACACACACTAATGCCCCGTTTACACTTCTGCTGGCTGCCAGCATGCTGGTGCCAGTGTACTGCCCTCTTAGGAAAAAACGTTCAACTGTGGTCCAATGATCCAACATATTGGACCAACGAAGGACCACCGTTGAACGTTTTTTCCTAAGAGGGCAGTACACTGGCACCAGCAATAGTGTAAACGCTACCAAAGACATCATATTAACAAGATATCCAGCTCTCACATTTTCCGAACAAATCATTGGCAACATCCTTTTTTGCAAGCATGTCGCCACCAGGCGAGTCCGCATCGAATCTCATACATAGAAGCAGGGGAGAGAAATGTCAAATTCGTGCGCGCCAAAATAGCAGGGCTGCGCACTCATACAATTGACATGATATGTTGAATGTGATGCCGTGCGATGGCGTTGCTGAACTGAAGATTGATTTCGCTCCAAGCTGACAGGGTCTGACGCTACATAAACAAGTGAATTGTAAGCCGTACACGCAACTAAAAAAACCGTGATTCAGAGCTCATACCATTTAATTTTGTAAATATAATCAATATGTTAAAAGTGATACCTCTTGGCCATGGTCCAAAATAAATGTTCGGATTGTACTTGATGTCATCCCTCATTTTCTTTCTCACAGAATATTATTGTAAAAACAAATAAATTCCATTTTTTTTGTTATTTTATTAGTGACAAAAAAATCAATCAAGATATCTAGCTCTCACATTTTACGAACAAATCATAAGCGTTTTTTTGCGAGTTTGTCGCTCTCAGGTGAGTCCTTATCGAATCTCGTACATACAAATAGGTAGGAGAAATGTCCATTTCGTGCGCGTCAAAATAGCAGCAATTCGCCCCCACTCAATTGACACGATATGATCAATGTGATGCCGTGCGATTGTGAAGCTGAGCTGAAGACTGATTTTTCTTTAATCTGACTGGGCCTGATTCAACTAATGAGCAATTCCAGGAATGAGTAGACGAATAAGTGACAAAATCAGAATCGACCTTCTACAATTTGGATGAAACTTTATACATGGCTTCAGTATGGCAAACCATAAGTTTTGAACCGATGGAGAGGTCAATCCAACTCACGACTGATTTTTAAAAAGGGCATATGTATTTTGCATTTCACAAAAATTGCCTTTTTCAAAGTTGTAGGGAATCGATTGGGCCCTCAAAAAAATATACACTGAAAAAAATTTTTGATTTTTTTCTCAATAATTACAAAATAATACGAAAAAGGTAAATAAAAAAATAATCAGGGTTTTATTTTTTTTTGATAATTTTTATTTTAAAGCTGTTATTAAAACCTACAGATTGATGGCAATCCCATCCGTGCCTTTTGAAAAATTAAGAAGTTACAGCTAAAACAGTTTACGGGTGCATGCAAATGATCAAGTTCTTCTCGTTGTAATTCGGAACCCGTTAATCATACAAAATGACGTCCAGGAAGAAGTTGTAGGGAATCAATAGGGCACACTAAAAAATAATATACTCTGAAAAAAAATTGATTTTTATTCTCAATATTTTCAAAATAAACTAAAAAAAATTTTTTAAAAATTAGGGTTTCGATTTTTTTGATAATTTTTATTTTAAAGCTCTTATTAAAACCTACAGATTGATGGCTCTCCCATCCCACAGTGGTTTGAATTGACAAAAACGTGAACTTAATTCTCTACCTGCTTAACCGTTGATCAGATATACATAGTTCCTTTGGAGAACTCATTCACAAAAATTATTCTCGTGATTTGATCACAATAAAAAATGTGCAAAGCCTACTACGATAAAAGTTCATTTCAACAACTTTTTTCCCTTAAGAGATAGAAAAACGATGTCTTTTACAAAGTTTTAGAACTTCTATCGTGAAAAAACTTTACCGAAGAAGCTATAGGTCTAACGCAAAAATTTTAGTATATATGAAGCATTTTCTTTTGAAACCACTTAAAATTAACTTTTTGTGCATAACTTTTTTCTCAGTTATTTTCAGTATCTACTATATTCGAGACACTGACTAAAAACGCAAAATTACACATTTTTGTTCAAGACTGTGCACGGTTTGGCCTTTTCCCTAAAAAGTTATTTAACATTTAAACTTTTATATAGACTAACTTTAACTACTAATAGGAAGCAGGGTCGCAAACCAAAAGGCACATACATATACTTTTTGGAAAGCTTAAATGAAGTAATATAAAGTTACGAAGTGTGTAGCGAGGCCCTTTTAAAATGTTTGATTGAGAAAACAAAATATAGAGTGCTTTTTTGACCATTTTCTTGGGAAAAACGTACATTAATAACATTGTTTATCTTCATATCACGCGTTTTTGTGATATCGACCGATAAGTTACTTTTAGGCAACAACTTTTGCAAGAAATAGCAGTCGAGATATAAAAAATAGAACATTAGTTTTATCACCAGACGAAAGAGAAAACTTTTCACTATAGCTTACTATTATGACTTACTCTCAGCGAGTACCGAGTCTTTCGGAATTCCTCTTAAAAGTGAATGTTGATAGGTGTCTTATTGACCGTTATCACAAAAAAATTGTGAGATATTACCAACTTCAGTAGAAAATGTAATAGAATTTCAGTAAAGCAACAGATTAGTTACAAATTCGCTAAAACCAAACAAACTTGTTTTTGTTGGTTATTATTCTTTATTCTTAGTCTGTGCACGTTTTTATACTCAAGTTCAGACATTTCTCTTTTTTAAAAAATGTCTAGACTAATAATTTACATAATTTGATTTGATACTTTAATGTGTACGCCTGTATGTAACGTTGAACCACTCACGCATTTTATATATCATCGACCAAATGCTCCAGCATTTGTATTATCAACCAACTCTTTTGTGCTCCTAAAAATAATATGCAGTGCTGCTCACCAACACCAACAGTGCATATTTGGAGCAGGAAATTGAATATAAAGTTACTTCACTGTGCTTCATTTTTCAAAATACATTAAAAGTAAACTAACAATATAAATAAACGGTCATATTCATTGATATTAATGTATTCCAATTTAGTTTCACAAAATCAAAATCAGTCGTGAGTTGGATTGACCTCTCCATCGGTTTGCCATACTGAAGCCATGTGCAAAGTTTCATCCAAATCGGAGAAGGTCGAGGTCTGCTAAGCATTTCTGGAATTGCTCTAATGTTTTTTTTACACAGATATCATTTCAATATGTTTACGTTTCGTACGAAAGGAAGTTCGGATCCGAACTTTGCAGTAACTTCAAGACAGTCAGAAATATTAACTGAATCAATCTCGCATTTTTTTTCTATTCCAGCAATGAAACTAACTCTTAAACTTTACTTTGGAGAAGATTTTTCGGATCTTCTTGCATCAATGATGTGCCATATCACGAAAGAAATCAATTTCCTCACGTCACGTCGTAAAAAGTCACGTGAACCATGAGTCAGTTGGCTCATGAAATATATGAAAATCAAGTTCGGGATTAAAATACAGAACAAAATTTTCAATATCTATAAAATGATTATCATAAAACGTGACCTATGAAATTCATTTAAACATTTTTGCGAATTTCTCAAAACTATCTCATGAATATCTAAAGTTGAAGGCTTAAAGAATTCTATATCATAAAACTAACTTATGGAACACATGTATAATCCTTATGTCTGAAAGTCATAATTCGTTCTTATGACTTTAAAGATCATTTTGCTTGATTGTGGGACTGACCTGCCACTGCTAAAAATCAACACTTTTTTAAGTGTTTCTCTACATAAATTTTACGTTTCTAGGCGCACTAAGAAATCATGTTCGCTCCATTTGTTTTTCGTTTGTTTAGCATATACATATAAAGTGTGGTGTGTTGTCTTTTAACATGTGCGAGCGTTATCACATTTAAATATTATTTGCGGATATGTTGATATTGAATGCTTTGACCATAAGACTTAAGTTTGTAACTTTATGACATAGATCAATGTCATAACATGTCAGTTTCAAGTGTCGCCGTATTGATGTTTATATGTTTTCTCATTAACTATTATTCTCTGATAATTGCGGCAATATTAAGTTGCCGAGTTTTGCATTAAGCAGTTCAATTTGGGCTTCTAGGGAAAAAACTTTTGGATTTAACCGACGTTAAGAAACCCATATTGCATAAATTTGTAGCTAATAACAATAAATTACCAATCGGAGAAGTATTTTCCAAAGATATTATATTTTTTGGTAGATATTTTTACAAAAAATCAGTTGTTAAAATTCGGCAGTCAGTTGATACCTATGTCTAAGTTAAAATATTATTTTTTGTTATTTTCTTCAGCTGTCTCGTTTTCTTCCTTGTTGCAGATTTTATGTACGCTTCCAATAAAAATTATAAGTTTTCACATGATTTTTATTCAACATAATCAGCATGCGATTAATAGAAAAATGTAATGAATATTAAAAATATATTGGCTTAAGTTTTATCGACTTTTCGCATAACTTGTATATGGTATGTTTATCAATTTATTGAACATCATTTAGATTTTATGTAGAGTTCCATTAAAGGTCATAAGTTGTCATATGTCTTTTGTGAAATACCATCTGCGTACGATTCATAAGAAACATCCAATGAATATAAATTATGTAACGAGTTAGGTTTCATCGGATTTCAATATACATTATATGGAATATTCTTATAACTTTCATTATGGTAACGTCTATTTAGATTTAACGTACACTTTAAATAAAGATTATAAGTTTTCATATAACCTCTATAAATTATATTCCGCATACGATTCATATGACAAATCTGATGAATATAAGTAAGATTTTCATTTCAGTGTACCTTTCGTTGTTACGATGGAACTCGGCAGTAACTCGCTTGTGAGGAATACTGGCAACCGTCAGAAGGCTGGCTGCATTCCGGCTGCTGTCAAAATTGTCCAGGCAAAATTGCGTCATTATCTCGCCGTACGTGTCTAGTTTATTTCCCTCCTTTTCCTTTTTTTTATTCGACTTCATTTGATATTCGTCAATCCCGCATGTACGTACAAAAAACGAATCTTGAGACGAGGTAAATGAGATTGAAATATGGGTATGTTTGGTAGTGAGAAAGTAATGTTATTGGCAATAACATTTTCCATGATTAGTAAATATGAACAGCAAAAACTTTTTGTCTTTCATATGTATCTTTTATTGAAAAAATAAAAACCAAGATGCTTAAAATGTAGAACCGATTCAAAACGGTTCTGTCAATCTTGTATGGCAAGAATCCGACAGAAAAGAACCGTTAATAACCCTAGGCGAAAATTGCTTTCTCACTACCAAACATTCCCACAATTTAATCTTATTTACCTCGTATCAAGATTAGTTTCTTGTATGTACATGCGGGATTGACGAATATCAAATGAAGTCGAATAAAAAAATAAAAAAGAAGGAGGAGGATAATAAACAAGACACGTACGGCGAGATAATGACGCAATTTCGCCTGGACAATTTTGACAGCAGCCGGAATGCAGCCAGCCTTCTGACGGTTGCCAGAATTCCTCACAAGCGGGAGAGCATCACCCCAATTTGATGACTCCAAAATTTAGGTAAATGTAAGTTTAGTACAAGTGTTATGCCATAACAAAGGACGCTACCCATTTTTACCGATCAACTCAATAGCGGCCTTACACGATCATTACAAGTGTCATTACTAAAAAGTAATAACACTTTTAATAATCGTGTAAGATCTACGAGTTCAGTAATGACACGAGTAATGATGGAATTCCGGTTTTTCCATCATTACCAACATTATTTCTTCTTATTATTTTTTTGTGGAAGTGTTGAATATCGTCAGTTGTATTAGATGAGAAAATTTGACAACCATGAAGTAAAAATTATCTTCAAAACTATACGTGAAAAAAAAATCTGGAAATGACAAAGTGTAGATTTAAATTGTTAATGTTTCATTAACCTTAATGTTTCAATGGCAAATCAAATTTATTTTCAGCTAAACGAAGATAAAGAATATTGCTAATATTCTTTAATCGCTGAGGGAAAGTTATTCTGGTTACAAGCCTCGTGCTGGAGTAGTTACAAATACTCATCATTAATAATAAACGTGTAATGCTAAAAAGTAATGATGTACAGTAATACAGTAATGAAGAGCGTTGGAGCAGAAGTGTCATTACTTAGTAATGACTTTTTTAATGGTCGTGTAAGGGCCGCTAATGTTTGAGTAGATAACGACCTAATTTTGGGTAGTTTATAGAAGAGCTCGACAATGAGTGATTTTGCCTCAAATAATAGGTAGAAATGATTTTCAGTGTATAATCCTACTCAAAAGCACGATGTAAAATACACTGGTGGCGTAATAAGACATTTTTAGTTGTGTTGGTAATTTTCTCACGACATTAAGTATGGTGCGCCGGGATTCAAGCATGTAAAAATAAACAAACGACCAGCTCAGATCGGGATTTCACTTCTAAGTTACTCCGGTTGTCACGCAGCCTGGCGAATCTTTGGCACTAATTGAAAATCTGGACATTTTTTCTTCAAGGGCTTGCAAGGTAACATCGAAATATAGAAAATTGTACACACATCCGATTCGGTTCATTTCGTTGGAGGAAGGATTTGGTTGATCGCACTGTGGAATCTATTACAGTTATCATGGATAATGGAGTGATTGTGCTGTGGCCGGCATTTCAAACGCTGGTGATGCTCTAAATGATTCCGAATTGGACTAAGACAAGACCTGACAACTGGGGGGGCTGCTTTTGATCCAAAATGGACCAGTTTCTGATTGGTTGATTTTGATGTTGCTACCCGCACATTGCGAAAAGAAAAAACTTTTGCAGGGTACGCGAGCAATGATGCCAAGTATAAAGAAAATCAGAAAACAAGTTTATTAAAATGTATAATTTTAGCTCAGCAATGGAAATGAAAATTTTCAGAGAATGTTTCACTTTTTTTCAATCTCATTTGTAATAAATGTTTATAGTGGCAGCACTGTGTGATTAAAATCAACATCATGCCGTTTTTCTTTTTAGTGAATTAAGGTGTAACCAAAAAAGATTTGTTGAATTAGTCTAAAATCGAAAGTGTGTTTAGATTTACGAGAAGAATGAACTGCGTACTGTGCTCACACTAAGCATTTCTATCCAAACGTGACTTTTTACGGTTTCCAAAAGATCCGGTAATACGTCAACAATGGATTTAATTTTGCGTTCAACATGAAATATTTCGTGTTTTGTCATCAAAGCTCAATTAATTGGTTTTAAGCATTAATATATAATTTTCAATTAAGTCCCGTAGCTGGAGTTTTAAAAAAGGTTTATTCACATGACTTTTACTTAAGCTAACACTCCGCGAGGCCACGGTCGTTGTTACAAAGATACTGAACACCTGTCTCTGGGTCCGAGGTGGTTTTGATGGAATATTATGCTGACCCTAGAGTGCCTATAACCAGAGTGACGACATCTCATCCGTAATGCTGGCAACAATTAAAAACTCGTTTGCTCGTTTGGAACTGGTAGCTGTCATTCCAAACGAACAGCTGTCGCCACTCTGATTATAGTTACTCTAGCTGACCCGGCTATAATGTTCTGGCATGGATTGAGTTTGCTGTCTTTGATGTTTGATGCAAGGAATAATGTGCTGATCTGGTGTCTAGGGTGTCACGTAATTATATATTTAAAAAATGCATTTACCACAACATTTTTCATGTTTATTTAAAATCAAAAACCGAGTCTAAAAATTAAAATATAAAAAAAATATAAATAATTATACAGTTCCTAATCGATTAAACAATATCTGCCTGTAGCTCTTCAGACTATTGAGTATGGTTTTATGTGACTTACTATATTTTTTTCTGGCAATTTATTGTTATTGGTTCAGCGTTCTTACTATATAAGTATTTGGCAAAAATGATGTTTTGTCTACATCACAAGGAGACATCAATCCATCGTGAGACACCGAAGATGACAAAATGAAATCATTAAAGACTACCGATGTTCATATGGAGATCGAGGGAATCGATCCAATTGTTCGCTCGAATTACACTGAAATTCATCGGTGGACAATGTTACCAGCCGAAGTTCTACTCTGCTCTACTCTACGATACAGGCTTCAGTACGCCCGTTAACTCACACACAGTACGAACGGCTCATTTCAAGTTTCTATCCGTAGTGCGTAAGTGCTTTTTTAATGATGGTCGACGTGTTTCTGATCTTGTTAGTTTTTTTTACAGAAGGAAGGTGCTGTGACCACTAAGTCTGGCTAGATCAATGCCATTTGCTTCTACCGAATCCGATAAGGAAAATTTGTCTTTACCGGTACTATCAAATGGAATGAAATCCAACTCCGACCTAGATTTACAGCGAATCGAAGGTTGACCTAAAATAAATGTCCTCATTACCTGTGATGATTGAAAATATTGAGCTTACCATGCTTTCCTAAGACCCGACGTTGAAACACAGACTAACAGACATGACAGTATGAGTAAATTCTTATAAAAAAATTTTTAGTGATGCACTAGTTCCACCTATATTGTACTGCGCGAACTATTTACTATCTGTACACCTCTTGTGTTATGTACAAGTTTTTTTACTAGTTGGTTTCCCCTCGTTTGTCAACACCGATCAGCTGCTTGCATGTGTGTGGGTACAAACTGGTATATAATAATCAATGCATAGCAAGCCATGACCATTGTGGTGAGACAACTGCTTAAGGTCCAATAAATCATAGAACAACTTATTTCATCATTACACCACGGACTGCTGTACAGGTAAGAAGTGCACCATCCTGGGTGATTCCGTTTTCGTTGAGTAATCAACAATTCACAGCATGGATGCCTGATTTCTTCAAAATATTTGATAATGAATCATCACAATAAATAATTGGATTACGTTGATAATATATTTAACCTTTTTAGCGATGTTGGAAGGTAAACATTAATTTTTCTCAACGTTGTTCATCTAGACTATTTTTGATTGTGTTGTAATTTTCACACGAAATTCATTGGCGGCAGACCAGAAGCAAGTAAATATTGTAACAAAACGGGTTCGATTTTGTATTGCGTTGGAGGATGAGAAGTAGGCACAATTATGTGTATAGTTTTGGCAATATGTATTAAATCTGTATCCTGCATGAAATTCACATGGATGTATACAAATCAATACATTACAGTTAATTCTGTATGAATGGCAACTCTGTTGGTAAATGATAAAAATAAACACAGTCTAGATGACAGACAGGATGTTTTTGATAGGGTAACGTGGCGACATCATGACACATGTGTGTACTGTCCCAAATAAAGGAATATTCGAAATGACCGGTAAAATGATTGAAGAATCTAATTTGAGTGTCCTGTCTGTTAGTCTGTGGTTGAAATCCACAAAATTGATGCTGTATTTCGCTCGACTGATAATCTTTGGTCCCGAAATGTGCAGAACATACGCGCAAGTTTTTTACACTATTGTACGCCAGTCCGGAAAAAATAAACCTAACAACCGGGTTCTTCGATGCTCGATGATATGATATAATAGAGAGGACATTTCCTCGAATTAGACGATTGAAACATCCCGGAACAAAACACCGCATTTTACTGTTAATATTTCCGCAAACAGAATCAACTCTAAACATTTTTATAAAACCAACTCCCGCAACGTCACTTGTTTATGTTTTTTCTTTCTTCACTTCTCTGTTATTCCGAAATAAAATGACAACCGCACTAACACATAGAAAAACGTGATCACCAGGGTATTTTACATCATGGCTCAAAACCATGCACGCTTAAAAATAGTTAGAGTAAGATCCCACTATCTATAGAAAAAGTGGAACAACTCTAATTTAGAGTAACTCCTTAGTTACTCAAACTTGAGTTCTTCCACTGGAAACGATTTTTGGGAAAAATCTACTTATTTACTGAGTAATGCTTTATTTGCCCATGTACCAAAAATAGAGTAATCAGTTGAATTCTGAATGAAATTTTATTCCACATATACCAAATTTGCGTAAAATTGCTCGTTTTTTAATTGTATTGTATTAAAATATTAGGTAATTGACATGCAATACATAAAATAATCATACTGTGTTTATTTATTATTCCGTTTACAATTGATTTCTAACTACGAGATATCATATCAAGTTACGATCGCTTGAGTAGTGTGTCAATCGTAGCTTAACACACAGGGCAGTACTGCTCAGACACCAATCAGACACTTGTTCCTCATAAATGCCACACTTGAGCATATTTGTTCCCCTTCTGAAGCACAGTACGGATCTCTTCTGGACACAATAACTGCGTCGATGGCACAACCAAGAGGACAGTCTAAAAATTGTGGTTTTTGCAGACACAACACTGTTTGTGTTAAGCGACTCACTCTTGAAATACGCGATCTCACTAACAATAAATAGAATCTGTTGCTACAAATGGTTATTACCACTTTTAGACTGATCTTGCGAATAGTAACATAAAAAAGAGTTTTTGCGTTAAACTCAAATTTAGAGTAAGAGTTACTCATATTATTGATGGTAACTGCACGCTTAGAAAAAGTTACTCAGAGTTTGAGTACTAGTTACTCATTTTCAAATGATACATGGAAACGTCAAAAATTAAGTAGTTATCATCAATGATATTGAGTAACTCCTACTCTAAATTTGAGTTTAACGCAATAACTCGTTTTTTTTGTTACTATTCGCAAGATCAGTCTAAAAGTTGTAATAACCATTTGTAGCAACAGGTTGTATATTTTGTTAGTGAGATCGCGTATTTCGAGGGTGAGTCGCTCAACTTGTGTCTGCAAAAACCGGAATGATAAACTTCGTGTTGTGCTTAAGAATGAAACCGAATATGCTCAAATGTCATTTATGAGGAATAAGTGTATGATTGGTGCCTGAGCATAACTGACATGTATGTTAATTTGCGATTGACACACTACTCCAAGCAACCACCACTTGATATAGCATTGAGTTCAATTACCTAATACAATACACTCAGCAAAGGAGCAATTTTTTTGCAAATTTGGTATATGTGAAATAAAATTTCACTCAAAATTTGAGTGATAGTTACTCTATTTTTGGCACATGTACAAATAAAGTATTACTCAGTAAATGAGTAGATTTTACCCAAATATCGTTTCCAGTGGAAGAACTAAAATTTGAGTAACTTCGGAGTTACTCTAAATTAGAGTTGTTCCACTTTTTCTGTAGATGAGTGAGATCTTACTCATTTTTGAGTAACTATTTTTAAGCGCGTGCTCAATTTTTGACGTTTCCATGTATCATCTGAAAATGAGTAACTAGTACTCAAACTCTGAGTAACTTTTTCTAAGCGTGTGGTTATTTTTGACAAATCTCGGTTGATTTTTCAGAAGGCCGTAAGAGCAAGTGACAGTTTCTCTTTGTTCACTCTCTCTTTCGATTATTGTGATGTGATTCAAAAAGATTTTCTTGGATTTCACAGTTCTGTTTGAAAGTCTAACGTTTCGAGCATCATTCAATAGTCCAATCCACGTGCGAATGTGTTTTGGTGTGGCTATTCTCAGCAGTTGAAAGGTTAATGCTAGTGTGAGTATGTCGAAATAACCCAGCGAATTTTGTCGAGCCGCATCGTGCCAATTATTGAAGACATATATGCAATAAAAAACACTGCAATGCCAAGAGAACAGTTGAGAAAGACAAAATCGTAGTATTGAAACTCTATATCACGTAATGGAACTGTCTTCTACTTAGTTCATTAGTTCATAACTTACGAAATTCTATATGCATTTTTCGCAGTGTATGATTTTTCGTATATGAATAGATCTGCGCACTCTGCATTTGTGTGAGTAACAAAGACGTCAAATTGCTCAATGCAAAGAGTCAAGTGATAAACGTGTAACCGACGACACGACCAGGCACTCCGAAGGAAAATCGGAATAAAATGTGTTCGTGAGCGATTTACCGCCAGTTACCGCAAATATAGCGACCCCTTGTTAATGATAAAAATTAAATTCTTAAGCAACACTGTTCTAGTTGCTACAACATAGTTACCAAGGTACCCAAGAAATAAAAATAAACAAATAAATTGAGAAAGTTCGTCTGAATTCGAATATCGCAAGATTGCTTCTGGGAAGTTTTGAAGATTGTTTAAAATATTTCTCATAACCGATTTATAATTTCAGTTTGACCAGATGGTGGTGTTTAGGAAGAGCCTTCAAGCTTTTTAATCGAGTAAGCTTTCAAATATGAATCTCCAGAAAATATACGAAATCTAGCTGTATATATACCAGATTTCGCTGTGGAGCTCTACATAAACTTCGACTGTGAACTTCACTATCAATTAATTAATTGTTTCCTGATAAGAAATTAAGAGAGCGTGTATAAAAAGCCCAAGAATACGACCAGTTACTCACTCAAATTGTTATCTGTTCATAGAATAAATATCGATTCTACTATGACACGACCGACCGCAGTAAAATGCCTTTTCTTTTTTTTCAATGAAAAACTAAAAATAGTTGTTGTATTTTACTTTACATCTCGTTCAGGGATGTTCTGTTTGTACAAGTACCGAGTGTTTGAATACGGGTGGATTATCTTAAGTATGACTCGCAAAATTTTTAATTCTGTCATATCAAAAATACTTCTTCACTAAGAATCTGGGTGAAGTTAATCTAAGTCGTCTTAATCGTTTTAATTTTTCATCATATTTTCCCTGTATGAGTTTTTATTGATATTTTGTCGAATTGGTAATTATATTCGATAGTATCAATTTCGAATGTAGGGAAGAAAAAGAGGCTTTGATTACACCCAAATTGGAGCGAACATAGTCACAGCTACACTACACCGGTGCAGCGCTAAAAACAAAAAACGGCATTATATTTCCTCTCCTTTTGTTCCTTTTTCTATCTTGACGGCTGTCCACAAACTTGGATTTCTAAGCATAGGCGCATAAGCAAACGATTTTGCAGCCGTTTTTACAAAAATCGATAGATGGAATATAAGCTAACCATTTAAATTAAACCCATAATACATTTATAATTGCAATTTCGTCTTCTTCCTTTGCGACATACAATAGAACCATGGTGAAATACTTATTGATTTGTTTTGTTCTATTTAGTTTTTTTCAATTGAACAACAAAACAAACGTAACCAAGGATATTGTTATTCTAGAATCAACAGTTTATCAACCTGGGTTGCCAGTTCCAAACATATTTACCAAAATCTCATTTTGACATTACGAGTTACTGAGGGGTAGTTAAATTTACGATACAGTTTTAAAAGCGAGTGGCAGGTCGTGTCGTCGGTGTAAGCGCTTGGTAATTAATAGAAGAGAAAGTAAACAAATCGAAACTGTCACTTGCTCGTACGGCCTTCTGGAAAATCAACCGAGAAATCGATAGTAATTTTCCTACACTGAAAAAAATCTCGCGAAAAAATTCTCATTTCAGACATACAAAAACTTTTTTTTTGTGATTTTTTTAAACTTCCAGTCTAAGAAAGAACCCCAATATAAAAATTCCAATACATTTTCAAACGAAGCTTATTTCGAAGTTCTTCTTACGTTCTCTGTATTACAATTATTTTTCTTACATATCATTTATTTTACTCCGACTTTAACCATTTCGGTCTTTCACCGGGGATATCGCAACTATTATACCAATTTTCAGTGCAAAATAAACCCAAATAACTTTTCATTCGTCAAACTTTGAAATGAGCCGAAGTGTTATTTAAATTTAAATACTCGACTAAAAATAACTGCTCTACTGTCAAATTTCAACTAAAAGTTCAAATAATTCACGAGATGGTCCACGGCCTTGAATTCTCAATTTAATCCACAATTGACGGTGGTGTGATAGAAGCTTGTGAGAAATTCTGGCAGCCGGCGGAAGCTTGGTAAGATTCTGGCAGCTGTCAAAATTTTGCAGACGAAATTGTGTCGTTCTCACGTCACGTCACGTCTTGCAAGATCGCTCATTCTTCTTTTTTCGGTTCGACTTCGTTTGATTTTCGACAATCCTGTATTTAGGGGAAGGTGTTCGGTTGCCGGCACCCCACTGTAACTTTTGATAGAAAGCAGATAGCGTCATTCCGACAAATGTCATGTGTGTTGTGACCTGTTATTCTTTGGTCACAATGTAGTTCCTTTGGTAACTGAGTCCAGCTTGTATATATTGTTCAAATATTGTATATTTTTGTTTATTTCATTGTCAGTAAATGTCAAAGTAGAATTTAAAAGTCAATCGCGTTTCTACTCCGTGTTAACATGTTTGAGTCACGTTCAAGTTCTACTCAATAGCAAAGGTTTGTGTCAAAAGTAGGGTCTTGTTAATTTATTCTATTTATTTATTTATTTATTTATTTATCTATCTATATATTTATTTATTTATTTATTTACATTTATTTACTACATATTCATTATTAAATTATATATTATATTCAAAAGTATTTATTTATTTATTTGTTATTGTTCAATTTAGAGTGACTATAATCAGAGTGGCGACAGCTGTTCGTTTGGAATGACAGCTACCAGTTCCAAACGAGCAAACGACCTGTCAATTCAATGTAAAGCCAATGGAATGTTTTTAATTGTTGCCAGCTTTACGGATGAGATGTCGTCACTCTGGTTATAGGCACTCTAGTTCAATTCATATATCAAATCATATCACATATTAAATAATATTTAAAAAAGGAAACAAGTATAGTAGGTACAAACATTAATCAAGACACCAACCAGAAAACGATAATACATTGTAACCGTCATCTGTCTACACACTGTCATCATCGTCATCATCGTTATTATCGCAGCATAAAATGCGGGGTGGCATGCTGTGAAGGCGGCGGTGGGATTGGGATGGAAAACGGACAGCAAGCCGATAAAACCGCGGGAAAATCTTTGCGAAGGGGCTAGTATTTTGTTTACCCGGGAGAGTATTGGTTGCAGCAGCGTGTCATCCACCAAAAGTGACAATCCGTTTCGTTCCGTTGTTTGAATTCTGGTCTAAGTGGATTCAAAGGGATCAGTATTTAGTACCGAAGGTATCCCACGAACGTTTGTTTCGGGACAAGTGCAATAGACCGGTTAAGTTCGTTTGCTGGTAGCCGTGTGTGCCTTTGCGGTAAAACGAAGAAAATAGTACGCGTAGTACCACTCTCCGGGTATTATCCTCGGAACGAAGGCCTCCGTTCGCTACAGACAGGCCGAGTTCCTGTCCCACCGCTCCGAAGCCAGTGTCGTCCCGCCCGTCGTCGCCCGCCGAGATCATCAAGTCTTGCGCCCGCCGAGATCATCAAGACAAAAAACTTGCGCAAGTAGTAAAAAGTTTAATATTCTATTGTTTTTTCTATTACAAAATATAGTGCCTAAGATTAAAATTGTGCGGTCTTTTTATATACAAGCTGTGTCGTCCATTTTGGTTTTTTTTTGTGTAACTTGTTTTCGCCGCAAACGATTCGCTCAGTGACCACAGGTGGGAAGAAAATTCCGCCCTAAAAATAGTGAAGTAAAGATTCTTTTGAAACTTCGATTATTTGCCGACATTTGTCAGAATTTACAGACTATTGAAAATTGGCGCGATCTTTTTGTTTTTGCTCGCTAAACTTGTCGATGACATGCAGAGATACCAAATCTGCAAATTTGTCTGTAAATTATCAAATTTCGTAGTTAACCTGCGAACCTTTTTTGTCTGAAGACCTTTTACAGACTTTTGAAACTTCGATTGTTTGCCGACATTCGTCAGAATTTACAGACTATTGAAAATTGACGTGATCTATTTGTTTTTTTTTGACAGCTAAACTTATTGTTTAGCTTGCACCTCTGGTTATATGCTACACGTGGACAAATTGACAGCTTCAATACATCCTTCATATAATTAAATCTTTGGTTCTCTGGTTCTGTTCGCAATAACGACCCCAAATAAATCATCAAAGTCAAGGAAAATTAACTTTAAGCCACTGAATAATGTGATTAAACGTTGTAGTGGATAAGAAGCCAATCAATTCTATTGCAGTAACGTATTCAATGTCGCGAAGCCGATGGAAGACCGGCCAAATCAACACCAAAGGTGCCACCATCCAGGTCATCGACCAAGAGAGCCGAGGCGAAGTCAGCATCAGGCAATGAAGACTTTTGTCCAAAACGTCTTCTAAAAGAATAAATTCCTTTTTTTCCTTGAATAATTGCAGTGTTTACTTATATTTTTTCCATTTTTAGCGAAATTTCTTGGAGTGCCTTTAACCGAACACCTTTTTTTAAATGGCCAAAATTTATGACTTTACTAAATTGATAATAAAGTTTCTATAATGAAATAAATCACCTTAGTTTCTTAATGAATTTTTAGCTAAGGACTTTAGCTTTCCATTGATGTATATATGTGCGCATAATGTGCACTTAGTCAAAAGTTATAAGCTTAAAATAAAAGGTGACAACGCTGGTGCCGGTAACCGAACACTCTCCTTTACATCCAAAAATGATAACGAGTCATATTTGTTAGCTCAAAAGCTACACTCTTACCAGCCGCTACCTAATTTTGGGTCAAAACCTACCCAAAATCAACTAAAGTGCATCTCCCCAATTTTGGGTAACGAATGATGACCTCAAAATTTAGGTAAATGTATGTTTAGTACAAGTGTTATGACATAACAAAGTACGCTACCCATATTTACCGATCAACTTAATGTTTGAGTAGATAACGACCTAATTTTGGGTAGCTTAAAGAAGAGCTCGACAATGAGTGATTTCGCCTCAAAAAGTAGGTATAAATGATTTTCAGTGTAAGTTGTTGCCCTCCACTTAAATTTCTTAAAATCAAAGATGCGAATAATGTACAACCGAGTTAAAACGTTCCTGCCAGTATCTTATGGAAAAAAATCCGGCAGAGACAGAATCTTTAATAACCGTTCATTCTCTGCCGGAAACGGTTGGTGCGTTGTCACCAGATTCTGCAAGCGGGAGAGAGCTACAAATGTATTAGGCAGAGATGCCAAATATTTTCATAGAAAATCTGTATTGCTTTGTATAAAAAATCTGTATTCACAATAAAATTAAATTCTTACAACAAAATGATCCTAATAGATGTTGTTTCAATAGATTGTGGTTGTAGGATGGTAGATTCAATCAGTCATTACCGCACTCACAAGAATATTCAACAACGAAATGTCATAGTTTTTTTTTAACCACGACAATTGAATTGAAATTCCATATATTTATCTAGTTTGAAAATGTTGACTTTATAATTTGACATGACAAGTATTACTCCGTTAAATATCAGTTCAAATTGGTTTCAAATTATGATATAAATGGATTTCACAAGAGATTTCCATATTAATTTGTGACTTGTCCGTTGATTGATAGACTTTTATCTCGTCACTGGAATCAAATACTAAAAGATAGCTCAGACAAAAAAGTTCAATTTTTTTTCTTACTTTTTGTGAGATCTGCATAAACCTGTATTTAATTGAGGAAATCTGTATAAAATCTGTACCCTGCATTAAATCTGTATGAGCATGTAAAAATCTGTATTATACAGATAAATCTGTATAAATGGCATCTCTGGTGTTAGGAAATAATTTTTACTCGGGCTATTTTATGTATCCGTCAACTCTCGATGCACTTGTTTCTTCGATTTTGAATTCTGTTCTTGCAAAAACAAGTGATAAATGTTATCAAAAATATAAGAGATATGATTGTGTACATATCAGTTCATTAAGCTATTGCTTCTTTCTGATTTGGAATCGAATGTAAGATAGCTTACGGCAAACATTGGATCAGGTAATTTGGAATTTATTTCAACACTGGTTGCCTACCGAAATGCATTCTAGTTTTTTATGTGCTCACATAATCACGTTAAGAATTTTATTGATTTGTATTTGATTGTACCAATAGCAGGCGAATAGAGGAATTTTTACATCTGGCACTACATGAGGGAGTAAAGCGATTAGTGCAGTCGTCAACTAAACGTCAAAACGTGCGGTGGATTCGACTGCAACCAAGAAACCAAATTTCGTTGTGTCGTAAAATTCGTGTATATTTTCCTTATAGAGTTTGGATCAAAATGGCTAAATATTATGAAAATTCGACTGTTTACAACTATACATGGGAACAGGTAACCCAATGTTTCTGGAACCGGTATCCAAATCCGTTCAGGTGAGTTACCGCATGATGATTTAAAAATGTTAAATGTTCGTTTACTGCAAAATGTTAAAGTTTACTGCAAAATGTAGACATTAGACCGGTGATGCACGTTGTATCGAAAGCGCAGAGATAATTATATAATTTTAGAAAAGTGAAAATTTTCAAATTCAGCTGATTGCATTGTAAGATTTGAAACGAGTGATTATTTTTTATATACGACTATGCGCACGGTGGTCGGAAATAAAACAATGTTTGGTCAAAAAAAAAGTTACTTTCTCACAGTATAAGTTTGTATAGAAGGAAAATGTTTTGCAAACAAAATGTTTGAATAATTAAACCTGTCTTTTCAGCATTATAAATGCTCTGTACTTTTTGTTACAATGCTTTTATTGTGATATTTTCTCTCTTGTATTCTTCTGACGACGCAGTTCGCACGTACTATCTGAAGACACTGTCTGTAGGGAATTGCGAAATGGTAATCTACACAGCAAACGGCTACTAACAAAAACTAATCGTGTACCAAAATGGGGGGAACGATTTTTCAAGGCTAAATCCGTCCACATAGTCGAAGAGTCAATAATCGATCCGAAGGAGAAAGTTCTCATTACTTACACTAGGAATATCGGATTCAATAAAATCATGGTGAGCTTTGTAATTGTTTGTTTAGTACAAAGATAGTCACTAAAAACTCATATACTTTCTATCGCAAAATTTACATAGAATTCATTTTATCCGCTGATTTTTCACTTCTTGCAGAATGTTGTTGAGAAAGTCACCTATCAATCTGTTCCGGATCAACCGGGTAAGACAATTGCCATCCGATCAGCCTGGATCGACTCTTCGGTGTTTGGGTTTGCTACCGCAATACGCGCGTTTGGATTAGACCGATTCAAGAAGAACTGTATGAAAACCGTTGACGGTTTCAACTACGTACTACAGCACATGTTCCCAGCCCATCCTTCGTCATTGGTCCCTGCTCACAACCCACACCTTTCTAAGGCTCAGAAAATCAAGGAAGCCGCAAAACATGCTACGGACCACGTTAAGGCCCAGGCCGAACACTTAGTGCATAATCTTTCCGTAAAAGGTTGAACCAAGCCCCCCTAGTGGGGAAGAATGTTGATCCTGTTCAGATACATTCATTAGTACATAGAAACACTCGTTGTTACACTTCTTGATAAGTCGGTTGTTAGTTATTATTCCGGCGTTTTTTTTTTCAAATTGTGCAACAGCAAACTCTTAGGTCGAAACAATGAGAGAAACAAGACAAAAATGCTTGACGCTAGATCTAGAAAGTTCTCTACTTTTGAACTTCTTTCAAGCAAATTGCAAACTTTGATTGCTAACACAAATGAAATGAGCGCATCATTCCACGCCAAACAATTTTACATCGCTGTGCTGAAACAGCCTAAGTAGTAGACGTGTTACATAATAAAAGTTAAAAATCCTGAACACATTACATATAAAGTAGAGTTCTCCAATACCATTACAATAAGCAATAGAAGCTTGATTTTAATAATTTGAGAAAAAAGTTTAGTATACCAATAGTAATCTTAGCATCGTGTTATGAACAGAAGTTCAACAATGCGCCACCGTACATAAAACTGTTATAAAAAGTGGTTGCAGTTTTCCACAAGTCTAGATATGCAAAGCTTTCTTATAGAAGTGTAAGTAAACCATTTGTGGATAGAAAAATTTGTGGCCTACTTCGTTAGATAAATTTTTATTTTTCACTATTAAATCCGAACAAGCCCCGATCCGTTATTCATCACAAATCATTAAATAAAAATTTGCAAGTCTAATGGTGAAAGGTGTCAGACACAAAAAGTTCCGCTCCATTGGTTATTTTTTTTTTTTTTTTCGAAAATTGTGTATTTATGTCGTATTAAATTAAGCGTTACTCATGACGTTTCTTTATTATAACCAATCTTCTGTGTGTTAAGTTGGTGATTGCTAAAGAACTAGTGATCATGGATTTCCGATTAGACAGGAACGGTATAATCGGCCCTTATTACCGGTGTCACTACACGGTAAAAACCAAGTGAAGTGAATGTAGGTTACGGAAGTCGCTTCAGAGACAAAAGTAATGACTGGGATGAGCTTGATGTCATTATGAACATCACACCACCAACGTTTTGTTGAAAAAAAAATAGTTTTTTCCACCACAGTGATCACTTCACTATGCGTGATACTGGTACTAGGTATAATAAAGTGAAGTGACATGTAAGTGAAGTGAATGTGAAAGTGGAAGTGAGAACGGCAATAAGGGCCATCAATGAGATTGTTACAATTTTTGTATTATATTTTACACTTTATGGTCGTATCTCTGGCTTAGAGCGAATCCTAAACCTCGTACCTATACAAATCTCTCACTCCTATAGAACAGAATAATGAGTCATCGTCCTTCTGGGAAGTAGGTGAAGCGTCTACAACACTTCTCCTCCTTGTCCTTCATTCTTCCCCGTGAACAATGGAGATGGGAGCGGCCGGTGATGGCGGCTAGCATGCTGATGCGCTGTTCAGTTTTGGTAGAACATTTACTACTGGGAGCTTCCGCCGCCGTATTTAGCAAATCTTGTGAAGTAATTGTTTAAGATGAACAAGAGTCATTTGGGTATGATATGATTTTTTCTTGTAATAATTAATTGATTTGCGCACGGAGTTCAGAAATTATTCATCCTCGTTGATAGTTCTAGAACGAGGTTAATCAACCTTCTATTCAGTGGCGTACCGCAGAAATTTGGCGCTCGGGGCAAAATAAGAGAATTGCCGCCCACCATTGGTTTAGTGAACAAAAAAAATCAATGCTGAACTCCATCTACGAAAACATGGCTTGGGCGAGCAAAAAAAACGATCCCAAGGAACCAGATGTCTCGCGATACAAACTGGCTTTTAAGTAATCATATTGACTTTATTACTAATGTTTGTTCAATACACAATACGTGCGTTAATTCGATTCTTATAAAATAGATACAAACATCAAGTTTTCCCGAAGCAGTTTTCCATTCTCCAACGATGCCTGATCACTCACCAAACGAACGTTTGATCAAAGATTATTAACGAAGTTAATTGCAATTTTGCACATTGATAAGTAACGAGAAAAATGCGCAAATGTAACTTCGCCTTCGAACGTAAAAACCCGATCCTTTCATTTCAAGTTCTACTGTTTCTTGAAGCTTTTCAAGATCGGATAGATGTTATCAAAAGCATCATAGATCTCCTGTCGCACTTTGGCTCCGGTGAGTACAACCTTTCCGGACACGAATATTAGCAGCACGATTCTCGGTTTCACCATACGATAGATAAGTCCTGGGAACAGTTCCGGTTCGTAGGAGCTAAACTTGCCGTGTGTAAGAACCAAACCCTCAAGTCGAATCGGAAATCGCACATCACAGCTGCCGACCATATTTTGTACTTTGAAATCGAGAAATTTGGCCTGCGAAAACAAAACGCATTATAAACAGAAAACGATCAGCGCAAATTCGTCAGATTTACCGTAAACCCAAGCTTCTGAATAATTCTCGCGTACTTTCGCGCAGCCAATCGTGAATCTTCTTCGCTTTTTGCCCCGGTGCAAACCATTTTGCCGGATGAAAAAATTAAAGCAGTGGTACGCGGTTCACGGATTCGCATTATAACAGCAGCAAAGCGCTTTGGATTGTATTCGGCATTACGCGCGTGTAAGGCTATTTTTTTGAGATCCAGTCGACAACTAAGATTCACCGTTGACACTATATTTTGCAGCTGGGGTAGAATGGCTGGTTCGCTAGGCGTCATCGGTGTCATTGGAGTGGCAGGTCCCATGGTCTGATGAATATTAACACTGCCGATGTTTTCCGGATCTCGCACACTCCCTCCGCTATTGTTATGACTTGGCGTGCCCTTACTCTCCGTCATCGGGACCATCGGAGACATTAGGCTTTGCTGGAAGCAAAAATAAATTCGCTAACAAGTTATGTTACAGCAAATTTAAACCAAAATCTACCGGTGTCTGCGGTTGAATCATGCTTTGGGGAGCAGCAAAACTCGGTGCATATGTATGCATACTCTTCCCGGGTGTACCCATGCTAATCGAAGGCATTCCATACGAACTGAGTCCTCCCATTGGTGTCATGTGTGGCATCGATTGCTGCTGCTGATAAGCGTGTGGCAGAATTTGTTGGTCTTCCTCCGGTTGATGCAACGGAGTCCCGATACTAGGTATCGAGAAACCTGGACTTAGTGCCATCTGATCCATGACAGATTATTAACTGAACGATTCGCAATCGCGTTGGAACGTATTTCTAGTCACTGCGATGAATTATACTTTAACTTCAATAACAACAGCAGAAACCGTTCTACTGATATGGTTTTATGAAGCTGGGTAGTCTGACAAAAAAAAATCACAAAATTTAGAAAACAGAACGGCTTCAATTTATTTTGACAAGTTTTTATTCGTAGTTGCGCTTTATTCCTTTATACACTGAAAGAAAACGCCAGCCACATTTTGGATGAAACTTCTCGGTTAATTTTTCAAAAGGGCGTATAACCAAGTGACAGTTTCTCTTTGTTTACTTTCTCTAAATAACTGAGAATTCCGACTATTAGGTTTTTTACCGTCACTGCTAACCTCAATCGAATGAACACATTTTGACAGTTCAGCAGTACTGTTTGTAAACAGAAATTTCTTTTGTTTATTTATTGACAAATTGGATGTCATTACTAAAATATAATATCATTTTAATGAACGTGTAATGGTGCAGTAATGACGAGATTTCTATTAAATTTGAAGTACATCATTACTTTGTCATCATTAAAAATGACAAAAATAATGCTCGTGTAAGGGCCGCTATTAAAACCATCTGAAAATCGATATGAGTATCGGATGAAGCAAAAACCGTTCGGTTTGTGGCCAGTAATTTCTCTCAGTGTAACCATGTGTGTGGTGAAATTTTCGGTTGATTTTTCATTAGGGCGTATAAGCAAGTGACAGTCTCTCTTTAATCACTCTCTCTCTCTTTCGATTATTGTGACGTGATTAAAAAGATTTTCTTTAGCTGCCCTTACACGAGACAATATTATTGTCAATACAAGGAGTATTGTCAATACTTTTGATCGTGTAGAGGAAACTTCATTGGATTGACGAAAATATTGTCAAAAAATTAAAACTGCTTATCAATCCTACAATACTTTCTCTCCAGAGAGGAAACAGTTAAATATGTACAATGACCTTTTCTCTCAATGTTACAATATTCAGTTGCAATATTTAAAGCT
Source organism: Malaya genurostris (assembly GCF_030247185.1). NCBI lineage: Eukaryota > Metazoa > Arthropoda > Insecta > Diptera > Culicidae > Malaya > Malaya genurostris. Next base: position 39,394,133 of record NC_080572.1, read on the forward strand.
CCAAACGCTTGATTTTGTCGAAAAACACGGACTTGAGTTACCAAGCCAATTGGATTGACGGTATTGACAAATAACTGTCGCTTGCTTATACGCCCTTTTGAAAAATTAACCGAGAATTGTGACAGACGCAGCGATGCCAGATCTTGCGCATTGAATTTCCGTATTCCATCTTGTGTCGAGTGGTGGCAGAGGAGAAAAAAATCTGTGTAAATCCGTATAACTTATTTTACAAATATTATATCTTTTTATATCAATTGTTGCGTCATTTATTTAAGGGCATGTTTTTGGTTTTGGGACAAATTTTTATTTAATACAAAAAAATTACAGGGTTGTGTACGATACACGACCGATCATGATGGCATTAAAATGCAATTTTCCAACTTTCCCATTAACAGATTTAAGTTTGAAAAAATAGGCAAATAATTGTGGAGCAACCAGTTAAGGTATTTTTCCAAATTTAGGAAAAAGTAAGTGTAAGTTTATGAGCATACAACGCGCCTTATATGATGGGAGAGGAAATGTAGTTCAGCTTAGTTTACGAAACGCATACAGTAAAAATTGTTTATGGATAGATTCGATGCGTTCTTCGTGTACGGAAATACATGGGTTCGATACTATGTGTAATATTCCAAAATTTGAATGACATAAATTGTATGTAATAATTTTATTGTTTAAGAGTCTTGAAATTTATGACTGAAACGTTTAATGAAGCCTAGCATACTATTTGCTTCATTGACAAATGTATTATAATGCTCCACGAAAGTAAGTTTTCTACTGATTGGTTTCGTAAATATATATCAATAGAAGAAGACATGGTTATGATTTAATTGGCTTGACACTTGAATCTTAACTGTCAGAAAAAATACATTTGAACTGATGAAACTTCTTAGATTCAAACAATTTTAGAATTCAATATCATGAAAAATACATTTTCATAATGAATGCATGTTGATTTATTGTTGGAATGTCATCAATTAAAAATTAGGCTTCAAATAACACATCAAATATGATTTATTCCATAGAAATATTCTATACAGATTAGTTGTTTTTGAAGACTGACAAAAACCCTCTCCGTACAGTATAATGTTGTTCGACGATCCACAATTCCATTGCCTGAAAACACAAACACATCGTATGAATCATCAAAATAAAAATAAAACAGCTAGCAAGTTTACCTTATTTTTCTACTATTTTGATGCAATCACGAACACTTTCTTTTTTTTCAGTAAAGACAAAACGAAACATCAGTAGCAAACAGTTGCACGATGACTATTGCAGCCATTTTGAACTTCTTATGCATATGTTAATCATATAAACATAAGTACGGCGACACTTCAAACTGACATGTTATGACATTGATCTAAGTCATAAAGTTACACACTTTAATCGCAGACTAACAGACATGACAGTATGAGTAAATTCTTATAAAAATAATTTTTCGTGATGCACTAGTTCCACCTATATTGTACTGCGCGAACTATTTACTATCGGTACACCCCTTGTGTTATGTGAAAGTTTTTTTACTAGTTGGGGTACCCTCGTTTGTCAACACCGATCAGCTGCTTGCAGGGATGCCTGATTACATCATAATATTTGAAAATGAATCATCACAATAAATTATTGGATTACGTTGATAATATATTTAACTTTTTTAGCGATTTTGGAAGGTAACCATTTATTTTTCTCAACGTTGCTCATCTAGATTATTTTTTATTGTGTTGGTAACTTTCATCCGAAATTAAGTGACAGTAGACCAGAAGCAAGTAAATATTGTAACAAAACGGGTTCGATTTTGTATTGCGTTGGAGGATGAGAAGTAGCACAATTATGTATATAGTTTTGGCAATATGTATTAAATCTGTATCCTGCATGAAATTCGTATGGACGTATACGAATCAATACATTACAGGTAATTCTGTATAAATGGCAACTCTGCTGGTAAATGAAAAAAATAAACACAGTCTAGATGACAGACAGGATGTTTTTGATAGGGTAACGTGGCGACATCATGACATATGCGTGTACTGTCCCAACTAAATGAATATTCGAAATGACCGTTAAAATGATTAAAGAATCTAATTTGAGTGTCCTGTCTGTTAGTCTGTGCTTTAATCTTATTCGATATCAACATGTCCACACTTAAGACTCAAATAAGATGACATTTGCATATGTCATATGACCAGTGCTTGGAAAACGAATGAACCGAATTAGAGTGAATATCCTTCATACGCTTCTTGGTTCATGAATGTACTAGCAACTGAACCATTCATCATTCCACTTCTGGTCTGATGGATTCGGTTCACATTTGTTTGTGTTTGTGAATTAACGCACTACTGGACGTGAGAAGTGGTATTAGTTGCTCATTCTCTTCCACATTACAGGGCGAAGCTACGAGCGAATATCGTTCGTTCTGCATCGTAAGCAGCCACGGCTTGGAGAACGAATGAACCTCAATATGAAAAGCTTTTATTTTGTTTCCCTTTCACATTCGGTGTATTAGGTTTTGCACGATGACGACACAAATGAACTGCCGATGAATCAAGTTCATCTTTGACAGTTGCCGTGTACTTGTTTTGTTTTGCGACTGCAAGTTAAACATTGAAAAAATGACGAAAAAGTGCCTGTTAAAAACGTATTCCACAGTGAAAATAACTAAAAAGATTGCCCTGTATGTGTTTCCAGCATCAAGGAGCGATATATGTATGAATCTGTTGAGTGTGAGGCGACTTGCAATTTCTACATTTGAACGAAGAACTTCTGATGAACTTTTAAACTGTAAACAAGTACACGTCGACTGTCAAAAAAAGTTCATTCTGTTCATTTTTGTGAGGTTATGTCATGTTCGTGCAAAACCTAATATTGATCAAACTTCGCTCGCATTCGCACTTTTGTTTGAGCTTTAATAGTATCAGGATTATTGTGATGTCTATGGCTACAAAAAGCAAAAATCGTTCCTCAAAGGGACCAACATTGAAGCAAAAAGTTCTCAGTATGATAAGAGAGCCAATGAGAGATTATAAATAATATCAATCCCACTGCCGCTAATTTTAGTTTTAAGTACTGCTAAATGTTCATACGGCAGATAATTTATTTTTAATTCTGATTCATGAATGTGCACCAGTGCTTGCAAGTGCTTGGTGCTTGCTTTAAACAGCACACGCATTGAAGCAAACCGTATTGCGCAACATTATCGATCAAGCTTATCATCTTCCGAAATGAGAGGAATATGCTTCAGTGCATATTACCCATCCATTACGAAACTTTCCTTATTCCGTACACTTGAAGGAACACAAGCTATAACTGACTTAAAAACATGAATTATAGCTACTGGTAGTGAAAGATGACGTGGAAAGTCTATTCTACAGCAGCGTGAAACCTTCTAAATTTAATTTTTTTGTGCTTAAATACTTTAATGATATAAATTATTTTTACATTCAAATTCAACAGTATTCTTTGATGATGAATGGTTCACCAGCGATAGTGTGCTTGAATCACTTATACTACCGATGAATTATTTGAACGAATCGCCTTAATTTGAGAGAAAAGAGAATACTGCATACTCTTTTTCAGAAAGGTTCAATATTGTGCATGCAGATAAAAATCGGAAGCGACGTCTCTCTCGCCTGATTATGTTGCTCCAGCGAAGTTCACTTTGCATCAATGGTATGTAGACTATCATGCGATATATTAATCATTCATAATTGTACGAAAATTCACTCCCTTGTAACGTTCAGTGTCAAACCCATTGGTTTCCAAACATACATTATCAACTTTAAGCACATTCAGGAAGTAATATTCCATCGTTATGTGCTTCGATAGTGGTGGCAAGACAATGTATCCAGTTACTCTAAATTAGAGTTGTTCCACTTTTTCTGTAGATGAGTGAGATCTTACTCATTTTTGAGTAACTATTTTTAAGCGTGTAGTGCTGCAGTGACAGTATTAAACGTAATACGGCACGCTCGTCGGCAAGTATGTATGGAATGGTTCGTTCTCCAATCTGTTAGCTCGTGTATATTTCATGCATCGAATTCGGTAACTCAGTCTGTTGGTACGAGTGCTGTAGCTGCGCTGAGCCGTTTTGTTGCAAGTCACTCGCATTGATGAACGAATGGTGAAAGCTCTGCATATGACGAAACACTTCATATTTATGCGTTCAATTTTTGCAAAACAAATGGAGCGTACTTGATTGTTTAGTGCAACTAGAAACATGAAATTCATGTAGAGAAACACTTTTGAGAAAAGTGTTGGTTTTTAGCAGTATAAGGCGTCATGCACAAATTACGTCACACTTTAATGACCCCAAAAGGGAGGGAATTTCAAATATTGCGACAAGGGGGGAGGGGGAACTTAAAAAACGTTTCGTCACGGAAGTTTTATTTTGAATACTAAAGTATGTGTTTTTAATTCGAACATTTGGCTTTCATATGTGACATAGTATTCGAAAATGGTGTTCTTAAAGTGAATAAATAATATGAAATAAATATCAAATTACTTCGATTCACAACGACGTGTAACTCCGCCATATTTCAATAATGCAATATTTTCATTTAGAAGTGGAACGAATCATGTACACTTCAAATTCTTAGGACGGTTGTCAATCAATTTGAAACCAACCGAACCGCCAATCTTAACTCGTAACACGATATCAATGACAATTGTTTTATAAGAATAACCTACAAAAAGGGAAATTACAACTTATTCGCAATAGCCGCTTGATTTATAACATGCATTGCTAAATTTGTAACGAAATGTTCGTTTTTAAACCTATAGTTTTTTTTCTCAATCCCTCAGGCAGCCAGATGCTGAGAGAAAGGCTTACAATTTGCATTAGAAAACTAAATTCTTAAAATAAGTTACTATAAAAACATGTGAAACGAATCACCCTATTAGAGCAAGCGATGAGAAACGCAGATGAATTGAGTTCACGAACGAAAAATATCATAAAAGATGAAAATCATTTTAGATTAGACTATTCTTAAAAACTCGAGGAAATAGATAAAAATTTCTCTCGAAGTGATAGTGTTCTGATAACTGAAAGTAACTCCTGCAATTCGGAGAAAGATAATGACGACTAAACAAAGTACAATTGATCGCTTTGATATTCGATACAGTTCAGTTCAAGAGTAAAATGAATACTCTACTATGAATGCTATAGTAATATACATGTTTTTGTTGAATACTTTAGAGCTTTATAGACCTGTAAATAATCCGATTCACTTTCCCCAATTGCATGTTCTCAATTTTAGATAACAAGTGATGTCTTAAAAATTTAAGTAAATGTGAGTTTTCCCAAAGTGTTATGCCATAACAGAGCACGGTACCCAATTTTATTGAAATTTGGCGTGACGTAATTTATGCATGACGCCTAAGATTTGATTCCGTTGTTCGGTATTTTTTTGACGATATCTTTCGGTAATCAATAGAAATTACCAATATTATACAAATTTTTACCGGACGATCAGTTTTATGCAAGTTTTCATTACAGAATTCTGTAAATAGATAAACAATTCATACGGCAAATCTGAATAGTCGCCGAGTATGGTAAAAACCATACCGACGACACTACCAGCCACTCGACTATCAAAACTGTATCGCAAATTTAACTACCCCTCAGTAACTGGTAATGTCAAAACGGATTTGCTTGAAAAAATGTTGGAACTGGCAACACAAGTTGGTAAGTTATTGATTTTGAAAAACAGTTACCAGTAGCCTTGGTAACTACATATGGAATGTAAACAAAAACAAGAGATTCTCGCTTGAAACGAAACCACTGAGTGTAGTTGGCCGCTGGCAGGTATTAAATTTATTCTTTCAGAGAGTTTTGAGTCATTTTTTTTAAATTTGTATCTTTTTATAGCCAGTCAGATACCTATAGCTTCGGCTATCAGCTCGATGTTTCTTTCCATAATCTTCTCAAAGTTACGTGTCACAATATCAACATCGTCAGCGAAGCCAAAGAGCTGTACGTACTTTCGGAAGATCGTGTTGATCCGCGCTCTTCGAAGCAATATTGAACAAGAGACAAAAGAATCCAAAATCTTGCCGTAGCCCTCTTTGAGACTTGAAACGACTCGAGAGCGTCCCAGATACTTGGACGTAGCACATTACGGAAATCCGCATTCGTGCATAATCTGCCATAGCTGCATAATCTGCCATAGCGATTGTGTCGTATGTCGCTTTGAAGTCAATGGCGCGTTGTATTCTCGACACTTCTGGAGTACTTGTCTCATAACGAATATGTAATTCGTAGTGGCGTACCGTACCGGCAACGAATATTATTGACTAACAAAAATTTGATTTCGGTTGTTTAAGGCAATAAAAACTTCTCGTGTGTTATCTTCAGAGGGAATATATTCATCTAAGGCTGTGAACCATTTCGCGGTTAATTTTAACTTTTGGTTAAAATCTGACACTTGAGTGGTTATTTGGTGTCGAGTAGTTAAATTTGACTAAAACTGTGGCCCATTTCAAAATTTGACGGACGGAAAGTTATTTGGGTTTATTTTCCACTGGAAATAATTTCAACTAAAGTATTAGTATTAGAATTTTCATTGCGAAATTTTTTTCAGTGTTGGAAAATAACTATCGATCTGTCAAAAATAACCATGCTCTCGTGCAGGGTTATTTTTGACAACATCAAATTAACCACTCGAGTGTCAGATTTCAACCAAAAGTTAAAATTAACTGCGAAATGGTTCACAGCCTAACTAGGCATTTATCACTTTCATAATGTTCCCAGAATTACATTCCTCGTTTAAAGTTTTGCTCGAGCTTTCTGGTTTAAAACTAGTCCACCAAGCCGATTGAATGTAGACTTTTTGATAACTCCAGGTGACCACAGTGTTTCTATAAACTTGGTGGACATATCAGTATTGTTTAAGGTTGTCAAAAATTTTGAACGTGCCTGTTCAACGTCACTAGTTTGTAATTGCCCTTGCTGGACTGAACTTTGAAGTGCCGATTGGGCTAGATCTATGTAACCGGTAACCAGATTTCAGAGGTGATTTCAAAGCATTTATGAAGTTTTGTTCCAAGCGATTAGAAGCTTTATTAACAATAGCACACACTCCGTCTAGTGATTGCGTTCCATTCGAACGTCGAATGCACTTCCGAATATTGAAAAATACAAATAATGAAAAATTGTAAAATATTTTTAATAATGAAATGTGGAATTATTCCATATCTATTTCTAACTGTTTGTTTATTTATTCTGATGCTCCTTGGTAACTAGTTCATAGCAACTTAAACAGTGTTGCTCGAATAGTTAATTTTTGTCATTTTCAAGGGGTCGCTATATTTATGGTAACTGGTGGTAAATCGCTCACGAACTCTTTTTATTCCGATTTTTCTTCGGAGTGTCTGGTCGTGTCGTCGACCATACCGTCCGCATGGTAATAGTATGTTCACATTAGCGCTGATATCAAGTGATATACGGATATACTTGATATCCGATGATATCATGTGCGATATCACTTGATATCCCATACAATTTTATGTCAACGCGTATCACCATTTTGGCATGATATCCGGGATATTATGTACGATATCATGTCGAGTTGTCAAAAATCGCTACTAGCAACACGGATAATGGCATATAACGCACTCATTTATGAACGTCATTTTGAGAGTGACAATAAACAATTACTATATCAAATTTTTCAACGAAGACTGGGGTTTGGAAACCATTAATTGCAAGACTTCAATTATTGATGGAATTGTAGGAGAGAAAAGCAATATTAGTGATCTTACTCCTAATGGGAACATTCAATATGACAATTTGATTGTCAAACGATATCATTTCGATCATATGTGAACACTCCCACGTGATATGCATATCATCTCGGTATATCAAGTGATATAAGCGCTAATAGTATGTTCACATGAGCGCTGATATCAAGTGATATACGGATATACTTGATATCCTATGATATCATGTGCGATATCACTTGATATCCCATACAATTTTATGTCAACGCGTATCACCATTTTAGCATGATATCCGGGATATCATGTACGATATCATGCCGAGTTGTCAAAAATCTAGCAACACGGATAATGCCAATGAACGCACTCATTTATGAACGTCACTTTGAGAGTGACAATAAACAATCATTATAATTTTAATTTTATCATAGAATATTGGATTGTAGGAGAGAAAAGCAATATTATCGATCTTACTCCTAATGGGAACATGCAATATGACAACTTGATTGTCAAACGATATCATTTCGATCATATGTGAACACTTTTACATGATATGCATATTATCTCGGTATATCAAGTGATATCAGCGCTAATGTGAACATGGTATAATGTGAACATGGTATAAAATTATCTTCCAATAACCGAACTTCTGTAAATACTGATTGGGCCATATGAATAAAACGTAGCATGCTTGAATTTCGGTAGTAAATGCTACGTGTGGATCACGTTTCTGTCAAAACATGCTATAAACTGTGGTATTTACTACAAATTTTCGGTAGGTATCTCTAGAGGTTGCTACTCGTGTGTTTTCTGATAAAGTGAAGTACAGAAATAAAAATAGTGGCATTTTCACTAGAGGCGTGCAAAACAGCTCATTTTTGTGAACAGCTCCGAACCGATCAGCTCACCAAAGTGAATCGATTCGATGTATCAGCTCATCAGCTATTTTAGTTTGAACTAAAGTTTCATTTGTGCGCCGTTTTTTCTTATGCACCGGTTTTCTTTCATATGCATGATCGAAATTGACTCATTGATTTGCAATGATGCAATGAATGCAATGCGAATTAATTTATCTTTAATTGATGTCGACTAAATTGAATCTCTTAAAGAGCCGAAGATCCGATCAGCTCGGAGCGTGTTCCTTTCGTCATAATGCAGTGAACTGGGTAGCAAATGAGTGAGCTGATGAGCTGCGGTTCTTTTGAAAAGAGCTGTGAGCTGTCAGCTCACTTCAATGATTCGATTCACTGGAACAGCTCAGGAGCGAATTGCCCATCTCTAATTTTCACAGATGTAAGTACTTTTCTTGCTTTGTGCATGCTTATTAGAGATGGTCGGGTATAGAAATTCTTATACCCGAACCCGACCCGTACCCGAGTGATCAGCAAAAAAAATTACCCGTACCCGACCCGTACCCGATTAAAAATTTAAAAAATTACCCGTACCCGACCCGTACCCGATCAATAATAAAAAAAAATTACCCGTACCCGACCCGTACCCGATAAAAAATAAAAAAAAATTACCCGTACCCGACCCGTACCCGATTAAAAATTACCTGTACCCGTACCCGACCCGAATGAGTAGTAAAAAGTTTACCAAAATTCAGGATGGAAAAAAATAGTGTTTTAGATAGCGAGCTAGATAGAGCGTATCAGGCTCTAGTTTGTCAGTAAAATACATTAAAATGCTTGTTTACATTTAAACATATAAATACACTGTGAAGCATGAATAAATTTCCAATGTCTTTGGTACTTTATACTCATTTACAAATGTCAACAAAAAGGAGTAATATCTACTCAAATTTTTCGAGAAGCATATTTATCCAAAATGTCGTAATACCCATTTTATTCAATTTTGGGTAGGTATGGTTTTTACGAAACAGTGCGACTTTTGATCCAATTCTTTAGAACCACAAGTAAGCGTGCTCATTATCTTGACACACAAATAAAAATTCACATTAGAATCACTTGAAAAATCACGAACATCCCCTAAAATTAATAGAGTATCATCGGTTCGTTTACGTGAATTGACCAAACATCAAATAATTCACGTGTATTCCCGGTGTGAAAAATTCAATTTTGAAAATGGTGAACTGTGAGTCCTTCAAGTGTAAGTAGTTTGAACATTTGTGAGAAATTTTTTTTGGTTACATTTTTTTTACTACAAAGCAAAATGAATTATGATTTTGATTTAAATTAATCTGTCAAATATGCCCGTTTTGTAAGCCTCACAAACCCACACCAACGATGTTAACGGGAGCTGGTGGTTTTTACAGCCATTGAACTTCTGTTCCACCTCCCTTGGAACCCTCAACGAGTGAACACGGTGAAAATTTGAGCATTTCGCGTGAAAAGATTTTCACCCGTACTTTTGCGACTGTCACGCATCGAGATTTTCAGTGAAAAGAAACGTAAATTAACTCGACGTCAACATTTCAAAAGGGCCTAAAAACAATTGACAGATTTTCTTTGTTTACTTTCTCTTTCGACTATATCTGCGTTATTATACAAACGTTCGTTACATATTTGGTAATGTTGGAAACATGGAGATATTATCTTTTATTCTACACGAATACTTTGTAGGTACACGTGAAAATTAAGGAGATATTCACAAAAGAGAAAGTAAACATTGGTTTATGTGCCCTTATGAAATGTTGACATCGAACTGGCAATATAGCTCAACTTGCTGTGCCATCAATCGGTGTCATTTCAAGTGAGGTGACACCACCCAGAAGTGAAGAATAAGAAGAACTTCTATGCAGATTTTCTGAAATAAATGTTCATGTTTTTATGGTTAGAATCCTAATGATTTATATGTAAATTTTGAAAATCTCAACCATATTTAAAATAACAGTTTTCTGGTATCTGAATGTGATATGAGTACTACACTACATTTTATATATTAATCAAATAATTTTTACTGGATTGTGCATTAAACAGCTTTAAAATGGCAGTCCATTAAAACCTACGTGGAAAGTAGGGTCTGACCGCAACATCTTAGAGCTAAGGCAGTGTATCTTATAAAATATGTTATAAAAAAGTAGGGTGGAAAATATTCACATAACTTTTCACGTAACTATGATTGATCGTTTTTTTTTTAAATGAAGAAAAGAAATGTTTTTTTCTGGAAAAAGATGCCAGTTTTCAGGTCTGGTTCTAGGCGCGAATGTCAAAACCCCTTGAATCAAATTGTTTATTTTTCGGAATAACTGTTTTGCAATAAAAAATTCTCGTCAACGTGTAAACATATTTATGTGAAGTACAAATGGTCGGGTAATCGATCAGAAAAAAAAATTTACCCGTACCCGACCCGTACCCGAGTGAGTAGTAAATTTTTTTACCCGACCCGACCCGTACCCGAGTAAGTAGTAAATTTTTTTTACCCGTACCCGACCCGTACCCGATTGAAAATAAAAATTTTTACCCGTACCCGACCAAAAACCCGTCGGGTACGGGTACGGGTCGGGTTTCGGGTAAAATACCCGATACCCGACCATCTCTAATGCTTATGCCAGCTTTTCCGGCTCTGTGTCGATCTGGTACGCAGTAAATGCTTAAATTCGGAAGTAGCATTAACTACATGTTCGAACTTGTATTTTTATTCATACCAAACTGCGTTATACTTTGTGGACTTTGTTTTTGAGAAGATACTACAAACAACAGACTTTACTACATTTTATTCATACGGCCCATTGTCTTGAAAACTAACTGTCAAAAATTAATTAAATATTTCTGTAAGTGTCTTTTTGTTAATCAAACGTTAAAAATCTTGAAGGATTGGTTTGGAATGAGGTACAAGTGCACAAGTTTTTAAAACATGAGAACTACTCAAAGCTTTTTGTTTACTTATAGTCAAAAAAGTGTAACTTCTTGTGGACTTGACGGGTTGCGCAATGCTCCAAAAGGCGCTCATAATTCCGGTCAACCGGGGAATGAAGTTACATTTTTTTTATATACATTTTTTAGTGGATATATAGTGCACCGTAGTCACGATTGGTTCGAGTTTCCTTTACTCGTTTCTAAGAAAAATATCCAAATTCGAAAAACCTAATCGTAAGTTTAAAATGTGTGTTGTTTAATGAAATCCAAAAATTCATTCAAATTCAGAATTTTAACCAAAAGTAAACAAACACAAAAAATTACCGAACGATTCGTTGGATCCGTTTGGTTTACAGTTTACGGTAGTTGTTTGACAATTCAGCAATACCCACTTAGAAAAAAACGTTTAACGGTGGTCCTTCATTGGTCCAATACGTTGGATCATTGGTCAAATGAAAGTCCAATCAATCGTTCAACGGGAGGCCAACACGGGATCTTCGTTTGCCGATTTTGAAACAGACCGTTGAACCGAATGCCATTTTTTCGTTCAACAAACCCGGGAGACAGAGGTCCATTGTTGAGCCATTTTTAACATGAGGAGTTGGAACCCCGTTGGACTAGTTTTACTGTAGAATTTCTGAAGTTTTTTCCACTTATTTGTTTAAACTAACAATACATACCTGCACAATACTTCTACTTCCCGTAGAATAACAACAAATTTTCTTTCTATGTAAAAGTAAAACTTAATTTTCACACTATTTTTGCAAGACAAAAAACAACAACAAACCGTTCCAGAAAATTGAACGAATATTTCGTGCAATATGTCGTTCAACAAGCGCTCAAAAACCAACAAAATTGAACGGCCTGCTGAGAGGGTAACCGAACGATCGGTAATCAATTCAATCACCGAACGTTCAGATGTTGAAAATTCGGTAAAAAATTACCGAATTCTGCGAAATTTTCTAAGTGTCCATACAAAGACATCATATTAACAAGATATCCAGTTCTCATATTTCTCGAACAAATCATTGGCAACACCCTTTTGTGGGAGCATGGCGTCCTCAGGCGAGTCCGCATCGAATCTCGTACATAGAAGTAGGGGAGAGAAATGTCAAATTCGTACGCGCCAAAATAGCAGCACTGCGCACCCATACAATTGACATGATATCACAGACTAACAGACAGGACACTCAAATTAGATTCTTCAATCATTTTAACTGTCATTTCGAATATTCCTTTATTTGGGACAGTACTCACATGTGTCATGATGGCACCACGTTACCCTATCAAAAACATCCTGTCTGTCATCTAGACTGTGTTTATTTTTTTCATTTACCAACAGAGTTGCCATTTATACAGAATTACCTGTAATGTATTGATATGTATTTGCATTTGTATGCGAATTTCATGCAGGATACAGATTTAATACATATTGCCAAAACTATATACAAAATTGTGCCTACCTCTCATCCTTCAACGCAATACAAAATCGAACCCGTTTAGTGGCAATATTTACTTGCTTCTGATCTGCCGCCACTTAATTTCGGGTGAAAATTACCAACACAATAAAAAATAGTCTAGATGAACAATGTTGAGAAAAATAAATGGTTACCTTCCAACATCGCTAAAAAGTTTAATATATTATTAACGTATTATAATAATTTACTGTGACGATTCATTTCCAAATATTATGATGAAATCAGGCATCCCTGCAAGCAGCTGATCGGTGTTGACAAACGAGGGGGAACCAACTAGTAAATTAACTTTTACATAACACAAGGGGTGTACCGATAGTAAATAGTTCGCGCAGTATAATATAGGTGGAACTAGTGCATCACGAAAAATTGTTTTTATAAGAATTTACTCATACTGTCATGTCTGTTAGTCTGTGATGATATGTTGAATATGATGCCGTGCGATGGCGTTGCTGAACAGAAGATTGATTCCGCTCCAAGCTGATAGGGTCTGCCACATACTAATGTAAACCTTTTGGATTATCAGAGTCAAATCAGCTTATAGCCGAAAACCACTTATATAAAAACATAAAATATTGTTGTTCATATTGACCACCCTAAGTGCATCAAAAATGATGCAGTAATTATTTCTCAGTTGCGAATTTATTCAGTAGAGATTTTATGATGGCTGAAAATGTAATAATATCTTCGGTGTAGAACTAAAATGTAGTGGAGATTCAGCATCGAAATATCATCGGAGACTCTTATCCCTTTCGATTACCTATTTAGCGAAGCTTCTGTGGGTGAAAATTCGTCATTAAGTATCGCTGACCCAAAAAATCACTTGTGCACTTCGAGTTTTGTGTATGCTTGTTTCATGAATGAGAATCTCGGAAGTGATTTTTTCAGTCACTGACTTTCTTTTAGAAAATCTCTCGACCTAATTTTTTCACGAGTGATACTGAAATGAACTTTTTTTGATCATGATTTTCCCAACACTGGTTTCGATAACATTTAATTAAGACAAGCATAGCAAAAGTATTTGCTTTTTATAATAGGTTTTTATAATTAATTGTATTGAATTGACTGATTTTGGGACGTGTCAATCTTAGCACGTCAACCAGCTTGTTTAGTGGATGTCAATGATTATTGTTGTCGATACTGTATCAAATTTCTACATATTTGTATTTGGAATGGGTTTGACGAGAAGGTTTAAAACATTGATGATTCAAGTCACTACTGAACCTAAAATAAGCGACTTTCACTTTATCGAGTTTAAAGCAAATTATTACAATATTATTATTTCTGAACGGATATGGCGAATTGATGTCAAAAAGTAATGTTTTGAGCTATTTTTAAATTTCACGTGGCTAGGATGTTAAGTAGAATTTGAAAATATTGCTTTAAGTTATTCCATAAATCAACATGACGATTTCCGGTTTTTCAATATCACCAAATATCACATTAGGCTTGACCCCAACATTGGTAGTGTATTATATACCTCTCCTTATTTTTTAACTACAATACTGAAAATAATCTGCATCTTCAAGTTCCATTAGCATGTGCCAGTAGGCAATACTGTCCCGGCCACTCGTCTGGAATTTAATTCGAAATTCTGTAGATTTCCAAATAGATTCTGAATCAGATGCAACAACCGATTCCGAACCGATCCGAGTCAGAATCGGTTGTTTCATCTGATTCGAAATCCATTTGGAAATAATACGGAATTCCAGACGAGTTGTGTATTTATGGCGATGATATAATGAGTCGTTTCATTCTGACTTTTAATAGCAAAACTACACGCTTAAAAATAGTTACTCAAAAATGAGTAAGATCTCACTCATCTACAGAAAAAGTGGAACAACTCTAATTTAGAGTAACTCCCATTTGTAGCAACAGGTTGTATTTTTTGTTAGTGAGACGCGTATTTCAAGGGTGAGTCGATCAACACAAACGGTGTTGTGTCTGCAAAAACCGGAATGATCAGCTTCATGTTGTGCTTTAAAATGGAAACGAATATGCTCAAATGTCATTTATGAGGAATAAGTGTATGATTGGTGCCTGAGCATAACACACTACTCCAAGCG
This sequence comes from Malaya genurostris, assembly GCF_030247185.1. Lineage (NCBI taxonomy): Eukaryota > Metazoa > Arthropoda > Insecta > Diptera > Culicidae > Malaya > Malaya genurostris. Next base: position 39,409,199 of record NC_080572.1, read on the forward strand.
ACCACCACTTGATATAGTATTGAGTTCAATTATTTAACATTTTAATACAATACACTAAGAAAAGGAGCAATTTTTTTGCAAATTTGGTATATGTGAAATAAAATTTCACACAAAATTTGAGTGATAGTTACTCTGTTTTTGTACATGTACGAATAAAGTATTACTTAGTAAATGAGTAGATTTTACCCAAATATCGTTTCCAGTGGAAGAACTCAAATTTGAGTAACTTCGGAGTTACTCTAAATTAGAGTTGTTCCACTTTTTCTGTAGATGAGTGAGATCTTACTCATTTTTGAGTAACTATTTTTAAGCGTGTGCACTATTGTTTCTGACATAACCCACCGTTAGTTTTGCAATTGAGTCAGAATGAAACGACTCGTTATATAGTTCGTTTAAACTAATCAGAGTAGCTTAAATATCGCTTTGTACTTCGAATATCATGCAGCATCGGTAATTCCAGTTTTTCCTGAGGTCATTCTGTATTAAATCGAAACATATCCGGAAAATATAGCATTAGAAAATAGTTCTTGATGTACTACTTATTTCTATGGGATAAAAACTGTGTATCACAAAGTAGATATCGGTGTCAAAAAGATTGAAGATTTATAATAAGGAAAAACGTGCTTAATCCACCTAGCAGTGAGATGATACTTTTTTTTATAAATCCGCATGTGTTTTTTACATGAGTATTCTTCGATGTTTTAGTTCTCATGATATTATTTTAATGACCGTCGTTTCAAACGGCAGTTTGATATTTCAATCAATCATTACCCTGTAATGTCGACACTGCCAATCGGATCGAATTTAAATCTAAACGTGTTACAATCAATTGAACATTCCATGAGATGTCGAAGTAAATTCCACTTTAGAGTTTTTCGTCATTATTTACGGTATTTCCAGAGCCGGTATTCAGGAACCATCATAACCCAAAACGATTCGTATGGCCATAATTTATTACGACTAATAACTTGCAATAATTTCAACTGGAATTCAAAAATCGGTGTAGCTGAAGTCAGTTAACTGCACCTAAGGAGCTGTATAGTTTACATTTGATTTAAAATGTTTGAAAACCTTACCTAACAGCTATAGTCCTGGGGTATCCTTTGCTGTATCAAGAATACGTCTTCTCAGTCGGATTAGATTCAAGAACCATTTTTACTGGGCTGTCGTCTGACATCCTTATGACATGCCCAGCCCATCGTAGACGTCCGATTTTAGCTGTCCGTACGGTGGGTGGTTCTCCTAGCAGCTGTTTCAATTCGAGATTCATACGCCGTCTCCACGTTCCATCTGCACTCCGCCATAGATGGTCTTCAGTACCTTTCTTTCGAAAACACTAAGGGCGCGTTGGTCCTCTGCCTACATAGTCCAGGTCTCGTGGCCATAGAGAACAACCCGTCTAATGAGCGTTTTGTAGATGGTCAATTTCGTGCGGTGGCGTACTTTTCTCGATCGGAGGGTTTTTCTGAGTCCAAAGTTGCTATACTGGTGTCAATATCGTCGGTCACCAGTGAGTCCAAATACACGAACTCGTCAACCACCTCGATATCATCACATTCTATCAATATTCGTTGTGGGAGGCCTAGTGTTTCTTCTCTAGAGCCTCTTTCTTTCATGTATTTTGTTTTTGACGCAATTTACGGCCAGTCCGATACGCCTAGCTTCAGCTTTCAGTCCGATGTATATTTCCGTCATCTTCTCAAGGTTACGTGTCACAATATCAATATTGTCACAATATCAATATACGACGGCAAACGATTTGGGAGAATACCTTGTAGGCGACGTTCAGCAATGTGATTACGCGGTAATTGCAACAATCTAGCTTATCGCCACTCCTCCCTAATCTTAGAAATCATCCAGTACAGCGCACTAGCCAGTGCGACCAACTGCTGACAGTTGCCGTCGATCTAGTCATTTCCTCTATTCGATAACCTCGTACCTAGTACGGTTGCAGTAGTGCTACTCACGGCGGACCTTATATTCCGACAGCCGTCTTCAAGAGTCACCGCGTCAAGCTGCTCTTCCGTTGGTAGAACTAGCTACGTAGCTGCTCGAAATTGAGTCCCGACTGTCACATCCTTCTTTATATATATATATATATATATATATATATATATATATATATATATATATATATATATATATATATATATATATATATATATATATATATATATATATATATATATATATATATATATATATATATATATATATATATAACAGATCGGCTGAAAAGTTCGTATCGTATCGTTTCTATGAGAGGGCGCCACTAGAATTAAATCCATACCATTTTCAGTTAGTACCAACCTAACAAAGATATGTGTATAAATTTGACAGCTGTCTGATTATTAGTTTGTGAGATATTGCATTTTGAGTGAAGCTACTTTTGTTATGTGTGTGTTTCTATTAAACGATACGAACTTTTCAGCCGAACTGTTATACAATTATTGTTATTATTTTTTTATTTTCACGGATCTTTTATCTACTACACCGACGTTCCTGTGCGACGAGTATTGTGTACCGTCGACAGTTTTGAGCGCATACAAACCGCGACAAGGTAGTGGTCAGAATCAATATTGGCACTGCGGTAAGTGCGGACATTGATGACGTCGGAGAAGAATCGCCCGTCGACAAGAACGTGATCGATTTGATTTTCCGTATGTTGATCAGGTGATCTCCAGGTGGCTTTGTGGATATCTTTGGGGGGGAAGAAAGGTGCTTCGAACTACCATTCCTCGAGTGGCTGCAAAGTTTACGCATCGTTGGCCGTTGTCGTTTGTTGCCACGTGCAGGCTCTCCAGCCCGATCACATGCCTGCGCATTGCCTCCCGGCCTACCTGAGCATTCATGTCGCCGATGACGAGTTTTACATCCCGCCGTGGACAGCTGTCGTAGATTCGTTCCAGCTGCGCGTAAAATGCTTCCTTCTCGTCATCGGGCCTCGTCTCATGTGGGCAGTGCACATTGATGATGCTGTAATTGAAGGAACGACCCTTGATATTCAATACGCACATCCTATCACTGATTGGCTGCACAATCACGCGCTGGTGCATCTTGCCTAACACTACAAATCCCGTACCTAGAACGCTGGTTGTGCCGCTCGATGTCCACTTTTCCACACCTTCTGTCCCGCCCAAAAAAGTTCCTGCAGTGCTACGACATCGAAGCCGCGGATTTGAAGCTCATCATGTAGCATTCGGTCGTATCCTGGGAAGCCAAGCGATTTGCAGTTCCATGTGCCAATCAGACGCTCGGGTAGGCTCGCTCTCTGTAAAGAGAAGGTAAACCCTCGCTTCCTTGTCATGTCCCACCGGGGTTGGTTACCCGATCTTTCCTATGATTACTCGTACCCCAGCCGGCACCGCGTGGAGGTAGGGATTGTTGTTACTGGACAAGAGGCTAAGAACCACATTGAGGCCTGAATTGCGCATTTTCCAGTCGTTTACAAACTAACAATGTAACAGTATAAAAATCGTTTCACTTTGTTCCCAAGCATCACTTTAGCATACAGCGCTCAAAACTCATACTGCTGGAATCGGGGAAAAGTCGCTTACACAAAAATATCGATATCTCCGTTAAAAATAAACGAATTTCAACAAACTATGGCTTGTTGGAAGGCTATTATCGTGTGAAATCCAAATCTCAAAACATATTTTGTTTACAAGCACAATTGTGATAGATATTGTAAATGTGAAAATATAACTATATATGTATAACTCAAAAAGTAAACATTCGATCTCAAAAACATTCAATAGCGTTCAGGGCGACGGGGAGAACTTTCATTTGAGAATTTGATCAAAATTAATTCATCTCTGAGACATCGACCTCTTTGTTGACAACACACATACAGACACACACAGGCATTTGATCAGTTCGTCGAACTGAATCGGTTGTTATTTGACACTCGACCCTCCGGGCCTCGGAAGTGAATTCTATACCTATTTTTTATAAACTTGTTTTACGTTTCGTCTTTGATTCATCAGTGCGTAGCAGTTTTGTTGGACTGCTACCATGACCAGGTGGCTCAACATAAACGTCTGCCTAGTGGTTTATGTTGAGCCGCCTGGTTGCGATAGCAGTTCAATATAAACTGCTACGCACTGATGAGTCAAAGACGAAACGTAAAACAAGTATGCAAATGGGTATGTGCACCGAGCACAAATTTGGGGGTTGAAAACTAAGCTTTATTCCTTTCTCTTTCGAAAGGTGTTAGAATTGCTGAAAAACCTGACTTTCGAACGGAGCCTCGGAGACCCATAGTGTTTTACCGTTCAATTTTTTTCAGAGATGGCTGAACCGATTTCAACAAACTTAGGCTCGTTTAAAAGCTACTGTCAGCCCAATGATCAAGTTCGAAGATTAAATGGCTGTGACTTTGGGTGCCGGAGATATGATGATATAAGTGATGTAACTGACAAAACGCGTTGTTTGTTCACCGCGCAAGTTTCTAGAAGATGGCTGAGCTGAGTTAGAAGTCTATCAGTTCCAAAAGCTCAACTAAATTTAACTATCCTTCATCTACATCGATATCAACGTTCTTGTGATCCTACTATAGAATAATTGAGTACCTTTAAAAGAAAATTGAACATAGATTCACTGAACACTCAATCCATATTCTAAATATTTCTATAGAATCTGTCCTCTACCAGTTCCAGCTCTTAAATAGGGATCTCGAATACTCCCTGCAAACAGTGGATAAGATCAAGGCCGACAACTTTTCCAATTTTGTGAGTCCTATTGATATCTCATGGAAATATGTGCATAGCACAAGTATTGTCTTAAGATAATATTACTGAAACAAATTATGATGAAATAAGGACATTCATTAGCAAACTTGACCATCTACAAAACGCTCATTAGACTGGTTGTTCTTTATGGCCACGAGACCTGGACTATGTTGGCAGAGGACCAACGCGCCCTTAGTTTTATCGGAAGAAATGTACTGAGAACCATCTATGGCGGAGTGCAGATGGAAGATGGAACGTGGAGACGGCGTATGAATCACGAATTGCAACAGCTGCTAGAAGAACCACCCATCGTACGGACAGCTAAAATCGGACGTCTACGATGGACTGGGCATGTGATAAGGATGTCGGACGACAGCCCAGTAAAAATGGTTCTTGAATCTAATCCGGCCGGTACAAGAAGAAGAGGAGCACAGCGAGCAAGGTGGATCGATCAAGTGGAGGGTGATCTCAGAAGCATCCGTGACTTGAGTGGCTGGCGACGAGCAGCCATGGACCGAGTTATATGGAGACGTGTGCTTGATACAGCAAAGGACACCCCAGGCCTGTAGCTGTTAGGTAAAGTAAGTATTTGCAAACTTAAAAACGTGAAGACTCCTAAGAATTTTGAATAATTTTATTAAAATTTTTCCTGATGTTCACCCCGATGCTGCAATCCGACGGATTTGTGATACGAACGAATCTACACTTTCGTTCGAGTTCGAATTTTGCATTCTTTATTCCGTTCGACTTGTATGATTCGATCGACTCTCGTTCGGGAACACTTGAAATTTCGAACACTATCCATCAAAGCTGTCAACACTACTTACACGTTTTATATTATTTATATTATTCATTTCTTAGTAAACGAAACCGTCACACTTGTATAAACAAGTTAGAACGATTCTAAACCGAGCAGAAGTCGCACGTACGCAAGTCGATCGAGTAATGTTCGAAAATTTAACAACTCGAACGAATGATATTCGAGTTCATACCCAACTCGAACGGAATGCAGAATGGAAATTGCACATTCGATCGGAATATTTCGAATCGATCGACGTACAGAATAGGGGTGGTTACCTTGAGACTTTAAAACTGCTGTTAAACCCTTAAAAATCGTTGGACAAGACATGGGGTTCAATTTCCAATAATATTCAACATAACACATGGATTAATAAGTCCCGATACTAACAATGGAAACAACATTTTTTCGCAAATTTTTTTTTTATTCATCAACATAATCACCTTTTAGGGTGATACAATGGTTCCAACGTTTTTCCAATTTTTCAATACCATGTTTATAAAAAAAATTATCTTTCGCTTCAAAATAAGCTTCAGTTTCAGCGATGACCTCCTCATTTGAGCCAAATCTTTTTCCCTGGAGCATTTGTTTAAGATCAGCAAAGAGCCAGTAGTCACTGGGGGCTAAATCTGGCGAGTTTTGGGGGTGGGGAAGCAGATCAAAGCCCAATTCGTTCAATTTCGCCATTGTTTTAATCGACTTGTGGCAGGGTGCATTTTGTTCCATCGAAAGCAATCGTGGCACCCACTTGGAAAAAACCTTTTTCATGCTCAATTTTTCATGAAGGATAGTAAATACACTGCCATATGATATCTGTGTCATCTCAGCAATCTCACGGAGCTTCACTTTACAATCTTTCATTATAATTTTTTCACTTCACTCACATTTTCCGGTGTAACGGCTTCCACAGGTCTACCCGAGCGTTCCGCGTCATTTGTGTCGGTACGACCACGTTTAAACTCGGCGAACCACCGACAAATCGTTGCTTTTGATGGACAAGAGTCCGGATAACATTTTTCAATCCATTGTTTCGCTTGCACGGTGTTTTTACCCATTAGAAAACAATGTTTTATCAAAACACGAAACTCGGTTTTTTCCATTTTGTATACAAACTACAAAACGACTTTACTCCAACCTCGATAACTCAGCTGTTTCTGGTCGGATCGACTTCAAATTTTGACCCGTTTCAAGCAAAGGTTAGTACTCTAGGAAGACGTGGTTACTGAGAGGATGCCTTGCCAGCCAAAATGAATCACACAAACAAAAAGCTTGTGGAAGCAATTATATTCCACATATACACAGATGGTACAGTGTGCTGGTTTTAGCGTCTTCATGAAGCACAGAAGCCGTGAGTATAATTTTCTATCTCGTGATCTGAACATCGTTCCTCTCACAAAATAAATCATGCAACTATCTTCACGAGTCTGGATTGTGCTGAAAACTGAATACAAAAAAAAAACCGCATAACTCTGAAACTTTGCATAAAAAAACCGCAGAAAGGAAACCGCATACTCTGAAAATTCGCACAAAAAAAACGCATAAAAAAGACCTCAGGTATTCAGTTTTCACCAACATACTGGCTTTTAACTGTCGAATGTTTTTGCGAGATTCGAACGCTAACTGCCTTTAGGTTGCATAAACTTTAGCATATCACTTATTTAAATCTCAACAAATTATTCCTGGCTTTTCAAGTTCCCATCTACAAATGAAAAATTAATAAGCATAGTAAGCACATAAACAGTTACATTGAATTGACAGATCGTTTGCTCGTTTGGAACTGGTAGCTGTCATTCCAAACGAACAGCTGTCGCCACTCTGATTATAGTCACTCTAACTTACACTAGTATAAATGTAACAGTACAGTGAATTTTCTCCAGTCCAGTGAAGATAGTTGCTTGCTATGAATTACGGGGATAGACATTATCTCTTCTCGAGAGATGATGAAACAGTTGTATGTTTGAAAATTTTTCGCTATCTTCCATTCTCGTGCATGGACAGCCATTCCAATGAAATAACAAGGTTCACGATTCTTCAAAAGCAACACACTGTTAAGAATGTATACTCATCTTCACTGCTTCGTTCATCCAAACCCTGCTGAAGGTTCTAAAATCCTAACATTAGCTTTAGAATCCTAGAAAGCGTTTTACAATTATTCGCCTATTTTCAATATTTAAATTCGTCGGTGAGAGTTTATAAATTACATTCTCAATGTAATCATGATCGGTCATGTCTCGTACACATCAGAGTAATTTGTGTTATGTTCTAGTAATTAAAACTGCTGTGACATATCATTACACGTAAGAAAAACACGTATCTTGTTTTATAGTTCAACCTAAAAGTGAAGAAACATTTATTTCATATTATGTCTTTTAATTACTCTTGTTGTTTGCCTTATTTCATGTTTTTGTTTCCTTCTCTTTTTATTTTTTTTGTGTTGCTCAATTGATGTTGTCGTTTGTTTGTGTTTGTGTAGTTCTTTCTGGTTTCGGTATCATTACGTTGCCGCTGTTGCTCTAGTTTTGTCTCGCACTTGCAGGCAACCCGTGGCCGTAGCTACTTTTGCTGTAGGGTTTCAATTGTAATTGTCTGATATTTTATCCTTTGCTATTGATGTTGTCACTTGATAGCTTGCTTCTATTAATTTTAGTATATTTGCTTCGGTAAAACTTCGGGATGGTATAGCGCACGAATACTCAAAAACGGAGAAAGAAAATTGTTCCGGAAATCGAAAAGTATAGAATATGTTATAGCATGTTGGCGTTCCCGGTTCATACTAGATTTTGCTTTTTTTATTTTCTGGAAATTGAAGTTGTTTTTAACCAGTAGTAGAGATTTTTTTTAATAATCAATTACAAAAAATAAACTTTCTCATTCGCAGAATTGTTTTCCTACAAGATTTGTTTGTCATCTAAGAAGTTGTGGCTTTATGCGTGGGGTTTTAGTTCAATTTCCTCTACTAATATATGCTACTCGTTCGCGCTGACGACATCGAATCTCTCTTCCTAAATTTATGTGAAACGAGGAAAGTTGGAACAAATTATTCAACACACGTCAGACCAAACAAAATATTATAACAAGTTAGGAGACCATGTATGTTACGAATATCCCGTTGCTTGCGTTTTTTCACTAATAGTTGCTTTTATTTTTATGTACCAGATAAACTTTTGGTGATGAGTAAGTAGATCGTTTCTTGCGTTAAGGACACTGAAGATTTCTTTTCCCGTTGGTCTGAGTTACGAAAAACGACAAAATAGGTGGAAGAGTTCTTTTGTTTCTGATGTTATTCTTGACTTAAACTTATCGATGCTATAAATTTTCTTCAAATTTTATGTTTACTTTAGCTAGATGTTGGTTTTCTATACCTTTTGTTATACGAAGGATTTTGTTTGTTTTTTTTTCACTAGATGATTAACCTCGTTCCTTAAATGTATCTGATTCTTTCAAAGTGTGTTTTGTAAGGTAATAACAGTTTTTAAACGCGTTTTCAGTTTATAGGTTAAAGAGAGTTTGGAATTTGAAGAAGGATGTTTTGTTCTTTGCTATCTCGCTGACGTAAAACACACGAAAGGAAAGGTTATAACCTATAAAATGGCGCCCGACTGTTATAGTCCTACTTTTTATAAACTTGCTTATCAATTGGATGGTAGCTGCTTCGTTTGTTTCCGATATCATTTACTTTGACGAAAACAATACGATTTTGGTGGGAGAAAACTTTGTTCTATCGAGGGTGCTGATTGTTTGCTGATTTTTTTTTTGTCTTTAGCCTTCGAACTCACATAGGGACAGTGAACACACCAGTGAAAGATGACAGTTTCGAATGGGCCTTAACCTTTAGGGTAGTCCAACCGCGGGGTGATGGAAATGTCACACGAAATTCGTTGCTTGCGTTGCTTGATTTGCTAACGGAATCAGTTGGTTTGTTGTTCAGCTGTTAATCAGCACCCTCACTGTTATGCGTTACGTTTGTTTTGACAGTTCGTGAGGAAGAGTAGAGCTGTCGTAAATCACGCTCTTACTGTGGAACGAAAAAGCTACTGAGTTAGGAACCCCACAGGTAGCAGGTAGTGACAATCAGAATAACAAACCACTCTCATGTGTCAAACGCGTACCATATCATAGCGCCATGTCCACTCATAGCTAACTACGTATTTTCCAAAATTATGTTAGTATTTGATGTCTCGTTACTCATTTCGATTCTTGCTATTCTTTGCTAACCCATTTATAAGCTTCGAGTCACAGAAAGAAAAACTAGTTTAAACAGATGTAAGTTTGTTTCTCGTTTTCTCCAATGCTTTGCTTTATTTGTTTTATACATATATACCTTTTTCGTTAATTCATAAATGGTTGTTTTGTTGTTATATTTTTTTGTTTTGTTTTACTTAGGTAGTTTTTCTTCATTCCATCATAATATGCTTGTTCACTTTTACAAAAAGATTCTTCAATAGAAAATTTATATTTTATCGCATTACTTTTTCATACGTACTTCTAACTTTTATAATCAATAGCAAAATGAATGCGAAAAAATAACAAAATGAACCAGGGATACGGAAAAAGTCACACCGTTTCGCGTGTGTTCTTTTCTACGTGTGTGTGCAATTTGGTGAAAGATTGCTCATTGCACAGTGTACATATATGTGTTGGTTTTGCATTTCTCTCAGCGTGTGTGTATATATGAGCTAGCATTTATATTAGACAATATTTTATCAACGACGAATGAGGATTGCCAGCGCTGTTTTCAATTGATTTAATGCATCGCCTTTGCCAACATTTAAAACGAGAAGGCAAGAACGTGCACGGAAAAGATGAAAAATGCGTGAACAAATGTAGTACGGTACAGTAAATTTACGCATTTTTGCATCAATTTTCAAAAAATCTGTATCTTTTTGTTTTTGTGTTACTAACGAATTCCTCGTTTTCTCTCAAAATGTGGGTGTGTTTTAGGATGTGTGTTTTGCATCGAAGATTACTCTTTCTGTGTATGGATAAAATCAAAGACAAAAATTACACATAATAGATGGATTTTTGTTACTTTATACTTTAATATGTTTACTTTTTTTCCATTATTAATTTTACTCTCATCTAGGTACACTTAATGTTTAAATGTTCTTTTTTCACCGTTAGAAGTAAATGCTGCAAAAAAAGTGAATTTGTTGTTGTATCCGGGATTTGAGATTTTCAAATTGTATATACTGCTTTGTTTTGCTCTTAGTGTCATTCGATTACTGTACTGTGTAAATTTTTCTTTGTTTCACTGTGTTTCCTCTATCGCTCTTTCTGTCTGGTTCTTTCTGACCCAAGCTGCTTTGTTTAGTCTGTTCTTACCATTAGTTCGCTCCGAAGACCAAAAATTTCCAAAAGTTCAACAAGTGAATTCGCTCTTTACACCCGCTCCTCCAACCAAATTGCCATCACGTACCAACGCTAGGGAGAGGGGTGTTTCTAATAAAAAAAGCCAAGGGTTCCGGTCGCATCGAAAACGAAGTATCGAACCGTGTTCCATAATCGAACAACATGAGGCACTTCCTCCAGATTCACTCGCTGTTGGAAGTGTCAACCTGACATATCTATAAGCGCCAAGACTACCGACCCCGCGATACAAAAAAAAAGAAAACACATTTTATTTTGTTGGTTTTTCTTGGATCGAATGACTATGAATTATAATTTTAATAAATAGCAATGCACATCCTTTGTTTGAGTATAACAATACAAATCAATGTTGCATGTGTTTATGTTTTATTCTCAAAACAACTGTTCTGTCTATTGAAAACTGCGCATGCCAAACTAAATTTTTGCTTCTCTTACAATTTTTTCACCAAACGATTCAACTTCAATTATTGCAATAAAAAGTGGAAAATGTTTCTTATCTTGTCTCTCAAAACCTATATCATATCTTCCATCTAATGAAAAAGATACTATCCCTTCATGCTCTATCGATTACTTAGTTCGCTTCAAACAAACACAAAAGAAACGGAAGGTCTCGAAATTTGTGTTTTTATCTGTTTTATCGCTCCCGGTTCACAATCTGGAAAAAGTTTTTTTTTTCGTTCGACACCGCCGATGGAATTGTTGTCTATAAGGGGATGGGGAGATGGGGATCGGCACAAACGCATTCATGTAACAAAAACCCTTGGCGGCAGCGTTTTTTCGACGCATTGGAAACGCACAATCTGAGCGCGGTGGCCAGGTTTGGTGGTTGTGTTTGCTTGCCACACGGCGCTCGCAATTTCTGCTGAATGAATTCCCGAATGATATTCATCATACTTTCAACTAACCCATCTCACATCGCTCGCGAGTTCGCCTCCATGCGCCTGTCAACACTCTGTCCTCTGTTCTCACGCCATAGAGCCTAAATGTTTGCCTTTCCCTGCCTTCTCTCGTTCTTTTAAATTTATATTTATATTGTATTTTTACAAAAATTTACACAAATAGATTAAGGATAGTGATTAACTTTAATTAATGTATTTTTTCTTTCTTCTTTTATTTTTCTTATTTAAAATTGTGTTGTTACAATTAATTTAGGTTATTTTTTCCTTACTTTTTTGCATTATTTTTGTCCTTTTTTTCTCTCTTGTTTTTTCTCGTTTAATTTAATTTAATGTTAATCTTTACTTTTATTTTTTTTCTCTTGTTTTTTTTTTTAAATCCATATCAATAGCGTTGCGCAGCTGGTGTTGCGCGTGGCTACAGTCTTCTGTATAAACAAATAATAGAAAGGCGCAATTTTTCGACCTGTAGCTCACTTCGATGTCATCATTGTTACGAATTCTGCAAATAGATGAGAATAAAACAATTCAATTAATATTTAATATAAATTTGGATGGTTGCTTCGTAATTTAATCGATGAATCACACAAATGATCACTCGTTTTCATCGATGTTCATAAGAAGAATCTTAGAATTCGATGAAAACGCGTTGAACATTGGTTTACTTTGAAGAAATTCAACGAGGAACTTTTTAGAACCACCGAATAGATACTTTCTGGGACAGTATTTAACCCATTATGTCATTTTTTAAAACATGTTCACTGTGGAACTACCCATTAGCTTCAAGATAACAAAAACAGCACACAATTTAATGCTAACATTTGTTTTATATTTATTTACAATCAACAGACACAATTTGGTCCTAATGATAATACCTAATAATAATATGAAAATTTGTATATGACACAAATCTGGGTATGACCCAGATGAAACACGGTTGAACGATCTCTGTAAACCAATAACAGAGCCGTTTGCGCCATAGTTGATACGTCGTATAGGAAGTCGAAAAAAAATACTGTTGCGGAGAGCTCTGGGTCGCACATTAATATTAACTTCGTTGAACAAAACGGGACAGTCAATACTACCGTTGAATATATTTTCTATTATCAAAGCGCGTGATAATTTCTGTCGCACTTGTAATGTGTCGAGACCGATTAATAACCCACGACTTTCATAATTGTAATTTTGTAATTTTGTAATTTATCAGCCCACAACCTGGCAGACCGTGTCCGCCCATCTGCTTGAGTGAGGTTCACTTCAAGCTGGCTGTGAGCCTACTAAAGCCTGACCGTTGATATGCACTAGACCGTATAGCACACCGGCTTCCTCCACCAGCAGGCGCTGCTCTGAGTCCCACTGGTTTCAGATACATTAGGTTAGGGATAGTGGAGATAAATAGGGAAATATAGCATTTAGAAGTTTACTAACTACTACTAACTACTGTCTTTGTGGCTGAAAATAAAGCGTACGGAACAATAATAATAATTACAATAATAACAATAATAATAATAATGGTAATAATAATAAAGTGACATTAAAAACAATAGTGCACTTACCCCTCTCTCCCCACCTTACCTCAGCTTAACAAAGGTCAAGTTATCACTCAGTTACCACCTTTTCGTCGTTCTCTGGAGACGCCCCAGGGTTCTTCTTCCAAAAATTTCCTTGCTCTTAGGCCTTCGATGACAGTTCCTTATTTCAACATTCTCGTTTCATTGCGCCCCCACCATGAAATGAAATAAGATAAAATAAAGTCAGGTGTTAGTAAGTCTGTTGGATCATATGATGCAAGGTAAGGATGCGCATTCAACACCAGATTGTCCAGGGAAGCCACAGTATGTACACAATGGCACGATTGCTTAAAATGTCTTCACACCTGCCCTGATCAGTTTCGCCGTCAATGCAACCTGTATAACATCAGTACCGATATCGAACCGGATCGGAAGGTTTGAAACTTCCCCAACGGTTCATAAGATGTCAATCCGCTCCTATTCCTGATCAGAGATGCCAGAACCGCAGATATGTCTGTAAATCTGCAAATTTTACAGACTTTTGAAATTGTCGCGACCTTTTTTCCAAGTTCGTTTAGTTATACATCATAGAGAAATTTCTGCAATATTTGCTAACAGCAGATTTGTTTTCAGATATACAGACTTTTGCAACGCTGTCTGAAGATATTTGAAATTTTTTTTCTGGCATCTCTGATAATAATAAGTCCACTTTTTGAATTTAATTCACCTGTTCCGGACGAATGTGATATATTAATCACCCCCATTCTGCATCCCGATCGAGTCGGACCCCGTCAAACGAATGTAAAAACCTGCACTCTGTAATTCGATCGAGTTATGCCTTTGTATGGAGAACTCGATCGAGCTACAGAACGCAAAACTTCACACCCGATCGAAACAATCCGACTCGAACAGAACACAGAGCCGGGGTGAATAAGCATCCCAATTGCATCAGTAATGCCTGAAACAACCCAATGGCCCATTGTCAATTTCAAGCAGTATCAGTCATGTCAACTCTGTGATAAATACAGATGATATAATAAATTCGTTTTACCGTTTTAAGCGAACGATCGATCTCGGTATGATCCGACTTGGTCAACACGAAGTGTAAATTGACTCCCACCCTCATCCGCCAAGCAGGGTACGCGCCCTGTAGTTTATCATCCTAAGCTCAGGGCAATAGGATAGTTACTATTAATAATATAAAATTTATAATTTTGTTAATAAAAGTTTACATGTTGCACACTTCCCACGTTAAGAATATTAGCAACAGTCACAAAGTGGGTTGATAATCGAGACATCTATAGTAAGATGTTAGTTCCTTATCAACAGTTGCACTCTGTCCCACCGCTTGCTAATACTCCGCACCTCCTCATTCTGCTAAAAACAGGAGTCACCAGTCATCATTTGACACCGTGTAGGCATGAGGTCGGGGCTTGTGACGACCAGAGCTAAGTCAATCAAACTGCCGATACAAACAGTAAGATATGATATTTGTCGCTCCTTCCAGGATGTCGTGCACCTTTGACCCCCAATAACCCACGACTTTCATAACGTTTAGAAAAAATTTCTAACAGTGGTTTTGCGTTTCCCATAATCTTCAACACATAATATCATAATCTTCAACACATGATATCAGTTCATTTGATTCAAATTTTTAAACGTACGGGTTATAACGGGCTTTTATTGCTTTGAAAGGTGTCAATCTTCCGAAAGTCTCAACAGTTTTTTTTTTGTTTCAATTATAGAGGCTTTAACATCTTAGGTCATTCGTCTCTTCGGACCAGAAAATCTTTCTGACCCTATGTGCGGGGTTGGGAATCGAACCCAGGCGGGCTGCGTGAAAGGCATCGACTATCCAATCACGCTATACCCGTCCTCTCTCAACAGTTTTTTGGTTCAGCTCCAGAATTCAGTTTTAAAATCTGGAATCCAGGTCCCAAGAATTAAGTTCCAGTTCCGTAATTCATCTTGGATTATGAAACTTAATTGTGGATTGTAATTCTGGTACTAAAATTCAGATTAAGACAAGAATTCAGGTTTCACTTTCAAAATTACGCTCCAGAATGCAATTCCAGAACTCAGATTCAGAACTTCGTCCCAAATAAAGGTCCAGTACTCTGAAACAGAGATTGAATTATGAAACTTGACTCTAGAACTGAATCTATACCCTGGATCATGGAACTAATTTTGATTCACTTGATTCAAAAAACTGAGTTTCCAAACTCGATTCTTGAACTGGATTCTGTATTTGAATTTAGAATCTGAATTTTGGTATTAAAATTCAGACTAAAAACTCGACTCAGACTAAAAATTCACGTTTCGGAATCTAGAATTCTGAAACTGACACAGAACTCCGGAACTTGATTCTAAGCCTGGATTCTGGAACTCAATTTCGAACCAGGACTGTGGAACTGAATCGTGGATTGAAATTCTGGTTCAGACCGGAATCTAGTCCTAAAATTTCAAGTACAAGTCCAGAATTCAGTTCCTCAATCCAGGTCAACCGGTTATGTCTCTACATTAGTTCTGGAACTAAAATTCAGGTTGCGTCCAGAATCCAGATCATGAATTCTGTTTAACTGTTCAGTTTTAGATCTCAGCTCCATCATACAATTCCACAATTTAGTTCAGGAATTCTGTTGCAGAATTCAGTTCATAAATTCAGGTTATATCTCTTGCATAACCCACTCGTTTTTTTTATTGAAATAAACAAATATACAATACAGTTAGAAATATATCAGTTTTATTAGTATTCACGTCAATCTGGTTACACCTCTGACGTTACCCATATCTTTTTTATTATTTTGCTTATTGTTTTGTCCTCACATATGCAGAGCAGTTTACATTGAATTTCAACATAATGCATAACTGAAAAGTTACATCAACTCTCCATTTGCGTAACGGTTTGTTGAACTGCTAAGTGGCATAACAGTTCAATGTAAACTGTTATGCTTTGACGAATCGAAGACAAACCATCAAGACAAATAATAAAAAGTAAGATGGGTAATGTCAAAACATAATCAAATGATGCGAACACGAGTAAAAATGATTGTTCAAGTTCTTCGAGTTGGATTTGGGCTTACCATATTACTGGTCCAAGTCCAGTTCGAGATCCTGGTCTAGGTCCAGAAACTGGAATTAGATCGGTCCTTGCCGTATTATTGCAGCTGGTCCCGAAATATGGCAAGACCTGATACGGATTCGGTTCCAGTTCCAAGATCTAGATCAGTAATACGGTAGGTCCAAATCTAGGTGCTGGTTCAGGCCCACGGCCTGGATCTGAACCTTCAACTAAAGGGTAAGTCTAGGGTCAGGTTAAGATGGTTTCTGGACCAGACTCTAAACTCTGGACCTGGTTTTGTTTAACTAAATTCTAAAGCTGTATTGTGGATTTGAAATCTGGGTCTGGATTTCGTTACTGAATTCCGAACCAGAATTTTGGAACTGAATTTCGGACAAAATTTACAAATTACAAAATCCAGGTTCAAAATCAAGTTCCAAAATTCTGGAACTGAACTTTGGCATTGAATTTTTCGACCTGGATTCGGGAACAGAACTGGGGAATTGGGATCTGGGCCTAAATCGAACAAATTGACGTGCATAAAACGTCCTGCCCAGTCCACTGAAACTAAAGACTAAAACGAATTAAATACGAATCAAAACTTTACCACTTCTGTCTACCCAGAAGGTGGTGTGAAAAAAATGTCACTCAGTAATCAAAACCGTCATCCGAGCACGATAAATCAAATACGAGTCAAACATTTAAGAAAACAATTTTGGTTTTGCATTAAGACACTAGAAGCTGCCGTGAACTCAGTTTTAATGTTTTATCACTGCCAACGAGAAACAGACCGAGAGGGAAGATAGAAGTTTGAAATTGCGAACAAGTTGTTTTCATGTTCCGCAGTATTCCATTGAAATAATTTCTGCCATTTGTAACTTCCACATGTACCAAAGTATCTGGTAGAGCATCCCCACGCTAAGAAGGTGGCGGGCTCGCCACCCAATCATGAAACCATGAAATGTATTTTATTCGAAACTCGTAACTCAATTTTTCCTACCATGCACCTTTTGAATCAAATGACAATGTGATAGATTAATTGATTGGTAAAATGCTGACATTGGGATAACAGCACTACTAAAATTGTGTATTCGATTCAGAGCAATATTTTTTTAAATTTGAAAATAATTATGTTCATCGATAAACCGATTGACAGACAAATGATAGCATAGTACTAGGACTAGTACGGTTACATCTTATATTTTTCTGTACACATCTATATTTAAATTTATTTAAAAGGTATATCATATTTACAAATAAAATCCGTTTTCCAATCTATCAATATCAATTTGCACAAATCTACCCTTCTAAGGGTCATACAGAATGATTCAACTGTTGAAATTTGCGGATCGGAAGTGAAAACCATCATTGTAGAGATCCGTCTGCAGTGCGATCTTCGCACCAAACAAATCAACATTCAACGTTACAGAAAAACGCACCGGGCAGTATTTTATATCATAGAGTGTGGGGTTCTCTATGATTTAAAACACTGCCCGGTGCGTTTTTCTGTAACGACCCTTCTGGAAGCCTGATATGAAACCCCCATACAGCATTTTGATAGTTTCCTTCGTTGAAATATCCAAATATTTCATCAAAATTCAGTATGTTACTGTTGTTGCAAAAGTTAGGACAGCCCATTTGACAAAAATCTTCCTAACTGCCTGGACGATCAGTGAATACGAACCTACTGGATTTTACATCGACATGTATTACGCGGATCGAAGAAAAGTCACAAGTTGATGCCATCTACACCGATCTAAAAGCTGCATTTGATCGAATAGATCATGGAATACTAATAGCAAAATTGTCTCGATTAGGCGCTTCGAGAACGTTTGTAAAATGGTTGAGCTCTTATCTATGCGACAGAGTACTACGTGTGCAGCTTGGCTCTTGTACTTCTTCTCCGTTCACGAATAAATCGGGTGTTCCTCAGGGCAGTAACCTTGGTCCACTACTGTTTGTGCTGTTCTTCAACGATGCTGCTTTACTACTTGGCGTCGGATGCAGATTGGTTTACGCTGATGACTTAAAGCTGTACCTGGCAGTCCGTGCTGTTGAAGATTGTGTCCATCTTCAGGAGCTCCTAGATATTTTCGTAGACTGGTGTCGACGAAACTTTTTAATAATCAGTACCGTGAAATGTCAAGTTATAACTTTTCATCGCAAAATAAATCCAATAGTATTTGACTATCAAATTGATGGACAAACGCTTGATAGAGTCGAATTTGTCAATGATCTCGGAGTTTTGTTGGATGCTAAACTCACCTTTAATCTACACCGATCAACTTTAATTTCCAAAGCAACACGGCAACTCGGATTTATTGCAAAAATTAGTCGGGACTTCAAGGATCCGTATTGTTTGAAAGCGTTGTATTGCTCATTGGTGCGTCCACTAGTTGAAAATGCGTGTTTAATTTGGAGTCCTTACCAACTGGTTTGGAATTTACGGATAGAACGTGTACAAAAGAGATTTATTCGATTTGCTTTGCGGGACCTTCCCTGGCGGAACCCACTGGATCTCCCACCGTATCCTGACCGTTGTCGCCTGATTGGACTGGAAACACTAGAGCGACGTAGAAAAATACAGCAAGCGTTACTTGTGGCTAAAGTGATCAATGGCGATATTGATTCACCAAAATTATTATCTCTCCTTGACTTCCGTGCTTCTCAGCGATCTCTACGCTCGACGAGTCTACTTCAACCAAGATTTCATCGTACTACTTTCGGACTACATGAACCAATGACAGAATGTATACGTGCATTTTCCAAAGTTGAGCATCTGTTCGAATTTGGGGAACCATCGCATAAGTTTGCACAAAAGTTATCAAGTGTTTCTTTTTTATAAATTGACCGTTTGTACCTTTTTCCTTTCATTTAGACTATTATTTGTCAGATGAATTATTTTAACAAATAAACAAAATCACGAAACAATAAAGCCCCTCATAAAATTGCTTCAATATTGAATCAAACCGCATTGTTAGTAGTTCTGCTGCTGGACGGGTGAGAAAAGTAAGCTACAAGCACTTCCCTGGCCCATATATGTAAATTGAGGACTTTTCGACGCGTTTTTACACGGATATTTTTAAGCGAATTTTTCTAGTTATTCGTTTTTTTTTGTCGTAGAAAAGCATAAAACGTCCCCAGTCGTTATTTTCTCAAACAAATTTTTGCGAGACAACACCAGATCTCAATGTTTCATGAATTTTTGAAGACATTTGGGAGCAACAAAAAAAAATCTATAGTTTTTCGGTTCCGGCATGCTTCGCTTTACTTGGTCACCACTGCATTCAATTATAGTCACACCTCTATGGAAACCCATTCAATAGAAAACACACACACACCGCACCGCAAGTATATCTTCACTTTCTGCTTTGTGTCAGACGCTGATGTGTGATTTTGTTTTTGTCTGTTTGCAGCCTATCGAAGAAATGGTAACCTTCTTCGATTCTTTTCAGAATCCACAGTATTTTACAAAGAACCAATGAAATTCTACTTGAACATGATATTTAAATAGTAAAACAATGTATCAATATGAATGTGCATTTTAAAGTGTTCTACCCCTTGTCGACAGCAGTAGGGTAACAGAGGTATTTTTGCCACTTCATATATTTTGGCCCACCTAACAGATTTTATCGATGTTAAGTAACTCATTTTGCATCAATTTGAAACTAATCACATTAAATTACCTATTGCGGAAGGGGTTTTTTAATATATTACAATATTTGGTGGATATTTTTATAAGATGGGCCAAAATAAAATCAATCCTAAAGTGGGCCAAAATACCTCTGTTACCCTACTACGTCAATTTCGCGGATATGTCTCTGACATTACCTACTCCAATTTTTTTGTCCGGTTCTTGCAAAAAACATGTTTCCACACTATTTTTGTACGATTTTAACACTCAATGTTTTTATCCGGATTTTGCGTTCAAAAATATTTCACCAGGTTTTCCCAACTAAATTGCTGTAATCCGGATTTGCATTCAGCAGTTCATTTGAAATAATTTCTTATTTTAGACAAGACGCTTAAATTGATACTGCAAGGAAAATCATGATAACACCAATATCCTTGAAATTATATCCACCAATGTAATGTGCGTAACGCTTCAATTTCGACCGAAAAAAAGATCAAATAGTTCATGATTCGAGAACTTTTGATCATGGTGTATAATCATAACATGAAAATACACTCTTATTCTGAAATCATGACTAATTTGAAGAACGGACATTCTGCCCGTGCATGCATTTACTTTTCCTCTCGGTATGTGTATTGTTTGTAGTGATGAAATGTAATAAAGTACGGTGACTAATGTTAGGTACACACATCCAAATTGCGACGGAGTACCTTAATTTTTTAATTATTCATGGTTACCTCACACAACGGGAAATTCAATCATAAAAGGCTGGCAGGATGTCACACTTCCGAATATAGATAATCGTTCGTATTAATAGGTTATGTGAATTTGGCAAATTTTATAGCTTTGTTTCCAGAACTGTACCGGTGCACCTATACTAAAATACGATTTATTGACGACAAACATATCATACCAAACAATTTGATAAGACGAAATAGTTTTCGTATTCACGTCCTCACGAACGTCCCGCAGTGCCGATTGATTCAATATTGAAGAAATTTTAGTTAGGGATTTTCTTTTTACGTGATTTCACAGTTAATATAGCTGAAGTTTACATCGATACAGACACAAAATTTGTTTTTACATGTTAATAGATGTAATATTGTGTCATCACTGAAGACATTACGGCATGTTTAAATTTACGTCAAGCATAAATTT
Organism: Malaya genurostris; assembly: GCF_030247185.1. Classification (NCBI taxonomy): domain Eukaryota; kingdom Metazoa; phylum Arthropoda; class Insecta; order Diptera; family Culicidae; genus Malaya; species Malaya genurostris. The sequence goes on from NC_080572.1 coordinate 39,430,355, forward strand.
CTTTTGTCTAAGAGTGTACCCAGTGGGTGCCGCAGAAATTAGTCGGACACATTATGAGATAGATTATCTCATATTAGTGTAAGCATAAAATACACAGAAGGAAGGTTGTTCGCACATCGACAACTAAGTTTAAATCAATATGAATTTTACTGCTAAATTAAGTACAACTACTTATTGATCGTTTGCCGTTTGTTTCTGCACTTAGAATCTAAATAAGTGATCCAAACCAAGTATGTACTTATGATGATTGCTTTTTTAATGACAAGAATGAACAGTATGGCAATTTAGATAAAAACATTCCGATAGAGGTAATTAATGAGGAAAGAAAATACGCTGTATTTGCAACAGTACAAAAGAAAGACGTGTACTTTCGTGAAATACGTTTTCATTATTCGTGCATGGACTGAATAAATCAACAACAACAAACGATTAATCGATTTGTTTTGGGAATCGTACATTACAATAATCAATCAGTCAGCTAAGTATGGCTATGCATCAAGATCACCGACATGAAAACTGTATTCCGCACAATTACTGGTTCGAGTTAATGTAGTTTCAACCGGTCAGCTTGATTTCTCAATGTTTCGGGTGCTTTTCTGGTTTTGATTGATTCTGTAGAAACTCGATAGTAGACTAGTCTGGATCCCATCACATGCTGCTATTGGTGTTACTCAAATGCAATAAATCAATGTCTTTAGCTGAGAGACAGAAAACGGAGCCGAATGAAGTACACACACACACTAGTAGCACAGCCAAGATCCTCACGTCCCGATTAGATTGATTACACACCTCACATTAAGAACAGGTGTGGGTTTGTGTCCTATTCATAATCATATTGCAAAAGTACGTGTGGTGCATGAGACAGCAAAAATGAGTGTAGCAGCTGCAGTGAGCGTAGCATTTCTTCAAGTTGGGGTTGAATTACACGTAGTATATTCGATGCTTGTAAGAATATTATTAATAGCTAAGGAATCCGTAGGGCAGTTCCAAGTGGGAATTCAAAACAGTCAACGACACATTCGTTAGATATCCGACTCTTTTGATATGTACTCGAAAAACATGCAACGCTTTCTTTTGTGTATAGCTTGTTTAAAGTGTAATGATTACAGGTCGAGAATCAGTTGGAAATCGACAATTCGACCGTTTCTCGTGTGGTAAAATCGTTCTAAAGGACCCAGTTGCAAGCAGAAGAAATGCAACCCCGTGAACGCAAGGACGACAAGGGGTTCCGTATGGGTTTTTCCAGCAGCCAATGAAACGGGCCGGATGTTTTCGAGGTAAGAAAATTTGCCTAACCGAACCGATCAGAAGAATACTGTGGTAAAATCCCGTACCCGAAGGCTGTACGGTGAGTGGTTGGTGCAGCCGAAATGCTTCGCAATAGACAAAGAGACGTACATGAATGCGAACGTCAAGTAGATCCCCGCGCAAGAAGAAGGTCGACAAAGCAAAGTGACAAAGCAAAGAGTGGTACGAAGCCTACGAAGTTTTATTTTGCCGAAGGAGACAAATCCTTCAAATTCGCCAGAAATTCAGCCTATAGGGAATTTCTAGACGATTATGAATTGTAACCTCTGGAAAACAGGACAGGTCTTTAAAAAACGGTAATTTGAAAAAAGAGTAAATGAAAATTGGCGCAAGTGTTACACAGAATCCGATTGATCGCGTTAAGTCCAAGATGCGAGCATTTAGCCTAGGAGAGGAGATTGAAAAAGCCAACTTTGCAAAAACGTAGCTTATATGTGTTTATTTATTTCTGAAAAATTTGAAAAATATTTCACTTGGGATAGTTTTGATGATTATTTTTGTCTGTAACATTTGTTTTCGAGTAGTGTCTTTATGCGCGAATGCGTTTTTTTCCGGCGTCTTTTACTTACTTCACTCAAATCGATCCCGAGTGAAACACCTCAAACATCAAAGATTGCGAAATAATATCCTTTTATGCTTCCTGTTTCAAGCAAGTGTTGGTAAACGCTTGAGAAACACTGCATATCTAACACGACAGGTTATTTGATAATAACTCAATTTTCTACCAAAGCTGACAATGTAAGGAAATTTGCTGACAAGATGTGAAGTAGCACTTAAAGCGACAGGATATAAAACACCCACTGAATACTTATCGAAGACCGCTGCGGGTCGATTTTGGGCACAGCAGTAGTAGCAGTTGTCGTACATCTTTGAAATGCACCAAGCATGACGTAATATCTGACGGCAGCCTTTTTTTACAATGCACTTCACGGGTGTACGGATCTGCATATTAAAACCCCTTTACCCCGCACTCTGACACTCCGGACACTACGAACAATTAAAGATTTTACCCCCTGCCATTTGTGTTGCGAAGGGTGATTGTAATGGAAAATTGATCGATTGTCCTTGCCGATAATTTCATACTGACTTGATACGATGATGCTGGCACAGGTGCATCCAACCAGAGGAAATGGAACGTGATAATTTTCCGTCTGAGGACTGAAATTGAACAGATTTAATTTCACTGATAAAGCGAAGACAATTTATTTCAATTTTGTTTACTAGTCTTTCTCGATTACAACCGGAAAGAACGTGAAATGCCATAAAAATGCATTACCGCTATTGTGATCGAAAAATGATGAAACGAACGACATCGGTATCTAATGAAATTAGGACTATTATTTAATTCCGTAATCAAAATTAGATTCTTAAGTCTCAGTATTTGAGATCAGATGTTCAATCGGAAGAAATCATGGAAAATAAACACTGCTGTAACATAGAAACAAGATAGATGTCAACAGATTATTGAACTTTTCTGTTTTTCGTCCATTTAGCGCGGATTGGGGATTTTAAGACACAACGGAACCATCTTGCCATTTTCTTGGGTAAATTAGATCACTGTTTCTTATGACTGAAAACTCGTTCATACCTTTTTTCTCGAGGGAGAGGCAGTCTCATTATCATCCAGCGAGACTAAAGGAGCACTATTGGTTCACTATTCGCCGCATCGTCCACTGATTCATCGTCGCACTTGCACGGTTTTGTATTATGGAACCCAGAATGAACAAAACAATCAAATCGCCTAATGTGAACGTTTTGCTAAATGAGATACCTGAATTAAAGACACTGGTTTCACGAGAGTATGTGCTATTGAGCATACAAATTCTCTTTCTCTTTGTAAATTGCCTATATTATCTGTGTGTAGAATACCACATGAACTAAACAATTAATTGCAATACATGCGAGCATGAAGAACTTGCTTCACACCATGCAACAAGAAACGAAGCAAGACCCTGCATCCAATGTTTGCAATGTAGGATTATGGAAAACATTTTCGAACACAAAATTTGCACTCCGAGACCAACTTTGCTTTGAGCTTTGAAAATCAATCCGTTTCTGAAACGAATAATTTCATGGGAATTTGCATTGTGTACAATGCTCTCAAAATAAATATTCGTCAAATTTAATGGTTATGAATCTAACCTCACGAAGCATAGTCTTCATGTTCATGTTCATGAACTTATGAACGAACGAAGCAGCATCCCTTGTTTTGGCTGCTCTATGAAATTTGCGCCCAACAGAACATAGAGAGCGAAATCTTTTGCCCATATTTTTGGCGGAAATTTCCAAGCCCTGCGCAGTTATTGATATTGTGGTGTTGGTTCGCGTCGACGTGGGGGTTGGTCTTGTTTTCATTTCGATTAACCGCAGTGTAAGGGTTAGTGATGATATTGACATGCTGTTGATTAGCGATCTACATGACCACTATCCATGGCGGTTGAAACCCACAAAAGAAGGGGATTGGTATCGTTTGGTTGAGCGTACCACTTGTTTCCAAAACCAAAACTTTTCAAGATAACATCGGATATAAACATTTCATACATTTCTAAGATATCTGACATGAAAAAGCGGTTGGGTAATGTCAGAAATGATTGGAAAATGTGAATACGAATGAAACTACCAAGCTCCCTTCGAACTGATAACTGCTTCAAATTGTTAATTTTTTTTGTGTTTTCAGTGTGGCGTCTTGTGAGAAAATTGACTAGTTGTGCACTACTAATGTGGTATGATAGCAGATGTAACAGTTCGTTGTAAGTGAAACCTTAAGATTGAGGAATGGAGTGTTTTTCAATACAATGAGATAACGATATACTTTCGGATGGGATTTTTATTAAACAAACAAATCTCAGAACTTAGCTGAGTAATTCTTTCTCTTCTTGAATCTGTGCAGTAGCTCATGTGCACGGAAAAGACACTAACACAACGACAACAGATAGTTGAAATTTAATGTCTAATATATATGAGATGCGTGTAAATATACGCAATTTTGGTGCGATTCAACCTGCTTTCATCGAACAAATGAAGATTCCAAAAAAAAAATGATTAAATTTGAATGGGGTTGGGGACGCAGTTCATTCCTTCAATTCAACCGGTTGTGCAGTGCACGAGGTGCACATGAGGACGAGACGCCACTGGTTTTCACTGCACGTCTGTCCTCAATGATGGTCCAGACATTATCAATACCATTTACGGGAGGACCAGTTCAAAAGGATGCCCGTCCTCTTTCCCGGCGTAACATTGTGGCTCCGGTGTTTAGAGTCATTATCCCTTCTGTTGTCAGATCCGAAACATATTTCCGGTCCTCAGAATTAATTGGCTGAACGGTTCCCCTAGCTATTTGGTGATTTGTGTCTTTCAGAGTTTTCCGTATTTTCATTCTCGATTGTGTTAGCAGCAGACTTTTTCAAAACTGATAAAATTATATATTGTGATCATTTTGGTATGATTGAAGTAACCAAATTCTTTAAAATAAAATAAGAATGAATCAGATCAAAGTTATGAAGCACATCAGCAGTAGTAATAGCAACAGCATCAAAAACCAACGGAAGCATCATCGTCGATCATTGAATCTATCAATTAGATATCCGATGTACTTTCAATGACGCATTTCGAGAGTGAGAATACATCCTGCAAGCTTTGCTTTGGGGATTACAGCATATCTATAAGAACATTCGTAAAGCAAGCACCAAATATCTTCTACCCGTTTTGCGCGTGATTTATCAATTGTGCAAATAAACATTCGCAAAAAGGAGAAGCTAATTTAAACAAACTGTCAGCCCGAACCAACTTTCACCGACTTTGTGACGAGAAATATTAGCTCGTGAGAAAAGAAACATAAATAAATCGCAATATTCTGCTCCAATCAATATTTATTTTGCGAACAACTTCTATTTCCCCGCTACTTCACTCACTTATCTTAGATTTTCACCATTTTCAGCAGTTTAGTCTGTTAGTTTTGCTCGAATGGAAGTGTCATACTACGAAAAGAGATCAGTTGTGAAAATACAAATCATGTGCCGACAACATCTGAATGGTCTAACTAAACTTGGCTGAAGGTAATGGGGCAAGTAACAGTGAACACCAGTCAAACTCAATTATCGGGGTATTTCTGAGAAATCGAAAACCTTTTTTCAAATTAGATTTGTTGGTAAAAATACATTCAAAGATTTTGTGTTGTTTGATCAATGTGGATTTAATTTAATATTGTAATCAATTTAGTTTGATTAATTGGAGCAGTATGTATTTCTGATTTTAGGTGACGCCAAATATTAACATTTATTACACGTTTCATGCGTCGACATAAAAACTCGTTAGGTAAATAAAAATTTCACGAAGAGTTGAAGCCATTTCGACGAAATTCCATAAGGCTATAGTCAAATCAGTCTTTTATGAGTAATAAAGAAACGAAATCTTGTGTATTTATGCATATGCAAACATAGAACCATCATGAGGGGACACTCAATTTTTCACAGAAATAGATTTGACATTCGCAGCATGGAAACTTGCTGATGTGTATCGTAATCTTCTCCACTGCTCTAGAAAACAAGTACTTTCGTTTGGCCTTCACTAACAAATTGGAGTTCAGAAGACTCACATAACGGTTTGTAATTTTTTACACTGGTAACCCGGTAAAACAGAAACCAGATATCAACTCAGGATGAAAATCAATAGCAGTTGATGGAATTGTAAGACCATTGGTTTTAATCTAAATAGGTGAAAGTCGGATGCGCCATCTATGAGCAATTGACGTTATTACCATTTGAGTATCCCATTGAACATGAGTTTAGGTATTTCTAAAACCGAAAATCAAGCAGTTTGAGAATTTGAGATCAATTAGTTAGTGTACAAATACTTCCAGTGTATCCGGAATCGGAAATCGGGGACCAGTATAGTAGTCAACTAACAAGTGCTGTTCGTAAGTAATTTTTTGTCTACACTGTAATTTACATACCTCATACCCCTACAAGAAGTTGGATTAAGATAAAATTCAATAGAAAGTTGTACGACAAAACAACTAGGTTTTCTGAAAGAAACTATTTTTAACGGCCATATACGAAATACCTGAGTACACATTTAACCCTATAACTTTAGAACCAGAAGTCGGAAACGAACAAAATTCAATAGCAAGTTCTAGAACTATGGAACCTTTCATTTGAAGCTCATGAAAATCGGTTTGGTGATCCTAAGATTATCTAGTGCAGTTGTTTCATTTTTAGCACACTATCCCGTCACTCCTTTCAGACCTTTCATTAGAATTTAAGTTTATGAAAATCAGCCCAGCCCAGGCTCTGAGAAAATCGAGTGCACTTTTTCCATTATTCGGCACATTTTACCCCATTCCTTCGGAACCGGAAGTCGAATCCGGAAATAAAATATCATAAGTAGGTCATGGAATCGTAGATCTTTGGGACTATGAGGACTATTTAAGTAATTTTCACATTCGATCTGATCATTCCAATTCAATCGAAAAGTACAATCTTCAAGGTTGAATAATTCGTGCATTCACACAACTCTCAATCGTTATAAATTTGTTCCGTGATTGCTGTAATTGTAGTAAACGGAGTCAATGGGCCGTATGAATAAAATGTAGTAAACACGTTTGGTATGAATAAAAAAACAAGTTCGAACAGGTTAATGCTACCATCGAATTTGAGTATTTATTGTACGCCGTATCGACTCGGAGCCGAAAAAGCTGGAATAATTATGTACAAAGCAAGAAAAGTACTTACTGCTGCAAAAATGCCACTTTATTTAATTTTTCTACTTCACTTTATCAGCAAACACACGAGTAGCAACCTCTTGAGCTACCTACCGAAAAATTGTAGTAAATACTACATGTTCGAACGTTGTTGTGTAGTAAAGTCTCTGCTTTTGACAAGAACGTGATCCACATGTAGCATTTACTACCGAAATTCGAGCATGCTACGTTTTATTCATACGGCCCAATATCTTTACTTCTTCCTTTAGAAAAATATTAAGTTTAATTTTGAATACAAATTGGCAGGGGACATGAATAGCGTGATGAGTCAGTCGATGCCTTTCACGGAACCCAGCTGGGTTCGATTCCCGACCCCCGCAAATAGGTGAAGAGGTGAATGACCTTAACATTAAAACCTCTGTAATTGGGACAAAAACATACAAATTGGGAATTCTGTTCTAGTGACAGAATAATTAGGTAAAAAACTAAACTAAATCGTCGGTAAAGTTCTAGCTTTTTTATTCAGTCTCTCTTAGCTAAAAACATTCACAACTACACTAATTTATCAATCAGTTTGATTGATTTTCCCATACTGTAACAAAAAGCATTCGAATCGAACTATTATTTCAAAACACTCACTAGCACCGAATTATGCGACCAGTTCGAGCAGGCAACCCGAGCTTCGCGAAATACGATCCCATCCACGTCAGCTGACTGACTGACAGTGCACGCTTTGCGATCGTAGTGTTATCCAGTTCAGTATTTATATATTTTATTCCTCTGTCTACTAGTTGGTATAAATTGTTTGTACGTTTGCTCAAACGAAATCATCACCGGGAAGGAATATGGAAGGTTGAGTTGGATTAGATTAACTGAACATCGAAAATCACCGGATGTTTGACAAATACTATATATTTTATTAGATCCCATCATCTCCATTGACATCATTCCATAATCGTACAGTGATTCCAGGAGGACAGGAAATTCGATTCCAGCACAAACATCCGCCCCAGCACGATTTGTTCATGTACGAATCGAAGCAAATGCCATTACATGTTTTAATTTTGGTGTATTGATGTATAACGAAATTTTTGCAAATTGTCTGTTAGGACTATATCGGACTGGAAGCACGAAATGTGACCATTCGTAAACTTGCTACTCTAAAAAGGAAGTAACAAATAGCTAAATTACTGCAGCCATCCAGCGATGGATTGGGAGAATATATGTTCCGAACTGCTCCCATGAACGGCCGGATAGACTTCCATATCGAGAAACCATTCAATGCTCTGAAAACTCATTTGGGCTAATGAAATCCGGGCTTGATAATGGCGAATGCGGGCAGTATATTAGCATAACGACCAATTTGCCTGACTTCTACTTGCCTGTTTCCACTACATCTACCTACCAGATCCGGTTAACATCAAGAACTTGGGCCGTATTCATACGCCTGGATGTATGCGATGAAATTGTAATATGAATAATAAAATAGCGAATTGCAGCGCAAGCTACGGGATGCGTTGCGCATCCACACATGGCTCATACGATGCATCCTAATATAGTCTCCCAAGTCTACCGTGTAACATAGACAGACAAACTGGAACTAGAACATGCACATTTGCTAGACTTTGTCATCCTAGGCGGTGCAGTTTCTGGGTAGCACCAACCAGTCGGCCCCATTACGTCGTGAATTCCATTGGTCTTTATTGTATTTAAAAGTTGGTCATTCGGTTTCTCGGTGGGAGTGCACTCATATTTTCGGTCGATATTTCATTTCTCACCCGGCATAATTGGATTAAGCTCCTGTCATGAGATACGATGGGGTTTCCCGATGACACTGCCATCATGCCATGAAAGCTGAATCGGGAAGAAAAATCCAACCGAAGAGCAGAAAAGATTCCATGTGTGCCATTGTGAAATCGCATCGATAACAAGGGATTCCAGCCCGAAGCAGCGATTGTGCAAAACTTGAGCCAGATTTATGGATGGAAAATGGAAAAAAAAGGTGAAACTCATCAGCAGCGAGAGTGTGTTTGATCAATGTAGTGACGTAGCGGTTCGAGAGGGGTGTCTTGCGTCGTATGCACACGACTGACTATAGTTGTGTTACTCAGTTTGGCTCCAACTGACTGGTATGGATACGAACACCAAATTTCATATCCCTTCTACCATATTCAAGTGACTACATGCTACGCTGTTGTAAGCAAAGCTACCGCGCTGTCGATTTAGAGTTTACTTGTTTGCAGCTACTAGGGTAAAATAGATAACAGTGCTGCAGCTCACCGCAAAAATTTGGATGACCCTGAAAACAAGCGCCGTCGTTTTATCTTTATGGAGGATTTTGCACGGTGATTTGTATTCATTTCTTTTCCCTTAAGGTGCTTCAGGAACTCACGCTAGGTTTAGTGTAGATGTAGTAAATAACAACGAAAATGATATCCGCAACCGCGTTAATTTAAGCACACGCGTCGGTTGCAATGTGTTCGGGAACAGAAGGAACAGATAGGATCATAAAGCAATCATGAAGCGGAACTACGCTACGGCATAGTGTAGTAACTAGGGGTGCGGTACAAGCTGGTTCCGATTACTTTCTTGTACCAAACTAAGAAACAAATGTAGCGGTTGAATTCAAATATTCCCCAAATCCCATTCCGGGAAATAGAAGACTGAGAGGTTCCAAATGTCCTAAGGGATAGCAGCTATCAATTGAAATTGTTCGAATGGCTTAACCCACGTGGAACTCATTCACGTAGGTTTCGTGACATTCTTTTACTCCACATTCACAGCGATCATATATCTCAATAGTGAACCCACGCATGTGCAGGGCCAGTCATAAGGCGGCGACACTCTTGGCGTGCTTAATCACGAATGACACCCAACGCGCTCAATATTGCAGAGAAATGCAACTGCACAAGAGTACAGAAAAAAGAAAACCCACCACGAGAAATATGTGGCACCGGAAACAGGTATCCAATCTGAAGTGTTAGTAGGTTGCAACAATTATGAAAGACGATCCGAAAATCCAGTGCACTGCTGCTTGAGAATTGTTACCTTGAACAAATGTTGTTTAACACAACAATAAAGCATTTGAGGTGAGAGAACTGATATATAAATGAATATCATGGCAAATTCACTAATGATGGCATCCTTGTTTTGATGTTCATATCTTTGCCGGAGAACCGAGATCGGAAACAATTCACAAAACAAACTGTCTGCTCACTGTCTGGCCAGGTTCCCGAAGTATACAAAACTTGGGAGTAGTTTAGTCTCTTCTTCCACCCTTGCTTTCTGCATTAGACTACGCCCATGGGACTCCACAGTTAGCCTACCTTCATAATTAACTTGACCATCGCCATCTATATCAGCCTCACGGATCATCTCATCCACTTCCTCGTCCGTTAGCTTTTCGCCGAGATTGGTCATGACATGACGCAGCTCAGCTGCCGAGATGAAACCGTTGCCGTCTTTGTCGAAGACTCGGAACGCCTCCCGGATTTCCTCTTCGCTGTCGGTGTCCTTCATTTTGCGAGCCATCATGGTGAGAAACTCGGGGAAATCGATCGTACCGTTACCTGTGGAAGATACGGGAGCAAATATTAGTTATAGTTTCTTTTTTACTGTAGTTTAAATAAATCCACTTCGAACCGCGGCGGAGAGCTTGGTAACCTGCATTGCGTGTGCGTGTAGATATTGGATATGAGATTGATTCGTTTAAGCTAAAGATCAGAAAGCCTAGGTGAACTTGTCAAATGAAAGTTGAGGTTTCTTTTCATAGGGGTAGGTTGTCTTTTTTTTTTGTTTTCACATGCTTAAGCATGAGAGCTTATCATAATACAGTTCGAGCGATTGTAGTCAGTTAAGCTTGCGTCATTTAATATCAGGGAAAACATTCGAAAATCCATAGTCTTGTTTGTTACAAAACATCGGTTTAGTTTTTATTCGCAGCCGCAAATACCTTGCTAATCATAAACTTTCTTGAGAATATATCGGAAAAAGTCGATACAACCTGGAAACCATGGTCCATGAGGATGCATCCTTCGTATTTCGTAAGAACCCCGGAAATGTTTGCGATCGCTGCACACGATCGATTTAGCCTATTCAAACGACTGAAACATCAGAAACCTATGAAATATGCTTAAAGTAACACATAAATAGTGTAAAGCGGTTTAAATTGAATTGCTAGGTGGCAATGGTAGTTTAAGTAGAACTGTTTGAAGCATTGATGAAGGAGCCGAAGGCGAAACGTGAAGAAAACGAAAATAAATTAAATTTGTGACTTCACGATTTTTAAACCTGATCACGTCAAATTTTAAAGTGGAAATTCAGAATTAATTTTCGGGTCCGCGACTTACATTTAGTATAGTTCTATCTCAGAAAAAAATTTAATGTCAACCAGCACCATTTTTACGTATTTGTCCCCAAATTTCTGTGGCCCCAACTAACTGAATGATCTTTTTTTTGGCTCGGTGGGTTCTCTCAAGAGCCCCCTAAGACCGTGGGCCCGGGGGCATTTGCCCCCACTGGCTTTCTGTAAATGCGGCCCTTATATCAACTCGTCCAAAAAACAAAATTGTTTATCGAGATAATATTAGATTTTGACGTTTCATTCTGATGAGTTTATTTGGTCAATTCAAAGAATTCGCTCTTGGACCAAACAAAAATCAGGATATTCCTATGGCACCTGAAGACCTTTCAGATGAATCTAAGTGTAAATCGGTCGACATATATTCGGCAAAAGTGAGTGTTATTGTTTTCATTTTTAATACACACTATCGTGTAAATCCGGAACTAGAAATCGTATCCGGATAAAACTCAAGAACCTTATATGGGACTATAATATCTTCCCTTTGAATTTAAGTTTGTGAAAATCGATTCAGCCTCCTTTTCTAAAAGTTAGTCACATTACTTTCATGTTTTTGGTGTATATCAAACTGTAATTCCGCAACTGAGTTAACTTTTTACGGTTTTCTCCCTTTTCAATGATTGCAGAAAATTTTTAACACACTTTACTCTATATTTCCGGATCCGGAAATCGAATCGAATTTCCATTTTTTGCCCATTTTACCCCATTACTCCGGAACCGAAAGTCGGATCGAAATAATATTCAGGAATTTTGCATGATATCAAAACCTTTTATTTGAATATAGGTTTGTGAAAATCGGTTCAGCCATCTCCGAGAAAAGTTAGTGCAAAAAAAACGTTACATACATACATACGCTCATACACACACAGACATTTTGCGTACTCGACGAACTAAGTCGAATGGTATATGACACTTTAGATTTTGATATAAATATAAGAGTTTAAACCTAAAATTTTACACATTGCTAAGTTCATTGAGTTGGTGATTCAGTGATGACAGAAAATTTTTAACACACTTTACTCTATATTTCCGGATCCGGAAATCGAATCGAATTTCCATTTTTTGCCCATTTTACCCCATTACTCCGGAACCGAAAGTCGGATCGAAATAATATTCAGGAATTTTGCATGATATCAAGACCTTTTATTTGAATATAGGTTTGTGAAAATCGGTTCAGTCATCTCCGAGAAAAGTTAGTGCAAAAAAAACGTTACATACACACATACGCACATACACACACAGACATTTTGCGTACTCGACGAACTAAGTCGAATGGTATATGACACTCGGCCCTCCGGGCCTCGGTTCAAAAGTCGGTTTTCACAGTGATTGCATAACCTTTCTATATGAGAAAGGCAAATAGCTCAAAGTTGAAGTTTTCTAAAATGTTTGGTATGACCGAGCTTTAAGGTGAAATTCAATGCCAAAGTAAGCCGCGCAAAGTTTTAACCGCATGCATGAAACGAATCATCGTACAGAGCGTATCGCGCAAAACCAACACACATATAAATACAGAATATTATTAGTGTTTAGCGCAGTGGGCTTACGACATGTTTTGTTCGCTAGTAAACCAGACAATAACTATGGTTGGTTATAAACCATAAGTATATTTAATTGACTTATATGAAGGAGACATATTTGTGCATGTTGTTGAGAACGGTCAATCTAGTCATTCAATGCAGTGGCGTCTCGTCCTCATGTGCACCTCGTGCACAGCACAACTGGTTGAATTGAAGGAATGAACTACGTCCCTAATTCCATCCAAATTTAATTATTTTTTTTTGGAATCTTTATTTATTCGATGAAAGCAGGTTAGATCGCACCGAAATTGCGTATATTTACACGCATCTCATACATATTAGACATTAAATTTCAACTATCTGTTGTCGTTGTGTTAGTGTCTTTTCCGTGCACATGAGCTACTGCACAGATTCAAGAAGAGGAAGAATTACTCAGCTAAGCTCTGAGATTTGTTTGTTTAATGAAAATCCCATCCGAAAGTATATCGTTATCTCATTGTATTGAAAAACACTCCATTCCTCAATCTTAAGGTTTCACTTACAACTAATTGTTACATCTGCTATCATACCCGATAAGCAGTGCACAACTAGTAAATTTTGTCACTAGACGCAACTGATTCAATATATAATCAAAACGCTCTTGTAATTGAAAACTTTGAAACTAGGAATATCTAGTTTGTGAAGTGCATATCATAACAGCATATAAACATATACAGTTTTACCATTTCTCATTTATTGAAACATGGAAAACGAAATTTTATGGCGAGGATTTTTCGCTTAGAACAATATTTATTTGTCGGTATGCTTTAAGAAATTTATAATTTGATTTTCGATGATACGTTCAACGCGCAACGCACTTTGTTAACATTTTGGTAGATCCTCCCATCTCAAATGGATTGAATGTTTTCGTTAATGTTAAAATTCTGTAGCATTACACTCAGTTCGAAAGCCACGAGTTTTCGATAACTGATACATTTGCCAGCGGCAGCAAAATTTTTGTCAAGGACAGAATCAGCCATCACAGACAACACAATGCGTATCCTTCTCGCATTGTCTATATTCCGGTAATTGCATTCCTAGTTAGTTACAAACATTAAAAAAAAATACGAATAATATGATATAATCAGTACTCGAGTAAGTACCGGAAAATTAAATAAACAAATAAATAGCAAAACAAAGCAAATAAAACTGCTGCCGGGTGAGAGATAACTTCAAGGTTCAACACAAGTGTAATAAAATTTTCAAAGTTTCGTTATGATGTATAAGCTTGAAACTAAAAGTCTTGGGAACAGATCGAAGTTTTTTTCCAACATTTAGCAGCACGATTCTTGTAGTCTTTTCAATCGTAATTTCCTTTGAATACACAACTGTCCATTGTCATGAAACATTCGTGTTTGTTAGTTATTACTAAGTTGCTATTAAAAAATCACGGTAAAATTCTGAAGGTCGCTTTTGAAAACCATTTATTTTTACGAAGAAATTGATCAATTTTGAATTGTTTGAACTGAAATACCGTTTGCTAACGACTTCGAACTTCCAACAGTCAAACAATCCTGCTTGGTTGTGACAGAACAGGAGAAGTTGTGACATCATTCTGTCGCAGTCAGGGCTATTACCGCTTCAACTAGCAAATTGTTCGTGTAATTTTGCTTTAATTACTAGTTTCCTACCTGTTCTTATGAGCCGTATACTGCATATTATACCTGAATATACCGTCCCGAAAGTCAATTTCGCGAGCTTCCTTATTGGTAGTCGAAATGAGCTGACTGTAAAAGTTTTAATTAAATTGATTGCGTGCGTTTGATCATTCGTTCCGGAGTGTTCATCAGAACAGTTTCGATAATTGAAGGTTATTTCGAACGGCGAGTCGCTATCGTACAGAAACAACGACCGCCAGGGGCCGTACTGGTTTTACAATATTTAGAAATAAAAAACGTTGAGAACGTTGGGTGGGTAATGGAATGAAGTGGAATTTTGGGTTTTGTTCTAATCATTGTTTTTTTTTTTGAAGTTTTTTGTAGTCCCGTTTAGTCGCATGTAGGGAACAAAACGGGATACTTAATAAAATCGCAAGATAACATTAACCCGTTTACATCAACATATATTTGTTAATGTTTATGAAGCCAATATTTCACTAACAATTGATGGTTAGAAATTTTATTTACATTATACGATTTAGTTCCAATTTTTCATAGAGACTTTTTTGGACCAAGTATATCAAGTATATAATCGAAAATCCATTTCAAATTTTTCGCAGATCGCTTTCCACAAGCACTTGGTAAATTTGTTGAGTTCCTTCTTCTGAAAACTCTACGAAATATCCAGGCGGTGTTTGTTTTGATGTACGTCTGATGTAATATTACCTGTTTCTGAGTTCAATCGATTGATCAACACAAAAACTTGGATGTTTTCTTTGCATTCCTCGTTAAATTTATAGTACTGTTAAGATTTGAAAATGTAAGTAAAAATATCGAGTTGTTGTTAGATTTTTAGTATATATAGAATTATTGTTTTCTACAAATTTTAGCTAATACAAAATTCAATATACATAAAAGTAGATATGAAAATTTAGATTTTTTGAGATTTTGATATAAATATAAGTGTTTAAACCTAAAATTTTACACATTGCTAAGTTCATTGAGTTGGCAAGCAAAATTTTCTTAGACGTGAATATATCGATTTTTGGTAAATATAAAAATTTTGAAATTTTAGCTGAAAGTAAATTTAGTCGGTTGGTACCCGAACGCTCTTGAATACGTGCTGAGCTAAGTCACAAAAAAACTCTAAGATTCAAAAATTGATGTAAAAATACAAAATTTCTTGAGATTCTTTTCATGGTACTCTTCTATCCCCTTGCTATTCGGAGTGTTGAAACAGAAATATTTGTCCATTCTTCCAACAACAAGTTACAAAAACGCACCCTCTTCTTCCATCCCTTCTCTGACAAGCCGGAACAACCTACCAACCTTTCTTTCCACCGTGACGACGTTCATTTTAGGTGGTGCCAAGTGAACCACAGTGTAGCAATCTATTTCTTCAATTTTTCTCGCAAAAAAAAACTAAAATAACTTCACTGTTTACACATGTTCCCACTGGAAACTGCCTTGTTCATGATCGACTAACCACTCCCTCCGCCACATCCATACCGAGATTTAGGGCGGGCGCCAAAAAGGGGACCAGGTCAGGGATTTTCGCGTGTTTATTAACTGATTTAACGATCACTTGATATTTTTAGACTGTTTTCCACTCTTCTACTACGATTTGAACCCTCTGACTTGTTGGCAGGGCAGGTTTTTTTACACGCAACCTCCTTCGCACATTTCCGTATTTCTGGTTCGACATGTTTCAATCGACCGAGTTTTTACCGTTAGCCAGGAGGTAATTACGAACGACGAATGGCATGCTACGAGTTCGTTACACGTAGAACATAAGTCATAAGGAGTAATCGAAAATGGCGAGATTGAAGTTTTATTAAAAATCATTTCTCAGAACCAAAAACTAGTCGGCATTTCCATCAAAACCAGAACACTTCAGAAAACGTAATACTGTCTTCTCAAACCAGCATTAGGATTGATTGAAAAGTTCGTTATTATTTCAGCACATGCTGTTCCATTATTATGGCATAAGCGGTATTTCAGGGGAAAAGATATAAAAAAAGATAATAAACAGACTGCATATACTATATCATTTTCTTCGTAATTTTCTGCGTCAATATAGCGAGATTGACGGGGATTGATGGAAAAGATCAAATCCATCGCCCAAGCGACGAAATAAGATTTTCAAGCTTTTCTTTCATCAGTTTGTTCCCTTCACTCCGGTCGCCCAGAAAAGCTGATGGTTTACTGGCAAAGGGAATCAAATGCTTTTATCCGAACCGGAGGTGGTCTCACCGGGATCTGAATTTCTGGTAAATCCGATCCACGGACATGGGAATATGAATCCTTAATTCGCATCTGTTGATTGGCAGAATAGAAGTGGGTAGTGACAAATATGTAACACCATAATTTATAACATGTTGTAGTTGTCAAATATGTCTCCAATAAAAATGTCCGGATAAATATCTTTTAGTGTGAAAGTGACACAGTGACAGTATCTATCTAACTCGGTTCGGTACAGCGGTGGGTGGAACAGAACCGAACAGGAAAAGCTATGCTGTTTATCCAGCTTGTCGTCTTTGGATTAGAGTGTTGATGTGTAGTGGAGGATATCCAAAAACCCAATAAAAGTCAACTATATCGCCCTTTATCAAACACGAAGAAACTGATCAAATATGTTATGTCGTGTCAGATTTATGCAACTTAGAATTGAGCGCTTCTGACTTCCGGACTACTCAAAGTTAGCCACGAAAAGATATCAATATGGTTTTCGCAGTGAGATACGAATAAACAAAACTGACATGGAATAATACTCATCAAGAGGTTTTCAGTGATATTACATCAGTATCGTACTGTGGAACTGCGTTTGTAATTTGTTGTAATTTAAATTGATTTGGTTAGTATTGAGCTGTATACATAGAATGGACAGTTATTGAGACGTACACCGAGCTTCAATTGTCTATAAATGAAACAAAAAAAAAACAGTTTTCATCTACCTCGTGGTGTAATGATGTCTTTCTCATATACACCCTTGTTCTGAATAACGACGTATCGTTTTTTCGATCGTATTTCATTCATATTCCTGATAACGCTAGCAAAATCAAAGGTAGCTAAAATTCGACCGAACCATATTCGATCGAAAAACCAAAACGTCGTTATTCAGAATAAGGGCGATAATGCATTAACTCAACCAAGGGTGACAAAAACTCGCTCATGAGATTCGATTTTTTCTATTCATCAGCTCACGTAATGATTTACGATGTAATCCGTAAAATGATTCTACGCATAAAACTCATCGCTAACCAATACGAACTCACTCATTTGTAAAATCGTCGCTGGCACCAAGTTGTGATGGCAATGATGGTTTTCAGTTCTGATTCAGTAGTTTTTAAATCCTTCTCTCAGTTGTCAAAAGTGAGTGGTGAGTTTGGCATCATCGAAACGAGTTACTTTAGTGATTCTATGTTTATTCAACAGGAGATGCCGATATTGTAGATTTATATTCATTTACACTATTGTCCTGCTAATGATAATGATTTGGTCATTTCACGACATTTCGGTTTTCTTACAAAACATCATTGTGATGTGTCATCATTTTGCGTATAAAAATTGTCAAAATTGAAGGATTCATTCATTTATTCCCTTTTCAGCTATCATTTATCTATTTTCCGAAACATTAGATAAATTGAAGAGATTTGAAAAAATGCCTGGCATCCCTGTTGCCCTATACTGTCAACTTTCTCTCCATTTCACAGTTTGTTGATAAACTGCAACGTGAAAAATATTGTTTTGCATCGATTGTAATTTTGTCTGTTCTTTAATGAAATATTTACAGCTCATAACTTTTAGAAATTATTTACCTGTAGAGATTAGAGAGTGATTAGTGATTGGAGTATTTTGGTGTTTCGCGGTACGTGTATCAAAGTTGATTTTGTCATGGGTTAGAACACTATTTTTATTTCCAGACAATGAATCGAAGAAGCAAATTCGATTGTTTAATTTGGAAGGAAAACGAATTATACAGTTGTATCGTGACGGGATGCACTTATAGTCAAAAAAATTCACTCTGGGAACTTTTCTCGACATGTACTGGCCAAACATCAACACACTCCCAATAATTTGGCACTTGCAAAACCTTTCGCATAACACAACAATGGGAATAAAAAAAGAACGAAAAAACTTACCGTCGTTAGTGATAAAGAAACTATTATTTTGGGTACATTGCAGCTGGCAACTGTGAAATGGAAGGATTTAAAACACTCGTCGAACCATTATGGAAAGCCGCAGGTTTAAACATGAACAGAAAAAATCTAGCATCTTTCGTACATCGGGCTGCTGAAATCATCCTTTGAATGATCAAAGATGAGGTTAACGGAAAACTAATAAGTATAAAAGTTGATAGTGCATCACGCGGCCATCGTACCATTTTAGGTATTAATTGTCAATATTATCACAACGGGAATGTTGTCGTACGAAATTTAGGTACTTTAATCCACTGTCCTAAAGTAAAGTAAATTTTTACATTTCGTATTATTCTCAATAGCCGCTCGTGAGATGGACGTAAGCCAAACTAAAGAGAACTTAAAAATAGCAATTCAAGAAGAATTGGCGAAGTATGATATAACGTTTGAACAAATATATTCTTTCGGACACGATAATGCAACAAACTTAGTTGCCACGGTTCAACTAATACGAAACATGCTTTCTATGGACGCGGTGGATATCGAGGCAATCGTTGACAACAAAGATGTTATTGAGCTGATGAAATACAGTGGTAGTCACTTAGCCAAAGATGATGAATTCTCCGAAAAAAAATTAGTCTTTGAGTCTTCAGAACCAAATGAAAGTGATGATGATGCTGTTGGAGATGAAATGTTTTCAAGTGAACATACAATCGACAGTAGCGATTCAGTTGCTAAGGGCATGGAAGAAATTTTGAACAGCTCAAGATGCGCGGCTCACACTGCCCAACTGGCCTGCTGGAACATTATAAAGCCTCATGAAAGGAAAATTACAAAAATACAAAAACTTGCAATTAACTTGAGACACCGGAAGTATTCCAAGTTGTTCAAGGAAAATGAAGCTCATTTGCCACCGCTGTCAAATAGAACTCGCTGGAATAGTACTTTCCTAATGCTAAAGTCTATTTTAAAACAAAAGTCGTTCTTCAATAACATGAAAAATCAATTTTCTGAAATTGGTGAGTGTTTCGCATTGCAAATGAATGTAAAGAGAAAACAAGTGATTAAATCGAAAAGGAAAACCTTGAAGCAAACTACTGATCTCAAATTTATATTTTATATTCCAATTATAATAATAACAATAATAATCTACAAACAATTTTACTCCATTTTGGAAATTTCTTGAAACTTTTTGTGAAGCGTTTTCATCTTAACACTACGACTACAAGCACACCATGTTCCGTTATCAGAGTTTTATGCGAACTGGCTTATTTGTTACGCTCAACTTATAACATTGACAGAAAATAAAATGGCACAGGAGTTGTCAGTAGCACTTTTAAAGCGAGTTGAAAAATTAACCGAAACTCTTCAATTCAAATCATGTTTGTATCTTGATCCACGGTTCAATTTTACTGGTTCGAAAAGATTAAGTTCAATAGACAAGGAATTGGTACAGGTAAGATTTTATCTAATTGAATGATACAGCATTGTTTTTCTCGTAGACATATACTAAAATGTTGGTAACTGATGAATAGCATAGATTAGCTTACTCTGTAGTGATTAGCTTTTCGAATAACACCTCGTGAAGGTTACGATCATTACAAAAAGTTTACAATTTCATTTTTCAGGATTTTATCGTCAAATTAAACGAGAGAATCTCAAGACTGAGAGGAACTACAACTAAAAATCCAGATACAGAGACTGTATTTATTAATAATAATACTTCAAACAGATCTATCGAAGAGACGTTGTCTAATTTCTTTGATGAAGAATATATAAGTGCTGCAACTCCCAATTCTAGTAATATTTTAATAAAAGAATTGAAAAAATTGGAGATGCGTGAAAAAATATCCATATTGCAAGAGTCGAGTGTCAAAGCACAACAATTTGACTTACTTAAATTTTGGCAAACTCAGCAGTATACATCTCCGTTGTTCCACGCAGCAATGGTGATTTTACTTGCCCCCTCAACACAAGTGACCGTAGAAAGAGCATTTAGTGCAGTCAAACTCATACTTGCTGACAATCGGATGGGTTTGTCAAGTGCTTCTTTAGAGGATACGTTAATTTTGAAACTGAATCAGCTGGCAAAATGTGCGACGATGTAGTATGATTAAATCTTTATAAAACGATATCGATATTAAGACGTGTTGGCGTATTTTCCACTGGCAGCGCATCAACATGGAATAGTGTACTAGAACAGGGGTTCTGATATTTTCACGCGAAAATATGTTTCTTGTCGTTGCGATAATTTTTAATAAAAACTGAAAATAAAAACCTGTTTTAATCCACTTAGTGGTGTGATGATGCCTTTCTCATATATAATACTGTGGTATTCTATTTAAAATGTTTCTCTTCGATTTTTGAATGAAACCAATGGATGGTTTGTGCATTTACTATTATAACATACAGAATGAAACAGTGCTTTCCACCCGGCGATAATACCAAAATTAGGTTAAAACCGGGTATAAATAAAATCTTATAAAATCTAAACAGTGCTTTGCTCGCGTAGGTCATCCTTAAGAAAACGAAGGGGGTTCACTATTATATGCACTTCCGACACCGGAACCTGAGAACCGGTATAATCGAAGTCGGTTCATACGGCCACTAACTAACATGACGTACAAACTCTACTAGTTTTATTTCAAATTTTGAAGATTTCATACGATTTTGCATCGTACTCAAAACGGCGATTCAAATTTTTTTTGTATCCGAAAATATGCAGTATTTTTTTGTAGAACCATAAGACCTTTCATTTAACCCAAAGATTGGGACTCGGAAGTCGGATCCGGATGAAATTCAGGAATTCCGTATGGGACCATGAGACCTTTCATTTGAATCAAAGTTTGTCAAAATCGGTTCAGCCATCTCCGAGAAAACCTAGGGAGATTATTTGACACACACATACAGAGAGAGAGAGAGATTGCTCAGCTAGATGAACTGAATCGAATGGTATATGACACTTGGCCCTCCGAGCCTATTTTTACTAGTCGGTTTTTCAAGTAATTGCATAACCTATCTATATGAAAAAGGCAATAAAACGATCAAAGCTGGTTGATCATAATAATTTAAAATTTTATGTATTTATTCTTGTATCTAAGTCATACTTGGCGACAGCAACTCTGTTTTAAGATAAAAAATCGATCGTGCTACAAAAATCTGCATTTGCGTTCAAAAATTTATTTGATGCAAATAAATTTGTATATATGGCAACTCTGGCGAATAGCGAACACTCACAAGACAGAATTTCAAGAATCTGATGCAATATGTTGATGTACAAACAAATCAAATCACAACTCACAAATCGTCTCTTAGTGGGTTCTAATATTTGATGTGCACTCAGCGCTCATCTGCTGATTGCTTGACACTACAATGTTGCGACGATGTTTTCTTCAAACAAATGGTTACCCAGTTACTCAACTCGCTCAACGATGCTTCTGAAACCGATTTGCAGGTGAGCTGAACTCAGTGATGATGAAGTACTGAGCTGATTATTACCAGCCCTAAACTCAACTATATTATAGCGCTATTCCAAAACACTACAAATTAAGAATGTTTAGGAACCTAATGGCGTTCCGGGTTGGCGGTTCAATGCAAATCGGATCAGGATGAAATTTAGGAACCTTGTATGCATCTATAATAGCTTCTTCCATTTGAATTGAATTTTGTGAAAATCGGTTCAGTATCTTTTGAGAAGAGTTTGTGCCATTATTTTCATATTTTTTGTGCATGTCACGTAATTCCACAATAGAAAGGAATGAACAGCTCCAATAATGGTCGGTCGGTACAATGAAAAATCACTGTTTTCAAGGGATTTAGCATCATACCAGTATTCTAAAAGCGTACTAGAATGATATGCGGCTGTTAATGTACAGTTTGTCTTCAAGAATAGAAAAACCACATAATTGAAGTAATGCAAGTAGTAATGGAATGCTCTCGAAAAAACGAGAAAAAGATTCATAATCTAACTGTAGCTGTAGCTCTCATGCTTCTACCAAATAAACTCAATCCTATTTGTGATTATTCAGTTTAGAAAGTGTGTTTCATACAGTCAATTGAATATTTTATTTAGTCTCTATATTTTGACAGTAACATATGCGACGGGTTTTGAAGATTGACAATTCCTTGAATTCTCAATCTTCAAACTTTGGTGGCGCACCAGCTCGTTCTTTGTCTTCCGAATTGAAATTGTCACTTTAGCATTGTGCAAACCACATGCCGAAAGTTTAGTGAAAACCTGTTTTAAAAACCTTTCTCGTGTGACTTGTATTCTCAGCAATATTATGCTGGTGAAGTTAAAGATATGATTTATCATTACATGCTTGTAAATTCAAGTGAATTACGACGCTCTTTTTATGTTCATCTATAAAGATGCGTGAAATTTCTTTATCGTTTCATTAAGTCCATTGGAATTCCAATTTAATTTTTATTTTATGTTAGACTTTTTCCTCTTCCATGAGTTCAACCAATAGACAGCTATCTTACATTGAATAAACGTGATGAACCGATACAAACAAATCTGGAATAGTTATAAAATCATGTACAAAATAAATATTTATTTTTAATGTAATCGACTGATAAAAACAGTGTTTAGATTAACGATTGAATACCCACATAGTAATAAATAAGATATTTGAAATGGATTAGGTTAAAAATACTATGTATTGTGGATGCTACGGCAAAGAAAAACTAATTTATATTGCCTTATGAAATAGACGTATTTTTGAAAAAATATAAAGATGTGAATTTACACGGTTCATTAAATGTGTAGCAAAACCTAAAAATCGAAATATTTTCGAGCCAGTATTTTGCAGCATCAGTTTCGGTGACAGTTTGCAATTTTAAACACACTTCTTCCTGTAGCTCCGGATTACCTTTTATTTTGAGTATAGATTAAAGTATTTTATTCGAGTATAGATTAAAGGAAGGCAAGTTACCGCGAAATTTTATAGTTAAAATTTTTTCTTGAATAGTTTTGCAATCTGATATCATCCTGACATTATTAGTTTTCTGTGCGAATTGATATGCACATAGTTTGACCTCATACCGTCATGGAACTGATGAAAATCATTTTTCTACAATGTTAGTTTGATAAAATTTGACTTCGAATAACTTCTGTTCTAAATTATTTATTAATACAAATTTCTAAGTGACTGATGTAGTATTGAAACAGAAATGCCTTCTTGAAATCAGTTTTGTTCGTAAAGAACAATTTATATAGATAACCATATGATTTCGTTACATTTCGATTGACGGAAGCACACGGACACAATTTTCCTTAAAGAAATTCCCTCATCCTCATACAAAATACCGCATAGTAAAATTAGACTACCTCGTGGGAGGGATAGAAGCTCCTTAAACAACGTACACGAAACAAGTGGTTGAGAAACTAATTCTGTCATCCATTCAGTTTATATTGTTCACTCATAGCACGCAACTGTACGAAGGAATAGTAGAAATATGCGGTTACATCCCTTCCTTCCTGGCGAAGGCCGTTGAACATTACCCAGTACCCACCCAATCGATTCGATGTTAATCTGAACTAATTAAAATCTCGGATTAAACTTCCTGATTATCGGGAAATTGACTTTCGGTTGCTGTTTAACATATAGTCGACAGTGTTGTTGGGATGAGAGTTTCTAATTGGACAGATTTGACCCGATTCTATAGGAAGTTAAAGAACACTCTGTTTCACACTTTCCATCAATATGCTGGAATTCTCATTCTAAGCCGTATTGATTCGCGTTCGTTCAATTTTAATGAAATCTATTACTAACCGTCAGTTTACCCAATTAGACAATTGAAGTTAAAATATGCTTAATATGTATTTCAGATTAACTAGAAATTATTCCGCTTGGACGTTTCTTAATCCTAGAGCGTAACGCCAACCGATTCTAAAAGTTCCCGAAATCGAAAGCGATTATCAACAGTACACATTAAGATTAGGTTACGCTGTTTTTTTTACGAAACTTACGGGACTCATTAGAAATAACCGACATTTCGGTACATGAATTTTGTTTTACAAAAATTATGCAAATTTTTACCGATCGATCAGTTATACACAAGATTTTATAACATAATTTCGTGTTTATAACATATACAATTCATACGGAAATTCTAAATAGTTACCGAGTACTGTAAAAAATCATTCCGTCGGTATGGTAAAATTAACTTCTACTTCCTGAGCTTCTGTAAATTTCGACTGTCGTGAAAAATAACTGCCAAACAGTTATTAAAATTCCAAAGTGTTTATTTTAATTTATCAAACGATCAATTTTTGTTGAAGGGCTCGTCGCGGGTTGCGGTGCAAGTGCATATGTTTTTGTAACATCCAATATTTTTTATTTATAGGCAGAAAAAAATTAATATCACTATGTTCACTTGCCGCCAACACATATCGTTCTGGTGAACTCGACGGATTGTGCAGCATGCTGAAAAATGCTTATAATTCCGGTCAACCGGGACACGAAGTATCATTTTTTTTTCTTAATTTTTACCGGCAGCAACTGAAAAACATATATTTCTTGAAAAATTACTAAATTCTGTGAAATTTACCGAGTTCTGCGAAATTTTTCAAGTGTGTATATCGATTTTCTGTTTCTGACATTAAAACAAAGCGCTCCCACGATAGGCCTTTGTTGAAGGGGAACCGGCACATATTCAACAATCGGTTTCCACCGTTTGTAACACGGCAGAGAGCCTATCGAAGTGTTTGCGAAGCCTAAAACATTGAACAGGTTAAAGCTTGGAAAACGAAGCGGGCTCTCCCAACAGAAACTGAATACCTGGTAGCCCACCCGGACATGCTGTTATAAACGTTTTTTTTTTAATTTCTCTAGGGCCTTCAGAGCGAACGGAGCTTGGTGTGTGTATTTTAGGAATAAAATATTCAGAAGCCGAAACAAACCATTATTACGAGAGTGGAGCGGATTGGAAGCGGGAGCTGTTTATGAATATCTGATTATTGATTGCTGGCGAAGGCTGTTTGCCAACGTCGAAGAAGAGTGCTTTCGACTCCATTCCATCGCGAAGGTTACCCTCTTCGGTTTGATTGATCAAAAGGAATCGTCGGGTGAGGAGAATAACGGTTCCATAATATTTCGATTTGTTTTTTTTTTGTTCCTCTGAACAAAATCGCGTTCGCAGAAGGTGCCACAGGTGCATTGTTTTGGTGTACCTTCTGATATTTCAAAGCGAATATTTATTTTTATGGGTTCGTTTTTAGGTGGTTCGATTTAAGCGTTCAAATGCGCAGTATTCGCTTTTATGTTCACGAATAATAGGCTATGATGTATAATCGAATATAAATCGACTTCGAGGGTTTTCTAGGACAAATATTGATCTGATGTTCATTACGTAGGAGATCCGAAACTTATTTATTCTGTATATCGATGTATGACATTGAAGCAAAGATTTAGACTTGTTTCTAATTGCCCGATCCGAACCCTTCGGATAATCAGAAAGCATTCTGCTTGGTTCTCGGCCCGCTAATTGAAGATTGAAGTACTTTCCGGGCATCTTGATGTATAAATAGGAAATATTCATTGTTACTAGTGCATATTGGAAAAGCATAAAGCATTTTTCTAGTCATATATAGGTTTTTCCCGATTTCATCGGTCACTTGCCATCCTGAAATTTGCATTGTTTTTAGTAACTAATAACGCGACTAAAAACTTTTTTTTATCTTGAATATTCGCTACGTCAAGTAATTCAGAACGATCTAAAACAATTTTTTTCACTCGACTTTGTCCCATGTATGAATATTTGGAAAACCAACATTTCGTCAAAATTTCACGGTAGGAAAATTATTTATTTCATTTTTACAACAACTGTTCAAAAATTGCATCGAGTAGAAAATTATGTTTTGCCTACTATTCTGTCGAAAAATAATTTAAAAAAAAGACTACTATGAATATAAAATAAATTAAATTCAAAGTGATGATGAATGAGAAAAATTTAAATTTCAAGAGTATGTTTATTATAAGTAAAGATATGAAGCGGAGCTGATTTTCCAAAAGTAGTCAGTAGTTATAATTTGTAAATGACCATACCAGCTCACTTGGGCTGTACTGAACTAAAAATTTTGCAAATGTTTTAAAATTGTTTTACTTGTAAAATTGCATCAAATTGGAATTGCATCGAACGTTTTTCTTTTCAGTGTCCGATTGTTTCCTACAACTCTTTCTCAACCACTTCTTTGTATAATTACCAAATTCCGAGTAACAACAGATTTGAAGAAAGTGCATGTCTAACCTTTAAAAAAACACTCTTAAGTCGAATTGATCCCTTCATCCTTGCAAAACAATAGTTTGCTGTACTGAAGACGTGTGCAACGTTTCGTCTGAATCGATGGATGTGAAGTCTGATCACTTTTCACCCATTTTTGGAATTGCTCGTGTCGTTAATGTCGTTTGATGTAATCATTCCCCCCATAACCCAGTATTGTGTCAGAAATAAACAAAGAAATTAGAACCATCCAAATGAACGAATAGAAGACTCAAGTACTGATAAACAGGTAAATTATTCCGTACTAGCTCAGTGAAGAGGGTAGGCCTATGAACCATAATTGTGCCAAGGCGAGGAATCACTTGAACTGACGGGCAAATGACAGCCACTCCTTTTGACGGACCAACAACTGCATGAATGGCCCAATGCGTTTGCAGTCAGAAGCTCAGAAGCTTTTTTTCTCTCAGCGTCAACGAAGCAGCTAGTCAAAGAATGATGAAGAGTGGAAAAATTAATGTTGAGTTTATATTCAAATTGAGTTTTCCAGTGCTATTCAGCGCCAGTAACCAGGTTAGTAGAAAAAGACATTTTTAGTTGTAGGTCGAATGAAAATATAAACAGGTTAAAGGATGGGTGGCAAAATCTAGTGACAATATTGAACGAAACGAAAGCTACCTTGAAAGATAAGGAGGAAAAAAATTGACCTTGACGTGACGCCTCATTTCCAAACAGGCTGTTGCAAAACAGCGTTCATAAAGGTTTTGCAGAAGCAAAACTCTACCAAGCAATTCATAAATTTGTATTAACTTAGAAGTTCATTAAAAAGTAATTTAATTGAAATCTGTTCTGATTTCGAGTGGATGAAAGCTTCTCATCTCTGCTAGTAGGTAGGCAGGCAGACAGGCAGGTAAATCAGTAATTACAACTCCACTCTAGCCACTGCTCGAACTAACTTACTGCTACGGCTATACACTTCAAGGATTTTCTCTCGTCGCATTGAACTCGCTCGAAACAAGGATAATTGGATAAGTTTTCGCCCCTTTTTCTAGCTCCTACGCCCGTGTTGTTATATAAAACGAAAATGGATAGATAAAAAAAACGCTGGAATGGTAAGTTCTCAACACTATAATTCAGCCCATCAGTGCAAGCAAAAGCAATTTCCTTCGGTGCTGAAAGGCCGCAACCGTCCCATCAACCTAGTAGAAATTGATTGTAAGTACCTGCTGCATCGTGACATGCCCGGTTTTCCCGTGGAAACTTTGCAATTGAATCAAGTGAAATGTAGATTGACGCCGAGATTTGCAAAGCATCTACATTACGCCTTTAGAGTGTTTTCGATCAGCTCTCAAAGGTGCAGAAAGACTCTTGTTCGAAGAACATTTGCAGGATTGGCAGTCGAGCTAAATGAATCAGCTGAATGGGTGGTTGATGCACGGAAACAGCTAATAATATCTTCAGACCATTTAGGAAGAGTCATTTAGTTATTGAACACCGACTGAAGTTAGATAACATAGTTGATCTCTAGTTTCGGGTACACTAACGAAACGAATAAAAAAAAAGACAGCCATGATTTCTACTGGAATGGAATCAGTTTTGCGGATAGGACAGTGAGATCGCCGAAAAAAAGGTGGTGGATATTATCAGAGGCATGACCGGATTGACGTGAATAAAAAAAAAACAAACTGCCACGCTTCTTCTCTTACTACAAATTTGTTTATTTATATTTTCAATGAAAAAAAATCGACTTTTTGTATCGATTAGTCGATCTTGAAAATGTCCCAGTCGTTGAATTCCGTCGGTATAAAACAAAGATAGCTGCATTTACCTTGAATGCCAAATATCTGCTACTGATAAATAAAGAAAATAATTACCACTTTTTCGGTGCGAAATGTGCATAAAACAAATCTTCAAAATAGCTCACTGATGACCGGCGAACGCTAGTCAATAAATTTACCCAAACTGACGTTAGCTGCGGAAAATACATTCTTTAACCATTCGCGTCGTTACACGTTTACATACAAAAAGGTGGATCTATCGAGAGCAAAAATACAACTCACTGCCCCGGTGAACGACTGAATTGATTATTCTGTTGCAGATTCATTTCTTTCGATGAAAAAAAAACAATAAATCGTTTTTTTGTGAACTGTAAAATTTTGATTCGATGTTAACCAAGGTCGAGTGCATTTTAGTATGTGCGAAACTTCTGCTATTGAACATTGATGAAAATAGTTTCCACTTGTTCGGTGCAAATGCCGCGCGAAGCAGATCAGCTAGCTATAATCGTTGAATGGATTCGAGTCCATATCAAAGGTCGAATTTCAATCATCAAAGAGTGATAGCTGTTTACTGTAGTAATAGAGATATCTTCCATGTTGAACTACCACCACCGAATTTAACCGCAGAAGTTTACAGACGTCAGCTACATCTTTTATTATTCGTTTGTAATATAACTGCTATACAATGTTCATGCCTATCATTTGGTGATAAACGGAGTGTCCTTTTCATTAGTAACAATCCATTTAGTGACGAAATGACATAATATTAAGCTATAGACCCATGACCGGTTGCATCGTGCGATGTCATAAAAATGTGAGATTTACGAAATTTTTTTAAATTTCAAATGTTATAGAAATGCTGGTCGAAAGTCTCAGAGAGCCGATTTTTAAAAACCAATTTTAATTCACCTAGTATTTAATGATTAATGCCTTTCTCATATTACTCACATTCTCATAAATATCACTGGAGGATTCTTTTAAAAAAATCAAACACATTTTCATAAATATCACTGGAGGATTCGTACCAAAAATACGAACGCGAGCACATTTAGGAATCATGTTTGCCTCAATGGGTAGGCCGAAAATGTCATGTCAACGGTTTTTTAGGATTGTCATGGCATAGTTTTCGTGGACTATCTCGAAAAAGAACAAAATCGTCACGAGCAAATATTACTGCATGTTATTGGAACTATTGAAGGTCGAATTCGCTACTAAACGGCCAAAGGTATGAGGCTAAAAACTATGTATTCTATAAGATCAAAAAATCAATAATTTTGAGCTTCAATTTCTTCACCATTCACTTTATTAGTCCGATTGGCCTCTCTCGGACTATCTGTTCTCAAACCTCTAAAGAACGGTTATCGACAAAAAAATTGCTTCTTGGACGATATAAAAAAGTCGTAAAATCGTTGAAATAAGCCGACCAAAAAGTAGTCATTAAACAGAGCTAGAAAACAAAACCCTTCTTAATCCAACTAGTGGTTTGATAATGCCTTGCTCTTGTCATTTAAATAATCCCATTTAAAAATTTGTAAGATTCTATCCTCGGCTTTTAGTATTGTGAGCTTATTAAATAACCTAACAGTAGCTTCCGAAATCGATTCTCAAATCTCCGAGAAATTTTTTTGCATTGAAAAATACTTGGATTATTCATTACATCTCTCGAACCAAAAATGTTCGCCATAACCCTTCCAAATATGATTGACATTGTTAGCTCTCAAACAAGCTCAAAATTGTCAAAATATCAGCCGATGAAAAATGTGCAGTTAGTCGGTTACGTCATTTTTTGATTTTCGATCTTCATACAAAATTCAACAGTAGCTTTCAAGCCCCTCCATTTGTACAAATCAGCTAAGCCATCTCTGAGAAACTTGATCGTTAAAAATACAACGCGTTTTGTCGATTACACCACTTATTCCATTACATCTCCGGAACCAGTAGTGCCAGCCATTTGATCTACGAACTTGATCAATAGTTCAATAGTTGCCATCAAATGAGCCTAGGCTTGTTGATATCGTCCGTAAAAATGCGTTTTATCGCTTACGTCACTTATACCATTACATCTCCAGAACAAGCAAAGACAGTCATTTGATCTTCGAAATCGAGCTTAGGCTCGTTTGAAAGCTATTATTAGACCATTGGTCAGTCTAATAATAACTTTCAAATGAGCCTAAGCTTATTGAAATCGGTTCAGCTATCTCTGGGAAAATTCCACATACGTCACTTATACCATTATATCTCCAGAACCAGAAGTGACAGCCATTTGATCTTCGATCTTGATCAATGGATCAATAGTGGGTTTCAAATGAACCTAAGCTTGTTGAAATCGGTTCAGCCATCTCCGAGAAAATTAAGAAGTAACAAAATCTTTGACAAGTGGACGCACAGATATTTTCCGATCTCTTCGAACTGATTCGGAAGTCGGTTTTTCCAGCAATTGTATTACCTTTCTATAAAGAAAGGCAAAAGCGGGTTTAATCTAGTGGTGTGATGATGCCTTTCTCATGTTAGTCATATTTTCATAAATATCACTAAAGGGGGCTGAAATAGGTTCATGCGGCCAGCAACTATCAATAACTACAATTTGAAATAGTTTTGAGACAAAATATGAAAGATGTTTTCTGTTTCTTTAAAACATAGTTTTAATTTCGCATTGCATTTCTGGAAATCGAATCCGAAAAAAATTCAATAACAACCTATTGGACTCTAATGTCGTTTTCGTTTTTAATTTGCACTACACCGGTGCAGTGCTACACTGAGGCATGAATAAACGAACAAAAATGACGAAAACATAAACAGTAACCATTGACTACAATAAACGATTCCATTGCACAGAGCTACACCAAACTTTTGATGACTGCTACACCAGTGGTATATGTGCAGCAAAAGTGTAGCACTGGTGTAGTGCAATTGGTAAAAACGAACGGTTTCAGTGCAGCTTTCGTTACACCGGTGTAGTGCAATTTAAAAACGAAAACGACATAAGACTCAAGTCTAAGTTTGCAAAAATTGGCTTAAGCGTCTCTGAGAGAATAAAGTGAGTTCCGTTTTGGAGTTTTTGGCCACAATTTCCGGTACTTCCGGAACAGGAAACTAGGAACCGATATAGTCGTAATAAATTTGTTTGGCCCGCTACTGAGACAAATTTAAATTTGAGATTTGAACCAAGTTTAGAAGAAATTTTGCCATATCTTGAATCTTGGCTAGGCTTGATTAACCTGTAACTCCGGAATCGTAAATCGAACCCAGATGGAATTCAACAGCAATTTATGACACCGTGAAACCTTTCATTTTAGCCATAGTTGGTGAAAATCGGTTTAGGAAAATGAAGTGTGCTCCGACTTACAGTTTTTGTCAATTATTTCCGATACCTTCGGAACTGGGAGCTGGGAATTGATACATCGGAAATCAAATTTTTTGGTAATTAAATAACAAAAAAGTAAAATATATACATTATATGATAGGCTAGAAGGATTTCATACGTTTTTTTTCATGTACACAAAAACAAACATGATATTAAAATTTTGTCACTTAATTCCAGAATCCGAAGTCGAATCACAATAAAATTCAATAGCATTCTATTGGATCGCAAGACCTTTCATTTGAACCTAGGTTTGTGAAAATCGATTCAGCCATGTCGGAGAAAATTGGGTGCTTTTTTTTGCAATTTTTGTCTCGTATTGGAACAGGAAGTCGGATCCGGATAACTATCAATAGCGTTATATGGGAAAGTAATACCTTTGTTATGAATCTTAGTTTGTTAAAATCGATTTAGCTATCTCAGAGCAAGTTATTAAATACATGAAATATCCGTTCTTTTACAATTACCACAAGACGCCACGAGCCAATTACAGTACAAAATTCGATTGCCACGAGAAGAAAATTCAAGCTAAAAACGTGCTCCTAAAGGAAAGAAGATGTTCAAGCAAAATAATGCTTTTTTATATCAGTGAAGCATGATGAAAAAGAATTATTCTAATTGAATTTTAAGGCCAAAAGAAAACTGTCTGAAACGAACAATCTTTCGCTGCTCGTTAGTGCTCGTAAGCTTGATGAGGATACTACTGTGCTCGTAAGCTTGATAAGGATATTACTTTTCATTGCAAAATCAATTTACCGTTTCTCATTACCGCAATCAACAATGACAAAGTAAACATACGGGTGGTTTTTGGTTTGCACAAAAAGCACATATTTAGTTTCACTTTCTCTACGTTTCGTCTTCGTCTCATCAGTGCGGTTTTTGGTTTGTTGAAATTGAACTGCTAGGTGGACATGTCAGTTTAATTTGAACTGCCAAAACAATGATGAGCCAAAGGCGAAACGTGAAGAAAACGAAAATGTAGAATTAGATCTACAATCAGTAACCAATCAAAGCTTTCGGATCCTTATCCATTGTCCATATTGAATCCCTTTTCGCTGGAACTATGGATTTTTTACACAACCACACATCCACGTTCAAATAGAAAAGAAAACAACTGTACCAACAACAATTGCTAATCGAAACGAATTCTTTTCCCAGAATCGTAAACTCTCAGATTTTCCGTGAAAGATTTTATTTTGTATTCGTCCGGCCAGGTCAGATAACGAGAAACGAATCCCCGAGTGCAGGAGCTATCTAGAAATGAAACAAATTCGGCTACGCTTCAGTCACACACGAAAGAACACGCCCAGCTCAGCTAAATCACTTGTTTGGGTTTTCCGA
Source organism: Malaya genurostris (assembly GCF_030247185.1). Classification (NCBI taxonomy): domain Eukaryota; kingdom Metazoa; phylum Arthropoda; class Insecta; order Diptera; family Culicidae; genus Malaya; species Malaya genurostris. The sequence continues at coordinate 39,463,720 of NC_080572.1, forward strand.
AGAAATGTAATCATAATTTTTCAAATGGAAAATTCGCCTCGCGTTTGCTTCGTCTGTCGCTGATTCGAGGCAGACACGGTTCGATTATGATTGAGAATGTAACAACACCTATCTACGGGATACGGATTGACAACAGTGCATTTCTATTGCCAGAAGACGGTTTGTTTATCTTTGCACAGCATAGTTTTCCTTCGCACCCCCCGTCTATTATTTGGCTTGACCGAACGGTGATACACGTTAATGAATGTGTTTGATTAGTACTGAGACCCCTTGTGTATTTTAGATAGCGTTTATCAATTTTTAAATGTTTCGTGAAGATGCGCAATTGGGAGCAATTCTATGAACGTCAAAACCTCTGACTCTTTGATATTGATTTATTGACGTAGTTTAGTTACCGGATAATAAATTAGTATGATTTATGAAGAATACCCGTAAAAATCAGCAGTATCGAATATGCTGTTTGCTTGTTGGCAAGAGAGACCGAAGTTTATGAAAGTTGCTAACTTTCAGAAAATCTCACACACACACACTTTGCTGCTCCCAGTGCACGTGAGAAACGATTTACCGTTTAGCCATCATCATCATCATCACCATGATCATCGTCATGACAATTTACTTGTGTGCGCAAAAACTTGCGCACTCTATCCGATGCCTCCCACCAGAGAGGAACTAAAATTATTCTCCAAACGAAAAAAACGGGTCTTCTTGAATGAAATGTATTGTCCAAGTGTTCTACATGGGCACAAAGAGGATGGTGCGTCTCCATTGGCCTTTGTGGATAGAGCATTGATAACAAAATCCAATTCAAACGAGAAAATCGACTTCGCGCGGTTCAAATTTCAAGCGCCCCTTTTCTGGAGATTTCGTTCCTGTTCCCAGAAATTGTCCCGGTTTTATGTTGTTGTTGTTGTTGCATAGCACATCTGGGACTTCGGTTGTCGCACAGCTCGAGCACTTGGAAGAGAGAAAGAGAGAGAGAAAAATTGAACATTGTGGAGAGAAATTTCATCCAACCCAAATTGAAACGGTTTGCCATGCTTCGAACACCGAAGCAAGTCCTCGTTCTGGGAAAATTTATTGACCGAGATGTTGTACTGTCGCTTTTACACAAATATTTTGAAACATCACAATTTAAAATATTCAATAATAAACATTCCATTGATGGAAACGATAAGAATAGCGAATCAGGTCGCTCCACAACAACTCGCTATCCTTGATTGCCTGCAACTCGTCCGTTAGTGTGTGTTTGTTCCCTGAAATGCTATAGATACTGTTCGATACTGTTGTAGTTGTGGTAGTAGGATTTAAACACACCCACGGCCAGTTGGAACTGAAAAATGGAGAGCTTGGAAAACGATCGGGTCATCGGTGGTGTGGTCGTTTGACTGTACGTGTGCTTTCAGTTTGTGTAAGTAGACAAAGTCAGAAGCTGTTGCTTCACTCACGTTGCTACAACGTGGCAACAACGTGTAATTTTGTTTTTTTTTTGCTATTGACTATTATCGTATACAGTTTACCTATCTAGTGGCAGTCGGAAAAAGCCACCCTCACCTTACCGACTGAATAATGGTGAGAATTGCTATCCCAGAGATGAACTTCCTGCTTCTAACGAGCTTTCTATGAGAACGAGGTTGTTTAATAGTCTAAAATTTTCCTTTCGTATTACAATAAAAGTACCGCGGTTTCATCGTGCCGAAATTTCCCTCTCGCTCCCCCAATCACCTACCAGCTACGAAACAACTGTTGGCGTACCCTTAAAGTAATGGCTGAGTTTCAACGATCTGGAGGGACAGTAAACCTGTGCTTTGGGCATGCGTTACTACACCTCTGTGCTAACAAAGGGGGTAAGGGATTTTCTCCATTTTCAACTACCCCGTTCCTGCTACACACCTTGTTTTATCGCATCTTTTACCGAACATAGCTTGAAAACATGTGTGTATGTAGGAAAATGTGAAACAAAGAATTTTTGGTGGCATACCAGAGAATCCAATAAGCCTGATCTTTCGATGGAAAATTGTGGATAATTGTAAGAAAATTCGATTTCAGAGGAAAGAGTGTGTTGTCATGGAATGCGGTGGTTTTGCGCAAGCCACACATTAGTTGAGGGATGAAATTTGTATGCGCCAGAATGTTTGAGATTGTTTTGTTGTACTCGCTATGAGATGCTAGGTCCGAAAACTTTCTATATCGATCGTCTGTAAAAATATGTTATTTTGTAAATTGTTTTTCTTTTGTCGACTTACTATGGAGCACCTTTTCCAAATTTACCCTGTACAAGAATGGGTAGAATCAAAAACATCATATCAACAAGATATCCAGCTCTAACATTTCCCGAACAAATCATTGGCAATATCCTTTTTTGTGAGCATAGCGCCTTCAGGCGAGTCTGCATCGAATCTTGTACTCACAATTTGAATCCTTTTGAAAATAAAATCATGAACAATTATCATGACTTCATGAGAAATTGAAATAAATATTTTCATAATTTTTTAATCATGACAGCAGTAATGAATTTCATTCCTTGCATATGTAGAAGAAAATCGATCCCAAAAAACTAATGCTGCATAAACGATTAGCATGGTTATGCTGAAATGAAATTTTCTAGCAAGCATAGCAGTGTCAAAAAATACTGTCATAATTTCGTAAAGCTCTCATTATTATGAAACATCTCTCATCACCTGTTGGGGCCATCCTACGGTCTGCATATAAACGACTTTTTCTCTCCTACAAAATGAACCTAATTTTTCGGTTGATCCTGGTATTGATAAGGGAATGTTTTTGTATAGTGAAGTTGAAATTGAGATATTTAACGAATGTAAAAAAAAGGAAAATGCCATCCCCCCGAGTGAAAAATAAAGTTTCCCTGAACTGCAATTTCCGTCCGTCGTAAACGGGACATTTTTTTCTATCTCTACGATTAGGGAGTCTGATGGGCACAAACCCTTGTCATGACAAAAAAATGACTCCGACTCACACTACTCCAACAGAACAGAGCACACCCTCTGAAACGGAAACTGTTGCACACCTCCACGTCGATTCGATCGTCCGTGAAGCGGAAAGGCTAGTGAAAGGTGATTTGTCACAGCAAATGGACTTGGCACCAAACAGGAAGTCAAATTTATATAGGAAAGCTGATCCCCTTAGCCACGAAAGTATCACGTTAGATGTTTGTAACTCAACCGTACATAAAAGGACTATACACAGCCAAAGCCAAACAAAGCCACCACCCTGTACGAGTCGGAAAAAGCAGTTCAATTTACTTGAAAATTACCCAAGAAAAATGAAACAGGTACCGATGGGATTTGGAATTGTTAACTACGATTACAGGGGGAATGTTTGATTTTGCTTTTACTTTATTTTTCCAAAATGCAACGGTGAACCCCTTTTGTTCATTAAAAAAATGGTAATATAATAAGGGACTCTTTTTGTTAATATAATTGGCAGTCGGCTAGCAAGTGCGACTGTATGAATTCATATGCAGCAGTGGCCTATCGTCCTCATGCGCACCTCGTGCACTGCACAACCGGTCGAATTGAAGGAATGAACTGCGTCCGCAACCCCATCCAAATACAAATAATTATTTTTTTTAATCTTTATTTATTCGATGAAAGCACGTTGGATCGCATCGAAATTGCGTGTATTTACACGCATCTCATATACATCAGACATTTTTTTTCCATTTGATTGAATTCACGTCAAGCAACTTTCAAATTACACAATATTAAATTTTATTGCATGTAGGTTTGCAATAAATATACATTAGATCAGTTGTAAAAGTCAGTCATTTTTGACTCTCGAATATGTCGGTCTCAGAAGCAGAGCTGCAAATTGTAAACCCTGAACAATTATTGCAAATTTTCCCGATGTTACCTCCCGACTTTTTCCCGGTTTTCCTGATTTTCTCGGTCACTTGCCACCCTGGCCATAGTACTCAAGTAAAAGCAAAGATGTGAAGATGAAGTGAGGAAAGGTAAGACGTGACAAAGGTCATTTTAGTCAGCCACCAGGGAGTCGAACTTAGGCATCCTATCAATGCTCTTCGAGTCTCTGATATGTAAGAGAGTGAAGGTGAAGGTTATGCTTTGTATATGGTGGAATCAACTGGGTGTGGTGTATTATGAGCAACTGCATCGAATGAAAGAACAATTTATACGTTCGAGTAGAGCGTTGCAAGAAAAACGATAGATACGAAAAAAGTAATTTTGCAACATGACAATGCTCGCCCACATGTTGCAGAGTCAGTAAAGCATGCTTAGAAACGCCTAAATGGGAAGTGCTATCCCACCCGCCGTATAGCTCACACATTGCTCCTTCCGATTACTATTTGTTCCGGTCGATGCAACTGGGCCTGGTTGAGCAGCACTTCTCCAATTGTGATGAAATTAAACAATGGATCGATAGCTAAAAATGTATGGATAGCTTGACAAATTTATCAAGGACAAAGGTAAAATTGAGGAAGCGTTCTCTCGCACTAAATGATGCGTCAGTTTATCAATTCATTCTAGAAGAACTAAAGGTGTGGTCCAACTGTAAATTTCACTGTTCTGAACCCGTTAGCCTGTCTGTCGTACTTTTTTTCAACAAATTAAGACAGTAATCAAATTTGAGTAATTCATAAAATAAAAAGTAAACAGCCACTGGTAGCTGTAAAAAGACCGAAAATATTATACTTTGCCAGACGGAAAATTGTTTGTCTTGCGTCCGTTTTCCAACTGAACGCACCGGCAGCATTTATTGATTTTCTCAATCCTACATTTTTGCCTCACTGTAATTCCGAACAAAGGCGGTTTCATATTCCCAAGGACAAGCCTTGATTTCTGTCATGAAAACGCCGTTCCTCAACCGAAATCAAACGTCAGTTTCACTAAACTTCCGTGACTGGTTGATATTTTGGCGCAACATTAACGAAGGTAATTCGTTTCCTCTGCTATTCCGGTGGTTGAAGAAAAACGCGGGGCATCGTTCTATCCTTTTTGCTATTTGCTATAGCCACCAAACATACGAAGACGAGTAGCTTGACTTGACAGCAGCTCCATAAGTTTACTTTCGTGTGTAGATGGTTACGTACTTCCTCTTCAATAAAGCACGGGGACGAAAATGTGAACTACTTCTTCAACCTTCAGGTTGTTTTCCCTTCATTAAATGGTGAAGGCAATTTCGATTTGCTTTGTAAAGTAGTTCAAACATTCATTGGTGCTGCGCTGAGTGTTGACGGAGTTGTCAGCAAATTCATCCGAACATTTATTTCAGCCCTAGCCTTAGCGTAATTTCGTTCAAGAATGTATGTAAACATTTTGCTTGTGTCACCACGTTCATGTGTCCATGTCTCAAGCTTAAAGTTTAAAATATTTGCCAGGCACATGAAATCGGAAGTTGGGCTCGTTTGCTTGTGAAGAATCAGCATAGTTAAACCAAAACCAACGGATACAGAAAAAAATACATGTAAAACACCCCGGAAGCTGTATTTTGTAGGGGAGGCAACATGCATAATTTATGACGAGAATATATTATTTTTGCTACATTTCACTGGAGTACGGCGATTGTGAAAACCGGATTCTAAAGCCGAGCGGACCAAGAATGGTTTGAGAAATAATTTCCCATCAAAACATTTGATGCTCAATTAGACCCGCGATAGAGAGGCCTTTCTACCGTTTACATCTAATATGATTGAATTGCGGACTACTTTGCATAACACAGTACGCGCCAGAGTAAATAGACTCTTGTAAATCATTCCGGTTGACCTAAATCGTTAGCTAATCAAGGATACAGAATAACCGACATTTACAGGGTAGCAAGTCAATTGCTGAATTCAATTTCCCGTTTTTTTCCTGGTTAGAGAGATCAAAATTCCAGGTTTTTAGAATAGATCAAAGCCACATTTGTTTAGTTTTTCTTATCGAAAAAAACAAATCGCACGAAAAAAATGCGCTTTCGAGGAAATTCGCGGGCAACTTTTTTGCACCCGTTTTCGTTTCCGAGCAGCAAGCGTGCAAACCAAAACTTACAAAACCGTCTCATTGATTTACTTTCAGGGCAGCAAACTGGCCCGAGCGAGTGGAATCAATGAAAAACGACATTAATATTCCCTTAATTCAAGCTTTAAACAGATATCCCATGTCAAAATAGAAACAATATACTAGGCCTGCTAGTTGAGGATTGAAGTATTTTCGGTATATATAAATAAGAAAAGAGTTAATAAGGAACAACTGTCCTAGTGTAAAACTGATTCCAGCTAACAACGTCCCGCACAGCGTTTTGGCTACCTGGGCAGCCATGGCTACCAGACGGCTACCAAAATTGATTCAGTGACGGTTGTCAAACTCAATTTGACAAAACAAAGTGTATACTTTATGTTTCGTCTTCGACTCGTCATTAGGTAACAGTTTATGTTGAACTGTTATGTAACCTTGCAGCTCAACATAAACCGCTAGGCAGACATAAAGTTTCTGCTACTTACAGAACACTTTTTTTTATTTGCACCAAAACAAAGTCGCCTGTATCTAAGTTAGCCGAGCGTTTTCATCTTCTCGCCTTCGCTGAAAATGTCAAAGATTTCAATGTGGAAAAATCCTGGTGGATACGGTTGTATCTTTAAAGTTTTATATCTGGCAGCGGTGAGACAATCGGTCACCAGAATGTCTACCAGCCATATTTTTCCAGCTGGCAACGTTTAGTCAGCCATCTGGCAGCCATGCGTATGCGGGGTATACGATATTCTTTCTGAATCGAATTTTATCGATACAGGGCAAAATTCGAACAAAATTCCTAAAAATGGACGTTGGTTGCTCTGGAAAACCTTTGGAAAAAAGTTATACCTGCAATTTCAAAGCATTTTGAACTCAGTTTTCTTCATTCCTTTCGGAAGTGAGAGTCAAAATTTAAGTTCGATAGGAAAATTTTAGAAGGCATGATGACACTGCGAACCTAACACAATATCGTATCAGTAACAATACATTTGAACTTGATCATTGGTCTCTTTCTGAGGAAATGTCCGGATAAGGAAAAAACACAATTTATCGGTTATGTCATTTATTCAATTATTTCTCCGGAACCGAAGCATCTGCAATTTGAAATTCGAACTTTATCAATGATCCAGTAGTAGTTATCAAACGTGTCTGGAAATGTTGCAATCGGTTCAGTTATCACCGAGAAAATTGAGTGGAGAAAAAAAGTTACGCCACTTCTACTATCATATTTCAGAAATCGGGAGCGACAGCCAATTCATCTTCGAACTTGATTCACAAACTAAAAATAACATTCAAACGAGCCTAGGCTTGTTCAAATCGATTGAACCATATCTGAGAAAATTGATCGATAGTAAATAAAGTGCGATTTGTCGGTTACGTCATTTATACCATTATATCTCCGGAACCAGAAGTGACAGTCATTTGATTTTTTGTACTTTCGATGAACATGAACTTAGCGAGGCACCTCTCGCCGATAATAACGAAAAAAGGTGAATAATTTTTAAAAAATTTTTTAGTACTTCGCTAAGTTCATATGAAGCTAGCGAAGTTCCCCTCCAAAATATGTTTCAAAACAAATCGTAGCCCAGTGAATAATTTATTGCTAATTAGTTACGATAATTTTGAATTTGTTGCTATTTTTTCTGAGTACTTCGTTAAGTTCATATAAAGTTAACAAAACCCCCTTCCCAAATATGCTTCAAAACAAATCGAGATCCAGTGAATAATTTTTAGCTAATTAGTTACGGTAATTTTGAATTTGTTGTTCAATTTTTTTTAGTACTTCGCTAAATTCACTAAGCTCATGTTCATGTACTTTCGGAACCGGGGCTGGTAAAGTCGAAGTCGGTTCGTATGACCAGCAACTAACTTGACCTATAAATTAGAACAGTTTCGAACCCAATTAAGAAGCATCTTTCCTTGGTTTGAATCATCGCTCTAAGTGACGGATTGAATTTCAAAAACGTCGTCATTCTGTAACTCCAGAACCGGAAGTCGCATCCAATCAAATCTCAGAAATGTCGTAAAGAATTTCTTTTATTGAAATCCAAGTTTCAGAAAATCGGTCTAGCCATCTCGAAGGAAGTGAGTTCTATTTTGGAACTTTTGACTACTATTTTCGGTACTTCCCGAGCCCGATTCTGCAGACCCAACATGACCTACAATTTGGAACAGTTTTGAGAAAATTGGAGAGAATTTTACCTGTTTTGCAGTTTGAAATTTCATAAACTCATCGCTTTTTAATTCCGGAATCGGAGGATCGCAAGACCTTCCATTTGAATATAAGTTTGAAAGAATTCAATTTCAAGCTTTGGCCACTATTTCCGAAACTTCCGGAATCGGATTTCGGGGTCCGGGTATATCCGATTTGAGTTTGTGTGCTCTTCAACTTACAAGAATTGTGAATGTATATATATATGTATGAAGGAAGTGAGTTCTATTTTGGAACTTTTGACTACTATTTTCGGTACTTCCCGAGCCCGATTCTGCAGACCCAACATGACCTACAATTTGGAACAGTTTTGAGAAAATTGGAGAGAATTTTACCTGTTTTGCAGTTTGAAATTTCATAAACTCATCGCTTTTTAATTCCGGAATCGGAGGATCGCAAGACCTTCCATTTGAATATAAGTTTGAAAGAATTCAATTTCAAGCTTTGGCCACTATTTCCGAAACTTCCGGAATCGGATTTCGGGGTCCGGGTATATCCGATTTGAGTTTGTGTGCTCTTCAACTTACAAGAATTGTGAATGTATATACTATATATAGACTGTTCAGTTTGTTGATGGAGGAAGGTGCTGATCGCGATCATCCACCACTCCACAATCGATGGTCATCATGTGTTCTCCTCGATTGCGAAGGAAGAGCAGAACGGCGATGGAAATGTCTCTCGTGCGAGGCGAACGTTGCATAAAATTAAGTCGCAAAAACGGTCCACTTGCTGATGTGCACAGTAAACTTCTCTACGGCATTGAAAAATTGCCCAGAGTGTAAGTTGGTTCGATACTGATTCTTGTTTCGTAAAGGGGTCTGTTTAAACGCAAACACACACACACATTGAAAAGAAGAGATCGTATAAAAATCGTGAGATTATGCACGCGAAACTATCGTCTCCGTTAGAAGAAGCTATTATAATGGCTTGGCAAACAAGGAAAATTAGACATCGTTCGTTACTAATTGAAGTTTCGGTCACCAATTATTTAAAATATATATATTTTTATCTACTCAAAACGAAGCGCAGAAATATTTGCATGAAGTAGGTTTAATGATATCGATAATCTCTTTAAATATGGTTGAATTGTTGATGTCTAAAACCTGACCACTTTTTGTACGGTTTTATTTTCCGTATTTTGGACTCACACCCTTATATAGAAAACAAAGACGTAGTCCTACGTCAAAAAAATAAGCGCATTACGACCTTTATGATGAAATTTTTTTTATAAGCTGATGACATGCACCTCATTAAAAAAACGCATTCAAATGCGCATAAAAAACCGTCTAACTTCGGAAATCCGCATGATAAACTATAGTTTACTTGCACAATCTTTTTGCCTTTCCAATATAGAAAGGTTATACAATCACTATGAAAATCGACTTTTGAATCGAGACCCGGAGGGCCGAGTGTCATATACCCGGCTACTCACAAACATGCACTCGATATTCTCGGAGACCTGGACCGATTTTCACAAACTTAGATTCAAATGGAAAGTCTCTTTGTCCCATAGCCTGCTATTGAATTTCTGTAGTTTATGATAGTTGCTGGTCGAACGAATTTCAGATATACTGGTTCTCAGTTTCAGGATCTGAAAGTACCGGAAATAGTATTCAACTCAAAAACGTAACTCTTCCTTTTTTCTGGCGGATCATTTGAAAAATTATCGCCCCTAACACGAGGTCCCGTGGTGCTTGTGGTCAAAACGACGCTGCTCAGCAGCAAGATTATTTCACACAGTCTGATAAATATTTTTGGATCCCGGCGATCTTACAGTAGAATGAGCACAAAAATATAAGTTTAAGGCGACCGTACATTTTTATTTGAAGGTAAATATACCGGAATGGAAATAAAATGCCAACAACGATGAAACCGAAAAAAAACTCAAACTGATAAAAATATAATAATCAGTTCACTGAACAATTTTAGTAATTTATACCTCCATTTGCATTAGTTCAGAAACAAATTTTGAAAACTAAAAAATAAAACCAACCAAACTCATTTTCGACGAAATGTATTTGGTTGCATCATAAAAAATATCAACTAAAATTAAATTGCGACACGAAACATTGTTCAAATGGCATTAGTCTTTTCAGATACAATTTATTTCTCATTTTTCTTCTAAAGTCACAGATGCGATAAAAACCATGCAAAACCGAAATTCCACTTGTTACCAACATGAGTGACAAAAGATATGAACATCGCCGAATGGTCACATTTGTCTTAAATGCGCAATATAAAAACGAGACCATCGAGAACAGAGGAATGATAATACCGGTAAGGTTTCTAGGTGAAGGACAAAGTTGCTCTTGTGTGATATACGGGTTTTTATGCAGGTGGAAGCATGCATGCAAGCCAAAGAAGGAAAATAAGTGCATCTTCAAAACGCGTCACCATAGAGGCATCGATAAATTATCGTCCACGCTAAGACGGAGTAGAATTATTATACAATTTCATTTGAATAAATTGTGTCCATCGTGATGTGCCTAAATGGCATACTTGGTTAGCTAACAGTAAAATAATAACTGTTGGCCGGGTTTTCTTCCGCCATCTCGAAAGTTTTTATTCAATTTCTCACCCGGTATCATCGTAATTTCTCCAGTCATGGGCAATTATCACGAACAATTAGCGTTTGTGTTGCGTTTCTTTAGCGTTAGTCGAATGATGTTTAACTAGCAAACAAATTGATCCATATAAAAGAAATGATATTACTTAATTTCGACTAGACTTGTTTCAGACCATTAGCAAAATGATTTTCAGAGCATATTAGACAGAAATTAATTTTAATTACTATCTGACATACATTATAAATCAACGCAATTTAGCCTCCCTTCACAATTTTCTTTTTGCAGTCCTCTTTTCTAAGCTGAATAGCGTTCCAGCTGCTAACAAATGACACATTTCTCACGATCACCGGCCTGTGCTAGGAAGATGGAAGGGGGCGTGAGTGTGTGTGAAAGGATCGTCAATAGCAACCATTTTTTCCTTCATTCCCGTACCTGCAAAAGTAACAAAAGTCGAGGTCGTATCGACCGAGAGTAAAAGTACACGCACGGGTACTACTGCACGCCCCGTGTTCTTAGACACATAAACTAACCAGGCCTCGGAAGCCGACGTACGTGAGTACATGTATAATTCACACGTTTTTTTATAACGGCCAATAAGCCATCTATCAACATTCAATTTTAAGAGTAATTTCGAATGACTTGGCACTCGCTGAGAGTAAGTCATAATAGTAAACGGCAGAGAAAAGTTTTCTTTTTCGTCTGGTGTTAAATTTAATACTCTATTTTTCATAGCTTGCCTGCAATTTCTTTCGAAAGTGGAAGTTGACAGATGGCTTATTGGCCGTTATAAAAAAAACGCGTGAATTTCAAAACAGGATGTTTGTGAAACCGATCTTGCACCTTCCTTTCACTATTTAAAGAACTCACCGTAATCGATCGTCGATTACATTTCTTTCCATGAAGCAATAAAAGAAGACTACTACATCCACATCGATGATCAATGTTTCACGCATGCTATTTAAGAATATATAATTATGATCTGCCGAAGAGTGACGCCATTGGGCCATAAACCGCCGCAAACGCAACGCAGGTACAATATAATTAACAGCTTCAACTATTGTGATAAGACACCATTGCGTGTGTAAAGTTGGTACTCACCGTCTGCGTCGACTTCGTTTATCATGTCTTGAAGTTCGGCTTCTGTGGGGTTCTGACCTAACGATCGCATCACGGTTCCCAATTCCTTGGTTGTGATTGTGCCGTCACCGTCCTTGTCGAATAGCGAGAACGCTTCTTTGAATTCGGCAATTTGTTCCTCTGTAAGTTGATCGGCCTGTATGAGTACATGCGTGAGAGAGAAAAAGAAGAAATGAGAGATTGATCATCGGGTAACAGTCTAAACAAACATTGGCAACATTGTATCTTAATTTGTAATTTTTTATATTCGTTATCAAGGTCACACAAATGTGTGTAATACTGCAGCGAGAGACGTGACATTCATTGGTGATGCGTGTTAATATGGAAAGATAAAAACATCAGTTAGAGCACGTTTGGAAAAACATTCATGAGCCTCGAGTAACCTAAGATAGCAGAAATACTATTTTCGACTGGAAATAAGAACATGTACACAATTCCGAGGTTACTTCTGAATAACTGAGCGAATATTTCTCGATGACCCGCCTGGGCATCACCGGTTAGCACGCTGCTGTAGGAATTTGTTCTGAGGCAACAACCGGTCGCTCATTCTCGTTTTGCGATCCGATTCTATACTGGCAGTGGATAATTGCTATAGAATCATTTTACTATTACGCCTTATTCAAACTATGAAGCCAAAGCCTTGGTATACCATTCCTGTAGTGGAATTTGACCTTCTTTTTCAAAAGACTACGACTCTACTGACACTACGAATCCTTCCAGGTTGGGGCTCGAACATACGACAACTGGTTTGAAGACCAGTGCCCTATACATTGAACCACCAACCCGGGACGCTTCTAACTATGTGCATATAACCTTTGTGTCTATGAAAATGTCTGAATGCTCCACACAAGGATTTTGAAATATTGTAACCTAGTATGAGAATCATCAAGTCGAATCATCGATTCGATTTTCTGCGATAATTATCAACTTGCGATTCTCTTTTGGTAAATTCCACCCAGAGCCGATCATGAAATACTCAGAGTATAAGGTGGAGCGAAGAAAACTAGAAAAATGCATTGCATTGCATACATGCATTGAGAGGCAGCGAGTTCTTGTAGCATCATCTGCCAGATTGATGAAGCTGTATACAATGTAGAGAAATATCGAGCTGCTCTCTGCCAAATTATCGGCAATCACCAACATTAGTTGTAGCTTGTTGTTTATATTGAGAAAGTTCTTTCCCCGCGAGAGCCGGTATTAGGCGATAGAACTCTGGGCAATTTGGTGAATATGCCACTTTTAGTACAACATGGACTTCGTTTGCTTTATACCATTCCAAAAAATCTTTGGTGTAGTGACAATATGCCAAATAAGGCCAGAAGAGCAAGCGATCATTGTAGGAATGGTAACAATCGCTTCCGTGAGCATTCTTCACGATATATTTCCTGTTTTGTCGTTCCGGTAGTGATGAAGTTTTGCCTTGTTCGACCACAGATGCATATTGCACGCCAAACCAAATATTTTCTGAGAAACTTGGCCCCATTCCGTTGTACGGCAGTATAAAAAGATTTTCCGGGAATCTGCTAGAAATCTTTCAACACACAAGTTACATCGTCCATGATCACGCAGGAAAACTTCGTCAAATATTCGTGATACAACTTGCGAGCTCGGATTTTAGCCATCAAATTTTGCTTATCATTACGGTTCGGTACAGTTTTCACCTGTACCACCAACGACATCATATCTTGCCGGTGCTTGAAAGTATGCACGAAAGTTGGAGACATTTTTCTAGCCACCGTAAGGACTGGTCTCTTCTGCAATATTTGCTTTACCTTCACGTCTCTCAGGTGGTTCCTGAGATCGGTTTTGTTCCGTTTCTAGCCTGTCTGGCAGTTGTCAAGCGTGTATCGAAAGATTTATAAACGTTCTGCAGGAAAACCATGCTTTTTTGCAAGTTTACTTATTGGCAGATCCGGATTTTCATTGCGACCGTACACAATTGCTTTTCGCACTTGCTCTTCTTTCGACTCCATCTAAAAGCTTGAAGAATCACCAACACGAGATGTTACGTATTTAGGAGGTATACCGATTTTGTCGCGAACAAGCCTTGCCAGATAACGAGATGTTTCCCAACCAGGTTCGCTTCGCTCGAATCCACGCCTAAGATGATGTCCCATCCTATAAAATCGTTTTCAGCCAATCGCGGTGCAGGCGTTTTTGCTTTTCTCACAAAGAAAGGCTATGTAATCACTATAATAATCGATTTTTGAATCGAGACTCAAAGCTTCTATTTCTGGAAGAACAGAATTTCTTACATCCAATTTTTAGTTTATACGCAATATTTGACACGTTTTTTCACACACGATTTATTTTACACGGTTCTTCAAAAGAAAACATTATTAACTGATCTCGCAAAGTTATAATCAATAATTATTAATATTATTTTATTTCACCCCGGTTTTAACCATTTATGCTCATTCGCCGGGGGATCGCATAATCAATAATCAATCATTATAATTAATTCATACAAAAAAAGCAAAATCCAAAAACAAAATTCCAGAAACCGTGCATTTTTTTCCCGAAATCACACTTTTTTCGCAATATTCCTCCAACATAGATTAATTTTTACACATTTTGTATTTTGAAAAAATGGATTAATGTTGCTCAAATTTAATTTGAAAGTAATTTTAGCAGCAGCAATGAATATGATAATTGTGGTTATTTTCTTCAACCCCCGAAAATAAAATTCGTGCTTCTGCAGCCCTCGAACATAAAATTCTTTTTGATAGGATTTCTTCACGTTTCACCTTCGCATCATCTCCACCTAGCAGTTCAATTTCAACTGCTAAGCCGAAGGTGATACGTGAAGAAATCGAAATAAATTTGAAAAAAATAAATTAAAAAATTCGGATTCGGGTACAGATAAATTTTTTTAGATTTTCTAATGGGTACGGGTAGGGTTCTGATCTAGAAATTTGAATGTAGGGATTCGGGTTCAATTATCTGAAACTCGATCTGAAAACTAACCCGCCGGACTTGGATCAAGTCCAGATAGAGATTTTCAATTTTGATCTCGTACGGATCGGGTTCGGTTTAAAAAGTAAAGTTTACTTTTTAACCCGAACTTCGATTCTCCTTACACGACCAAACAAACAATTGTGCTTAAAATTGAGCAGCGAACCAGTGCACAAATCAAACGCCAAATAATGTTTTTTTTGCGGATGAATACTTTATTGCATTGCTTATTGCATATTCTGTAAGTGAGTAGGTTTGAGTTTAAAAATGAAAATATTTCGGGTTCGGGTCGGGTACAAGTAAAAAATTTTAAAGTTTCGCGTTTAAGAACTTACATATAGAGAATCAATCGAGTAAAATTTTTTGAAACTCGACCTTAAAACTAACCCGACCGGTTCGGGTATTTATTTTCAGTTTAAATCAAGTACGAGTCAAGTTCGGTTCAAAAATAAAAGTTTACATGAAAATATTCCTGGTTCGGGTCAGGTACGGACATTTTTTTTCATTGGTGTAAAAACGAGCGGGTTGGGTTCGGGTGTGAGAATTTCTCATTTATAAAATGCCAAAAATAGCGAAATTATGCGGATACTGTCAATCCATGAACAAACTTACGAGCTCAGAAAAAAATCATTTTGACGTTTTCAAATACCATTCGAAAATAAGTAATGTAGTACTCAAACTCTGAGTAAATATTTTCTAGCATGTATCGCTACAAAATGCCAAACAGAAAAATTTCTTTGTCACCCGTAAGCAATCTTCATAAAGCAAACATAAATCGTTCACAACCAAAATAAAACAAAGCATATTTCACTAACTTTTAGTTTTTGCTTGCGTCCAAAGACGGTTTGTGGGTGATATATGAGCGCCAATCAAAAAAATCAAATCAAAATTCAACATTAAAATAAATTTATTACCGTGCCTATTGCGTATAGGAAACGATAAAATTCAGTTGGCCTGGACCAGGTCGGCATACTAAAGTATTAGCAGATGGTGTGTTTGGTCGTGTTTGTGAGAGTGTGTGCAACCCGGCTGGTACATCGCGCGAATTTAAATCGCCATTATTTTCCAGCTTGAACACCATAAATCAAAATTTCCATTCTCATTAGGCGATAATGTTTGCTCTTTCTTGCTCTCTTGGCTGCTGAATACATTCTTTGACTGCGATTGAGATATCAAACGACGGCATCCGGTTGGGTAGCGTGGCTAATCTAATGGGACATACACACCGGGCCATGATCTCCATCATCAGCTCACCACGATCGTCTACCTCATCGTCTTTCGGGAGTACCACCGGTCATTTTCCAATTTAGTACAAGCGGAAAACACCGATAAATTGCATTAAAAACTAATACATATTCCAAAGTCATTAAAGCTTCTCGCACACGGTAATTTGCTCCGGCTTGACTGTTCACGCAGACTAGCGATAGCCGACCATGTGGTAACAGTCGAAAAGCCGGTTTAACCGGCGCTTGGCGGCAAAACTGGTTTCGTCTTCAATTCGACTCGGTGGTGTTTTTTTACTCGCATAGTGTGCTCGAACAGGTACGAGGTGCGGAACGTGGAAATAATCGCGTGCGCAAGATCGCGTTAATTTTCTACAATTTTCCAAGCCACATACCAACTCACTTTACGATACCCGTTGCTTCCTCAGATTGGATTGGTTGTGTGAAAATTCAAACAAACCGAAACGGGTTCAAAAGTCTAAATCCGAATCACACACACACACACACCCACACAGATATGTGGACAACGGTTGGGAGAATATTCAATCGGTAGAGAGTCAATCAACAGTGCTAATCAGTGCAGTGAAAAAAAATGGAAACAAGCGGTCTTTTCCCATTATGGTCCGGAATGAGTGTCATTCATTTAACTAAAATCGTTGCTATTAGTCACGGTGGTTTTGCGCCCTTTCGACGCTTGGTACCGGCTGCAAAGTGCAGTTGATTCAACGCTGAATCAAGATGAAAAATGTAAACTAAGCCACCTAGTAGTATAGCGCTACTTCTATTCTGAAACTCACAAAAATTTAATAAATTAAACATCTTCTGAATTTACATGTAGTAATTATATTTCATGACTCAACACGACCCACATCGAACCGGTTATTTAACGAGAGTGTATGTCCTTTCCCACATGAAACCAGTAAAATATAATTGAAATCAACTTCGCTTCATTCACGCTTGCGGCGTTTCCTTTTTAAGTTCCTCAATCGCCACAACAACAACAACATCAAAACTCAGACACCCTTGAGGAAAATGAAACCGAAACTTGTCAAAAATGATGACACGCGAATGAACAAGAGAATGGCGATGATGATGATGATGGTGGTGACGATGACAATATTGATGAAGGCGGGGAATCGATTCTCCTTACACGACCAAACAAACAATTGTGCTTAAAATTGAGCATCGAACCAGTGCACAAATCAAACGCCAACATGATTTTTTTTGCGGATGAATACTTTATTGCATATTCTGTAAGTGAACAGCTAACTGTAGTCAAATTACATTTTCCGTTAATGATCAGTAGTATTTCTTTCGCGTATTGGATAATAAATAGGTTGCGTCCTGAAAAATCACGATCATAAAGTGCAGCAGAAGATTAAGAGCAAGCTCGGGGGTAAATGCCTTCATTGTACTTCACGTTGCGTCGAAAGCTCGAAGCAATTGGTCATTAACAGCAGAAAAGGTATATAAAAATAAGGTCTTTGGACTCCGTTTTGGGTGAAACGTTGTAAACGTTTTCAGTATGGCAAACCATTGATTTTTTCACAGATTCAACCTCAGACTAATTTTTGAAAAGGGGAAATGATATTTTTGCATGCTTATCCTTTAAATCATTATAATTAAAAATTTGTTTACTTGTGCAAAAAATAGTGTCCCAAAAGAATTTGTAGGAAATCAATTGGACACACTAAATGATTATATACTGCAAAATAAGTTAGTCGAAGCAGGGTATGGGTTCTCTGGGGTATCGAGTATGAAACTGAAATAAATCACATTCATTCTTCAATCATTAAAAGATGATTTCGCTTGAACAAACTTAAGATTTAGATAAATATGTAATAATATTTAACGCAGTCTCCACGAAGTGTGTTTTTCTTTTCCCAATTTCGATTACTAAATTTTTTAGTGTTTCAATTTTGGTTGTTTTGTTTTTACCAGCTTTCTTCTAGTTTCTAAGAATAGTTCTATCTAAGTTCGATTTCTTTTTTCATATTTCTAATCTTTAGGGCTACAATTTAATTGATAAAAATCATCTCTCGCGAAAATTCATTAAAATTACTATAATAATAAATAAATCTGCCTCATTGCTTTTGTGATAGGTTGAATAAATGAAAAGAAAATATTTGATATGATTAATCATCTCACTCTTGATAACAAATAGTAGATCTTTAGTAAGTCAAACAGTTTAACACGTCAAACTTCAAACTTTCAAAATAAAAACCAATGACTTTCCCCGGTAGGACTTCTTTGATGAACTTATTGGAATATATTGGTTTGAGAGCAGGTTTAGAAATAGTTTTTCATCGCACGTTATGTTAAATTTTTTGTTGTATAATAGTTCTATCGGTCGATTTATTTTGAATTACTTATTCATCGTGAAAACAAAAGTGGAAAAAAATTACCAATGAATGATATGCCAGATTTTCTGACAGTTGGCTGTCTGTAGTTTTGCGAGTTCTTGAAGTTTATCATTTCGTTCACCGTATTTTCTATTGATATCGTCTTGTTTATCATGACATATCCCAGCTTTTCTCCCATCCCTACTAATAAGTCTCCTATCCTTTGATGCTCGTGGAGGTACAGTGGAACCATCGATCTTTAGAAACAATGAGTGTCGGACTAACATTCTTTACCTTCTTCAGTAGCTCAGCCTTTGGTTGTGGCCAGCGTCGTTATTGATCATGGAATTGAAAAGTATTGAATGAGTAAGTATGCACAGTGAAAATGGTATTTTTTTAGGTTCATTGTGCGCTTTCACTCGTTTGGTCAATCGCGAAGTTTAACTACAGGCGATCATCTTCAGCTCAGTTCAGCTTAAACTAGTTAAGAAAACCATCAGTTGACGTAAATTTTATGTCTTTTTTAAAGTGAAGAAGTACCGGCTAAAAAAGTTTTAAGGTATTTGCAAAACTTCAAGTTTTTGATTAAAATTGTCATGTTGAACACCAAAAATGAACCCAAAGGCCAACGAAAAAGACTTGAGCTTGAGCGCCCACCCCTGGTTGCTACTCCGTTACTGATCGGAATTAGCTGAAATTGTACAGATAAATTGTAGATGATAAGACCTGGGACTGGCAAATCATCCTTCAATTCCGATTCTAGATAAGTGCCAAATGAGCCAGGATTTTGGGAAGTGTATTTTCATGTTAAGATAATACACCATGATTTTATACCCCAATGAACTAATTTAGCTGGACTTTAGGCGTAGCACAACTTACATTAATAGGTATAACTTCAGGCGAATTTCTGTTAAGATGGTCTTCTTTGCGGTTTAAATTCAGGCGCTAAACAATGAAGTGGTATGGTAAATACGAATGATTTCATTCATTACAAGTTTATACCTCAATTGTTATACCTTTGAATATATAGTAAGTGTGAATATAGTACTTTAAACCTAATATATTTCGAATGTACGACAGTTAGTATTTAATAAAACATATTACTACTAGTTTCCTCAAATATCATATTAGTATTTCGAAATTTCGTATTTCGTATATCAAAAGATAAAAAAAAACATTTATTTGTGTATATACTGTGCATCATCTTATAACTAACAATTCGGCCTAAAAGTTCGTATCGTTTAATAGAAACACACATTTTTCTGCCAAAATTCGTTTTTATTATTCAACATAATTGCCATCAGAGGCAATACAGCGATTATAGCGATCTTCCAACTTTTCGATACCATTTTTGTAGAACGATTTGTCCTTTGCCTCAAAATAGGCCTCAGTTTCAGCTATTACCTCTTCATTGCTTCTAAATTTTTTTACCAGCGAGCATTCTCTTGAGGACTGAGAACAGGAAAAAGTCACTGGGGGCCAAATCTGGAGAATACGGTGGATGAGGGAGCAATTCGAAGCCCAATTCGTTCAATTTCAGCATGGTTTTCATCGACTTGTGACATTGTGATTGTGAGCTCACGCGGCACCCATTTTGCACAAAGCTTTCTCATATCCAAATATTCGTGAATAATATGTCCAACACGTTCCTTTGATATCTTTAGGGTGTCAGCTATCTCGATCAATCATTTTGTGGATTTTTTTCACGTTTTCATCGGTAACAGCCTCTTTTGGACGTCCACTGCGTTCATCGTCTTCGGTGCTCATATGACCAGTACGAAATTTTGCAAACCACTTACGAATTGTTGCTTCGCCCGGTGCAGAGTCAGGATAACACTCATCAAGCCATTTTTTGGTATCGGCGGCACTTTTTTTCATAAAAAAGTAGTGTTTCATCAACACACGAAATTCCTTTTTTTCCATTTTTTTTCACAATAACAAAAGTAGCTTCACTCAAAATGCAATATCTCACAAACTAATAATCAGACAGCTGTCAAATTTATACACGTATCTTTTGAAGGTTGCTACTAACTGGAAATGGTATGGATTTAATTCTAGTGGCGCCCTCTCATAGAAACGATACGAACTTTTCAGCCGATCTGTTATTTAAGGTTTGTTTGTATCAGTACATAACTTTCATTCAAAGTAAGATAGATGGCAGTTGGTTAAACTCACGGAAGAGGAAGGAGACTAAATGATAAAGAAGCTTCATGTATGGAAGGTCACGACAAGCAAAAACGTCGCAAACTGGGACATTGGATAGTCTACCTTGGGTACGCAAAGAATTTATTAGTTGAGACCTAACATCACGATACTCCACGCATGTCCAAACGACATAATGAATATCGCGACAACCTTCGCCACAAGCACAATGATTAGTGTCTCGGAAGGTCCGATATGAAGGAATTTCCAATACTTGCAGAACACATTTTTACCTAACACCAAAATGAGATGTCTTAACTGACGCGTCGAACGAAAACGTGTTTCGACATATACTGGCCGATCGAGATCGTGGGCATTTAGCGGTTAACCAATTTTCGTACATAGGGCATTTTTGTATACTTTATGGTTCGCCTCAGACTCGTCAGTGCATTAAAAAAATACATTCCACAAGTAACAAACATTCCGGCCAAGAAGAATGTTCTTTTGGATCTTTTAGATCAAGAAATCATGAATAATTGTCATGAATTCATGAGAAAATAATTGATCTCAATATTTTTTAATCATGACAACAAAATCGAATCTTCTTCCGTGTAAGGACTAGTATCGAAAATTTAGCTAATCCATTCTTGTCCTGTAATGCGAATTTCTGACAAAAACAGAAATAAATTGATATCAACTTTAAGAAGCACAAAATGAACCGGACAAGGTTTCAGTGGAATTTATTGTTTAATTTAGCGGCACAGCACGTTTTCTGATAACCTTGACTAACATGTCGAGCAGAACATAAACTAGCAGCGTTCTTCACACATTGGCGACATCATCAACACTGCACTCGGCAATCATAAACGCCATCATATTGGCACCATTTTTTCCGCATCATCGCCCGGTCATACTCCGTAATAGCTCCTTAATAGCTACTTAAACGCTCTGAACATTCTGCAACGTTCGAAATCTGCAATAAGCGCACCACACCACCATTATCACAATGTACACAGTCGCAGTACGGTGTCGCAGTGGACGGCAAAGGAACGGCTGGCTGCGCACTGCAGAGTTGGAGAAAAACTGAGGACACAACAGTGCCAATTATAGAGTCTACACACTCGTAGCTACGGTGCACGGTTTCACCAACAGGAAAAAAATAAACCTTAACATCTTGTGTCTCCGTCATCGGCGGCGTTGCGTATTCGAAACCTTCACGATTACGGCCAGTGCAGTCGAAAATGCAGTTCTTGTGAACTAACAGCAAAGTTGTATGAGCTAACTAAAATCATGCGAATTCGATGCCAATACGAGGCTATACGAGCTTTGTCATCCTCATCCTCACTGAAAGACCATATATTGAACGGTCGGGAATCAAATTCGTTCTAAGATAAGTATTTCTCAAGATGCGATCCGGTAGAAAAACGAAGTTCATTAGTCTCTTGCGCTAAGCAAAGAATGCACCGTCTTGTGATACGAGAATAGAGAAGATGACCCAAAAATAAAACACATATTTTCATATGTAGGAGTTTCGGTACGTGTTTGCCGAACCGTCTAGTAAAACGGGGAAACCGGGGTCCATCACACCAACTTGGCTCAGATCCATCCACGAAAAGTAAACAACACAGACACGAAATGATGAATGCTGACCAAAATATGTGCAGAAATGCACCGCCAAAAACCCGTTGCATTACAATCCCACACAAGATGCTTAGAGTTGCGGACTGCTCTTGGCATGATAAATCTCTTTCAGTTGCTTATACGATAAAATGGGTGTGTTAAGCATGATTCCCTGGTAGTTTTTGATCGATATATGACATTAAAAAGGATAACAAAATCAATGCATAAATGAATAAAACTATGAATGCAGCAGAGAAATGAAGTGATACTCGGTGATACTTTTTTGTTTCATTTATAAAGTTATCGCTTGAAAATAGAAATAAGAATAATTCATGGGTATCTTTCTTATTGAACTTAGTGAACAAATCAATTTATTTGAAGAAGATTTTCAAAAAAAAATCACGAGATATCGACCTAGCCGCAGTAGGAGATCTTAATGCTAAGCACACTTCATGGAATAACCAGCAAAGTAACACAAATGGTCGACTACTTCATAATCAACTTCTCTGCTGGTTACTATTCAGTTTTATTTCCAAATAGCCCACTTACGACGACTTCACTATGTGATCCTTTTTAAAAATTTATCCTCTGAGAGAGTGATACGTTTTTGATAGCGAATATCTCTTGTTGCATCTAACGTATCAACATAATTTTTGCTACATGCCATCGAACATATGATCATCAATTTATGATAACATTTTCAGTTGTATGACATAATCACAAATAATTCAAAATTGAAGTTTTCTGAAATGTTTTGTATCAACGAGTATCGAAGAGGAAAACTTATGACGCTTGTTTATGTTAGATTTTCAGTCATAATTTTGAAAGGTAAATTATAACTTTTACCTCACTTATAGGTGGATTACTGAATACTTTGTTTATATCAAGAGAAGGGAATAGTTCCACTCAAAAATTCTTCTGAAATCATTTAAGCTCCAAAATCAACCTCTGAAGCGCAAACAAAAACGCGTTTTGGTGCAATTATAACCACAGAAGGAAAAGGCGCTTACACAAAAATATTGATATCTCCGTTAAAAATTGACGGTTTTCTACAATCTATGGATCTTGTTGGATAGCTTTTACGGTGTAGAATTTAAATCATATTTTGTTTCTAATGCCAATTGTGAAAGATGTTGTCAACAAATTGCAATTTTTTACATAAAAGTTTGTATAACTCGAAAGAAATCATTCGATCCAAAAACAAAAACAATAGCGTAAATACTTCCAGGGAGACCTTCCATTTACAACTTGTTTGATCAAAATCGGTCCGAGAAACACGCCTCCTAATGTTGCACACACATACATACACACAGCCATTTGCTCAGTTCGTCGATTGGAATCGATTGATATATGAAACTCGGCTCTCTGGGCATCGGAAAAGTTTTTTAAAGTTTGAGCGAATACTATGCCTATTTATTATACTTATAAAAAAGTAAAACGCTCACTTCACACCGCTGTACTTGGTATAGGGGATGATCGCTGCCGGCACCCCACCGTAACTTTGGACAGAGAACAGATAGCGTGATTCTGACAAATGTCATGTGTGTGTAATAGCAGCAAGTTTTTTTTTGGGTCGAATACCAAAGCAAACTGACGCTTGTACTTTTTGCTGCGTTCAAAGCAAATTTTAATTGCGTGAAAATCAACAGAAAAGTTCTTTATTACTTTTTTTTATAATATCATAAATTGAAAAGCATAAATCGAAAAGGTGAGTGAATTGAATATATATGAGATGAAATTAATCTATTTCGTCATTTAATACCGGATGATATCAAAATTTTCGCAACCAAAATTTTTTTTTGTCATTTTCAAAATGTCTACCGATTTCGGTTACCGGCACCCCAAGGTGTTCCCGGTACCCCATTTTTTGGACAAAAAGCATAAATTGTCAGTGATATGCAGAGATGCCAAGTCTGCAAATTTGTCTGTAAATTATCAAATTTCTTAGTTAACATGTAAACCTTTTTTCGTCTAAAGACTTTTTACAGACTTTTGAAACTTCGATTGCTTGCAGACATTAAGAAGTTACAGACTTTTGAAAATTGACGCGATCTTTTCGTTTTTGCTAGCTAAACTTATAATACTACCTGACATCTCGGGTGATATGCAACACGTGGACAACTTGACGTCTTCAATACACCCGTCATATAAGTAAAAACTTTGGTTCTCTGGTTCTGTTAGCCATGGCAACTTCAAACAAATCGTCCTAGTCAAGGAAAATGAACTTTAATGCACTGATTATTGCCATTAAACGTTGCTTAGTGGATAAGAAGCCAATAAATTCGACTACAGTAACGTATTCAATCCCAAGAAGTCGGTGGAAGACCGGCCAAGTCATTGGCCAAGAGAGCCAAGGCGAAGTCACCATCAGACAATAAAGACTTTTGTCCAAAACGCCTCCGAAAAGAATAAATTCCGTTTTCTCTTTAAATAATTGCAGTTTTTACTTATATTCTTCCATTTTTAACGAAATTTCTTGGGGTGCCGGTAACCGAACACCTTTTTTGAAATGACCAAAATTCATCACTTTACTAAATTGATAATAAAGTTTTTTTCGAACGATTGAATCAACTTAGTTTCTTATTCAGTTGTTAGCTAGGGAGTTTAGTTTCCCATTGATGTATATATGTCCGCATAATGTGCACTTAGTCCGAAATTATAAGCTTAAAAGAAAAGGGTGCCGGTAACCAAACACTCTTCCCTACTACCTAGATCAAAAAATTCCCAGAATCACCACCGTTTGGCGCTTTCAGTCATCCGATTAGATTTTTTTTAGATTGTCTTTGATATTTCAAATTTTCAGCTTTATATTTAGTACTTCTACGATTGTGCGTGTCTGCGATTTCGCACATGTTTCAAAATGGAATTCAAATTGCAACAACGAGTTTGCATTGAATGTTGCGTTAAAAATGGTTTGACGACATTGCAAATGTAAGAAGAGTGTTTCGGCAACAAATCTGAAAAAACAGTTGTTTATCAGCGGCACGAACGTTTCAGAAGTGGCTGTGAAGTCCACATCGTTTTCAGTTGAACAAGAAGGCGAAGCTCACAGTTTCCATTGATTACAATGGTGTTGTGTATCATGAATTTCTTCCACAAGGCCAGGCCGTCAACGAGGAGTATTTTAAGGGCGTTATGAGACGTTTGGATGAAGCAATTCGCCAAAAAAGACCAGATTTGTGGGCACCGTCACACAATACCATCGTTATCTGTGAACATTTGGCTAAAAACGAAATGAATACCATTCAGTAACAACCGAATTCAGCTGATTTGGCTCTTTGCGACTCAAGAAACCGCTCCGTGGAACCCGAGATGAGATTATTGAAAACTCGCAGGTGGCTCTGATGGCCACACCGAAAACTGAATATAAAAAAAATGTTTCGAGGAGTGATGAATAATCTTGT
This sequence comes from Malaya genurostris, assembly GCF_030247185.1. NCBI lineage: Eukaryota > Metazoa > Arthropoda > Insecta > Diptera > Culicidae > Malaya > Malaya genurostris. Next base: position 39,489,288 of record NC_080572.1, read on the forward strand.
ATTTTTAATTTTCTGAATAAATTCTGGGAACTTTTAGATCAAGATAGTATCTGCCGGAAATGTTCGCCGTGACCCTACTTAACTTGATCAATGAGCTCATGGTAGCTTTGAATAACCATAAGTGTCTCAATCAGCCACCTCCAAGAAAAATGTGGGTATAAAAAATCTGTGCGGCCTGTTGGTTACGTCACTTATACTATTCTATTTCCGTAAACGAAAGTACCAACCATTTGGAATAGAATACCCGAACATGTTCTTCTATGTACGGCCGTCAAGCAGTTCAATTATATCAGCTGTGATTTTGTGGAGTGTTCTCTTGCGGGAAGCATGACATTCAGATACAAGTCTAAAATCAATTTGAAACGAAAATTAGAAACAAATTGGTTAACATAATAGACTTATTATTGTGATTCTTTCCCTTCAGAGTTTCGTCTCGATCTCGTCGATCTCGGCTGATCATAAAATCATTTAACTATATAATCCTTATCGCAAATTCGAACACACCTCTATAAATTATCCGGAATAGTCGCCAGACAGTGAATGGTAATGTTTCTCTGATTCGGAACATTTCGTATATAGGAAAGTCTGCCTTCAATATAACACACAATCGTACCGCACCGCTCTAATCCCAAAGTGTGACAAATTGATATCGATGATGGCAATATTTTTATTTTCCGCCTGTAGAGTCTGCTCCGCGAGACCTTCCCTTTAGTGCACATAGTCGCGATAATTGGTGTCATCACAACACTTGGCGGTATCACTTTGCATCAAGCTACGTGGAGACTTTCAATTGTTTGCTTCATACCCGCACCCGAAGTAAATAAGTGTGGCCGTCACATCCGATCGATCTGACGACCGTGAAGGTTGTGCTGTATCTAAGTATCTATGTATGTACATACGAATTAATTATCGCCCTATCAAGAATTTCCTATGGTGCCAGCGTGTTGGAAGTGCATGATTCAGCACGGGAGCTGACGTAGACCCACGGAGTAATCTTATCTTTTAGTAGCTAGTGCCCAGACCTATACAGGCGCTGCATGTTAGAATCGACCGATGATTGCGTTATTTCAAAATGAAATCACGGTTGCAGCAGTAGAGGAAGTTGAATCAATCTAGGCAAAATCAGACAGAGCGCAGATCCAATCCGAATGTTTCATAACCGAAGAACTCAAATCCCAACATGCCGGTATTGCCGTTCCATTTATTATCTGCTGCTATCAAACAGGGAAATAATTGGATTCCGGAGAGTCGATATCGATAAACGATTGCTGAAAAGAGCAAACATTCTGTAAAATGGGTTGTCGCCCCCGTCTGACCGAACTACCAAATGGAGGTTGTAATCCAATTATATTGGCGCTCCACGAGGAATTGTATAGCATTAACAGGGCTTCTCAGTCCAGTAAAACTATGTATACGTACTACACAGTACGTCTACTGTTTCTATGTTGCACTATTGGATGTTTGAAAAACTGTTGAGAACACAGAGACATTAACTACGTCCACCACAGAGCGTCGAAGTGCTTGCCATATATGTAGAAGCTATGCATAATCCTTCGCAGGTCGTACGCTCCTCAAATGGAAACACCGCAGCAAGGCGGTCATCGGAGAGGAGAAGGTGGCGACAGGTTGGACGTAGGCCGCCAAGTATTGGGTGGGGCAAGAGGTGTCATATTTCATCGATTCATCTCTCTCGTCCACATGAGTATGAGAGTATGAAGCAGTTCAAGATCATTTTAGGCGAGGTGTTGGACAGGTAACGTACTCATTTATAATACAAGTACTAGATATTATTGAAACAATTCAAAATATAGAAGAATAAAATAACATTTCGTTACTTCTAAGTTGATAGATGTTGCAATATCTCATCTCCGATAAATGATCAGATTATGACATGAAGCGCACCCTTAGTAAAAACGCCGTTCGAATCGATCCACAGCCTTGGTAGGTTTTTATCTTGTCACACATAAACTTATAGGCGATAAAAGAAAGACAGAATCAACCATGAGAGTCAGAGTAAAACTTTGTTCGAGAAAGAGCGAGAGAATTATGATAGCATATCCCACTAACACACCTGTAGTAAAAATGTGGCAGGTTTCGAACTATTCGCAATTGTGTTGGGAACGGCACCAGGTTTGCCACACATTAATCTGCAATTTGCAGGTAAAAAAACTGTTAATCTGCAAGGGGATTCAAAAATCTGTATTAAAAATCTGTATACGAAAATAATAAGATATTGAAGTACAACGAAATGAGAAAGTCTTTAGAACGCTAATGTAATGATGTTAACATTTATTTTCTCCTTACTGGTGATTCGACATCAAACATTTGAAATCCAATACAAAAATGACAGCAGAGTACTTGGTTTATTATAACGCTATTAACAATCTCGATCATTATTGAACTTTCAATTCACGCTATTAAAAACTTGCAAAATCTGTATTTCAGGTCAAAAATCTGTAATCTGTATATACAGAATCTGGGTCTCAAATTTTAAAAATCTGTAAAATACAGATTATTCTGTATATGTGGCTACCCTGAACGGCACTCTGCTTGTCGTTGGTAGCAACGTTGCCAGGTACACCGATTTCTCGGCATATCTCGATGAACATTAGAAAAAGTCCCAAGCTCATCTCTTCACATAAGCTCCAAGCCAAAACCACAAACTTTCGATTTATATTGAAAACTTTGAAGAAATTTCAATAACAGCTTCGTAATAATCGAAAGAGAAAGTAACCAAAGAGAGGCTCTCATTTGCAGTTAAACCCTTTTGTCGTGTGACTATCAATATGTTCTCCTAAAATACCGATAATTCACTGTTTATACAGATAATACATTTTACTAATACCATAGTACCTTAATCAAAAACTTCCTGGAATCACCACCGTGTGGCGCTCTCAGTCACCCGATTCAGTAGCGTCTCGCGTTTGACCGGTTGTGCAGTGCACGAGGTGCACATGAAGGTGCACCTCGTGCACTGCACAACCGGTCAAATTCAAGAAATTAACTGCATCACTATCCGCATTCAATAAATGTTTAGATTTCTAACTTATTCGATGAAACCAGATAGGATGGCACGAAATTTATATTAATGAGCGTTTTTGTCCACAGCACAATATGCACAGATTCACCCTAAGCTGCTTGCGCTTGCTGGTCATTAACAACCAAACGATCTTTTCATATCGCGTTGCCGTAGCCAGTACGCGATTTGAACTCGAGCACTTTGCCTAGTGCACCGAAATTACACACATCTCATATACATCCAACTTAAAATTTCAAGTATCTCTTGTCGCAGTGTGAGTGTCTTTTTCGTGCATATGAGTCACTGCACAAATTCAAGAGAATGAATTATTCAGTTCAACTCTGAGATTTGTTGTTCTCGGTCACGTTTGGCTCTGTGAGAACTTGTACGCCTACCTTCGGGAGAGGCTTCAGTGGCTTATGCTTATGGCAGTTGAAAACAAATTGCTGGCTCAGTTGCAACGTCGAAGCGGTTTTATTAATAAAGTTATTGACAGATTTGATCGACGTGCAGAGCACCGAATTCTTCTATTGTATCGATGATACGAAATAAGTGTAATAAAAAAATTCCCATCCACGAGTATATCATTATTTCATTGTATTGTAAAACACAAGAGAATATCCATTTCTCAATCGTTATTTTTCATTTACAACGAACTGTTACAGCTGATTCCATACCTCATAAGCAGTGCACAATCCGTACACTTCGTCACAAAACGCCACTGATCCGACTAGATTTTTTTTAGGTTGCTACATCTGTCATTGATATTCTATCAAATTTTCAGCTTGATACATGGACATTTGTGAAAGTTACGCTGTATCAAAGACATCATATTAACAAAATATCCAGCTCTCACATTTCTCGAACAAATCATTGGCAACATCCTTTTTTGCGAGCATGTCGCCCTCAGGTGAGTCCGCATCGAATCTCATACATAGAAGTAGGGGAGAGAAATGTCAAATTCGTGCGCGCCAAACTAGCAGGGCTGCGCACCCATACATTTGACATGATATGTTGAATGTGATGCCGTGCGATGGCGTTGTTGAACTGAAGATTGATTTCGCTCCAAGCTGACAGGGTCTGGCTGTATTGAGTACATCTGCGATTTAACGTCTCTTCGATTTTGTGCAATTTTCGAAATGGAATTGAGCGGGACGGGTATAGCGTGATTGTTTAGTCGATGTCGCAGCCCACCTGGGTTCGATACCCAACTCCGCACATAGGGTCAGAAAGCTTTAAAAACGGTTGATTCCTCTATAGTTGAAATAAAACAAAATGGAATTGAATTTTTAAGAACGTTTATCAGTGGTATGAACGTTTCAGAAGCGGCCACGTCGTTTTAGTCGAAAAAGAAGGCGATGCTCACAGTATTCATTGATCCACAGGGTGTTGTGTACCATGAATTCCTTTCACAAGGCCAAACTGTCAACAAGGAGTATTATTTGTACGTTATGAGACGTTTGCGTGAAGCAATTCGCCAAAAAGACCAGATTTGTGGACAAACAACTCATGGAGCTTGCACCACGATAACGCACCGTCACACAATGCCATCGTTATCCGTGAACATTTGGCTAAAAACGAAATGAATACCATTCAGCAAGCACCGAATTCACCTGATTTGGCTCCCTACGACTCCTATTCGGTCGACTCAAGATATCGCTCCGTGGAGCAGATGAGATTATTGAAAAATCGCAGATGGCTCTGATGGCCATACCGAAATCTGAATATAAAAAAAGGTTTCGAGTATTGGATCAAGCGCTGGCATAAGTGTGTTGCGATCGATGGGGAGTACTTTGGAGGGGACAATATCGATTTTGATGAATAATTTTTATTTTTCTGAATAAATTCCGGAAATGCTTTGATCAAGGTAGTATGATACATTTTAAATAATTTACTTCAATTCTTGTTCACGTTCAGAAAAAACATGGAATGTGTACACCTTAACAATCTAAATCAATATTTTCGATGAATGTAGTTATTGCTACCAACTTCGATCAATTATTTTCCTTTTATTCCATACAGAAAGGCTATGTAATCACTGTGAAAACCGACTTTTCAACCGACATATTGACGTATATCATTCCATTTAGCTCGACGAACTGAGCAAATGTCTATGAGTGTATGAATGTGACAACCGATTTTAACAAACTTAGGTTCATTCAAATAAAAGATCTTATCGTTACATAGACTGCTATTGAGTTTTATCCGGGTCCGACCCTCAGTACTGGATACTCTGGAAATATAGGGTGAAGTTTGCTAAAAAATTCAAACTGTCATTTAGAGCGATGATGCAAATAAGGGAAAAGTTTTACTAACTTTGGCTCAAAGCTGTTTCAATTTACTGAATTATTATGTTACACATTCAGCATGACAGATTCTCTTTGTTCACTTTCTCTTTGAAGTATTACGGAATAGTAATCTATTTTTCGATAACTTCTACAGTGCAGATGAGTTTTAGTTATCTTGTCAAATAATAAGAAGGATTGCTAAGGTGGCGTAATAGCCGATATATAAAGTAAACCTGGAGAATCTGTCATTTGCTCATAGGTCGTAATGAAAGTTTTATACAGTTTTCTGCGGTATTTTACAAATGTTCTGCAACTATCTAGTACTGAAAGTGAAATGAAGGTTCAGAATGAACTTTTGAAAAAACAATCGTCCAAATAACATTTTGAATTACGATTTGATAAGCAACAGAATATCAAGTTATGTGCTAACAAAAGATCCAACTGATGGATGACGAAACTTACGTTCTAGACCAGCCATCTGACACCGGTGTTAGCACCAGCCATTTGAAAGTATTCCGATTACGTCGAGCCCCTCGCGTTTCGGCCCTCAAACACTGCGATGTTTTGATACTCATCGCAACTTTCAAATTGTGGAAATTACCTCCACTTAATGTCCCAAAACACCATCTGCTGTATTTTAGGTAAACCGACACTTCATTGTGAGAGAATCGTTCCAAAAAATCTCTAATAAACAAGGTAAACCATAAAACGGTTGCATTACTGATTTTTTATTTACGTTGCAATCAGCTGATTTTAAAGATCCGATTTATATCTCATTAAGATGACGTCGTGACAGGGGGCCGTTCTAGGCCGACTTCCGTCAACTTCTCGGGTAAGTATATTTCGTGGCCAAATCTAAATTAATGTTCAAAATTTGCAAAGAAGTTCCAGATCAGGAAGGCGATTTGTGGATATCGTATCGACAAAAAGGCCTAACTGCAAATGACAGCCGCTCTACACACTTAAAGCCATTTCTTGAGCTCGGCATAATAAAATGCCGAAACTGATCAGCAACACGTAAATTTGCTGATTGTTCAGCAATCAATACACATGTTTCTGAACTTCGTTAAATGCATTCACTGATATTTCGGTAAAATGCTTCACTTTGCCGAAATTTGGCATAATTGCTTGCTGAATTTATCAGTAAACAACAGATATGCCGACATCAGCAGAGACGTTTGCCGAGATTTCGGAATATGCGCTAGCTGATGCCGAGATTCAGCACGACAGCTGTCATTTATTGCCGCGTTACATTTTCGCTTCGCATTGTGCGATTATTTTCTAATGAAATTCTCTAGTGAAAAAATGGATAATCTTCGAAGAAGCGTGGAACCACTTGCAAGTACAAATATTGAATAAATATAGTGACATGTTTCGCTTTATAAAAAGCGACTTTATCAGAGCACTCGCGATTATAAGGGAAAAACACCCAACACGGGGCTCAAAGCGTCCTCGAGACAAAACTTTGGGGGATAGGCGAAAAAATAACCCAATGCATGGAATAATTCAATAGATCAAAGTAAGTTTATTTTTTGAACAATACCGTATATGCATCATTAAATATTGAACATTTTTGTAGGCCAAAAATCAATATATATTTTTATTTTCATATTTCCAGCTCGACTCAAGGTGCCCGCATCTGGAAACGCCGCTTTTTATTTATGCTACATGTTTTCAGGTAGGCTTTAAGCACTACTGGCAACAAATTTGTAAGCCTCCTTTAAGTGTTAATAAAATGAATTTTTTATTCTGAATAAATACAAACAAAATAATTGACAAGATTTTTAATTACTGATGATTCGGTAATTTATTTTTTCATTTTTTCGTTTTATTGGATTGCCGAATATTCAGTGAACGTTTCACTGAGCAAACAGTAAATCTTATGCTGACGATTTCGGCAATATTTGACGTTTGTCAAATTTTAGGATGCCGAGACGCTCAGTAATTTTATTTTTGCCGAGATGATTGCTGATTACTCGGCTGTGCGAATCTCGGCATTTTTTTGCCGAGACTCAGCTAAAAAATTTAAGTGTGTATATATTTTCTCTTAAAAGTTTCCAATATAAATCGAAAGCTTCACTTGAAAAATTTGCGAAGAGTTAGGCGTCAAATATGAAATCAATCCGGTAAATCGTGGAAGAAAAAGTAAACAAAGAGAAACTGTCATTTGCAGTTAGGCCCTTTTGTCGTAGGTCTATCGAAATGTTCCCTTCATCACTTCCGGATCGACCAACGATGCGATTTACACGGAAAAGTGGTTTAAGAAGAGACGCCATTCATAAAAAAGCACTCCGTTTTGGCCTGATTCTGCCACTACGCTAAATCGAACCAGCGGTAACAATTTTCTGTCAAAAGCCATGAGCTCACAAAACTCTACGGAACTTCACCCGCTTGAAAAATTTGAAACGTCCCAAGACTATTCAAATTGAATCTAAAGTTTGAGAAAACTGTGGTGCAAGCGAAAAAACACTGGGTGAAATCGGTTGTACAAAATGTAATGGGTGGAATGAAAGGGATGGTTCGGACATTTGGGATCGGAGACGAAATAGTATAAAATAAATTTTGTTAAACATTACTCATTAGTAGCCCTTCATGCCCTTAAAAAACCAAGAGAACCCGATAATCGGTTTAATTTTGTTAGTAAATAGGTGTTTGCCATTTTTATCTAATACACCCTTTAGAATAAAGAGCTTCAATCTTTTGAAATTATGAATGAATATGACAAAGAATGTAAGTCAGCATTTCTTCACAATTCTCCAGTTAAAAACTATTGAATTCACTCATTCTGGATCTATACTGATGAGATACTTTTTATTATTTAAGGCAGAAACCAGCTGGAGTGAGGTCATAAGAATTGACGAATCGGTTCAAATATTTAAATTATCCTATTATAATTTAATATTATCCTTTAAATACAAAAGAGAACTGGCTTTCGCGAATTTAACGGAATCCTGACCCAATTTCACTATCGCCGTGCACTACTACAGTAGGGAACAATCTCATTCTCTCTTTGTCCTATTGTCAGAAATTAGTCACTTTTAAACAATTTTCGCTAGCAGGGAAATCCTTTAACCGCGCCCCGTCTGCTTCTTCTGCCACGTTAACCAAGAAAGCTCCCCGTCGGAGCCGGAGCTGAGGAGAGCGTATAGTGTAGCTTCTGTCAATGTGTTCGTGAGCTATTGGGCAGAAAAAATCGGAACCAACGCGAAAAACAGTTGGTTGATCGTGTTTGAAATTTATAAAATAAATATGTACACATACGATGGTCGAGATTTGTATAAAATATTCTGCTAAGCGAATCATGTGTCGATGTGTAACATAGCATGCCTGAAGTGATTTTTCTGGATGTGTTACATTTTTCCTGTGCTCTCCGCTAGCTTTTAGCCTGGTATTGATTTTTCAGATTTCAAGAACTGCTATCTGCTCGAAATAATAATTCGATCGGTGAAGGAATTTCTGAAGGCATGAACGATAAACAGATTCAAGGGCTCTGAGGTGATCGCCCACTGTAGGCCAAACGATATTTCGTTTCAGGACCACTAGAAAAGCAGTGTGCGACAGCGAGAAGAAAAAATCCCGCAATGCGGCAAAATGTGTAATCGTGTCCCGCTGGGGTATTTCATTCCGAACCGCTATTAGAGCAAGTGTGTGTGTTGTGCAAAACGTAAAAATCAAACGAAAACCGGAGTCGGTCGGAGGTTTTTCGTATGCTTGCTGGCAATTGAGGGAACATGCACCAAAACCCCACAGGTGACGAAAACAAATGCCAGCAGACACTCTTTGCACATTGAAACTGCCACCGTCAGCAGATTCAATTTAAACGAGGAAGCCATACACGCGTCTTTTGCAAATGATATCGTGAAAAGAAATTGCCAGATTGGCAAGTTCAGTTTGATGGGATAGATTTGAGGTCTGAGTATCCATATAAGGCGGAATACAAGTCATCAAACCATGAAAACAGTATCACAGATCGAGAAGTTTTTCGAATCTTCAGCGAAGCTCTACTTTTTCATCGCTGTATGAGTGTCGTCAGTGGCTAATATTATACATTCAAATCAGCCGCCATAGCATGCCTTCGGAACACATCTCGCGCAGAAAAACATGAAAAATGTCGGTTTTCACCCTTTTTAACGATGTAATCACTGTCAATGAAACTAATCACTCATGTAAAATCGAGGAGCCACCTTTACACCGTTGAGAAAAACGCTACAATTCCACGCAAAATAAAGCAACATGCTTACCATTTTTGTTTTATCTAATTTGTTGCTTTTCCGGTTCGAAAAAGATGACCAGCCTTCCGCTTCCTCCGGATTTCGAACTGCTGCTGCGCGTTTGTACTTTTTGTTCTGTGAGCTGTCACAGAACGATAAATGAAAACTACACTAGTTTTTCTTCTTTCTTTGCTGACTAGCTAGCGGCTGCTCTATGCACAAAACTGCCTCGATTTTCCCACTTTATTATTTTTCTACTATTTTCACACACAGAGGCAAAGAACAATCCGGGATCACCTCACACCACCGTTGATGATGACTGACTAATGGCTGCTTTGCTATACCTCCCACTAGCGCAACGCGAGCAAAATAGTTTCAGGTCTATATACCACGGCGGTTCAAATTCAACTGCCGTGTGTCAGTTGACAGGCCAAGCAACGATCTCGTAGAGTTTGTAGTTTTTTACCGTTGCGTACTTACTATACCTACCACTACACGGCGCACGTGTGTGTGTGTTGGTGTGTGAGAGACCCAGTCTGTGCTCTTCAAAAGAAACGGATTTTTTTGCCGTTCCAAAAGTTCCAATGTAAGAGATCAGCAAAAGAGAGCAAAACTGGAGCTTACTTGAAAAAATTCTAATCAAGTTGCTGGGAGGAATTGAAAATGTGTGAAGTGATGCTTATGCTATTGATAGACCTTTCGGAATGGCATTGTGGGGAAAATAATACGTTCTGTGTATATTAGATTTGTTTTTCAAAATTGAATTCGGTATTTTTTCACAAAAATCCGACGATTACCAGCGGAAAGGTACACCTCCGCAATGATGTAAACTGTTCAATCACAATGCTTTTTCAGGAAGTAAAATATGACTAAATGAATTTATTTATTTGTTTTTTGTTTTTAAATCAATTGTATAGTTCACAACAAATGGCTGATGAAAAGTAAACAACATGTTTCTGTGAGTTGTATTTCCAAAATCATTGGTTATAATTCCATCTTTAGACAAACCATGCCAAAGATGCCAAATAGTTGTTTCTATAACGAAATCACAACAATATATGTTAAACAATAAGAAACTGTTTTTAAGGCTAGGTCCATCCAAACAATTTTCATAAAATCGAAAAACAAATTCCAATAAAATGTTGGCAAATACTAGAAATGATATAGAATGAGTCCCGAAGGTACGCGGAGAAACTTCCAACTTCCGGTTCCAGAATTACTGGGTGATATAGGAAAAAAATTATAACAACTGCACTAATTTTTCTCAGAGACGGATGAACCGATTTTCACAAACTTAGATTGAAATTAAAGGTATATTTGTCTCATACAAAATTTCTGAAAGTCATTTCGTCAAGTCCACTTCTGGTTCCGATTAGTGTAAAAATTCCAATTTCAAATTACTTTCTTACTTTTCTTAAAGATGACGTGACCGATTATTACAAACTTAAGTTTAAAAGAAAGGTCTCATGGTCCCATACAACACTCCTGAATTTCATCCAGATCTGACCTCCGGTTCCGGAATTACACAATGAAATGTGTTGAAAATTTTTAGCCCGTATCAGTAGACGGCCAAGCGAATCGACTTCGGTTATAGCAGTTCCCAGATTCCGGTTCCGAAAGCATTGGTAATATTATTCACAAACTCTAAAATCGAACTCTCAGCGATGGCTTAAGTTATTTTAAAATAAGATTCCAATGAGAGGTCTTATGATAGTCTGAATTTTATCTCGATTCGACTTCCGAAACCGAAATTACAGGGTTATGAATGTCAAAAATTTAAAACCTTCATATAAAGCACCCCTGGAACGAAGAAGACACAACACCGCCTCTACGAACGGAGCACACAGATTGCTCTGTTCGATTCCGTACGCTCGGAAAAGAAAACATAAACCGACACTGAAGCTCGGAGTTGAAAACACTAGCGAGAAACTGAGATTGAGACAAATCATAGCTACTTTACAGGAAGTGTGGCTGATGCGCAACAAATTTTTGGATGTTCCACAATGGATTGAAGGTTTTTTGAAAAGACATGCATCGGACTTCCATATTTCGTGATGTATATGAAATTTTTGCAGTCCATATAATTATAATGATTCCCGGTTTTCGATTAACGACCGGAGATTGTAGAGTCATATACTCAAAAATTGATTTCACACACTTTTCTCGAATCGACTGCGACTATACCTGTTCCCGGATTCTTCTTTTGGAAGTACCTGAAATAGTTTTCTAAGTCACTTCGTTTTCTCAGAGATAGCCTAACCGATCTAAGAACTGTTTCGTTCTCTAGGTTACACTGATTTAAACACAAACTTTTTTGATTTTTAAAAATCATAGAAAATCGTTTGGTAGGATACCACACATTCATATATGAGAATATGAAAGATATGAAAAAGGCATCATTACATCACTGAATGGATTCAAACAGACTTTTCAACTGGGTGTCCCTCAAATTCCAAAACTAGCACACTCATCAGTGTGAATGATGACACCCACCAACAAATCGGATAAGTTTGATGAGCTGTTTTCAGAGCCTTTTTTTAACACGTTTTTGGAAGAATTTGGCCTTTATATTTGAGTGTATGAAATTTATTCAATAGAAAATTGTGAAACTTATATCTTCGAATGGTACCATTGCTTTTGATGAACATTCATCAGAATCAAATCGATGTTCAACAGTGCCAAATGTTCTGATACATACTGTTATTGGTTCATAATTCCAATCGTCGTTCGGTGAAATCTCGGGTGAAGTAAACCAGTAGGACGTGGCGATCGTTGTGATGGACGGGCTTAAGATTAGATAAAAGTTTAGGAGAATCAATATTGCCTAATCATCGGCTTGCTGAATTGTTGTGTGATGCTCAAGTGAGTTGAGATCAATCAGACGACAGTGATTGGGATACGGTGGAAGATCTTGCGCATTTTCCCAGGAAAGGTTTCATTTTTCATAATGTAGGTATATAAATAGGACTATTGCGAATCAAAGGAAGCCTCATTCAAAATGTTGATTCTTAGTGGAGTGCCGAGAAATAACCCTATATCTATATTTTACCTACAATTTGTGTGACAACGAACTCCAACAAATTGCATAAATATTCCTGATCGACCACATTAATAGTAAGTTTTTGGAAAATATGATTCATTTGGGAACACATTTTTCAACAGTTGAAGGGAAAAGATCAATTGAAGTTGCACTGCCAAATATTTACATTAATTATGTTGCCAATAACAATTCGCTAAGAACCGAAACGATGGGGTTCATTTAGGACGAAATGTAATAAGCATATCTGCTTATATCAAGTTTTCCTCTTTGATAGTATTTTTATCGGTACCATTTAAATGAAATCATAAATAAAATAAACCTAGATTCCCCAATGTAATAGTAATGTATTACAATGTTAGCGTACATTTCTGAAGCTGTTTCGGTGCAATATTTTGTAGCGACGCGTTGCTCTTGGGAAGTAACGCATAATTTTCGTGACGAGCATCATAAACACACGTCTACTCAACAAAACACAGCAAGCGAACTACACATGCTAGTGTGACGGTGAATATATCAGCAGAGAGGAGAAGGATGCTGGGGAAGAGGAGAAAAGCTTCGAGATCGCTGGTTTACCATCCACAACACAGAATATTATGTTGGAATTGTACTATCGAATTTTCATTGAGTTTGCTACGTTATTATAAATTCGAATGAAATTCTGTCGAAAGCAACAGCAATATTTTATCCTGAAAGAAAATTTCACGCACTATTGATTGATAATGGCCTTTAAGCCATCTTTCAACATCTGGCTTATGAAAATTTTGTGCTAAAATTTACTTAAACTGTATTGTTTATGGTGAATATTTCGAGAAAAAATTATAAGACATGGATCTTGAAAATGATGCAAAGACATTTACGTTGGTCCATGCCATATTCTCAGATTTCTTCGTGTTTCAATAATAAGGTTGAGAATTTTATTACTCAATTTGTATATGCAACTACTGCTTAAATGTAAGAAAAACTAAACCTACCTATCTTATTTCTTTTGTTCAACCTAGTTGTGAAATAATGTCTTCCTCATTCATTGACATTTTTATCTTGGTGCTTGGACGGAGCAGTTTGAGAAACCTTAGTACGTTTTTTTTGCATCGGCTCTATCTTTTTTTATTTCTGTTCCATTGAATAAGGACAATTGACGACTTTTTCTAGCGTTTCAATTGAACGACGGTTTGAAATTCTTAAAACATTACCGTATAATTCTGTAGCCAAAACATGCAACCATAAATGCTTTCAAATACCGGTTTAAACCCTCTCTGAGAAATCGAAGAAGTTCAATTTGAAACTTTGACCACCATTTCCGGTACTTCCAGAACCGGAATCCGGGCATCGGTAGAATCAAAATCAGTTGGTTAAGCCACAGACTAACAGACATGACAGTATGAGTAAATTCTTATAAAAATAATTTTTCGTGATGCACTAGTTCCACCTATATTGTACAGCGCGAACTATTTACTATCGGTACACCCCTTGTGTTATGTAAAAGTTTTTTTACTAGTTGGTTCCCCCTCGTTTGTCAACACCGATCAGCTGCTAGCAGAGATGCCTGATTTCATCATAATATTTAAAAATGAATCGTCACAATAAATTTTTCTCATCGTTGTTCATCTAGACTATTTTTTATTGTGATTTTGGTAATTTTCACCCAAAATTAAGTGGCGGCAGACAAGAAGCAAGTAAATATTGTAACAAAACAGGTTCGATTTTGTATTGCATTGAAGGATGAGAAGTAGGCACAATTCTGTATATAGTTTTGGCAATATGTATTAACACTGTATGATGCATGAAATTCGCATGGACGTATACAAATCAATACATTACATTGAAGTGACGGTTTGAAATTAACACACTCACCATCTTATGATTCAGGAGGCGAAAGACCATTTTTAGACTTTTGACCACTATTTTCGGTACTTCCATAACCCAGTAACCAGTATAGTCGAAGTCGGTTTGTTCGGCTATTTTCTACATCTTTACTTATCAATACACTCTTGAAATTGAAGTTTTCTTTCGTCGAATTGAAATGAGATTTGGAAGTTTTCTTATGTTTCTTTTGAATATTAAGTTGTCAAAATTAGTTCCTCTGTCTTGGAGAAAAATAAATGTGTATTTTCTTGAATTTTCTGTAGTTCCGGAACCGAAAGTTTCATTTGAATGTGAATTTTAAAAAATCTTATCGAACCATTAAACTTGTCATTTGAATCTAAGATTGTTAAAATTGGCCCAGCCCTCCGTAGAAAATTGAGTACATTTTTCACATATACTCATATACACACCTACATTTTTCGATCTCAACGAACTGATTCGAATGATATATACGCCCTTATTCTGAATTGATTGTTTTTTTGATCGTATTTTATTCGTATTCCTAATAACGGTAGCAAAATCAAAGGTAGCTAGGATTCGACCGAACCATATTCGATCGAAAAGCCAATACGTCGTTATTCAGAATAATGACGATAATACTCGACCCTTCAGAAAAAACTGTTCACTGTGATTGAATAGCCTTTCTATATGAGAAAGACAAAACTTGAGTTTGCCGGGATCGATAAAAAAAACCTGCGATATTAGAATACCAAAAAATGTCGCTTTAGTCAATATATTTCAAGTTTAACAGATAACTGTTGATCGAAAAAGGTATTTCAACTTTCTTCCATTTGACGCCAAAACCAAAAGTTTTACCCCATTTTTTAGATACAGGTGGGCTCAAAGTGTTAAACCTAGAAGAAACGATTAGTTTAGAGTTCAATCGTCCATCGACTATTTTGTGATATTTTAATTGTTATGAGCAATGAAAATGTGGAATCAATGTAAAGTTTTCCTTTTGACTCCAAAAATTAGTGTGGTGAATATTTTGTTTTGCTTTCGTATAAAATACCCTTTCCACAAGTTCGTACCGGAATATGCTATTAATTAACCCAGTGTGCTCGTTTAGCTATATTCGCAAAAGCAACTCCGCGAGAGTGATTCTGTTTTGCTGGTGTGTGTGTGCTTAGTGCGTGTCGCTATTACTGCGCAGAAATGTCGCAATGCACACAAAATCGGGTTCTCCGGTTTCGTTGACTAGTGTTGAGCATTGCATATTCGACGAAATAGCTCATCACCATAGAACGCAGAAACGCTTGCAGTAATTGGGAGAGCTCTTTGAGAAGCTCTATCTATTGAAGCATGTGCAGACAAACGTGGCGGAATGCCCATTTCTGTCGCAAGTGATTTTTATTGCTTGCTCTTCGGTTTACACATACCATTGCAAATGATAGTCGCTCTCATTATTCTCACTGTTATGTTGTTCTCTCTGATTGTATCGTACGTTGTAAGAAAAAAATTTCAGCATGAAAATTTTTATGCTCCTCGTTCTCGTTGACACTACCATAACTAAATTGGTCCCTTTTTAACGCAGTGTTCCTAGGAGATTCGACGCTAGATTTAGTTCTTAGTGCTGGGTTGGGAGCGGTTTATGTCTGAGGGTTTATTGAAATAGCAACGTTGATTATATAGGCAGGGTTCTTGGGGTTCGCTATGGTTCAATTCTCTTGACAGCTTTGTTTTAAATGGCGAGCCGGTATTACTTGAATAGCTGATATGTAGATAAGAAAATCTATTGTTTTGTTTCTTTATCGTAGAACCGGTGTACACGCTAATCAATTCCATTACTACCTTTGAACTGCCGAGAAGAGTTCATTATCCAAATTTGAATCTCATTGGTGTTTTCCGAAACACTGTAGGACGATAAGGAATAACAAGTTATATACGAGCCGAATAATTCACAGCATTTATCATACTCTTTTCAAGATGTACATTGAAGTTTGATATAACGTTGTGATCCAATCTGACGGATTTAACCGATTACCAAGAATCGTGGTCAACTTACATGTAACTCAATAAAAACTTTTTCCCCTATTAAAGGGTGGAAAATATACAACTTTCTCATTAACATGCGTATTACGGGCATTTCCATCCAACAATTGCACCCTCTTTTCTGGAATCGAGCTAAAAGCTTGTAAATTATGTTTAAGAGGAACAGCTACCGAGGTTATTCAGTTCGATCAGACCATCTAAGAACCATTGATTAATGAAGTTGACGGATTCCACAAGAAACCCAAGAATTGTATATGCGCATAATGATGTTATCCAAAAACAACTAGTAGAGTAATATAGATGTTGTTGTTTTTTTCAACATTACCTTTCTATTAATTTAATTTTCAGTTATTGCGTGTGTGTAGCGAATTTCGTGTTTCGATACAATAGTCCTAGTTTACAAAATTTGGTATGTGCATAAAGATTTCATACAGAATGCAATTTTCGAAAATCAAACATTTTAGAAAAAGTAGTAATCAATGCACAAATCGCAAATGATTCCAAAAATCTGTATGATATAGTGGGAATATTTGACTTGCGTTGAATTATATTCATTTACATATATGAAACCAAGAACAGAATTTGAACACAAGTAAGCCATCTTACTACTATCACTTTATTATCAAACTGAATGTTGCATAGAATTCAACTCAGGTTGCAGATCAAGGGAACCACTCTATGGAACGCTAGAAAGAATTAGTTTGAAATATCTTTAGATATAAGTTTAGAGGCAGTTGAAAAAATAGAGATAATATTCTCCCCAGGTTTGTATAAAAAAAGTCGTCTTCCTGCTATGTTTCTACTTACAATGTCAGGCAAACAGTTAGCAAAAGCAGTTTTCGCAGCAGGTTATGCAATAACTGTGAAAACAAAATTTTCAAACGAAGCCTGGAGGGCCAAATGTAGATAGCTGAATCGATTTTAACAAACTAGATTCAAACGAAAGGTTTCATGGTCCCATATAAAGTTTCTGATTTTAATTTGGATCTGACAACCAATTCCGGAGTTACAGGGTTACTTGGATGCACAAAAAAGTGAAAATAATGTCACTCAATCGTTTTTAAAAACTAAAATTCATGCACGTTGTATGGGACAATAAGACCTTTTATTTGAATCTAACTCTATGAAAATCGGTTTAGCCAAGAGAAAAATGACTGAAACTGTTTGCCTCACATACACACGCACACATACAAACATTTTTTCGGTTCGTCGAGCTAAATCGAATGGTATAAAACATTCGACCATCCGGGGCTCAGTTGAAAAGTCGGTTTTCACACTGATTGTATTGGCTTTCTATATGAGAAAACCGAAAACGGTCTATTCTTGAATTTCGTAAGCGCTTCGAATTTAGGTTTTTATGATATTGAACATATTTGTTTTATTGGGTAATTAATTTGGAATCAAACGTGAAGGTGTGCGAGGCGATGGTTTGAAAAACATCGAAATACCTTAACACTTTCACTGGAAATTCCGAAATGTGCATTTAAATTTCTCTTGTGATATGCAAGCTAGTTCATATAGTTTTTTAGAAACGGTTAAACCTCTCTTCAGACTATTAATAACTGTAGCTTGATTGATCGTAATAAACATAATTAATATGTAGGGAAGTATTTTAACATTATCATCCGTTCAATTTTCGAAGACAAGAAGTTTTCGTTGGTTTTACTGTTACCGTAAGTATCTGTTTACATTAAATAAAATTATTTTGTAGTTTTCTCGGTATCCAGATAGATATCGCAATGCTCTATGTGCAGTGTTTCATATTGCTTGTTATACTGTTTTTTGGTACCGCATTAAATGCCGCACGATTCTATCCCGATCAGCAGCAGCAGCAGCAGTAGTAGTCGAAGCAAGGATAGAACACAAGATTGATATCCATACAAGGTGAATGCGCGAAAACGAAAATAATGTAAATAATTACATCGTTGCCGGGTTGACGTCTATTCCCCAGACCCAGACCCAGACCAGGCAGAGGGCGGTTGCTGCTTTCACTGCGACCGCGTGTGTTATTCTTTGGTCAAGACGAGCCCCAAACGGGCAACGCTCCACAAACACTATCAGACGACGGGGACGACCTGCACTGCTGTCTATGTTTATGCCAACGCTGACAGAATTGATCGAAAATTCGACAGCCACAGCGCCAGCAGGAATCCGCATCTTCAGTTGCCGTTGTTTGTAACTGGTGGATAGCTTGTCATTCTTTCAGGGTGTCGCATGACCGCACGTCATCGCGATCGTCGTCGCCAGCAGCAACAACGGCAGTGTCAGTAATAGCGTGCCC
The DNA here is from genome assembly GCF_030247185.1 of Malaya genurostris. NCBI lineage: Eukaryota > Metazoa > Arthropoda > Insecta > Diptera > Culicidae > Malaya > Malaya genurostris. Next base: position 39,507,982 of record NC_080572.1, read on the forward strand.
GAGAGACGCCATGTGTCAAGCAGTTGGGGTTTATTTGGTGTGGTTTAGTCGATTGCAATTCAATGCTGTGTTGGTGTGGCCGAAAAGGGGAGCCCTTCCGTTTCTGACGTACAGACTACCTGGTCTTCCCGGCGGAATGCATGTAGTAGTGATACTGAATCGCAGTTTCCTATTGGTTGGTACGCACCTGCAATGCGAAAAATCGACACCAACACTTGTATTCGATGAAGCTTCCCGGGTTGTTTGTTGCACTGATGGGTTAGCTATGCGGGGTGTGACTGGGAGTTGGGAGTACTCTAACAGTAAGTACTTTACTATGTGTGCATGTGGCACTGTATACCGTATGCCGGTTACATTATTGCAGTATTCAACAGTCAAGCTGCTATCAAGAAACCTTCAGTAGTAAACAGCACCCAGCTCGGGAGAAGATGGTATCTCTTATTTGATTAGCGGTTTTATTTTCCCATTGTGCACTGATCAGCCCAAATACCTGGAACTTTCGAGGGCAATCATTTCGCGGCCAGACCCACTTGAGTGTCGTTCGAACGATAATGTACCGATAAACAAAGTGCTCAGACTGTGATAACCGATCAAAAGTTCTTCACGAGCAACAACAATTTGTCCAACTGCTGATCCGATTGATGAGAAAATTTTAAAGGAAAAGCAAACGTGTGCGACATTACCGCAACAGGTCGATTTCGTCGCACTACGACATGGCTGGCTTCTCAATTCTGTTACTAAACATACTACATATACCACAGTAAACGCAAAGCGGAAGAATGTACACAAACGTCATTGCAACTATCTATGGTACAGTCGATGGCTACTTATGATGATGCTGCAAGGGTTAGATAGCAATCATTGCGCATCTTTCAAAGCTACATTATTATGTTAATTCAAATAAAACGGGGACACCATCTAACTTTGTAGAATGTAAACATTGAGAGTGCCAAACAATCCAACAATATTTAGCTGTGATTGTGTAAAAGCATGAAAACCATTTAAAAGAAAAGTTAACTACTCTGTCCAACTACCAAGTCCTAAATAGTATTTATTATTACTGTTTATATCAGCAAACAAATCTTGTGACAGCTGATGGCACAGCGTCGGGTGGTTAGGTTTATGTCTTACTAGCACACAAACGTGTATGCTATTTAAAAGCCTTGGAGTTTTAGCCATTTGACCTACTTTTGGGGAGTGCAACCGTATACATAACCAAAAATGGGTTTGTTTCGAGCAACGGAATCGTCTGAATCAACCGCTAAGAGTAAACAACAAAGCACGTTCCGGTAAAAAACTTCTAATTACGTTTCGTTGCCATAACAATGTAATTTTACGTGCCATTTCTGATTGTCGTTCGTTCCAACGAGGCCAATTATAATACACATTTGTAATCCTCTGGTGAATGTAACTGCCGATGGAGTAGAGCTTCGGCTTAGTTAGAAATTAACGTTTTCAATAAATGGAAGATTTAAGGGATAGTAGCCTTGTTTGAATTACGCTATCAGTATAATTCTGACCCGTCTCATATAGAAGACAATCGCAGTGCAAACCGACTTTTGAAACAGGGTGGGCCATGTCCCCCCACGCAGTACGTTATCCAACAAAGCAGAAATTCGGATAAAAGGCACAGACTAACAGACAGGACACTCAAATTGGATTCTTTAATAGTTTTAACGGTCATTTCAAATATTCCTTTAGTTGGGACAGTACTCGCATACGTCATGATGACGCCACGTTACCCTATCAAAAACATCCAGTATGTCATCTAGATTGTGTTTTTTCAATTTAACAATATACCATTTGCCATTCATACAGAATTATCTTTAATATACTGATTTATATTGCCGAAACTAAATACAGAATTGTGCCTACTTGTCATCCTCCAACGCAATACAAAATCGAACCCATGTTTTGTTACGATATTTACTTGCTTCTAGCCTACCACCACTTAATTTCTGGTTAAAATTACCAACACAATCAAATGTATCCTAGATGACTACAAGTTCATTTTACATTGAATTTTTCAAACCTTCCGTGCGGAAAAAAAACAAACAAAAAGAATTCTTTCAGCTATGTACATGTATGTATGTATGTATGTATGTATGTATGTATGTATGTATGTATGTATGTATGTATGTATGTATGTATGTATGTATGTATGTATGTATGTATGTATGTATGTATGTATGTATGTATGTATGTATGTATGTATGTATGTATGTATGTATGTATGTATGTATGTATGTATGTATGTATGTATGTATGTATGTATGTATGTATGTATGTATGTATGTATGTATGTATGTATGTATGTATGTATGTATGTATGTATGTATGTATGTATGTATGTATGTATGTATGTATGTATGTATGTATGTATGTATGTATGTATGTATGTATGTATGTATGTATGTATGTATGTATGTATGTATGTATGTATGTATGTATGTATGTATGTATGTATGTATGTATGTATGTATGTATGTATGTATGTATGTATGTATGTATGTATGTATGTATGTATGTATGTATGTATGTATGTATGTATGTATGTATGTATGTATGTATGTATGTATGTATGTATGTATGTATGTATGTATGTATGTATGTATGTATGTATGTATGTATGTATGTATGTATGTATGTATGTATGTATGTATGTATGTATGTATGTATGTATGTATGTATGTATGTATGTATGTATGTATGTATGTATGTATGTATGTATGTATGTATGTATGTATGTATGTATGTATGTATGTATGTATGTATGTATGTATGTATGTATGTATGTATGTATGTATGTATGTATGTATGTATGTATGTATGTATGTATGTATGTATGTATGTATGTATGTATGTATGTATGTATGTATGTATGTATGTATGTATGTATGTATGTATGTATGTATGTATGTATGTATGTATGTATGTATGTATGTATGTATGTATGTATGTATGTATGTATGTATGTATGTATGTATGTATGTATGTATGTATGTATGTATGTATGTATGTATGTATGTATGTATGTATGTATGTATGTATGTATGTATGTATGTATGTATGTATGTATGTATGTATGTATGTATGTATGTATGTATGTATGTATGTATGTATGTATGTATGTATGTATGTATGTATGTATGTATGTATGTATGTATGTATGTATGTATGTATGTATGTATGTATGTATGTATGTATGTATGTATGTATGTATGTATGTATGTATGTATGTATGTATGTATGTATGTATGTATGTATGTATGTATGTATGTATGTATGTATGTATGTATGTATGTATGTATGTATGTATGTATGTATGTATGTATGTATGTATGTATGTATGTATGTATGTATGTATGTATGTATGTATGTATGTATGTATGTATGTATGTATGTATGTATGTATGTATGTATGTATGTATGTATGTATGTATGTATGTATGTATGTATGTATGTATGTATGTATGTATGTATGTATGTATGTATGTATGTATGTATGTATGTATGTATGTATGTATGTATGTATGTATGTATGTATGTATGTATGTATGTATGTATGTATGTATGTATGTATGTATGTATGTATGTATGTATGTATGTATGTATGTATGTATGTATGTATGTATGTATGTATGTATGTATGTATGTATGTATGTATGTATGTATGTATGTATGTATGTATGTATGTATGTATGTATGTATGTATGTATGTATGTATGTATGTATGTATGTATGTATGTATGTATGTATGTATGTATGTATGTATGTATGTATGTATGTATGTATGTATGTATGTATGTATGTATGTATGTATGTATGTATGTATGTATGTATGTATGTATGTATGTATGTATGTATGTATGTATGTATGTATGTATGTATGTATGTATGTATGTATGTATGTATGTGTGAAGCCACCATCAGTTCAAGGCATTACCAGTGTATGCGGGTAGACTTACAGTAGATCCGAATTTGATTATCAGATAGCTTTCATATAACTGCTGTTAAGGATGCCAGAATGGGTTTTGAGGACCCGGCGCCTTCCAGCAAGAACATCCAGCCATATAATAATAAATTTCGCTGTACCAGCTTAAATCCGTCTGATGGTTTGTTTGTTAGAAGGGTGCGTCTTGCTAATTTCAGACCTTCAGGGAGAAACACAAAGCTTCCCCCACGTGACTCAGGTTGGCAATCCACTCCATCATCCAGTCATTCACTTGTAAGATACCCTGATGTATTCTCTGCCCCTCTCCGTTGTCGATATAATTGAACATAATACAATATAATATAAATTAATATAAAAAATATAATATAATACAATACAATGTAACATAATTTAATTTAATACAATACAATATAACATAATATAATATAATATAATATAATATAATATAATATAATATAATATAATATAATATAATATAATATAATATAATATAATATAATATAATATAATATAATATAATATAATATAATATAATATAATATAATATAATATACACACTTAAAACCATTTCTTGAGCTCGGCATAATAAAATGCCGAAACTGATCAGCAACACGTAAATTTGCTGATTGCTCAGTAATCAATACGCATGTTTCTGAACTTCGTTAAATGCATTCGCTGATATTTCGGTAAAATGCTTCACTTTGCCGAAATTTGGCATAATTGCTTGCTGAATTTATCAGTAAACAACAGATATGCCGACATCAGCAGAGACGTTTGCCGAGATTTCGGAATATGCGCTAGCTGTTGCCGAGATTCAGCACGACAGCTGTCATTTATTGCCACGTTACATTTTCGCTACGCATTGTGCGATTATTTTCTGATGAAATTCTCGAGTGAAAAAATGGATAATCTTCGAAGAAGCGTGGAACCACTTACAAGTAAAAATATTGAATAAATATAGTGACATGTTTCGCTTTATAAAAAGCGACTTTATCAGAGCACTCGCGATTATAAGGGAAAAGCACCCAACACGGGGCTCAAAGCGTCCTCGAGACAAAACTTTGGAGGATAAGCGAAAAAATAACCCCATGCATGGAATAATGCAATAGATCAAAGTAAGTAACAATACCGTATATGCATCATTAAATATTGAACATTTTTGTAAGCCAAAAATCAATATATATTTTTATTTTCATATTTCCAGCTCGACTCAAGGTGGTCGCATCTGGAAACGCCGCTTTTTTTTATGCTACATGTTTTCAGGTAGAGGCTTTCAGCACAACTGGCAACAAATTTGTAAGCCTCCTTTAAGTGTTAATAAAATGAATTTTTGATCCTGAATGGCGTGTTTATAATGTTGAGAAATTACAAACAAAATTAATTGACTAGATTTTTAATTACTGATGATTCGGTAATTTATTTTTTTCATTTTTTCGTTTTATTGGATTGCCGAATATTCAGTGAACGTTTCACTGAGCAAACAGTAAATCTTATGCTGATGATTTCGGCAATATTTGACGTTTGTCAAATTTTAAGGTGCCGAGACGCTCAGTAATTTTATTTTTGCCGAGATGATTGCTGATTACTCGGCTGTGCGAATCTCGGCATTTTTTTGCCGAGACTCAGCTAAAAAATTTAAGTGTGTAATTCAATATAACATGATATAATATAATATAACTAGAGAGAACAAATATCCAAGCTAGAACAACCTTTATAAAAAGCTGTGTAAAGCATACAAGTGAAAATCCGTTAAAATCAGCGTTGCACACGACTTTTCATGCATGAATGTCTGTTGGATATCTGTTCTCTGTGATATAACATTATATAAAATAATATAATATAATATAATATAATATAATATAATTTAATATAATACAATATATTCTAACAATATACTATGATATAATACAATATAATATAATATAATATATGAAGTAATATGCTATGATACAATATATAACAGTTGGTGTCGCAGTGTAAGTTATGCTCTTATTTCGTCGCAGTACTGCGGGAAATATAATGTTTATTTTTTAATAATAATAATAATAAAAATAATAATAATAATAACAATAATAGTAATAATAATAATAATAATAATAATAATAATAATAATAATAATAATAATAATAATAATAATAAAAACAATATATAATACAATGTAATATAATTCAATTCAATATATAACAAATAATGCAACAAACAAAAGAACCACATGTTGCAATATACTATGATATATATTGCACTTTAGGATGGGCTTCAACCTACAAGCCATTTCGCACCCTCTCATTCTGCTACTAACGCAGAAGACCATAGCACCCAGTCGACGCCGTTCTATTGTCCAAATGTCATCATAGACGCTCAGGGAGGCATGAGATAGGAACTTGTGAGGACTTAGTTATCTCACCATTTGACGACCCAAAAAAAAAGAAATCTTTCAGCTATGTACATATTACAAACCAATAATCGGTTTCACGTACCTGAGAAGTCGTTTTTCTGATCAACGTCGAGACAAATAAATTGTTGCCTTAAAACATCGCTAAAAAGTGAAACATTTTATCAACGTAATCCCATAATTTACTGCGACGATTCATTTTCAAATATTATACAAATCCCTGTGTTGGCAAACGGGGGGAACAAACTATTAAAAACACTTTTTTAGATAACATAAGAGAAGTACGAATAGCAAATAGTTTGGGCAGTTGAATACAGGTGGAATTAGTGCCTAGAATTTACTCTTAGTGTCATGCCTGTTAGTTTATGTAAAAAGGGACTGAATTGGCATGAGTAGCTTACGAAGTTCACGATTAGAATTCTGAACAGTTCGTTTTAAAGTAATTATCAACACTTGAAAGTTCGCGCGACGCAACCGAACGAACTTCTAAGCTTCACCTACAATACATTGCTCAGCTTCTACTAAGCGAGAAAGATCACACGGAGCTTGTTCTGTACTTTCAAGTTGCCAGAAGTACAACGCGTATTCTTGAGCAGCGAAAAAATTCACGCCAAACTTGTTCTGTACTTTCAATTTCTCAAAAGCTTCGCATGTATTTTTAGGCAGCGATGTGGATGTTTAAAGTAATTAGGAAATTTCTGGTTTCTTGGGTATAACGCTATCGTGTATTATTTTTATACGATTGTGCGACTAATCAAGTCAGTTTATATTACTCATATATATATATATATATATATATATATATATATATATATATATATATATATATATATATATATATATATATATATATATATATATATATATATATATATATATATATATATATATATATATATATATATATATATGTATATATAATACGTACTCAATTAGATTTTTTTGTTGCCGAATCTCAGCAAAATTTTCTCGGCAATTGTCTCGGCAAACATTGAAATTTTTGGTATTTTTCATTTGACTGGTAATTAGCATTCACCGAGATTTTAAAATAGAGCATAAATTACCAAAATTTCCGTTGCTTTTGGAATGAAGTTACTGAAATTATCGGTGTTCATGCATCCGAGTTATTGCCGGGATTTTGAGCAAATCATTAAAATGAAATTTTTTGTGTAAAAAAAACACTCTACTAAAAACTCGTTTTCATAGATTTATTGATTTCAATATTATGGTGGCAGTTGAACTGACAGGCTCGAAAATGTGAGAAAAAGAATATATCAGCTGAAGAAAATGCTGTAAAACATTTACACAGAAGAATGGATGCACTTTCTTGTCATCCAAGTAGGAAACACAATTTGAATTCTCACAGAAAATCAGATTCCGGCTACAGCACAGATAATGGCGCAATAAAACATTGAACATTCAAGAAAACATATCATACCGGAGTCCAATCAATTACATGCAGTAGATTATCGTTACGAGGATCTTCTCGTGTGCGTTAGGATAACGAGTAAAAAATGTGTAAGACCTTTCATTCCAATCTCATTTTGTGATAATCGCTTGAGAAAAATAAGTGTGCTCGGTTTTGTAGTTTTCGACCACTATTTCCGGTACCTCCAGAAATGGTGGTTTTTGGGCACCAATATAGCCGAAGTCGGTTTGTATGGCTGGCAACTAGAATGATCTACAAATTAACATTGGTTTGAGCCCAATTTTTAACAAATTTTTACGTTGTGTTGCATCACCGTTTTATGCGACGGCTCAAAATTTCATCTTGTAATTTCTGAACCGGAAATCGGATTAGGATAAAATACTACAATTTTGCATAGGGCCATAAGACCTTTCGTGTGAATCAAAGTTTGTGAAAATCTGCTGGGACATTTCTGAGAAAATGAAGAGAGTTCCCATTCTTCAGATTTTGACCACCATTTCCGGTACCAGAATCAAAGGTCACGGGAAACTCAACCGCACCCACCTAATCGTGAATTTTGTCGAATCATGGGAATCAAGTCTTGAACAGGTTAACCATTCTATTGTACTTTTCCTATACAGCGCTTGGATTTTATCAATACTAACTAAAGTTTATAACAACTCATAGTAGCGTAATTCTTTAAAAATTTGAGTTCTTTGAATTTCATATTTGAATATCTCGAAAACGGATACTTCTAGATGAATGGTAAGAGAATTTATTGCTTTTCTGTAGAATCATATCCTGCTGTTTAAATGAATATGTTTCGTATGGTTGATTAGAATAATGCCAAAATAAATTCAACTGTAACAACTTCACTTTTTTATTGACGCTGATCAAATTAACATCAAATGCGGATTTTAAATTTGAGCTCAAAATTAAATCATTAAAAAATATTAATATTGACGTTTAGTTTATTACCTCCGGGGTGACCGTCCAGGGCACTGGTCTTACAAGTCAGTTGTAGTATGTTCGATTCTCGACCTGGAAGGATTCTTTGCGTCAGTAGGATTGTAGTTTTATTATTGAATGACTATTTATTGAAGTTTGAACGATATTTGTGTATGTCCCATACTTCGTCCTGGGTCCCAACTTCGTCCTGGGAATAAAAAAAAACTTACGTACCGTTGTGGCAAATCCGCCCCTGGAACAATATTTAAAAAGACCGGCAAATACTTCTTAGTAAGTCAAACGTTCGTCGAATTCCTATGTTATAGCATGGGAATTTGACGGTTTGTTTGACTCTCTACAAGTAGTATTCGCCAGTCTCTTACTATGAGAGTCTGTAATGATGTAGGGCCCGAACAGTCCGTCGCTGACGCACTTACTACCGATGGGTTTGAAGCTGCAGAGATTTTGTTGAGTTATCCGACTGTACAGTTGTTGCCTTGACAATCTGTTTCTGGAACCTGGACCCGTCATAGTTGTAGTAATTTTTCACGGTAATTAGCATATAGTTTGAAAATAGCTTTAAAATCAGTTTTTGGGGGTGTTTCCCGTGGACCCACACGGACAGAAGGATGCGGCCGCCATCGATATGTGCCAGCGTCACCGATATAGGTTCCAACCGACCAACCGACAACCATCAGGAGGCAGGATTCTCCAGAGTAAATTATGTCGCATTGGAGTAACATGCGACATCGTCACAACAACTGAAAAAATACTAGTTTTAAGTAAATAGTTATTTAAAAAGCTTTGTCTTTGCAAGCGTTCGGAGCGAACTATGATGTATTCCGTTGCGATCGTGATTCCCGCAACAGTTCGAAGAAAATCGGTGTAGGCGTGCTTGTAGCTATTCACCGATGTTTAAACTTATAACAAACGTTTCGGGGGGCAGTGTCGAGCAGGTATGGGTACAAATTTGCCTGAATCCTTATTTCTTTGTGTGGTTTATTTTTCACCGAAACGTACAGGTGGTTTGCTACTGATTGACTCGCACATTCAGACGCTAGAAGAAGTAGTTTCAGTCCACATGAAACCGGCAGATGAAATTCTAATTGTTGATGATTTAAACTTCCCCGGCCTGAAATGGTACCCTGCTTCCAGCGGCTTTCTGTACGTTGACCCAATGCATTCTTCTTTTCACACCGGTATCATCCATCTGCTTGATCGATACAGTCTTATCCCAAGTAGCAAACATTGTTCTAGCATTGTATTCCTTCACTCTTCTCGGAACGATTGTGCGATTGAAAAAGCGCAGTTTGCTTGTATGATGTGCAACAAGTTTCTTGTTTGATATGTTTCATAGCAGTAATATTTCTTAAGTAGAACCCGAAAATGAAACTGCACAAATGAACTTATTGTAGAACTAGTTAAATAAACCGATGGTGGAATTTAATCGTTTTAGGTTTTTGATTTGGTTTCACAAGCAGTAATATGATGATTTTCACATTTGTTACAAAAACATGTAAAATCGTTTGTCAAACATATCTAGCATGAATAGCCATTCTGTAGCAATGGTGAAACATTCCAATTTTAACAAGTTTCAATTGCTACTTGGGTAACCTATTGCGTCAAGTGAATCACGTCGAAAATGAGCACAACAGAATTCTCGATCTCTGCTATTCAAGCAAATCCGATTTTGAACCCAGAATTTCCGAAGAAGCAATTCCTTTAGTGAAATCCGTTAGACATCCTCCTCCCCTGCACATTGTACTTGAATCAAATCGAACGTTGGATAACTTGCAAATTTCACAAACCATCAGATACAATTTTAAAAGAGCCGACTACAATAGTATTGTTGCATTCGAGGACTGTGGAATTCTTGACAATGATGATATGAATTTTGCAGCTCGCTGAGAAAAATGTTTGATATTTTTTAGAAAAATGACCACTATTTCCGGTGCTTCCGGAATCGGAAATTCAGAACCATAATAGCCGGAATCGGCTTGTGTGGCCGTTTACTGATAATTACTTCCGATTGAAGTATTTTAAGGCCAATTTAGATTTTTTTTGCGTATTTTGTTTTGTCACCTAAAGTGAAGGTATACAATTCTTAACACACTTTATCATATAATTCTGGAACCGGAAGTTGGATCCGGATGAAATACAGGAACCTTCGTAAGGGACCACAAGACCTTTCATATTAAGTTTGTCAAAATCGGTTCAGCCATCTCCGAGAAAATCTAGTAAAATTATTTGAAACATATACAGAGAGAGAGAGATTGCTTAGCTCGATGAACTGAGTCGAATGGTATATGACACTTGGCCCTCCGGGCCAAATTTTATTGGTCGATTTTCAAGTGATTGCATGAACCTTTCTATATGAGAAAGGCAGAAACATTTCTTTCGAATATTCACCACAGGTACGAAGACTTTATTTCAATTTCAGCTACGCTATTTCTATTAAACTTATGCGTTGCTTCTATTAAACACTTTTTTTCTACCTACTGGTGTAATGATGCCTTTTTCATTAACATTCCATTAGAAATCGATACAAGTTCAGATGTAGTACCCGAGTAAAGTCTAACATCAAAATTAGAACAAATCTGATTATGAAAGCAACATCAGATTGAAATCCTAATATGATATCGACTCATCAAATTTTCAATTAATATCACATAATGTTTTTAATTTTGCTGTTTAAAGGCAAAAGTTTTGTGAAACTCAACAACTTAGTGAATCCATTGAAATTGAGCAAATTTCAAATGGCCACACAAAAATACAAAGTTAAGTTTCAATGGAAGAATTATTCCTTCAATCCTATGTTGCGTTTTACAAAAATGCTTTGACATCCTGCCGAGATCCTGCAGTTGACCGCAACCATAACCGCGAAGAAACGATTTTTTCCAACATTTTTTCAACTTTTACGCAAATAATTATCCTTCTTTTTATTCACGAGAATATTGGTGTCAAACCACACGGCTGGGAGGCATTAGATAAATTGGCGATCATCGGTACCAGGTTTGTCTGAAGCAGGTCAATCTTAATAATGGCTTTGACATTCCCATCTCGCTGATCGTCTGCCATAGAAGGAGCTTATTTCAGAATTTGATGAGAAATATATTTGACGTCATCAATTTCCCTCTAGATACGTTAAGTACCCGATCCTGTAACAATTTTTGCGTTCAGTTTAAAAAAAAATGTTTCGATATTTGTAATGATACGACGTCGCGAAGTTCGAATTCTTAATAATACTTTAGTGGCTTAGAGGAGCCACCAAGAAAATATATGGTTAATTTGTAAATTCCTAAGTAGTCCACAAGCTCACTCTTCAAAACAGTTCTTATTCCTAGTTATAAATGCTTAGAACTTCATATACTCACTAACGTTAGATACTATGAGAAGTATTTTATCAATCATCTAATAGATCTTGGAACTTTAATACACTCTTCCAAAGAAACCGTCTAACCAAATCTTCATAATTTTGAGTCACAGGACTAATTCTGCATCAAATGATAATGATCGTAAATTATAAGTCTTCAAAAGAACAAAAAATTTACTGGAGACATTTTGGTTCTATCTGTGGTCAGAAGCGAAATAATCGTTCATTGTCCCAAATAGTTGAAAAACAAATGATCTGGGATACCTTTTTGCCGGATTCCTAACTCACGTTCCCTGTGTTGTAGAAGACTTCACTGTAAAACGGTCTTCAGAGCCTCTAGATTCATATTTCAAAGTAATTACATGTGCGAGTTGTGTGAGATCAAGTAGATAACTCTATTTATTGTTATAATGCTCGAATGCTACAGCTTTGAATATGAGAAGGACAAAGACAACATTTTCATACTGTGCTCAAATAGCCACACTGCTATTCACGGTGGATGCAGGATGGAAGCGACGCAACGAGTGTGTACTGACAGAAACTACATGCATACAACTTTGTGAAACAACATTGCTTGTCATATAACGGAACATTTTCCGTCTACGTATAGTTAGCACTTATAGTCCATAGCAAACGCAAAAAGTTCGCATTCCAAAACACCTAAGTTCGAAACCGGATTCTCTCCGCAGTAGTGTGGGAAAATTGCATGAAATCTTTTTTCTTGCTTGCGACTAATATGGAGATTGCGTAAAATCTTTTTTCTTGCTTGCAAGTAATATCGCCTAAATGTATACTATCCCGGACCTGTTCTATTTTTAGATTATGCTCGTGACGTGTCATTTCGAGAAAATCCGCGTCATATTAAGTTTTCAATGTGCTTTCACTGAGAGCAAAACTAGTTTTCAGTTTAATGTCACACAGCATTTGTTTTGCTTTTGATTTTGATCTTTTAACCGTTAAAACGACCAAAACGATAGCAAATTAAGTAATCGATATATATGAACAGCACAACATCAAATTGAGTTTTCCTTTTGATCTCACACTCTACTCGGGTGATGTGTCATTTCGAGAAAATCTACGTCATATTAAGTTTTCAATGTGCTTTCACTGAGAGCAAAACTAGTTTTCAGCTTGATGTCACACAGCGTTTTTTTTTGCTTTCGATTTTAATCTTTTAACCGTTAAAACGACCAAAACGATAGCAAATTAAGTAATCGATATATACGAACAGCACAACATCAAATTGAGTTTTCTTTTTGATCTCACACTCTACTCGGGGAATCATCAATCATAGATGTTTTTAATAGAAACTTTTTGGTGAAAGTAAGTGAGAAGTTCAACTGAAGGATATCAAAATCTCTCAATTTTAACTCCAAATCGGTCAAAATGAAACGGTTTTGAATCACTTTTTTCCGCTTCCCATTTAAAAGAAAGGAGAATGACTTTAACTAGGGATTTCATGTATATAATCGTGCAACAAAATAAATTCAAATGTTTTGCATGATACAATCATCCGAACAACATTTTGTAATTTTTTCGTGAAAAAATATTGAGAAATAAGTCGGTGAAGAGGTATTTTTGAGAACGCTTCTGAAAAATCATCATTTGCGGTGTCCACTGTATCTCTGCGCAGACTAATCAGAAGTGAGCAAATCAAAGCAGCATTGATAGAGTAGAAGATTTTCCAGACCTCAATGTTTCTGTTTGATTTTTTTTTTAAATTTTTGGTGGATGTTCAAAGTGAAAACTACGATTTTTCACAAAAAAATTCGCCATTTTGTAGCTGTAAAGCCTCTCCAAAGTAGCAAACAACGAAAACGGAAAACGTTGTGGTCTGGTTTTTTATATGTTAAAAGTGTGTGTAAAATTTGAAAAAAATTGGTTCAATAGTTTCTGAATGACGATGGACACGGACTTTCAAAACCTGCTTTCGAGAAAAATGTGTTTAAAGTTTTGTGTCTATAAAATCAATGGAAACAATTTATTACTCAAGGGAGCCCGTAGGATCCAACATTTTCAAAAAAAAAACATTGTTTTTCTTTTAACAGATCGGCTGAAAAGTTCGTATCGTTTCTATGAGAGGGCGCCACTAGAATTAAATCCATACCATTTTCAGTTAGTACCAACCTTCAAAAGATACGTGTATAAATTTGACAGCTGTCTGATTATTAGTTTGTGAGATATTGCATTTTGAGTGAAGCTACTTTTGTTATTGTGAAAAAAATGGAAAAAAAAGGAATTTCGTGTGTTGATGAAACACTACTTTTTGATGAAAAAAAGTGCCGCCGATACCAAAAAAATGGCTCGATGAGTGTTATCCAGACTCTGCACCGGCGAAGCAACAATTCGTAGGTGGTTTGTAAAATTTCGTACTGGTCATATGAGCACCGAAGACGATGAACGCAGTGGACGTCCAAAAGAGGCTGTTACCGATGAAAACGTGAAAAAAATCCACAAAATGATTTTCAATGACTGTAAAGTGAAGTTGATCGAGATAGCTGACACCCTGAAGATATCAAAGAAACGTGTTGGACATATTATTGGTGCCGCGTGAGCTCACAATCAAGACAACGCACCGTGTCACAAGTCGATGAAAACCATGCTGAAATTGAACGAATTGGGCTTCGAATTGCTCCCTCATCCACCGTATTCTCCAGATTTGGCCCCCAGTGACTTTTTCCAGTTCTCAGACCTCAAGAGAATGCTCGCTGGTAAAAAAATTAGAAGCAATGAAGAGGTAATCGCTGAAACTGAGGCCTATTTTGAGGCAAAGGACAAATCGTACTACAAAAATGGTATCGAAAAGTTGGAAGATCGCTATAATCGCTGTATCGCCTCTGATGGCAATTATGTTGAATAATAAAAACGAATTTTGGCAAAAAAATGTGTGTTTCTATTAAACGATACGAACTTTTCAGCCGAACTGTTATAAAGTGTTATAATGAAACGTTTCAAGAGTGTTTTGTCAGGTTTTTAAGCTGATCGAAACAGAAATCTTGGGTCTGTGTGCCGAGCTCTTACTTCTTCGCAGTATGGGATAAGCAAAGATAAAGGCCCTTAACTTGCTGAGTTTTGTTCCGATAGGCTTGAAAATTTCACAGAATATTCATGAAATGTTTTACTATGAGAAAATACAAAGAAAATAATAAATGTGTTTTCAAAAGTGTTAGACTCTACCCGCCCCTTAACTCAACAATGATTAGATAGGAGGTAACTCAAGTTCTCAACTCAAGTCTCGGGAACTGGAAGTTCAAATGTATTATTTTCAATACATTTGGTTTGCGGAATGTTGCCGAATATGTGATGTAAGCACTGAAGCATACCATGTTATCTACCCGAATCAAGCTCAATTGATTTATATCGAAAATGTGTGTTAGGAATCATTTTAAAAAACAAAAAAAAAATTTAATAAGACTGTGAGAATGACAAGAGAAAGCCATTATCACCCCACTAGTCGGATTAAGACTACATACCATCAACACATGGTTTTTATAATTACTCACGCAAAGCGATTTTAGTTAGTCAGTTTTTAGGAAAACTAAAAAAAAGTAAGATTTGCTAAGTTGGATTTGGTTATAGGGCTAAAATATCAGTTGACATGGCTAATTTTTAGCTGCATTCACCGATTAAATGTGCTGTCATTTCTTATGTAAGTAACACTCAATTCATATTAAACTAATTCCACAATCCGATTTCCACAAACTTAGATTCAAATAAAAAGTCTTTTAGTCTCATACAAAGTTCCGGAATTTCATTTGGATCCAATTTCCGGTCCCGGAATTACAGGTTGATATGCACCAAAAATGTGAAAATAATGTCACTCACTTTTCTCGGAGATGACAGACCCGATTTTTACAAACTTAGATTCAAATAAAAGGTCTTATGGTTTCGTGCAAAGTTCCGGAATTTCATTTGGATCCAATTTTCGGTTTCGGAATTACCGGGTAACATGCACCAAAAATGTGAAAATAATATCACTCACTTTTCTCGGAGATGGCTAAACCGATTTTCAAAACTTAGATTTAAATAAAAGATCTTATAGTCTCATACAAAGTTTCGGAATTTAATTTGGATCCAACTTTCGGTTCCGGAATTACAGGATGATATGCATAAAAAATATGAAAATAATGCACCAAAAATGTGAAAATAATGTCACTCACTTTTCTCGGAGATGGAAGTTCTTAAGATGCCATAGGAATATCCCAATTTTCATTCGGATCAATCCCCTGGTTCCGGAGATAGGGTGCTCAGTATGAAATCGTCAATTTCAGGAATACTTTGTTCATAAGCTACCTTTTATATTGGCTAGTGATTTCCTCTAGTTTGCAGACCATGAGACTCTGTAATCAAATAAACCATTGATAGTCCCATAAATAAATTGCTGAATTTTATCCAAGTCCGATTACCGGTACAGTTTTTTCGCAAAATTCAAATCGTCATAGAGATTCGTAAAAAAAAGTGCAGGTCATATTAGTGCATGGTTGAATGAATCGAATCTCACTATGCCAATATTCAGCTTTCGCTTCCGGAAGTACCGACAATAGAAATCAAATGTGATAAAATGGAGCTAACTTCACTTTCTCGCATATGATTGAATACATTTTCACTAACTTAAATTCAAATGTGCAACAGAAATCTTAGAAATTCTTTTTAAAACTTTTTTAAGTTGTAGGGAATTTCTTCTGTAATATATAGGAGAAAAATGAATAACATGAGGAAGGCATCATCCACTAGGTGGATTAAAACAGGTTTCTTATTTGAATTTATGTGGACAGTTGGTTTTAGAAATAATCATTAATATAATTTAATATCAGTGGCGAATCTAGAGGAAGGGGGGGGGGCGAAGGGGGCATTCGCCCCGGGCGCTGCCATTTTAGGGGGGGGGGGGATGCGGCAAAGTAATCCTTGGGACCTATTTGTTTTTTTTTTGCTCACCCAAGTCATACAATATAATATAATATAATGTAATATAATATAATATAATATAATATAATATAATATAATATTATATAATATAATATAATATAATATAATATAATATAATATAATATAATATAATATAATATAATATAATATAATATAATATAATATAATATAATATTAAATAATACAATACTATATATACGGTGTGTAACGTTTGCACTATAGTTTGAAATTTTGAATGAATGAATGGACAACTTTTATGGAATGATCTTACGGGCATCCTGCATTTTCATTCAAGTCGCCAGAAGCACAACTATCCCATGAAAATACTCTTTATTTTTCCAACTACTGAAACGATTTTGTTCCTCGTTTTTAGAGGAGTGTATGATGGGGAGTCGAAATCAAGGACTAACCGACTGCACGGTCATAATGGATTCCATCCCTTTTGATGAATAGTCGAATTAATCTACTCTCGTTGGTATCCGATTTATTGGAATAAAAAACCACACGACGAGAGTAGTTGAATAAAAACAGTCGACGATACACGACGGAATCGGTCTTGAATACAATCGATATTGAAGACTACCGATTTTGTCGGTGGATGTTGATATTGAAGAACTGTCTAATTTCTATTTGGTTATAACAACTAAAATTAGATTCTGCAATCTGCAGTTATATGACCCATGATCACGGAAAAATCGTTATCACTGGCTATTAGCCACTAGATTGCACACTACTATCGAGAAAAAATTTGTACTCGCTGTTGTCTTTGACAGGGCAGAAATACGATAGTGACTTTCCGTGCTGTATTTACGGAAAAGATATAACCGAAACAACCTGTTATCAACGTAACTATTTTTCTTCTAAATTACAGTTTTCTTCATTTAACTCAGTAAAATCGACTCTTTCACTGAAAACTTTGAGCACTCAGAAAGCAAAAACCGAGTACAAGTAGTACTACGGACGGCGTATCCCGAGCGAAACATACAATGGAATAACAAGAAGCAACAGATAAAAACAACCACCCACTACGATAATTCTACGTAGCCTGTGGAGGTTCTTATTTGATCGAAAACAGTGTTTCGATCAAATATAAATTTACCTTCCTTCTTGTTTCAATATAACCTTCAGCTGAAGAAAACTACAATCAACTGCAATATAGGTTGGAAGATATAACGAGTTGGAAGATATAACGACGTTTGACATACAACATCATAGTGCAACATTCGAAACTCACTTCACTGTTGTGATGTGATGTGATGTGATGTGAAGTGAAGCCACCATCAGTTCAAGGACTTGCCAGTGGATGCGGGTAGACTTACAGTAGCCCCGATATGACTCATCCATTCACCTTCTTACTATAGCTGTTACCGAAAAGCGAACAAAAAGGGTTGGGCGGATATGTAAGTAGAGTCACTTACTCGAATTCCGCGGGAATAAAAGATGCTCTTCCAATCATAATATCCAGTGCATGGATGAAGCATATCGCTATACATGCTTGAACCCGCCTGATGGTTTGTTTGAGAAGGGCGCGTCAGACTCATTTCAAACCTTCAGAAGGAAACAAGTTTCCTTCAAGTGACTTGGGCTGGCTATCCACAATCCCTCGTCCAGTCATCAATTCGTCCGATGCCCTGATGCTCCCTCTCCTTTAAGGCCCCGTGCAAAATGTTTTATATTAATAAATACAATAAAACATAGTGTAATGAAATTATATAACATAAAATGATATAATAGATTACAAAATAATATAATATAACATAATATAATATAATATATTTTAATTTAATATAATATAATACAATGTCATACAATATAATATAATATATTATAAAACAATATATAAAATAACAGTTAATGTAGAGTGTCCGTTATGCTCTTCTATCTCCGCAAAACTGCAGGAAGTAGAATATTTCTCTTCTAATAACAATAATAATATCCACATCTATAAAAATAATATATGTTATTATTATTGATGACAAATTATTAATAATAAATATAAATATAATAATGAAAATAATAATAAAAAACAATATAATATAGAAAAAAGAATTATATAATAATATAATATGATATAATGCAATGCAGTATAATACCATACTATTGAAATGAACAACGACAGTCTTACCCCTCATCATTTGATTCTTGCTTGATGTTCTTTTATTTTATTTTTCGCAAGTTGCCTTTGCGACCATTTCCTTTTTTTCATTTTCAATATCAATGTATAAATGTAAACCTCGTGTGTGGACAGAATAAAGACAATCCGTTAGTTAAGCTCAAATGCTTATTTCTATCTATTGAACTGTGCAGACCCAATACATACAACATAGTAACATACACTCAAAAAAATCCACACGTTAACCTTATGTGAAAAAACATGTAGATTCCAAAAATGGCTTCGTCACCGGAGTTTACGTGATCTTCTTAACAACCAGCGGATCATGATTGAATATGAAATGAAGCATATGTCAGAATTATTGCTGTTGTAACATATATTTTATGTTTCACACACTTACTTGAATTCATTTTGTCATGTTCATTTTGTGCTCGCAATATGGCGTCAGTTGAAAAACCTAGAACAAACAACATAGGCCAAACCCTTTTGACCTTTCTATGGTATTTATCACAGTGATTTTAGGGTAAATAATTGCTCATTGATTTTATCGACAGTTATGAAGTCTAGCTAATTTTTATTATACTTTCAGATCTAATATTAGTACCAAGCAGAAGTATAATTTATTACTAAATGGTTCTGCGAACCCAATCCTCAACAACTTATTTGCATGACCAATTGACATTACGCGAATTCTGTGCTCCAAAAATACGAAACTGAAACACAATTCAATTTTGTTTTTTTCTACAGCGGAGTTCAAAAAGCAAAACCTCTAGATTGTGTTCCAGCACATCAATCACATCTTGAACTACTAGTTCCAGCTTAATGCATTCCTTAAAGGGGACAATGTTTGCTTCAGTTTAGCTGCTCCGGAGAAAAGATTTAGAACAATGCATTCTATATTTTTCATATTTTTCGCAAGTGATTCAACAGAAACGAATTTAAACATAAAATTTTCAGAATATCTGCGTGCGATAAAAATTTATCGCAATGTTATGTCCAACAGACTATGTAATCTATTAATTTTTAATACCAATATACATTATTAAGATTCAATATAGAACGTTATAGTAACAATTACATGAAAATAATGTAACTATTAAGTAAAATTCTGGTAAAAAGTAAGTTCAGATGAAATAAATTTTACAGCACAATTAAAATGAACTTTGTATAAATTTCACAAAAGTATTCTATAAAATCTACGAAAAAAGTGACGTAGATATTACGTGATACAAATGTGGACTAAGAGTTCATAAGTTCATTCTGTGCTATCTTCACTTCACATAACTATTACAAGAAAAGTTCTATGGATAAAAATCACATACGTTTTCACGTAACATTGAAGTGAGGATTTTTCTGAGTGTATATAATAAAATAAAATAGTGTAAGACGATAATATATGAAATAATATGCTATGATACAATATAACAGTTAATGTCGCAGTGTAAGTTACGTTCTTCTAATAATAATAATAATAGTAATAATAATATTAATAATAATGATAATAATAATAATGAAAATAATAATAATAATAATAATAATAATAAAAATAATAATAATAATAATAATAATAATAATAATAATAATAATACTAATAATAATAATAATAATAATACATGATGTAATAAACAACAGAATTATATGTTGTAATATACTATGATAAACACTGCACTTTAGGATGCGCTTCAATTTCGCACCCTCTCATTCTGCTACTAACGTAGAAGGCGATTGGACCCAGTCGATGCCGTTCTATTGACCAAATGTCATCGTAGACGCTCGGGGAGGCATGAGATAGGGACTTGTGAGGAGTTATCTCACCATTTGACGACCACATTCGAAACTCACTTCTCTGTTGCACGTAAAATTTCATTTTTGTTTTCTTCGTGCCTAAGATATTCGCCAACTAAATACATTCTCTTAAAACACGAGTTTTTTTCAGCAAAGTGAATTTTGAATTACAACTAGTTATTAGTTATTTTAGAACTGTTGTTATTAAAATCAACAGTAATACGAATTAGGCGCAAAGCGTAATCCGTTCTCTGAAAATCTCCTTGTTCCCCTTGAAAATTATTTTTGTCGGTTCGTATGACTAGTAACTGACATAACCTACTAAGTAAAATAGTTTGGAGCGCAATTTATTCCAATTTTACGTGATTTGCACCTTTGTTCTATACGACGGTTTGAGATTTTAAATACTCATCACCCGAAAAAAACGGAACCGGAAGTCGGATTCGGATTAAACACAGGAACCACCCCAACTAGTGCATGTACACGTGAAATTTTTTTGTTATCAGATGTTTGGTTTCGACTGGTGATTTCGCATCTAAATCGAATGAAAGCATAACACTTCGGCATCATTCAAACGTTGCACCAGTAAAAGCAATCTGCATTCCCACCGTTGTTGTCATCGTTCAGCGAAGGGGGCTCGATGCCAAAAAGCTTTACGGTCCTTTACCCGAAATCATCTGCAAATGCTCCGCAAATATTCTGTTTCTTGTGTAAAGCGTCAGGTTTGGTTCGAGAAAAGACGCAATACGGCTACGGCCATGACAGCAGCGATAGGCGCTGTCCTGTGGGCTGTGTTTGTGCAAAGTCTGTCTAGCACGTTTATATCCGGGCCAGGAGTTCTGCTGGAGGTACAACAGAACCCGATGCGTTGTCGTCGTGGTCGTCATCTTCGTCGTCGTCGCATTGTTTGTCGTCGTTGGGGCTGGCAGAATGATGGTATGCGGGTTTTTTGATTGCGAATTCTGCTTTAATGATATCTGTGCTAGGAATGTTGGCCATTTCCATAGCGAACTGTTCCGCGTTGTCGCAGATGTGGTTTCATGTGTGCAGATATGCAGTCTAAAGAGCGGCCAACCAAGCACTGTTTCGCTCCCAGAAGAAAAAAGTGAGGCGAATAAATGTCCTCTCCACAAAGTATGCTACGGTTCAAAGGAGCTATGATGCTATTCTTGGAGAGAACAATCATCGGTATTATTATTATCATCATCATTATGAGTATCATAACCAGAACCGACCCGATTCGATACTAATGGAATCGACTCTCCCTCTCGCAAGAATACAGATCTTACGCTATGCTGCGACCGTCATGCGCATGAAGGTCCGGAGCGCGTGGCTGCCGCTGTCGTCGTGTTCACTTCACAGTTCACTGCATAGGGCACTTTTGGACGGGTGGTTCGTCACATGTGACAACAACTATGTATCACATGAACACAAAGAACTGAAGAGAAAACCAACAGTCCGCAGTGGGGTTGGCTGACACAGTCATTGACGCAATGATTTTTATGTTTCGACCGGTGGGTTCATGATCAGTGCATTGAATATAGGAGTATATACAGCAAAGTCATAATGTCCGCTGCTGCCAATGTTACCGTAGAGTTGATTTCGAAGATAACATTCTGGATCAACTGAAAGGTAGGGCACGACACCAACTTGTTGAATATCCTGACCTCTTTGTCGATAATATAAGTTTTACAAAAAGACCCGTTTCTGCGTCGAAAGCGGACGTGTTTTTGGTCGTTAAAAAAAGTTCATGTACTTTTATCAACCAACGTGACGGGCAATTGAAATGGGGTCCGGAAAAAGATTGCCGTAGTTTCAACATGTTTGAATGACATTCTACTTTGTAATTTTGGTATGACTTCTGTGGGCAGAAAAAATGATCTGGCATAATTTAATTTTAAGCTTCTTTCGCCGTTCAGAAAAGCAAATGCCTCATTTTCCGGTCGAGTGATGCTTACTACAAGAAAGAAAATTGTTATCAATCAAAAGAAATTAAACAGTTGTAACTACTTTGTTCTTACATCGTGACATTGGACATTCACATTAGTCAGCTTTATTCAACAAAGTAAGAAATATAGCTCTGCAACGGTGGTGCAAAATTAAAACGAAGCACACTGCGGACCTGGGACCTTACACAAATGGAAGCGCATGGTCGTTACTGGTTGGCGCGTGTAGTGTTGCAGTTTTTGTACGCATGCTACCTCTCTTTTCTCCGGCATCCTCTAGAATGGTTCTATTTCAAACACTCACATACACACACAAATTGGTAATCTCTTTTATATGCTCAGAACATTACAGTTTACAAAACTCAAGGCATGGTATGAGGGTTTGCGGTAATCCTTGCAAACCTAGTCAGTCAGTCAATGCACATACCGATGGCAGACTATGTATCATGGTAATTTTATTATCGCACTTGCTACTTTATATGTGAGAATGTTGACGCCACCGAAGTTTTTTTTGCATCAGTTCAGCATTGCGTTAAAAAGTCTATTGCTAATGAACTGCAAGATTATCAAATTTATGATTGAAACAAAAAATTGGTTTAAGTTTCTGTAAACAATTTATAAAAGCCCGATGATCTTGTGAAAAGCATGTCATGCTCGTTACCGGTCAGGGTTTTTTCCGACACCAAGGTACGCCCGATTTCCTGCTGAAATACACCACTGAATTTATCTGCTTGTATCATTATCGGCTCGTAAACCACCTCGATATCGTCACCGTCTATCAATATTTGTGGTGGGAGGCGTAGTTCTGTCATGTATTTTGTTTTCGACGCAATTATAGTCAGCCCAATATGCTTAATTTCGGCCCCGAAGTATGTTTCCATCATTTTCTCAAAGATACAGCTCACAATATCAACGTCGTCAGCGAAACAGAAAAGCTGTACGGACTTTCGAAAGATCGTACCACTCGTGTCGATCATCAATCTTCGAATTACACATTTTGAGAAAAACTATCGATTTATTCGATTCTATCTTGGATAATCATCAAATTTCTGAAACGTCGATATCAGGTGTTGTCCCGAAGAGACATAAATTCGAAAAATCGACTTTCTGGGACTAGGAATTGGCAAATTGACATGAGACTGATTGATCATTTAGGGGAATATTTCTAAAAACAATAAAACCATTTCCAATCAATTATAATACTGTTTTCATTTTTAGGTTAAATACATACCTCGAGTTGATTACCCATCAAACTGGAAAATGTTTGTGTAATTAACGGAGCTTTTTTGTGTGTCGTAAGATATGTAACTTTCACCCCTATTCCGTATTTCTATAATAAATTCATTTTGTGTTTCGATCGAATGTAGGGATGTTTATTATGCTTTAGAAGTAATGATTCCAAGTTTTTGTCAATTATTATTGTCTCTCATGATCGTAAATAGATTATCATCCGCCGCAAATGATTCAACCACTGACCTGCAGTGGAATTGTCGAAGCATCATGCATAAAATTGATTCATTCAAAGTTTTATTGCATAGTCGAAAATGTCATGTATTTGCTTTGTGCGAAACATGGCTTAAATCAAACATAGTTTTAAATTTTATTGACTTTAACTTTATACGTCTCGATAGAGACTCTTTGTATGGTGGAGAGCTTTTAAAAATTAAAAAAATGCTATTCCTTTTATAGATTAAACATTCCTTCGACTTCTAGTATAGAGGTTGTTGCTTGTCAAATAAACATTAAAGGAAAAGGCATTCGGTTTATATTCCTCTAAGAGCATAAGTAGGACAGCGACAGCAAAATGAAATGATTGAAGCCCTCCCTGCTCCACGATTGATTCTGGGAGATTTCAATTCGCACGGAATTATGTGAGGTTCCGTTTACAATGATAACAGATCATCTTTGATATATAATATTTGCGTCAATTTTAACATGACAGTATTACATATGGGTAGCATGACACGGATTCATATACCTCCTGCAAGTCCAAGTGCATTAGATTTATCTCTTTGCTCGACTTCAATTTGACTAGATTGCACCTGGAAAACATTTCCAGATTCACACGGTAGCGATCATTTACCAATCATCATCTCAATTAGCAGTAACAAAGGCATTACTAATTCAGTTAATATTCCTCATGATTTGACAAAAAATATTTGTTGATGCACAATTGCATATGTCAGAAGACAAGTTAAGTGAGCTTAACTGTACGTGAAGTAGAAATCGATCAACGTTATTATTCGATCAGTTTTATTAGTAGTTCAGAGAGTTTGCGATTACATTCGTCTGCGATATAGGCTTTCCGGCATATTCTACGCAATATGCTTTCCGGTAGAGACAAACTTTGTTCATATAATAATGTACGCAGACTATATAAGGGCAGCGCAGATCAGTTCTATTACGGTATTACGATACTGTTTTATTACGGTATTACGGTACTGTGGTATTACGGTACTACAGTACTACGGTACTTTGATAGTACATTAATTTTACGTTATATTCGTCGTGATTGTCGTAGTCGTAATTCGATGCCGTCCAAGTATTGTCCTAGTTCGTTAAAATATATTAGTCAGTTAATCAAGAATAAACGCGTACCAGTTTATTACATCACATCCGAAGTGTTCCGCGGTGTCCCCATCCGTGCGAAAGCCGTGCCATGGCTTAATGTATTCGAAGTGTACGCAGTGCCCCAATCTGCACAAAAGCCGTCTCAGGCTTAAGTTGGAAGCCGTCCCAGACTTCATATTTACGTACAATATAAACACGTAGGGTTCAGATGAGCCTCATCATAATCGTGTGGTGAGCGCCATCAATATTAACTGGATTAAATACCAAAGTAATATTTCAAGTGTCTTAAATTCAAAGGAAGAACTCCCCCACTTGAAGGATATGACTTGCTCGTTTGTTTTATTCTGGAGGCCGCAGAACAAGCCCAAACCAAATCCGACGACTAATAGAAGGTCTCTAACATATCGGCTGAAAAGTTCGTATCGTTTCTATGAGAGGGCCCCACTAGAATTAAATCCATACCATTTTTAGTTAGTACCAACCTTCAAAAGATACGTGTATAAATTTGACAGCTGTCTGATTATTAGTTTGTGAGATATTTTGTTATTGTGAAAAAAATGGAAAAAAGGAATTTCGTGTGTTGATGAAACACTACTTTATGATGAAAAAATGTGCCGCCGATACCAAATGGCTTGATGAGTGTTATCCAGACTCTGCACCGGGCGAAGCAACAATTCGTAAGTGGTTTGCAAAATTTCGTACTGGTCATATGAGCACCGAAGACGATGAACGCAGTGGACGTCCAAAAGAGGCTGTTACCGATGAAAACGTGAAAAAATCCACAAAATGATTTTCAATGACCGTAAAGTGAAGTTGATCGAGATAGCTGACACCCTAAAGATATCAAAGGAACGTGTTGGAGATATTCACGAATATTTGGATATGAGAACGCTTTGTGCAAAATGGGTGCCGCGTGAGCCCACAATCGATCAAAAACAACAACGAATTGATGATTCTGAGCAGTGTTTGGAGCTGTTATATCGTAATAAAACCGATTGTTTTCGTCGATATATAACAATGGATGAAACATGGCTCCATCACTTTACTCCGGAGTCCAATCGACAGTCAGTTGAGTGGACTGCACGCGATGAACCGAACCCAAAGCGTGGAAAGACTCAACAATCGGCCGGTAAGGTTATGGCGTCTGTATTTTGGGATTCGCATGGTATAATTTTCATCGACTACCTTGAAAAGGAAAAAACCATCAACAGTGACTATTATATAGGAGCGTTTGAAGGACGAAATTTAAAAAAAAACGGCATCATTTGAAGAAGAAAAAAGTTTTGTTTCATCAAGACAATGCACCGTGTCACAAGTCGATGAAAACCATGCTGAAATTGAACGAATTGGGCTTCGAATTGCTCCCTCATCCACCCTTGGTGGGACAAAGAATGCTCAGATGCTAAACGCGCGAAACAAAATGCTTACAAGACGTTTTTAAAACAAGGAGGGGGAACTCCTCAGAATTTTGAAAAATTTTTGGTTTTAGAAACCAAGTACAAGAGCATACTTTGGGCCAAGAAATGTGACTATTCTAGACATTTTGTCGAAGGTTTGTCTAGAGCACTCTTTGGAACACAGTTTTGTTTCCGGAGAAATAAAGGGACGAATGATTGCCTTGCATTGCTTTCGTCTGACATACAAAATGCCTTCGCTCAAAAACAACAAATGGCATCTGTATTTTTGGACATAAAAGGAGCATTTGATTCAGTTTCCATTGATGTTCTTTCAGACAAGCTCCACCAATATGGACTTTCAGCGGTTATAAATAATTATTTGCACAACCTTTTGTCAGAGAAGCGCATGTATTTTTGTGAACGTCATTGACAGCTGTATAGTAACCCCATGCACAGTAAGACACTTGACGTAGTTTCAGTTACTGGACCCAAAGCTGTTAACCTGGAAAAAACATTGCAAGATACTCTAGACAACTTGTCTGTTTGGGCTGTTCATCTGGGTATCGAATTCTCTACGGAGAAAACAGAGCTGGTCGTCCTTACAAGAAAGCATTATCCCGCGCAGCTTCAGTTCATATGATGGGAAAAACGATCCAATAGGTTTCGACTTTCAAATACCTCGGGGTGTGGTTTGATTCCAAATGCACGTGAGGAGGACACATTTGGTATCTGATAACAAAATGCCAACAAAGACTAAAGAGCCTTCCAAATGTTCCTGACTGAACTTTATTTTAGGACACATCCATGCAGTTCGATGTGCGTGGAATCCCGGATCACCTACGCTCGATGGAAATCCCAAAAATATTTTTCAAGTAAGTTCAGGCATATTGACTCTGAGAAAATGTTTTACAAGGACGGATCACGAATTGAAGAGACTACTGGGTTTGGTATGTTCAACAATAATGTTTCGGCCTCATATAGGTTTCAAGAACCTGCTTCTCTTTATATAGCAGAGCTAGCAGCAGTTCATTATAGCTTCAGTGTAATCGTCACATTATCTCTAAACCATTATTTCCTCTTCAGATAGTCTGTGCGCAATTAAAGCCATTCAATCAAACATTGCTAGCAAGAATGACTAGTTTTTATTGGGTAAAATAAGGCAGTAACTGAAAGACATTTTTAATAATAATTATCACATCACTATAGTCTGGGTCGCGGCTCATTTCTCCATTCCACAGTGATGCCTCTCCATACAAAAGTTGGCAAAAACCATAAATATGTCAATAAACGTTTTATTAATAATTTGAGGTCTCTGAATATAATTCCATCTTGATAACGTATGAAAACATATTCGATCCACCTAAAAGTGACATGATGCACCGTTTGCTATGGACTGGAAAATGACGACTTTTTTAAATAAATTAACTTGTGTATTATTATTTATTTCGTGATTGATTAAGAGCTTTAACTAAAGTTTCAAATAATGATTTAACCCTTGTGGAAAATGTATACACAGAGAAAAAAAAACTTCCTTATATCTTGAAAATATCAATTTTCTCCAGATGGGCTTATCTTCAGTTACAAAAGCCCTTGTATCTGTGACTTTTATTGTCGACTCCGCAAACTATTGAAAATAACCTTTAAGGTGCAGAAATGTGCAGAATCGCATAGTAGTTTCTGAAAAGTAGAGAAAAAATGCTATAAAATCAAATACTATTGAACAATGGCAGCCATTTCCTACCTATATAGAACTCTAATTGCAAAACATCGTCATTGCGCCAGATATTTTATATGGAAGGATGAAAAGAAAGTTTACAATACCCTATCTTTGAGAGGACATGGAGAGATTATTTCTTATTCAAAAATATTTATACTTTAAACTGTAATCCTTCACTTATCTGAGAATTCAAAAAAATTAATACAGTGCAGGAAAAAAATAAATTTATTTTTTGGGTTTCTGCCACCTTGGCATCACTGTTCATTCCAGCAATGGTGCTATTGAGGGTGAAATTTATGAGCGAACGTTTGCTTTCGACGAATTCTATAGCTCGTTGTTACCTACAAGTTCGGTAACACTTAATGAAATATGCACAATGCGATTAATATTGGTAAATAGAAGCTTTATAAATAATAATTCCTGAATTTAACAAATGGTTGATGCGGCTTATGCAAAGGATGCAGAATTGTCCGATGACTGCCCGATCACAGTCAAATACTACACTTAGAAAAATGTTATGGTAACAGTTACTATATATATATATATATATATATATATATATATATATATATATATATATATATATATATATATATATATATATATATATATATATATATATATATATATATATATATATATATATATATATATATATATATATATATATATATAGGGTCAACTTGACCATGCGAGTATAGTGGTTTTCAACCAACTATTAAATCAGATGATTTCAACAATAGTCAAAAGTTAATGTTTACTATAAATGGCTATGGCCGACCGAATCTTTTTTTACATTGTAGTTTTTGCCATACCAGAGCCATGGTATTTTCGACATTTCACTTTTAGTTATTTCGAAAATAAAAGCGGTGGTTGATTCAACAATGCTGATGATCAGCAAAACATGAGCTAATGTTGAAAAGTTTTATGAATTTAAATTCTAGAACAAGAACAACAAAATAGTTTCATTGAATTCTATTTTATTTTCGCATCAAATCTAATGTTGATATGCCTGGTGAAATATTGATTAGCAGCGTAGACACGGAGAAGCATAGCTTTGTAGTAGCAGTTGATCCAAGGCTCTGTCCGGTGGAGTTTTTCCTGAAGCAGGAATGGGCAGCATGAAAGAAATTATTAGCTAAGTCCAGATGTAAACCTCGATACCCACCTGAGATATATTGTTATGTTTTCAGTCGGATTCAAGCGATTTAATTCCGGGAATCGGATGATATTCGTCGTTTTTATCAATCGCTGATGTTGTTTCTACAGCAACCGATAATGAATACTGAACCGTATATGACCGTGTCGATTTCGCTGGAAAACATAGCCGCTGCCGGCAAAATTGTTGAAAAGTTGAATTTCAACGACGGATACTAGCAAGGCTACAAACTACATGACCTACCAAATTACACAATATAATTTTTTTTAAATCAATCACTGATGTGTTACCCACGTGCGGAATTTTCTGCTATATTGTAATTTTATGTGATAACAACAAAGCACACCCGTTTATTGATAATTTGTATAGTCAGCACAAATGAAATACATAGTCGGTTAAAAAACACTATACAATAATGCGATTTCTACATAAATTCTGTTGATATGGACTACATGAATAGTGTTTTCAAATTTTATAATCATCTTTTAAACCATGTATCTATTTATGGTAACATCATTATACATGGTAGCTGGCAACTATTTCGCTTCTCATATATATCAAGGCTCGAGAGCAACTTCACCTTACTAGAAATTGTGATTTTAACTAGGGTAACAGAGATATTTTGGCCAGTTCATATATTTTGGCCCGCCTAACAAACTTTATGGATTCAATCGATCTTAGGTAACCCATGTTGCATCAGTTTGAAGCTAATAACATTAAATTACCTATTGCGGAAGGATTTTTCAAAGATATAGCAACATTTGTTGAATATTTTTTACAAAGAGGGCCAAAATAAATTCGCTCCTAAAGTGGGCCAAAATACCTCTGTTACCCTATTTGTTCTTATATTTGAGATGACTACTATTTTCAGGATGACCATGCCAGAAAAGTCATGATTACAAATAGTTTAGTCAAGTCGTATTCTTTGTTGTCTAGTAATTTATACAATAGTGGGGAATAGTCTTATGTCATGATTGTTGCTACTATTCAAACGTATAGTTAAAATGACAATGAAAAACAGGTTACGGTTAATATAGTTTTTTTTCTCAGTGTACGTTTTGAAACCTCTGCCCCTTTTTCGACCGGCACCCTTCCTTGTATTATAGAACGCACCAAACTGTTTTGACGTTTTGACCCAAATATTTTGCACGATTTGGTAGAGCAGAAATATCTTTTTGTTAAATTTCCAAGTTTTCTACGCAATTACGATCCAAAACAAGTTTTCATTGTAGGTTCATCAATATGGCTTCCAATCATGTTGAAGAATTGGGTGAGTTTCGCTCGTTTTGTTTATACTATTTGAAATTTTATCCTGTTGAATGACGATGCATTTTGCTGGAAATAATGATGAACTTGATGTCCATGCCACTACTTTTCCTAGAGCTACTCGAGCGTGTTTTGCTTCGTCTTGGCTGTGCCGATACGGATGAACAACTGCAGAATACGGTGACTAAGTTTTTGACACCGGTTCTGATCAAGATTACGTCACCGCACGAAGGAGTTCGCAAAAAGGTGATGGAGATACTAACGCATATAAACAAGCGGCTGAAATCCCGGAATCAGATTCAGATTCCACTTGGCCCGCTACTACAGCACTATCAGCAGTCTAGTTCGTCATTTTTGATAGTAAGATTCAGTTATGTCCGTCAAGTGGAGTCTTGGTAATATTTTCCATTTTCAGAATTTTGCCATTATTTATATCACAATGGGCTTTCCGCGTTTATCAATCGAGGAACAGACTGAAATGGCTCCGTTACTCATGAACTGTTTGGAGGGTAAACCGGAGCCTCATCAAGACAAGTAATGTTTCCAAATGTTTGATATATTTAAATAAGCATTGCTCTTTACAGAATATTGATGTTGGTTCTGCCGCTATTGGGAGACATCAAAATTCCAGAGAATCCGGAGAAACGCTCGGAGCTGTTGGGTCTATCGGGGAAACCACACACCAAGCAGCAATTTCTTTCTATTCTCATGGATGTTCTGCTTCTTCCGTACGGAACGATTCAAGATGGTGAAGTTCCCTCGGGAATGAGCACTTATACCTTTAAAAGGGTAACTAGTGAACAACTGAAAGCCGAGGAACTGGAACAGCTGAAGAAAGGCATTGTTCGTTTGCTGTGTGGTGGAATTTTTCCCGAACCGGAAATTCTCACCCATCTGATAGTGGCATCTGCGGATACCAGGTTCTCGGTAGCAACACCGGCTATTGTTGAGCTCAACAAAATTTCCTCGTAGGTATTTGGAAAACTAGAAACTGCAAAATTCGTAGGATTCAGGAATGATTAAGATTAAACATTTTTTTCTGTAGTTCTCTAGATTGGACCGACCCAAAGTTGTCATCACCAATTTATACATTATTTTCGGGAAACGGGTCGAAAATACCGGATCGTAAAACGAGCCCTGTTAACACACGGGTGCGACAAAAGCTATTCCAACATTTGCTGAAATGTCGCGGTAATGGGATCATTACGGCCAAAGGGATCCAGGTCATTTTTGAGGCTCTGTTCGGAGAGAATACAAATCAAAAATGCAAAGTTCTTGCATTACAGTTTGCGGATAAGTTAATTACAAAGTAAGTTCCGCATTATTTTTTAAATATCGAGTATTGAAACAATTTTTTTTGGTTGCAGTGGCCAACCAGATCTAATCAACAAATTATCGAAAGTATTACTGACCGGAATTTCAAAACTAATTGGGAAAACTTCAGAGGAATCCAATGAAGTTCAGAATGCGGCTTACAATGCCCTCGCGCAATTAGCAATTGTTTGTCCCACGAGTGTCAACCACGATGTTCAGCTAGTGGCTGCTTATTTCGACCATCTTTCGCAGGGACCCGTTGAGTTGCATACTCCCATAAGAGATGCTTTGGTTGCTTTAGCCCAGGCTTTTGACTGGCGAAAACAACCGAAGCCAGCTGGTGATGTCGTGCTACCTAAAGGAGAAAACGATACCGTTATGACTGCTAGAGGTCGATTTGTTCCCAATTCTAATCAGATTTTACTGTTGGGTCTGTTGGGAGAAAAGGCCGAATCCAAGTTGACAATCGTTCAGAATGTGGCTTCGGTTTTTCTGACTACGTGTTTTCCTGATTATTACGTTCCGTCGAGGTATTTTCTACTGGTTATTTGTGGGGAAAGCGCCCAGCTCAAGGAAATGATGACTAGCTATCTGTACGGAGTTTCCAGAAAGGACCATCTGAACTATGCTGCGATTCAATCTTTTGACAACTACAAAGAAGAATCGAGGGAAACGGAGCAGCCGAAAAATCCATTCGCAGTTACTAATGAACCTAAATGTATTGTACTTCCGTGTTTCAAGGATATGGTCGAGTATGTTGCTATGAAATCCGAACGAAAAACTGCGACGATAATCGACCGGCCTGGGTACGGGAAAATCAAGCTTGCTTATAATTTTGACACATACATCGAAATTTTGGACTATCTACGGATTTGTTTGCTGTTCAGTGCCGGAGTCAATACTCATCCCGACGACGATAAGGAAACTCTCAAACTGACAGCATTTCTGAAGAAGTTTGTTGTTGAAAGTGAAAACGAAATAGTTGTTCGGAAGTACAACAATCTAATTCGGAAACTGATTATCGTGAGGAAAGGAATTACCGAACTGACCTGTCTGTTTGATTTGGTAAACAGTATCCCGGAAGTGCTGGCGAAGGAAAACAAAGATCTTCTAAATACTTTGGGATCTTCACTCAAGGAAATCTCTGAGCCAATTAGAGCGTTAATTGCGAAAGTGTTCGGAGTTCTTTTGGCATATAACAGTGACGAGCAAGAGCTGGAGGTTCAAATAAAAGAATTGCTATCCCTTTCAAATAAATCCTTGGAAAATCGTCATGGTTCTATACTGGCTGCCGCCAACGCTATCCATCGCAAGCTAATATTGACTCCAGAATTACAAAGCTGGTCAATTTTCAAGGATCTGGTCTCGCTATTAATCTCTCTGCTGAACGACCAGCAATCTCTGCTTCAATCGGCTTCAATAAGAGGTCTTAGTTTAATTGGTTCAACCTCTAAACTTCCGCTTAGTTCCGAGTCTACTCGTGAAGACACAGACAAAATGGACACAGACCAGAACGATGCAAACACGAAAGCTGGTTTGTTCAAAGCTTTAATAACACTCCTGCAAAGTGGTCACACTAAAGCAAAAATCCGCGAAGATGTTGCCCATTGTTTGGGTTATCTTGCCATTGGCGATCAGGAATTTTTCGCCAAACGGCTGCTTGATAGCTTCCTTGGAATGCTGAAGCTAACCAAAGATCCTGCATTACATATTGCCATGGGACAAGCTTTGGTATATACCATTCAGGGGCTTTCCAGTGGACAGAGACGAGCCGATCAGGATGCAGAAGGTAATGTTAGCGATGAGACGCTCAATTGGTTCCTGATTGAGTTGGTCCGGAAAGTGAATGAGCCGCATGCATATTTGAAGCAGGCGTGTGCCATCTGGTTGCTGGCAATAGTGAAGAACTGCAGCAAGCGCAAACCGGTGAAGAACAACAGACAGATTATGCAACTGGCATTTACGGATTTACTCTCCGAGGATAATGGTAACAATATTTTGTATCGTGATGAGATTAGGTCGGTTAAATATGAATTTGGTATTTCTTTGTAGAACTGGTTCAAGATGTCGCTTCTCGTGGATTAGGAATAGTATATTCGATTTCAAACAATGATAGTCAAGAAGAATTGTCGAATTTACTGTTGGATCAGTTGGTTGGCGGTAGACGACAGGTCCAGAAGGTGACAGAGGATACCAAGCTTTTCGAGGAAGGTGTGCTAGGGAAGGCTCCAACGGGGTAAGTTTAATTGGACTCGTTTTAAAATTTCTCTCAGAAAGTTGTGTAGAATTTGAACTACGTCAAATCTCGTTGTCTGTGGCGCTAGCAGGTACAGTTCTGGGGTGCTCCCCTGTCAATTGGACTAGTATAAAAGAAATACAATGTTTGAAATTCAACCATTTCTTACGGTGCATTCGATGGTAATGGATATGCGGAGTTACTCAATTTGTCACTGACAGGAGTAGCAGCATTTTTACGAGTAACCTTTTGAAAATTCGGCCTGTGGAAAAATGAGTAGAACTTATTCGTGAATATCTTGAGTTATACTAAACGCAACAAAAAAAAAATCAGTGAAAAATATAAAATTTTCAACAGTGTGAGATAACCATAAAAAACTCACAAAATAATTTCTACGTTCCATCTTCGGTTCAACAGTGTGTCAGCAGTTTATGTTGAACTGCTGAAGCACTAATAAGTCGTAGGAGAAACGTAGAAATTAAAAATAGTTATGTGCACTTACCAGAAAACCGGTACCCAAGTGGTACCAAAACCCTTAAATAAATCAAAAATTGAGTTTTCTCCAAATTTTTGAAAACAATGAGGAAAACTCATCACGCTTGCTTGTCTTTCTCGTATCGGCTGCTCGGCCATCCATGGAAGTTGACCATCAATGTTAACTTCCCTCTCTGAGCAGCCTAGATAGCCGTGTAGTGTCGGTAGCGGTTTCCCAACTGCTAAGAATAACGCTACGGTCCACCTGTACCGGTGGTATAAGTCCACCAAACAGGTAAGCCCTGTGGCATCCGGCGGAAATATTTTTTACCAAGAATTGATCCACTGGTTTCCTATTCCATGTCGAAAAAGGCCACAAAAATAGGAACTCCTAAGTCAAGGTGTATTTCCGTGCCGATGGCTGAATGGCTGCAGGAGGTTAAACATTGCAGTCGTGAACGGAATATCTTGGGTTTTTCCCTTACTGGATACACGCAATGCTTAGCAATCAACTTCTTTGATCATCGCTTCGGCGGGCCAGAGATTAGAAAGCTGAGTGTCTGTGGGTGTCCTCAAGGTGGTGTACTATCCCCACTTTTATGGAACCTAGTCGCTGATAGTTTGTTAAGGAAACTTAATAACCTTGGATTTCCGACTTATGGTTTTGCCGACGATTATCATATATTGATGACCGGTATAAGCATTAACACTCTCTTTGATTTAATGCAGCAAGCCCTGCGATCTGTTGAACAATGGTGTTGTCAGGTTTGGATTATCTGTAAATCCGGGCAAAACATCAATGGTGCTTTTCACTCATCGTAGGATAATTACAGGAGCTCGTCCGTTGCAGTTCTTTGCTTCAGGGGTCACTGTGGTCGATCAAGTTGAATACGTCGGGGTTATTCTTGACTCAAAACTGAATTGGTCTGCTCACATTGATTTCAGGATTAAAAGAGCTTGCATGGCTTTCGGCCAATGCAGACGAGCTTTTGGAAAATCATGGGGACTCAAACCCAGATATATTCATTGGATCTACACAACTATCGTTAGACCAATTTTAGCATATGGATGTCTTGTATGGTGGCAGAAAGGAGAAGTCGCGACAGTTCAGTCAAAGCTAAATCATCTCCAAAGGATGGTCCTAATGGCGATGACAGGAGCATTCACGACAACTCCTACTGCTGCTCTAGAGGCGCTACTGTGCATTAAACCACTATATGTGTTCCTAAAACAAGAAGCATTATCTTGTGCATACCGTCTTAGGGTTACAGGGCTTTGGAACAGTAACCCATTAGAATATGCTACCAGTCACACTCGCTTGTGGTCTCAAATGGTTCCGTGGGATGAGTATTTACTCGCTCCTAGTGACCTAACTCTCACATGCAGTTTTCCTTTTAAAACATTCAAAGTGAGCTATCCTCTAGGAATGATTGTCTGGTTGTCTGGAACGACAACTTGATGAACACATAGTTTGTTTTACGGACGGTTCTCTGTTGAATGGTCGTGCTGGTGCTGGTATCTACTGTCGTGAAATAGGCTGGAGCAGTCTCATTCACTTGGTAGATACTGTACTGTGTTCCAAGCAGAAATCTACGCAATTCTGTGTGGAGTACAATCGGCACTTCAGCAGAGGATCTGTGGTAAACGTATTTATTTTTGTTCCGACAGTCAGGCAGCCTTAAAAGCACTCAGTTCGAATGACTCACGGTCGAATCTAGTGATCGCATGTCGAACTCAAATTGAAGACCTCAGCATTTCAAATGCTGTTTACTTCATATGGGTACCCGGCCATTCTGGTATTACTGGAAATGAATGGGCTGATGAGTTGGCTAGAGCTGGTGCAACGAATGATTTCGTTGGTCCTGAACCAGCATTACCACTTTCAACTAGTTGGATAAAGCACAAGATACGTTCTTGGGCTGCATCCAAACATGCCAGCTACTGGCGCAGCTTGCAAACTTGCGCTCAGACAAAAGCATTTCTACCAGATTTAAATCTGAAAATGTCAAAGTGTCTACTGCATTTCTCCAAGTATCATTGAAGTATTCTGGTCAGAGCTCTGACTGGACATTGCAAACTCAATTATCACATGGCTACTATTCAACGTGCTGAGTATTATTCGTGTGATTTGTGTGAATGCGATTATGGTACTTCATATCATCTGATATGTAACTGTCCCGCATTGACGCAGCTACGTATCCGGGTTTTTGGTTCTCCATACATGGTTGAGTCTGTGTATGTGGAGCTAAAATTGAAGGATATTCTCTCGTTTCTCACCCAATGTGGTAAGGAGCTATAGTCAGAAGGGTTCATCGTTCTTCCTGGAGTGAATGAATCCCTTCTGTATTCACCTTAAATAGGGTTTGGCAGATTGTTTGGCATCCTCTGGGGGGTACCGCATTTACTTCTGCTCGTACATACTGCGAGTCGTTCTGCATTCTTCCGGGAGTGCAGAATGGTGTCGCTTTTGTAAGATCTCTAAATCCTCTCGGGGGTTGGAGGTTTTATTAACAGCAGACTGTTCGGGACCTCGTAGAGGTTCAGAATTTCCTTCTGCTTCCACTAAATGTGATCCTCAGCAGATTGTTCAGCATCCCTTAGGGGTGCAGAATTTACTTCTGCTTTTATGTGTTTTTGTGTCGTCAATTTTTCCCATCCTCCTAGTTCAACCCTTACCATTTCCTTTCAATCCTTCCCTCTTATATATCGGGAAAATGATGCTAAAAACAAATTGATGGCAAGGCACAAATCTCCAAATATCAAGGGGAACGTGCCATTTGAGCCAATTTGTTCTGATTCCTGATTCCTGTCAGCAGTTTATGTTGAACTGCTGAAGCACTAATAAGTCGTAGGAGAAACGTAGAAATTAAAAATAGTTATGTGCACTTACCAGAAAACCGGTACCCAAGTGGTACCAAAACCCTTAAATAAATCAAAAATTGAGTTTTCTCCAAATTTTTGAAAACAATGAGGAAAACTCATCACGCTTGCTTGTCTTTCTCGTATCCGCCGTGACGGTTTTGATGCACATTATCAGTCGCGATGCTTAACTGGACAAGTATGTAAGGTAAACCATTCTCATTTCTATGTTTGGTTGGAAAGGTTACATTGACCATACATCCATCGGTTTCGTTTATAGTCACATGGACTTCATTGTTTTTGACTACCGATGGTATCTCGCGGCCACATCAGCACAAAAACATTTTCTTTCCTTCTCGTGAATTACTCGAACTTCTAACGCACTGTCCGCGAACCAACGTGCTCTCACGTTGAGAGCTTCACCGGAAGTGAGGTAATCCATGGTCAAAATCAAGAGTGGCAAAAACTCGCTCATGAAGTTCATTTTCTTCTATTCATCAGCTTTCCTCATGATGCATTCCGCAAATTGATGGTGAAACTGATGAAACCCATCGCTGATATAAACTAACCAAACAAACACACTCACCTATACAGAGCATCACTGAAACAAAATTGTGCTGGTATTAATGGTTCTCAGTTTTGATTTCATAGTACCAAAGACTTCATATTAACAAGGTATCCAGCTGCGTGGTGGGCATGGCGCCCTCAGTCAAGTCCGCATCCAATGTCGTACATAGAAGAAGGGAAGAGAAATGTCAAATTCGTTCGCGCCAAAATAGCAACACTGCGCACGCATACAATTGACATGATATGTTGAATGTGATGTCGTGCGATGGCGTTGCTGAACTGAAGATTGATTACGCTCCAAGCTTACAGGGTCTGATAGTACCTAACCCACATTCCGAGTTTGAAAAAAGTGACAACTGGTGGGTGTATGTTTACACTACAGAGTATGTTTATACCTAGGACAGGACCTGACAATTGTTAATCCACTTTTAGGACCAATTTCGGACCAGCTCGTGATTGGTTGAAATTGACATAAGCAAGTACAAGTTGTTGAAATCAATATTACTGCAGGGTGGTAGAAAAAGTGTTGTCAGTATCGTCGGTAACAATGTAGCTTGATATTGGATATTTTATTTTTCGGGCCATCTTTTCAAAATTATTAATTTTAATAGGATTTAAGTTCAATTTGTTTTTAAGTCCTGTCAATGCGGAAAGTATACGAGTACATTTAAAAATCACTGGATGATACAAAGAGAAAGCCTGAAATCACGAAGTGTGATATGGACGAGAATATTGATTATGTTGGTTGAGAATAGCACCGAATCTTTGGATACTTCTGTATGTTATTATTTTTCTCAAATAGAATATGTTGAATACTTTAGTTAATAAAGCTGCAAAAATTAATTTCCCAAAATTGAGTGTTTTAGAAAAATTTTATTAAGCTGTTTCAACTAAACGTTTTCTTCAAAACAAACATCTGATCAAAATGAATCCAGAGCTGTATTTTTGACCGATATAACATTTGTCTAAGTGTTTTCAAATGATAAATAATTGCATGTTATAAGGGGAGAAAGTTTAAGAATGAATAATTATCTCTACTGGCAACAGCGATCCCGAGGCATTTATTATTTACAGCAGGGAGCAACCGGCATAAGAGAAATATTTTTCTGGAAAAAGAAGCCAGTTGTCTGGTCCTGTCCTAGGTTTATACTACAGAGCTGCTAACATAACCAAGATTTTCGGTTTTGTTACGATAGCACTTGCTGGAGCGCCCTATTCTTGCCACCGGGCTGGATGTATATGGTACACGATTGAATTTCATGTCTCGAGCTAAACACAACTGGCTACTGAACCGATTGCGATGTGCAGCATACGAGAACATCTGTTGAGAGTTGGATTGAAATGACATCGATTCGAACATTGGCCGCCCATGACAACTCTGGTGGATGAACATGCGGGCCACCCGCCGGGCCTTCGTAGCCTGGGGGTGTTTACCGCGGACCCACAGAAGGATGCGGCAACTTTTGAAACGTTTCCACGTCAGATTTCAACACCACCGCCACGAAGAACCACTCCCATCGATGAGGGCAACCCGCCGGATCAAAGACTCAAAGGTGTTTCCTGAGGACCCACATGGACAAGACCTTGGCATCGTAAACCTAAATAGATTGTGCCTTAATAAATATATCTTTGAAAAAAAAACTCTGGTGGATGAGAATAT
Organism: Malaya genurostris; assembly: GCF_030247185.1. Classification (NCBI taxonomy): domain Eukaryota; kingdom Metazoa; phylum Arthropoda; class Insecta; order Diptera; family Culicidae; genus Malaya; species Malaya genurostris. The sequence continues at coordinate 39,548,048 of NC_080572.1, forward strand.
AAGCGAGACAGTGTCATATTCATATTCATAAATTCATTTTTATTGAATTTTTCAAATTATTCGATTGTTTTAATAATCGAATATTATTTTTAATCTAATCGATTAACTTATCCGCGATTATCAGAGTTATTAATCGATCGATATTACGACATCTCTAAACGTGACAATATTATTATTAATCCAAAGTATCGCCAATACCGCATTGTGTCCGCATTTTATTCCAAATAATTTAGTGTGCTTTACATATTGCAACTGGCCTCGGTTCAAAAGGTATTAGATTTTTCATCGTGACGACACAAATGAACAAGCATTCATCCTTGACAGTTCAGCGGTACTGTTTACAAACAAGCTTAAACAAAAATCGAAGAACACATCTTGAACAATCTTCTTTACACTTTGCGTCTAGTCACTTTTATTTAATAAATCTCAAAAACAAACTGTATTCAATCGTGAACAAATGTTTTAAAATTTTATTTAGGCGATATGGACCGTAAATGGTTTGATCCAATTTGTCAACGAACAAACAAAAAAATCTGTTTACAAACATTACTGCTGAACTGTCAAAATGTGTTTATCCGATTGAGGTTAGCACTGTCGGTAAAAAACCTAATGCAATCACTGTGAAGAATGACTTTTGAACCGATGCCCGGCGGGTCGAGTGTCATATACCATTCGACTCAGCACACAGTACACGAAATGTCTGTACGTGTGTACGTGCGTGTGAGAGAGAAAAATATTCACTTACTTTTCTCCTGGATGGCTGAACCGATTTACACAATTTTAGACTCAAATGGATTGTCCCATACCTATTTTTTTTTTTTTTTTTATTCAATAATATAATATAATATTAAGGCACACTGCTTAAGCTCTAAGATGCCAAGGGTATTTACTAATCTTAATTATCGTCTAACTTAAAACTAGAGTAGTATCATTATGTAATATAGTATCTGGCGATCGGTAGTGGCCGGTGAATTGAATTTAGGATGAGATGATTCCAGATGGCGATGGTAATTTTCTATGTTGGCCGCATTCTTCGGTCCGTGAGGGTCCGCGGGAAACACCCCCAGGCTACGAAGGCCCGCATGCTGGTCATTGACTGGAGCGGTCTTCCGGTGATGGTGATGTTACGGAAGAGAATGAAAAAAAGAAGTAAATATTGTGGGAAACGGGGTAAAAAAGGGGTGTGGGAACAAAATGTTTGAAAACGACAGAGATCTAATTAGTTGCCATCGAGATGGTGAAAAAACAGGGAAAGGGGAACGAAAAAGTTAGTGACAAAAAAAAAAAGATCTTGTTAATTCCAATGAAGATGGTGGACAGGGACGGGGATCGAGAGAATCGGGCGGATGTTAGTGTCGAACCTGTAGGTAGAGATTATATTTTCTGAGCGAGGAATAACACATTACACTTGTATATCAATGTGTTTAAGGTACTGGTATATGAGAAGCATATATGAACTATCCCGACTCGCCAACACATCCCGAACCGGCACCTCAGGCGGTCTACCTCGGGCCCTGAGGGATTCCAGTAGCTTCGACCTGGCGTCACGATACTCTACGCACGACCACACGACATGCTCGATGTCCTGATAACCGTCGCCACAGGTGCAGAGCCCGTTCTCCACGATCCCGATACGCCGGAGATGTGCGTTGAATGTATAGTGATTTGACATGAGCCGTGACATAACGCGAATGAAATCACGACTCATGTTCATCCCCTTGAACCAAGGTTTCGTCGATACCTTAGGGATAATGGAGTGTAGCCATCGTCCCAGTTCGTCATTCGTCCATGAAGTTTGCCAACTTTCGAGAGTTTTCTGACGAGAAATACTGAAAAATTCATTGAAGCAGATTGGTCTTTCATAAATATCACCTTCCAATGCGCCCACTTTAGCCAATAAGTCTGCCTTTTCATTGCCCGGAATGGAACAATGCGAAGGGACCCAGACTAACGATATTAAATAAGACCGTTCAGATAAAGTTCTCAAATGTTCCCGTATTTTCCCCAGGAAATATGGGGGATACTTTCCTGGCTTCATTGCCCGGAGAGCTTCTATTGAACTTAGACTGTCCGTGACAATGAAGTAATGGTCTTTGGGCATGGTTTCAATGATCTCGAGGGTGTACTGAATAGCAGCTAATTCTGCGACGTAAACTGAAGCCGGATCACTGAGTTTGTAAGAAGCGGTGATGTTTTGATTGAAGATGCCGAAGCCTGTGGACTCGTTGATGTTTGATCCGTCAGTGTAAAACACCTTTTCACAGTTGACTGTTCTAAATTTATTATAAAAAATATTTGGGGCCACTCGAGGGCGCACGTGATCCGGAATTCCATGAATTTCTTCTCTCATGGATGTGTCGAAAAACACAGTAGAATCAGAAGTATCCAAGAAATGAGCACGGTTGGAAACAAACGAAGAAGGATTAATATTCTGAGCCATGTAATCAAAATACAAGGACATAAAACGGGTTTGAGAGTTAAGCTCAACTAACCTTTCGAAGTTTTCAATCACCAGAGGATTCAAAATGTCGCATCGAATGAGCAAACGATATGAGAGATCCCAGAACCGGTTTTTCAGTGGAAGAACGCCCGCCAGCACTTCGAGGCTCATCGTATGAGTCGATTGCATGCAACCCAAGGCAATACGCAAACAACGATACTGAATTCTTTCCAGCTTGATGAAATGAGTGTTCGCCACTGATCGGAAGCAGAAGCATCCATATTCCATAACGGACAATATCGTTGTTTGGTACAACCTGATCAGGTCTCCTGGGTGAGCACCCCACCAAGTTCCGGTTATTGTACGAAGAAAGTTGATTCTCTGCTGGCATTTTTGTTTCAGATACCTAATGTGACATCCCCAGGTGCCTTTGGAGTCGAACCAGACCCCGAGATATTTAAATGTGAAGGCCTGAGCTATGGTTTCACCCCCTAGTTGAAGCTGTAATTGTGCTGGTTCTCGCTTCCTCGAAAATACAACCAGCTCAGTTTTCTCCGTAGAGAACTCGATACCCATTTGAAGAGCCCATGATGATAAGTTGTCGAGAGTATCTTGTAATGGTCCTTGGAGATCGGCAGCTTTGGGTCCTATAATAGACACAACGCTGTCGTCGGCAAGTTGTCTTAGCGTGCAAGATGTGTTGATACATTCATCAATGTTGTTCACGTAAAAGTTGTATAAAAGGGGGCTTAAGCATGAGCCCTGAGGAAGACCCATGTAGCTGAATCGTATTGTCGACAAATCACCATGCGCAAAGTACATGTGTTTCTCAGACAATAGATTATGTAAAAAGTTGTTCAAAACTGGCGAAAGACCATGCTGATGCAACTTCTCAGATAGGATATTTATAGAAACTGAGTCAAAAGCCCCCTTAATGTCTAGGAAAACTGATGCCATTTGTTCTTTACGAGCAAATGCCATTTGAATTTCTGTTGAGAGCAACGCAAGACAATCGTTCGTTCCTTTGCCCCTGCGGAAACCAAATTGTGTATCTGAAAGTAAACCATTAGTTTCGACCCAATTGTCTAGACGAAACAGAATCATTTTTTCGAACAATTTCCGGATACAGGAAAGCATAGCAATCGGCCGATACGAATTGTGATCGGAGGCTGGTTTCCCTGGTTTTTGAATGGCGATAACTCTGACTTGTCTCCAGTCGTGTGGGACAATATTACCCGTGAGGAACTTGTTGAATAAATTCAGCAAGCGCCTTTTGGCGGGGTCAGGCAGATTTTTCAACAAGTTGAATTTTATTCTGTCTAATCCCGGGGCTTTATTGTTACATGACAAAAGTGCAAGTGAGAGCTCTACCATCGAAAACGGTGATTCGTTTGTATTTGGTGTCGCGGCGCGGGTGATCTTCTGTTCCGGAACAGAGTCTGGGCATACTTTTTTAGCGAAATCGAATATCCAGCGGTTGGAGTATTCCTCGCTTTCATTCGTGGTGTTATGATTGCGCATTCGTCGGGCTGTGTTCCAAAGAGTGCTCATATTTTTTTTAATTTGGTATTTAGTTGGAGATACTGAAGTGGACTAAGAGCTCATGAGATCACTCTGTGTTACCTATACTTCACATAAGTATTACAAAAAAAGTTCTATGGATAAAAATCACATACGTTTTCACGTAGGTAACATTGGAATGAGGATTTTTCTGGTTGTAGTTATACTCTCATTTGTTCAGTGTTATTTGTCTGCTAATATATGTTGATCGTTAATAGGTCATACTTAGTATGCACCGTTACAATTTTGGATGCGAGGTAAAAGTACTGAAATTCACGCATGCAATCAGAGATGCCAAGTCTGCAGATTTTTCTGTAAATCTGCAGATATCTTAAACAGTGCTGCAGATTTGAAAATCGAGTTTTTCACAGAAATTTGAAATGCTCACGCAATTTTTTATGTTTTTTTTATTGCCCGCCAAACCATTTTTCTGTTTCATAGGGTAAGGGCCCCCTATCTCATCTCATTTGTAAGGACGTTACCTTAAAAACCTGATTTAGCCACTAAAATCACTATGATTTTTTCATATTTCTGCTTAATTCGCCTTGCTTCACATTGGGAATTGATTCACATTCCTCGGAAATTAAAATAATATTTAAAACATCAGCTAGAAACGCTTCTGATATGTTCACTATTGTCCTCCTAATTTCATCTCAAAGGTTTTAAAGGGTGATTTTTTAAGAGCTTGAGAACTTTTTTAAACAATAAAACGCATAAAATTTGCAAAATCTCATCGGTTCTTTATTTTAAACGTTAGATTGGTACATGACATTTACTTTTTGAAGATAATTTCATTTAAATGTTGACCGCGGCTGCGTCTTAGGTGGTCCATTCGGAAAATCCGCTTTTTTATCGACAAATTTTGTTCAGCGATGAGGCTCATTTCTGGTTGAATGGCTACGTAAATAAGCAAAATTGCCGCATTTGGAGTGAAGAGCAACCAGAAGCCGTTCAAGAACTGCCCATGCATCCCGAAAAATGCACTGTTTGGTGTGGTTTGTACGCTGGTGGAATCATTGGACCGTATTTTTTCAAAGATGCTGTTGGACGCAACGTTACAGTGAATGGCGATCGCTATCGTTCGATGCTAACAAACTTTTTGTTGCCAAAAATGGAAGAACTGAACTTGGTAGACATGTGGTTTCAACAAGATGGCGCTACATGCCACACAGCTCGCGATTCTATGGCCATTTTGAGGGAAAACTTCGGAGAACAATTCATCTCAAGAAATGGACCGGTAAGTTGGCCACCAAGATCATGCGATTTGACGCCTTTAGACTATTTTTTGTGGGGCTACGTCAAGTCTAAAGTCTACAGAAATAAGCCAGTAACTATTCCAGCTTTGGAAGACAACATTTCCGAAGAAATTCGGGCTATTCCGGCCGAAATGCTCGAAAAAGTTGCCCAAAATTGGACTTTCCGAATGGACCACCTAAGACGCAGCCGCGGTCAACATTTAAATGAAATTATCTTCAAAAAGTAAATGTCATGTACCAATCTAACGTTTAAAATAAAGAACCGATGAGATTTTGCAAATTTTATGCGTTTTATTGTTTAAAAAAGTTCTCAAGCTCTTAAAAAATCACCCTTTATATTCATCCTATCGTTGGTCCTTTATTCATCCCATAAATTAGCAATCGCGACAGCAACCAAAACCAAAATATTGCACTATTACACTCTCAGGTTCAAAATGTCAGAAATTTCCCTAAAAAGGGCCTAATGCCAACTATGAAACAATACACGATATTTTTACACAACATTACAGTAACCGCAACGTGCTCCTTATGGTCATTTCAACTATGGACTAAAATCATAGTAGCGACCATGATGTCAGATTACTTACCATCTGTATTGTAAAAAGCACTAGAACAAAAAATCTACTACTTGTCTATACTATTTGTTTTTATAACTTTTCTGGCGTGGTAATTCTGACAATCATTAAAATAACAAAAAAAAATCCCAATGACAATTACACGTAAGGTGAAATTAAACTTTCGATCACCATAAAGTTGAGAAGTGATATAGTTATGACTACCATGTGAGTAAGTTCTTCTTCAGAATATAATAATGTTACCATGAATAAACATATGGATAGAGATTGTCAAGTTTGAAAGGACTATACATATTGTTCATATCAACATAATTTATGTAGAAAGAACATCGTCGTATGGTGTTTTTCAACCGACTATGTATTTTCTCAGTGCGACTATACAAATTGTCAATTAACGCGTCTGCTTTTTTTAGTGTCACATAATGCTTCATTAGAGTTCCAGATTTCATATCCCAACAACGAAATTGCGTCGTTAAATTTCTGTGTAAATACTTCTATTAGTAATTTTCATATAACATTTTTTCTACACTTTTATAGAAACTGTATTATTCCCCAAGAAATTCGATGGTAAAAACCCGTCTGGTTTATTATATGATCGATTTCATAACAGAAACAAAAAGGAAACATTTAATCGTTAGAGAGACCAACGAGTTGGTGATTAAAAAATAAACTTTTAAGCCGAAGGCGGAGTGGTCGCGAGAAGCTGTTTTTAGATAATGTTAAATCAGTGTAAAAATGTATTAGGAAAATAAAGCAGGTTTTAATGTATTCTTTTTATTCTTGCATCGAAATTTCAATTAATATAACTTTTGAACATTTTCGCAAGTTCGAATGATCTTCACCATTGTCAAATTAACCATAATTCTGTGTTTCGAATGAACCAGAAGTGAAATGTCAAAAATACCATAGCACTAGTTAGAACAATAAGTTCAATGTAAAAATAAGAAGTAATTATTCATACGATATACAGTTCAATATTACTATTCTAGAGCCAAAACCATTCATAGTAAAAGAGAGCTTGCATATTGTTAACATCATCTGATTTTATTGTGTGCTGAAAACCACTATACTCGCATGGTTAAACTAACCTTCCATATGGTAGCTGTTACCATTTTATTTTTCTGAGTGTACACTGAGAAAAGAACCATAGTAACCGCAACCTGTTTTTCATTGTCATTTCTACTATACGCTAAAATAGTAGCAAAGAGCATGATATATGACTATTCACCATCTGTATTGTATAAATAACTAGACAACAAAGACTACGACTATCATCATTCAGTAAAAACCATTCAAGCGAAGAGGTTGTGTTTCGATTGTACTGGCTCGTGAGTTAACGGCTGCTACCGAGACAATTCTAAGCTTCAGGTAGTTAAACTGCCCATAGCAAACGCAATATTCGGGGCGTTTCCCGACTGGAAAGCTAGCAACGAAGGCCATCCCGTTCATACGCACAGAGGTGTACAGACACAGAGGTGCGAGAGCATAGAAGTGACGAGTCACAGAGGTGCCATCGCATAAAGGTGCGAAGACGAAGGGGTGCAAAGGCACAGAGGTGCTAAAGCAACCCAGTGCTGATCTACCAGGTACCAGAATTTGTACGCTGCGTAGGATCAAAAGAGACGGCATATATCGCGAGGTGCTACACTGCAAGCATCGCATTTGATCGCCACCAAGAGCAAAAGCACTGTACCTGGGGTCAGGTACAGCAAGTGCAGTGGTGTTCACAACGACGGCAGAGCAACTGAGATAGCAGTAAACGACAGAAGACTGCCAATTGGAAACAGCAAAAGACTGCCAATTGGAAATCGTTGGAAGAGCTTCACGTCGCTCTTCACGATAAAGGAACAGAGACATCAGCTACAAGGTAGATTTAATTTAATTTATTTTTATTTCTTATATCTGAAATTTTACTAAACATAAGTTTTTATTTTGGTATTATTAATTTACAAAAAAAATTTAATGTAATGGATGATCTCATGGAAGATCATCCGAATCCGATTCCGGATACTAGTAAAAGTTTAAATACTCCGAGGGCTAAACATTATCCACAGGGTACCACTGGGCCATGGATAGTCTATCTTCGAAAAAAAGAAAAGATTTTAAACTTGATGCAAATTACAAAGGATTTGACATCACATTTCTCTGAAGTTAAAGAAATCTGTAAGGTTAATAGAGATAAAATTCGAGTTGTAGTTAACGACTTGAAACAGGCAAACGATATTGTAACCTGTAAATTATTTGCTATTGAATATCGAGTTTACATTCCATCGAAGGAGGTAGAAATTGACGGTGTTGTGACTGAAGCAAGTCTGACAGCAGATGATTTACTTAAAAATGGAGTTGGCCGTTTTAAAAACTCCATGCTTGAGGGAGTTAAGATACTCGAGTGCAAACAATTGTACTCAGCATCTATTGTCGATGGAAAAAAGTCTTATCGTCCCTCAGATTCGTTTCGCGTAACATTTGCCGGATCTGCATTGCCTAGCCATGTCTATATCGATAAAATTCGTCTTCCTGTTCGGCTTTTCGTACCGCATGTTATGAATTGCACGAACTGTAAAAAATTCGGACATACAGCTACTTACTGTAGTAATAAGTCCAAATGTATCAAATGTCAAGGGCCTCATAAGGATAATCTTTGCGATAAAGATGTTGAAAAATGTGTTTATTGTGGGGAAAGCCCTCATGATGATCTTTCAGTGTGCGCTGCATTTAAGCTGCGTAAAGACAAAATGAAGCTTTCTTTAAAAGCACGGTCTAAGCGCACATATGCAGAAATGCTCAAAACGGTCATACATGTCTCCCCTTTGGAAACCGAAAACGGTTTTTCAAATCTTGCGGAGCCAGAGGAATCTGACTCTGACGGAAATAGTGAAGATACCTCGTTTGTCACTCCTCAAGGGTCTGTTAAGAGGAGATTAACAAACCACAAAATACCAAAAAAGACACCTAAAATTATACCTTCAAAAAAAGATCCCCGTGTTAAAGCTAAAAAGCCAAATTTAAAACCAAAAACTGTGCCTCCTGGTTTGTCAAATTCACAAACCAATCCAGGAACTAGCTCAAGAAAAGACAATAATCCAGTGGGCTCCATTTCACATTCACCAACAGGATTACTGAAATTTTCGGAAATTGTAGAATGGATTTTCGCTGCATTCAATATTTCTGAACCTCTAAAGACCATCATAACAGCATTCCTTCCAATAGCTAGAACTTTTTTGAAACAGTTATCAGCTCAATGGCCAGCTCTTACAGGTTTTGTATCATTTGATGGATAATTTATCATCCGCCGCAAATGATTCAATCACTGTCCTGCAGTGGAATTGTCGAAGCATCATGCCAAAACTTGATTCATTTAAAGTTTTGTTGCATAGTCAAAAATGTGATGTATTTGCTTTGTGCGAAACATGGCTTACATCAAACATAGCCTTAAATTTTAATGACTTTAACATTATACGTCTCGACAGAGACTCCCCGTATGGTGGAGTGCTTTTAGGAATTAAGAAATGTTATTCCTTTTATAGATTAAACATTCCTTCGACTTCTAGTATAGAAGTTGTTGCTTGTCAAATAAACATTAAAGGAAAGGACATTTGCATTGCTTCGGTATATATTCCTCCAAGAGCTCAAGTTGGACAACGACAGCTTAATGAAATTGTCGAAGCCCTTCCTGCTCCACGTTTGATTTTAGGAGATTTCAATTCGCACGGAATGATGTGGGGTTCCGTTTACAATGATAGCAGATCATCTCTAATATATAATATTTGCGACAATTTTAGCATGACGGTACTAAATATGGGTAGCATGACACGGATCCCAAGACCTCCTGCACGTCCAAGTGCATTAGATTTATCTCTTTGTTCGACTTCAATTCGACTAGATTGCACCTGGAAAGTATTTCCTGATTTACATGGTAGCGATCATTTACCAATCATCATCTCAATTAGCAGTAACAAAGGCATTGCTAATTCAGTTAATATTCCATATGATTTGACAAAAAATATTGACTGGATTAAATACCAAAGTAATATTTCAAGTGTCTTAACTTCAATGGAAGAGCTTCCCCCACTTGAAGAATATGACTTCCTCGTTTGTTCGATTCTGGAGGCCGCAGAACAAGCCCAAACCAAACGATTTCTTGGTCCATCGTCTAACAGAAGACCTCCAAATCCTTGGTGGGACAAAGAGTGCTCAGATGCTAAACACGCGAAACAAAATGCTTTCAAGACGTTTTTAAAACGAGGAGGAGGAACTCCTCAGAATTTTGAAAAATTCTTGGTTTTAGAAACCAAGTACAAGAACATACTTCGGGTTAAGAAATGCAGCTATTGGAGACATTTTGTGGAAGGTTTGTCAAGAGAAACCTCAATGAGCACTCTTTGGAATACGGCCAGACGAATGAGGAATCGTAACGTAGGAAATGAGAGTGAGGAGTACTCGAATCGATGGATATTTGATTTTGCGAGGAAAGTTTGTCCAGATTCCGTTCCTACGCATAGCATTGTTAGGGAGTCTTCTTCAAATGATGATTCCATTGATAGCCCCTTTTCAATGATGGAATTTTCCATAGCACTCATGTCTTGTAACAATAACGCTCCTGGATTGGACAGAATTAAATTCAACTTGGTGAAGAATCTGCCCGACCTCGCAAAAAGACGTTTGTTGGAATTGTTCAACAAGTTTCTTGAGCAAAATATTGTTCCACCTGACTGGAGACAAGTGAAAGTTATCGCCATTCAAAAGCCGGGGAAACCAGCTTCCAATCACAACTCATATAGACCCATTGCGATGTTGTCCTGCATCAGAAAATTGTTCGAAAAAATTATTCTACGACGTCTCGACACTTGGGTCGAGACGAACGGTTTGTTGTCAGATACTCAGTTTGGCTTCCGTAGAAATAAAGGGACGAATGATTGCCTTGCATTACTTTCGTCTGACATCCAAATTGCCTTCGCTCAAAAGCAACAAATGGCATCTGTATTTTTAGACATTAAAGGAGCATTTGATTCAGTTTCCATTGATGTTCTTTCAGACAAGCTCCACCAACATGGACTCCCAGCGGTTATAAATAATTATTTGCACAACCTTTTGTCAGAGAAACGCATGCATTTTTCACATGGCGATTTGGCAACAATCAGAATTAGCTACATGGGTCTCCCGCAAGGCTCATGCCTCAGTCCGCTCCTCTATAATTTTTACGTGAATGACATTGACAGCTGTCTAGTAACCCCATGTACACTAAGACAATTGGCAGATGATGGCGTGGTTTCAGTTACTGGATCCAAAGCTATTGATCTGCAAAAACCATTGCAAGATACCTTAGATAAATTGTCCGTTTGGGCTGTTCATCTTGGTATCGAATTCTCTGCGGAGAAAACAGAGCTGGTCGTCTTTTCAAAAAAGCATGATCCCGCGCAACTTCAGCTTCATATGATGGGAAGAATAATCGAACAGGTTTTGACTTTCAAATACCTCGGGGTGTGGTTTGATTCCAAATGCACGTGGGGAGGACACATTAGGTATCTGATAACGAAATGCCAACAAAGAGTAAATTTTCTTCGAACAATAACAGGGTCTTGGTGGGGTGCTCATCCGCAAGATCTAATAAAATTGTATCAGACAACGATACTTTCAGTGATGGAATATGGATGCGTTTGTTTTCGTTCCGCTGCAAATTCTCATATTATCAAACTTGAGCGAATTCAGTACCGTTGTTTGCGAATTGCTTTAGGCTGCATGCATTCGACACATACAATGAGTCTTGAAGTTCTGGCGGGAGTTCTTCCATTAAAAGATCGATTTTGGGAGCTTTCATCACGCCTGCTAATAAGATGTGATGTGCTGAATCCCATGGTAATTAATAATTTCGAACGACTAGTCGAGCTTCGATCTCAAACAAAATTCATGACAGTATATTTTAACCATATGTCACAGGAAATCAACCCTTCAAGATATATTCCTATCCGTGTCAGCCTCCTAAATGTACCTGACTCAACTTTATTTTTCGACACATCCATGCAGCGCGAAGTGCGTGGAATCCCGGACCACCTACGCTCTATGGAAATCCCAAAAATATTTTCAAGTAAGTTCAGGCATATTAACTCTGAGAAAATGTTTTACACGGACGGATCGCGAATGGAAGAAGCGACAGGGTTTGGTATGTTCAACAATAATGTTTCGGCCTCATTCAAGCTTCAAGAACCTGCATCTGTTTATATAGCAGAGTTAGCAGCAGTTCATTATAGCTTGAATGTAATCGTCACATTATCTCCAAACCATTATTTCCTCTTCACAGATAGTCTGAGTGCAATTGAAGCCATTCGCTCAAACGCTGCTGGCAAAAATGAACCGTTTTTCTTGGGTAAAATAAAACAGTGTCTGAACGACATATTGAATAATAATTATCTAATCACAATAGTTTGGGTTCCGGCTCATTGCTCCATTCCAGGCAATGAAAGAGCCGATATTTTAGCCAAACGTGGTGCTATTGAGGGTGAAATTTATGAGAGACCGATTGCTTTCAACGAATTCTATAGCGCGTCTCGCCAAAGAACACTTGCCAGCTGGCAAGCTTCTTGGGATAAAGATGATCTGGGTCGGTGGATGCACTCAATTATTCCTAAAATATCGACAAAGGCATGGTTCAGGGGACTGGATGTGAGTAGAGATTTCATTCGTGTGATGTCCAGACTCATGTCCAATCACTACACGTTAGATGCACATCTCCTTCGAATTGGACTTTCCGAGACTAATCATTGTGCTTGCGGCGAAGGTTACCGCGATATTGACCATGTTGTTTGGACATGCGTAGAGTTTCGTGATGTCAGATCTCAACTAATAAATTCCTTGCGTACCCAAGGTAGACTATCCAATGTCCCAGTTCGCGACATTCTTGCTTGTCGTGACCTTCCATACATGAAACTTCTTTATCATTTCATTAAATCCATTGGAGTTCCAATTTAAATTTTATTTTATGTTAAACTGTTTTCTCTTCCATGAGTTCAACCAATAGCCAACTATAGGATATTGAATATAAGTGGTGAACTGATACAAACAATCCTGAAATAGTTATAAGATCATGTACAAAATAAATGTATTTTATTTAATGTAATTTAAAATAGCAACTCGCTTGATAAAAACAGTGTTTAGATTAACTAATGAGTACCAACATACTAATATGATATTCGAAATGTATTAGGTTTAAACTACTATGTATTGTGGATGCCACGGCGAAGAAAAACTTATGTATATTGCCTATGAAATAAACGTATTTATGAAAAAAAAAAAAAAAGACTACGACTTGACTAAACTATTTGTATTTATGACTTTTCTGGCATGGTCATACTGACAATGGTAGTCATCTCAAATATAAGAACAAATAGTTAAACTCACAATTTCTAGTAAGGTGAAATTGCTCTTGAGCCTTGATATATGAGAAGCGAAATAGTTATTGCTACCATGTGAATATGTTCACAGTATAATAATGTTACCATAAATAGATACATGGTTTGATAGACGATTATGAAGTTTGAAAACACTATTCATGTTGTCCATATCAACAGAATTTATGTAGTAATCACATTATCGTGTATTTTTTGTTTTTTAATCGACTATGTATTTCATTTGTGCTGACTATACAAATTGTCAATAAACGAATTTTCTATGTTATTGTCACATAAAGTTACAATATAACAGAAAATTTCGTACGTGGGTCACATCAGTGATTGATATGAAAAAAATATTTTATATGATGACTTTGTGTAATTTGGTAGGTCTTGCAGGTGAGTAAAGTTTGTAGCCTTAATAGTTTCCGTCATTGAAATTCAATTTTTCAACCATTTTTCCGGCAACGGCTACGTTTTCCAGTGAAATCAACGTCTCGTATTCGATTTATTATTCATTATCGGTCGCTGTAGAAATAACATCCAACATATCGCAGGTGGGTAGCGAGGTTTACATCTGGACTTGGCTATTAATTTCTTTCATGCTGCTCATTCCTGCTTCAGGAAAAAATCCACCGGACATCAAAGCCTTTGATCAACTGCTGCTACCAAACAATGCTCCTCAGTGTCCACGTTGCTATTCAACATTTCACTAGGCATGCCATCATTTAATATGATGTGAAAATAAAATAAAATTCCATGAAACTATTTTGTTGTTCTTGTTCTAGAATTCAAATTCATAAAACTTTTTAACATTAGCTCATGTTTTGCTGATCTTCAGCATTGTTGAATCAACCACTGCCTTTAGTTTCGAAATAACTAGAAGTGAAATGTTAAAAATACCATGGCTCTGGTTATAGCGAAAAAGACAATGTAAATAAATATTCGGTCATGGTTAGCCTAACCATCTCAATCGTATTAGTTATTCATACAATATACTGTTCAATATTACTATTCTAGAGCCGATACCGTTTATAGTAAACATGAACTTGACTATTGTTGAAATCATCTGATTTAATAGTCGGCTGAAAACTACTATACTCGCATGGTCAGGTTGGCCCTCTATATAGTAACTGTTACCATAATATTTTTCTGAGTGTAGGAATAGTTTGGAATCATTTCGACGTTTAACAATTTTTGGATCGTTTTCGTTACCTTTCGTTTTAAATTTAAAATTTAACTGTGCAGTTAATTTGGAGAACTTAAAATAAAACAAAAAAAAAGAATTGTTACTATTTAGGCATTGGCCCTTCTTAAAACAAAATGCAGAACCAGAGATGCCATTTATACAGATTTATCTGTATTGTACACACTTAAATTGGATTACCGACCTCAGCTGTTCAAATCTCGGTAAGTGATTTTATCGGTAAAATTCACGTTTTATCACTGTGGTACCTTGAGGTACTGCTGTCAACAAATGTTCATTTGTGCTGATATATCAGTAGAATGGAAATATTCGGTAGTTCGGCTGTTCAAAACTCGTCAAAAGAGGCAAGAATTACCGAACGAAATTAAGTGTGTATAGTTTTTTGCGTTCACATACTGACAAATTACAGATTTTATACAATTTTTCTAAATTTAATACAGATTTGTAAAGGTTCATAAAAAATGAGAAGTAAAAAGTTATACTTTTCTCTCTGAGTATCTGTTAGTATTAGATTGCAGTACTTCTTTAAAAGTTTATTAATCAACGGACAAATCACATGTTAAAATGGAAATCTTTTGCGCAAATATTTGATGATGAACACTGATAAACATTTATATTAAAATTTTAAACCTATTTGAACTGATTCATTTTATTAGTAAAGAGAGCAGATACGTATTTTCTATGAAAATATCTGGCATCTCTGTGCACAGTCGATGAAGCACACACACACACACTCAACAGTGCTACTAGATTTGCCACAATGGTTATTTCATTAGTATTTAACACGCTCTTTCTGGTAATATTTGATGCCGAAACAGTTTTATTGAAATATAAATATCATCAATACTTGTTGATGATAATTTGAAGAAGGAAAACAATTTTTTTTGTAACAATCTGAGAAAACTTGGCAACTTTGCAAAACCAAATGAGATGAAAAAGAAAGCGCAATCAAATGAACTAAGTCAAAAACTTTCATCTCATATTATTAAAGACTTTTATTGCTTGTCGGGTAATTTTTGAATTTTTAATCGTTAATTAAAAAAGTGGCAAGTAAACATTACTAATTACGACGTAATCCAGCATTCAATAGTGGTGTAATCGTGCGAAATAGTGATCATGTTTTGAGTCGAATCGATTAGTAGATATTCAGAAACATGGCGAACTGTAAATCTTGAGACGAGAATGTGTCCTAAATTGAAAAGTGAGTTTGTTTTAACTGAAAAAAAAAAAACGATCACGGAAGAATTTAAAACCATTTTTTCCAATGAGAAAGTGTTACAATAGCTTGAATAATCATTTTAAAACATTCTATAGTTTGGTACCTTGTAAGATATTATTCATGTTCACAGTAATGAGGTGAAGGGATGAGATGACAATAGGAGCTCAGATGAAATAGGGAGCCGTTACCCTACTTTATAGAAAAATGAATCCCGTAGTTATTTTTCCGGATTTACAGACTTTTGCAGTCCTGTCTGAAGATATTCGAATTTTTGACATGGTATCTCTGGAATAGTTCAACTAATACGACCGGTTACTAATATTCAGAAGTGAAAAAGCAGTATATCAGTTTTATTCGTATTGACGTCCTCCAGTTATGTCCCTGACATTACCCACCCGCCTTTTTGTAATATTATTCACGCAGGAGCGCCATCTTAGGTCGTTTCTTTGTTTCCGATAGAGTAATACAAATTCGTAAAATCTAGTGAGTCAGTTGGAGTCGATGGTTGTACAGAGAAGCAAACATAATTTCTAGTAAAAGTGAAACACATTTTAGTCTTAAACTTACCTATTTTATTTACTACTTACACTGTTTCCCTATTCCAGCGGTAATTTGACAACGTACAAGGAACTCTGCAGTCTTGCTTCGGACCTGAATCAACCGGAAATGATCTACCAGTTCATGCAGTTGGCGAACCATAATGCCACCTGGAACAGTAAGTTGGGTGCAGCATTCGGACTACAGTCGATTTCGAAATCGGCCAAGCTGAAGATGGAACCATATCTCGGAAAGATAGTCCCGCGACTGTTTCGATATAAGTATGATCCAACGCCCAAGATTCAAAATTCGATGATCAGTATCTGGGATTCGGTAGTCAGTGATTCGAAGGCAACGGTTGAAGCTTACTACTGGGAAATTCTGGAGGATGTCAGTAAGAATTTGACCTCTCCGGAATGGCGAACTCGCATTGCCTGCTGTTTGGCGGTGCGAGATTTGATCAAGAGGAACGCTGGATTGAAACTACGATGTGATGAGATGACCAAGAAACATGACGATACAGAACGTATGGAAGTAGATGAAAAAGTGGTTCCAGAACCGGAGCTCGTTTTTCTGTGGAGTCAGTTGTTTCGAGTAATGGACGATATTCACGAAGGAACTCGTTTGGCTGCTGAAGGGACGGCCGGTGCGCTGAGTAAGGTTTGTGTTGCTGCAGCATCAAGCGATCACTCTAAATCCGGATTGAATGTGTCGGGTTCGATCATTCCATTGTTTCTGGAGACAGGAGTTACGAATACGGTGGTGGAGATTCGAAAGCTAAGCATCAAAACTCTGTCGGATTTGATCGATTCGGCCGGTTCGTTGATTATGCCTCATTTAACATGTTTGGTACCATGTTTGTTGCGGGCTACTGGAGAACTGGACTCGGCGAAGCTGTCCTATCTATCAACGATGATGGCTGGTCAGGGTGGCACTCAGGAAGTCGTAGATTCCATGAGAGCTGAAGCGGCCAAGCAACATTACACAATGGAAACTTTAACCAAGTGTATTAGACACATTGATTATGGCACTCTGGAAAAAATGACTCCAGCCGTACTGGATGTAATGAAGACTGGTGTCAACCTGGGTACGAAAGTGGCTTGTGCTCATTTCGTATGCTTAATTAGTATTCAACTGGGATCTGAAATGCAACCACTAACAAGCAAATATTTAGGTTCATGCTTTAGTGGCCTATCGGATAGGAACGCTACGGTTCGAAAATATTTCGCGTCCGCTATTGGCCACTTGATGGGAACGGCAAAGGAACAATCTATTGTCCGTCTATTTGCCAAGCTCCAGGAGCTTTATTTCGAACAGCCAGCCAACCGTGCTGTTCCGTTGACCATTCAAGCTATCAATAAGCGTCATCAAGAAATTCTCAAAGACTATTCTTCCAATGTGCTACCGCTCATGTTCTTTGCCATGCATGAAGGGGTAACTGAGGAGAACAAATCCACCAATGAACTGTGGCAAGAGCTGTGGCATGAGATAAATACGGGTGACTCGGGATTACGCATGAATTTACCAGCGATCCTAGAGATTTTGGAAAATAAATTGAATGATCCTTCGTGGTTGCTGAAGGCACAGGCAGGAAACGCAATCAGTACTTTGGCCACCAAACTTAGCAGCAATCTGGATGATGAGGTACGACATAAGTTGATTGATTTGATTTTAGCAAACATCTCTGGAAGAACATTCCATGGCAAGGAAAAACTGCTGCAAGCGTTGGCTAGTTTATGTAAGAATTTGAAAAAAGACACTAATCATTACACGAGAATTATCGATGGCGTGATGAAGGAGTGTCGCAAGGAGGAACCGGTCTATCGGACACACGCACTGAAATCACTAGGAAATATCCTGGACGAGCTGAAGGAAGATCGATTTGAGGAGGTATACAATATGGTTTGGCATTTGCTTGACAAGCAGGATCTCTCGGATGGGGATAAGGACGACAAAGAGGTGATTTCTTCAGACGAGAAAAACAAGCAAATGTTAATTTTTGTCAACCTAAAAGAGACAGTGTGCGAAACGTTGGGGAAAGCATGGCCCGAGCATTCGATGGAAACGCAGAATCGCTATCAGGCAAAGTTTGTGGAGAAGTGTGTGCAGTGCTTGAAGTTAAACACCAGGCAGGTGCAGATTTGTCTTTTGCAATCACTAGCGAGATTTCTTGAGAGATTAAATCTATTAAAAATGGAGGAGACTATAGTCGTAGAAGAAAACAAAGAGAAAAAGGCAAAAGTGGATTCAGAGAATCGGGAGATTTTGGAGAATATTTGTAAAACCGTTTTATCAGCTATTGTTGATGTGGCGGGTTAGTTTCACGTCGTTACAATCAATGGTGTTGCGATTACAGCGGTTGTTTTTTTTCAGGAATTCCTCACACGGGACTGAAGAAGGAGGCACTCAACATTATGCTGATCTTGATTAATAAATTGAAAACAAGGGATTGTTTGGCTAACGGTCCCGAGCTGGTATTAGTGCGACAGACATTCGAACAGATTTCGATCGTGTTACAGAAAGACGCAGCACCGGAGATAAAATGTCGACTGAAGGATATTGAGGATAAGTTGAAGTAAAAGTTTGTGGATTCAAGAATGAAAAATGTCGAGTCTCGCAAGTACTCATCTCATAATGTTTCAATGCTTATTTACTTCATTTACTTTATTGTGAATCTACGATTGAATAAATTTCATTCTTTACAACGAATCCACAAAATATTGAAGGTTAGGAAATTTTGAGAACTTCCCTAAATTGTTAAATTGCAGCAGTATTTTTCCCGGTATATTTATCGCTAACCTAAAACCTCGATCATTGCTTCACATACCTCCAGGAGGAACTTTTCCCATGATCTTTAACTTCCACGTTCACATCTCTAAGGTGATCACGCATTTGATCGCAAATCGCAAACAAATTGCGATCTTTCGAAAGTATTGCTTGATTTCGCACGGTGCCTCTTATTTCGATAAAACTTTCGATGAGCTGATCTATTGATCGATTGTCGGCGGCATTAAAAGGAACTACCCTTTTGGCATCGTCAACGGATTCAAATCCAAACATGATTAATTTGGCTTGGATGTAGTTGGCGATGGCCTGAACCGTTGAAACCTCCGAAAATATTACTATTTCTTCGGAACTGTGATTCATCATTTTGTTAACTTCCGAAGCCAAATCGCCTAGGCATGTAATGGCACCCGCCGTGTTGAAGTCATTGCGAAGATAACTGTCCAATTGTTGATCCGCCTCGTTCAGTTTTGTGTGTAGTAAACTCACGTCAATAGCGACGGCCGGTTTCACACCGGAAATATACGCTTTACAGTCATCAAAGAACGATTGGAATTTTTTCAACACATTTACCGAAACTGTCATCGTCTCGTCACCATACTCAACGGCGTTCCGGTAATGCGATAGCATGCAAAACATGCGAAATTCATCAGCTGAATACTGGTCAAGTAATTCTCGAATGCTGATGGTATTTTTTAGTGATTTTGACATTTTGCTACCTTGACCTACCAGGTGAAGTTGACCGGTATGAATCCAATAATCTACCCAATCCAGGACCTGATGGTAGCAGCAGCTTTGCGCCTCCTCGTTCTCGTGATGCGGAAACCGTAGATCCATTCCACCAGCGTGGAAATTCAATCGGTTGCCAAAAATTTGCGATGCCATCGTCGAACACTCAATATGCCACCCTGGGCGTCCCTGCCCGAATGGTGAGTCCCAGTAAGGTTCGTTTGGTTTGGCTGCCTTCCAGAGAGCGAAATCGGCGGCACTTTTTCTTCCTTCCACACGGATTTCATCCGATGGAATATTCTGCAATTTTCCATATTGCGGGTATCGAGATATATCGAAATACACTGATTTTTCTGTCGATTTGTATGCATAGCCAGAGTTCAATAATTTCGAAATGAATGCGATAATGGCCGGTATATTTTCTGTTACACGCATTTTAATATCCGGAAGACGAACGTTCAAACGTTTGAGGTCGTCCCAAAATTCCTCTTCGTAATGGCGGGATATTTCCTGCCATGGCTTTTTCTGTTCTTCGGCACTGCGAATAATTTTATCATCTATGTCAGTGATGTTCATCGCTGTAACTATGTTCTGATTGAAATGACTTCTTAGAATCCGTTGCAGAATGTCCAGCCGAACATAACAACTTGCATGACCAATGTGTGCCGTGTCGTATACCGTCGGACCACACGTGTAGAATGTACTGGCGACATTTGACGAGTGCAGTGTGAGTGGAATTTTCTTGCGAGCTTTGCACGAATAGATTTGGGGTGTCGTGTGGAGACTTGACTTGATGCAGAAATTTCTCGCGTGGCGTAATCGAGTTATCATTTTCTGGAAATCAAATAAATGTAGTAATTAGACGTTGAAGCAATAAAACATTTTGATGATTATTCAATTCTATACTAAATATTAATTGATTTTCTAATTACATAAATTATGTTTATAATCATGCATATAAGTAGTATTATGTTTCTGAACAAGTCCAGTCCCTAGACCTTGAAGATGATACCGGACTTATGATCGTAGCAAAGCCATGCGAAACGATTGTAGAAACAGTATCATCAAATACCACGGAAGGAAATATTTTTGTTACCATGTACTAGTCTAATTATTTGAGAACGATCGTCTTCAGTTCCTGGTTTAGTCCATAAAATTTAGATATCATTTTTTTATCACGGTTTCAACTGTTTACTTGTTCACCGGGGGCAATTTAGTTCATAACTTTTACATTATCTGTGAAAAATTTCCACCAAAATATGTTTTACTTACCGATGCGAGATGCGTATCTGGTGATATATAATTTTGTTTTGTGTTGTCCTGGGGACCACGATGTAAAACACACTGGTGGTGAAATAAGACATTTTTTGTTGTGTTGGTAATTTTCTCACGAAGTTAAGGATCAAGAGTAAACCAAGTTAACTTGCGTTGGTAATTTGTGTATTACGTACACTTTATTTGGTACGTATGTCATAGATCTACACCCTCATTCTACATAACTCAAAATTGAGTGACAAACCACTCAAATTCACCAAAAGTGCACGTACTCTAAACTTGAGTTACCACCTATCTACTCATTTTTGAGTTAAGAGACAAAGCTTTCAAATTTTGAGTATTTTTTACTCAAAATATAAAAAAAAAATATTTTTTTCAAAATTTGAGTGAGTTTAATTCAAAATTTGAAATCTTTGCACTCAAAATAAAAACATTCTTATTCATAAATGTTGAGATACTAAGTCATTCTTTTTTTTAAATAGAATGCCCTGAGAAGTGTTTCAAACCCGTGTCCTTTTGACCGGTTTGGAGTCAATCTTGAACGAAAATTGAAGTATTTTTTTCACTCAAATGTTTGAAAACTCAACGCTTACTCTATTGTATGAATAAATGCGAGAGAACTCATGGCCTGAGCAAATTTTACTCAAATTTTGATATATTGTTTAAGTTTATGAATTTGAGTAATCGCAACTCAAATCATGAGTTATGTTCAATGAGAGTGTATGTTTTCATTAGGCTCTCTGACAGCTCACTTACAACCACAAATGCAAATGAGATTGGTTTGTTTTCATCAGGAAACGAATGCATTAAACACAGTTCAGACGATCAATCAACTGCGGTCGACGTCCATATTGGTTTATTAATTTTATTAAGCCGAATATTGCTCACGTATCCGACGTTAAAAAGTTCCGTGAACTTGACGTAGTGTCCTTTCATATGAATTGCTTACAATTAATGTTGTAATTCCGTAATTGTTCCATTCAGGTGATAACCGCTTTATGCTACGTGTGAATCGCTTTTACATATTGTTTTGTTTTCATCAGGAAACGTGTTGGCCACCCATTTTTCAGTAGGGCCACCGTTCATTTTTCACCGGGCATAGAAACCTCAATATATGAAGTGCAACCAGTTTATCAAACCCGCTTGTGAGGAATTCTGGCAACCGCCAGAAAGCTGCATTCCGGCTGCTGTCAAAATTGTCCAGGCGAAATTGCGTCATTATCTCGCCGTACGTGTCTTGTTTATTTCACTCCTCTTTCTTTTTTCTTTTTTTTATTCGACTTTATTTGATATTCGTCAATCCCGCATGTACGTACAAAAAACGAATCTGGTAGTGAGAAAGCAACGTTATTTGCAATAACATTTTCCATGATTAGTTTATATTAAAGGCAATAACTTATTGCCTTTCATATGTATCTTTTATTGAAAAAATAAAATCAAGACGCTTAAAATGTACAACCGATTCAAAACGGTTCTGCCAATCTTGTATTGCAAGAATCCAGCATCTGGCAGAATTCCGGCAAAAATGGCTGGCAGACATGGCCAGCCGTCTGGGGGAAATCTACCCGCCGCGTACAAGTGGGAAGTGGCTTGAACGATTGAGTTTCAAACAATCTTTTTTAGCAATGATTTATTCTCAAACGAACGTTAAGCCAGACATTTTGGATGAAATATCAATTTTGATAAATTTTTTAGCAACGTTTGATGAAAAATTGCTTACATTTTATGAATATAGATTTCAATTCCCCAATAAAAAAGTTAGCAACACTGCTTCAATGGATTTGTATTCCTACTTGTACGCGGCGGGCAGATTTCCCCCCAGACGGCTGATTATGTCTGCCAGCCATTTTTGCCGGAATTCTGTCAGAATTCCGGCAAAAGTCTGGCAACAATGCAACAACTGTTTCCGGCAGAGAATTTCGCCTAGCGGTTATTAACGGTTCTTTTCTGTCGGATTCTTACCATACAAGATTGGCAACCGTTTTGAATCGGTTCTACATTTTAAGCGTCGTGGTTTTATCTTTCAATAAAAGATACATATGAAAGGAAATAAGTTATTGCCCTTCGTATATATCATGGAAAATGTTATTGTCAAAAACATTACTTTCTCACTACCAAACATACCCATATTTCAATCTTATTTACCTCGTCTCAAGATTCGTTTTGACGGGATTGACGAATATCAAATGAAGTCGAAAAAAAATAAAGAAAAAAGAAAGAGGAGGAAAATAAACAAGACACGTACGGCGAAATAATGACGCAATTTCGCCTGGACAATTTTAACAGGAATGAAACTGAAATATTTTTTCTCGGGCAGTTTTAAGGAAAGCGGAAGAGTTTTAGAGTTCGCTTTTCTTGAATTGCAATTTTAAGCAGAATGATCCGATTGGTTTATTTTTCAACCATATGGAAGATTTATTGATTGAAATCAAGAAAAGAAGCGCCGGAATTTGTTTTTACGCAAACATTGTTGACATTACTCATACGCTTGCAAAGAGTCTTGCTCCTTAAGTATGGCGCGCCGGGATCAATGTTGCCAGGTATGCCGATTTATCGGTATTTATACAAATATTTGACCTCTATACCGCAATACAGATATGTACTCCTAAAATACCGATAACTCACGGATCGTACAGATAAATACCGATTTTCGTTGATAGCATGGATAGACAGGAGAAAAGGTTGCTACGAGACCTTTTTTTTGCTCACCCCAAAATGAGCTTTGGTGACATTTCCGTGAACTTATGTTGACGAGATTCTTATTCTTTTTTTTTGGAAAAATGACCTGGCAACGCTGGCCGGGATTCAAGCATGTAAACTAGAGTGACTATAATCAGAGTGGCGACAGCTGTTCGTTTGGAATGACAGCTCCTAGTTCCAAACGAGCAAACGACCTGTCAATTCAATGTAAAGCTAATGGAATGTTTTGAATTGTTGCCAAAATTACGGATGAGATGTCATCACTCTGGTTATAGGCACTCTAATGTAAACATGAACAAACGACCAGTTCAGATCGGGATTTCATTTCTATGTTACTCTGGTTGTCGCACAGCCTGGCGAATCTTTGGCACTAATTGAAAATCTGGACATTTTTACTTCAAGGGCTTGCAAGGTAACGTCGAAATATAGAAAATTATACACACATCCGATTCTGTTCATTTCGTTGGAGAAAGGATTTGGCGGATCGCACTGTGGAATCTAAATAAGTCTTTGGCGAAAATGATGTGTTTACTGCGTACATTCGAATGTTTACAGCGTACATCCGTTCGAGGCAGAGATGCCAGGTAAAAATTTCAAATATCTGCAGACAGGGTCTGTAAATCTGAAAAAAAATCTGCAGTCAGCAAGTATTAGGCTCTCTTACAGCTCACTTACAACCACAAATGCAAATGAGATTGGTTTGTTTTCATCAGGAAACGAATGCATTTAACACAGTTCAGACGATCAATCAACTTCGGTCGACGTTCATATTGGTTTATTAATTTTATTTAGCCGAATATTGCTCACGTATCCGACGTTAAAAAGTTCCGTGAACTTGACGTAGTGTCCTTTCATATGAATTGCTTACAATTAATGTTGTTGTTCCGTAATCGTTCCATTCAGGTGATAGCCGCTTGATGCTGCGTGTGAATCGCTTTTACATATTGTTTTGTTTTCATCAGGAAACGTGTAGGCCACCCATTTTTCAGTAGGGCCGCCACTCATTTTTCACCGGGCATAGAAACCTCAATGTCTTGCTCACGATGTAAAATACCTGGTGATCACGTTTTTCTATGTGTTAGTGCGGTTGTCACTTTATTTTGGAATAACAGAGAGACGTGAAGAAGAAAAACATAAACAAATGACGTTTCGGGAGTTGCTTTTATGAAAATATTTAGAGTTGATTCTGTTTGCGAAAATATTGACAGTGAAATGCGGTGTTTTGTTCCGGGATGTTTCAATCGTTTTCATCACCTGCATTTGAAATGCCACCCACAGCACAATCACTCCATTATCCATAATAACTGTAATAGATACTACAGTGCGATCCGCCAAATCCTTCCTCCAACGAAATGAACAGAATCGGATGTGTGTAAAATTTTCTATATTTCGACGTTACCTTGCAAGCCCTTGAAGAAAAAATGTCCAGATTTTCAATAAGTGTCAAAGATTCGCAAGGCTGCGCGACAACTGGAGTAACTTAGAAGTGAAATCCCGATCTGAACTGGTCGTTTGTTTATGTTTACATGCTTGAATCCCGGCGCGCCATACTTAATTTCGTGAGAAAATTACCAACACAACCAAAACTGTCTTATTACGCCACCAGTGTATTTTACGTCGTGCGAGCAATATTCAACCAAGGTATACACAACTCATAACCACGATGGTAAATGAATAGGTGGCAAATTTCTCGATGTTATTACGGCCTCCTGTCACGACGCCATCTTGATGAGATCAAAATCGGAACTTCAAAATCAGCTGATAGCAACGTAAACAAACAAACAGTAATACCGACGACACGACCTGCCACTCGTCTATCAAAACTGTATCGCAAATTTAAGTACCCCTCAGTAACTCGTAATGTCAGAACGAAATCACTAATAAAAATGTTGAAACTGGCAACAAGAGTTGATAAATTATTGATTTTTATGACAGCTACCATGGTTACTATTTATTGAAGGCATGTAGAATGTAAATAAATGTGGAGTGATGTGATTAATGTTACATTGAATTATCCGAAATATTTTCGCTCGTCCAAAGTTGATTTTTTACCTGTGGACGCCAGCAAGCATTCTTGGAATCGGTAGCGTATTCTCGTTACAGTTGAAAACTGGAAAATACTTCCAGCGACCATCATTATTCTCACGTGCGACGTGAGATATAAGATGTCGCAAGTACCGCGCTTTATTCGTGTAGTGATGCACTTGTAGCGACGTTTTGGATTGCCCAATGAACGTGATAAAAACGATTATCGCTGCGTGCGTTTTCCAGACCTCAACCGACGACACGACCCGCATATGCATGGCTGTCAGACGGCTGACTAAACGCTGCCAGCTGGTAAAATATAGCTGGCAGACATTCTGGTGACCGACTGCCTCACCGCTGGCAGTTATACAACTCAAACGATACAACCGTATCCACCAGGATTTTTCCACATTGAAATCATTGACATTTTCCGCGAAGGTGAGAAGATGAAAACGCTCGGCTAACTTAGATACAGGCGACATTGCTTTGTCAAATAGGATTTGACAACCGTCACTGAATCAATTTTGGTAGCCGTCTGGTGGCCATGGCTGCCCAGGTAGCCAAAACGCTATGCGGGGACCTGCCACTCGTCTATCAAAACTGTATCGTAAATTTAACTACCCCTCAGTAGCTGGAAATGTCAAATCGAAAACGCTAGTGAATTTTTTTAAACTGGCAGCACAAGTTGATATATTTATTGATTTTGAATAACAGTCACCATAACCTTGGTTACTGCATATCGAAGGCAAGATGAATGTAAACAAAATAAATTTCAGATCGGTTATTATATTACGGAACATTTTAAGGGATTTACCTGACTTGAGCGGAATGTAAAAAATGAGGAGTATGAGTTATGTCTTTTATAAAGCCAAGTTCAAAATTCATGTCTTGACTTGAAACCGTTGTTTGAGAAGGAAGACATGGAAATGACCGACAACGAGCTGAGCGAGGCTAGTGCTCTGCGGTACCTGTATAACGTACGGTAAAATGATTTCTTTGTGGAATTCCACTAGTAATCCTCGAATAGTGGCCAACAAGGTGAAATACTGTTTCCACTTCTGCGCAATCAACCGACACAAAACAATTTTGACACCGGTATATTACACCGAATCCTACTGCCCAGAAAAGCTAGCAGTTGAAGTGTACGGATGAATCGCTGTAAGCAGATCATTGTCCTCGTTCGTTGGTTTCATCCTTAGTTTCGATTGAATTCCGAAAATCGAGTTCATTTAAATGCATTTCTGGTTAATTTGGACAAAGTTTAACACTAATAGAACTATTCCACCGCTTTCAAAACATGTTTATTTGTTTTGGGGTTCCTTGGTAACTAGTACATAGCAACTTAAACAGTGTTGCTCGAGAAGATTATTTTTATCATTTACAAGGGGTCGCTAGATTTGTGGTAACTGGCGGTGAATCGTTAGCGAACAGTTTTAATGCTGATTTTTCTTCGAAGTGCCTGGTCGTGTCGTCGCCTCAACTGCAGCGACAACAGTTATTGTACTGTTGCAGAGATATCCCAGCACTTGGTCGGGTCAAAGATCATGTAGAAAACGGAACTATTCTGAATAGTATTAAATGAATACTATGGCCAGATTAATAGTGGTACATTTAATCTGAACATGGGTGTTAATTTTGGTATGAATTTACCTTGTAACTAACGAGTGAATATACATTCCCACTTTCATATTTATTCGTAGTTTTACAAAAACTGTGAATATTTTTGGCAAGATGATACTAATAGAAAACTAATTATTTTATGTTAAGTATTGAAACGAAAGAATACATTTTATTACATGTTTAAAGGGTAGTTAACAGAGTTAGGAAAATGGCCATTGTTGCACAATGTTAAAGCTACGCTTTGCTCATCCAATTTCTTTTTGCAATTTTTCTGAAGGAATTTTTTGTCTTTCGACCTGGTCAATAATTTATACATTGGATCGGTTTCACTTCGTCGTTGTGCCTTTAGAACGACAAACAAAATAATGAAATGTGGTGATGATTTTTCGTTGTACCTGTGACCTATGAATATTTCATTTTGTGCGGGAGATCCAGCTTTCAGCTTAGTAAGTAAACTTTTCGGTACCTCAGGACCGGTCAACAATAGTACTTTTTCAACTTCGAAAAATCAATTGTTGTAAAAATCCACAAATTGTACTGATCGATTGATTGATCCTGAAAGTTATTTTCTCCCAAGTACAAGTTACTGGTGCGACTGTTGTAGCATTCGTGCAATAAACTCGTGGTCGGTTAATAATACATCTCTCGCCAAGATTCGAATGGAGAACCTTCCAGATTCGCCACGTTGTTTCTACCGATTAAAAATTAGTTGTACTTTTTATTCAACTTTAGTCCAATCAGACTTAACATACCTGATACAAGGCCTTTCCCATATTCCGTGATCTCTTTTGCAGACTATTTGTTTATTTAGTCTAGGGTCCCTTGGTAACTAGCTCGTAGCAACTTAAACAGTGTTGCACGATAAATTTATTTTCACCGTTATCAAGGGGTTGCTAAATTTATGGTAACTGGTGGTAAATCGTCAACGGACAAATTTAATGGTAATTTTTCTTCGGAGTGTCTGGTCGTGTCGTCGGTAATACTTTTGTTTTACGCGTTTACCTTGTTTAGTGCACGAAAATTAATTAATTTTGGGTCGACTCTCTCACAATAACTGGTCGGTTTACCTAAAATACAGCAGACAGTGTTTTGGGACATCAAGTGGAGATAATTTTCACAATTTGAGAGTCGCGATGAATATCAAAACATCGCAATGTTTGGGTCTCGAAACGCGAGGGGCTCGACGTAATCGGTATACTTTCAAATGGCTGGTGCTCACATACCGGTGTCAGATGGGTGTGTTATTATTCTACACGCTTACTTGTGGGTACTCAGTGGGTGAATCAAAAGTACTCATTTTCGAAAACTGTGACCAGCTGTCAAAAAATGAGTAAAATATAAAACTTTCACTGAGTAGAATTAGCTTCATTCGACATTTTCATGTTTGAAATTTTGAAGATTTAAAATTGTTCAAAATGGAAAAAAATCAGAGATCTAGTGGGCAGTGAGTCATATCAGACTCTAGTTGGTAAATACATAGTTTACATTATACTGTGCACTTCTCTATTGTGAAATAAAAATAAGTTTATCAATGCCCTATGCGTGATTGCTCGGAAATGATGCCGAGGGATGATAAACTGTTCCGGATCCATACGTCATCAAAGCACAGAATCAAAACCAGTGCAAAAAATATAATATAGGGCTATGGATACAAAAGAACATAATTCTATTGAGCAATTTGTATTTTGAAAACGATCATCTGTTTTATGATTCCGAAATTCATTTTTCCAATTTTTATGTTTGATTATTTCAGTTTGCTTTTTTGTGGTGGCATAGTGGATATGAAAAAGGACCCCACTGTGGATATATTTTTCATCGAGTGCGTAACATTATTAAAAGTGCACCCTCAGAGTTGAAACGATTCCGCCGTATAGCCGGACATGAGAATACAGAAGATTCGATACCGAACTCAATATTGGGAAAAGCTGTTATACTTTCTACAAGCATGGCTACATTAGAAACATATTCAGCGATTAAAAAGGGTACGGATGATTGGTTCCCATTACACCAGTTACTACTTAAAGAGGATAAAAATACCAAAGATATCATGGGCAGATGGTGAGCTCTCTCATTTATTTCGTTAAATACAATTTAGCAACTATTATTTATACATTTTAGGTCCATGATGCATTCTACCGATTGAATCCTATCGTTTCAAGACATATTGGTTTTACAGCCGTTCTTTCTAAAGGCTTACTTCTGGTGCCAAATGGTTTCAGGGAAGTTGTAAATGGTACGAAATTATTTGTTATATAACTTTTGTAATTGAGAAATCGCAAATAGTCGGTTTAAAAATAATGTATAGTCTAATTCTTATATATAATATTATGAGCTATATGTCGTCATATTCAAATTTTATCAGTGTTATTTAATCCATTTCGTCTTTAACTAGGTATACTCACAGTAATTATTGAAAAAAAAATGTAAACTAATTTTAATTTCTTCTACATAGTGCTTCTGCGAGGATTTTTGACTAAAAAAAGGGATCAACAAATCCGGAGCGGAGATTTGGAATTTTCCAGAGGAGCTGCTATTTTCTCCGGTTATACAGTGGACTCAGGTATTAAGACGAAATTCTCAATCCACTAGACGCTATTCAATCAATTGCATGATTTTTCAGAACCTGACTGATTACTTGGTATCTGCAAATAGAGTACCGCATCTAGTTTGTGAAGCTGAAACGTTTAAAATTGGATCATACTGTGTAATTGTTGATGGTGTTGTGTTAAAAAACAGTTCTATTAGAAATGCTGTAGACATATATTTTAAAACGTTCTCCGTCTTCGGCATTCAAATTCCAACACGAGTGAAAATGCTTCACGATGTTATATCCATTGTAATTTACAAAACGAAAAAACATACAGCTCGCAAAACGGTGAATAAAATTGCCGGAGTGCTTGAGGAGTCATTAAAAGTTCTACTGAAACTGAAATTATTTCATAAAACTAAACAATTTGAAGACAATACTGCGTCTGAAATTGAATGAAAATTTGTAGAACTTTAAATTTTCTTTTTAGTTGTTGAGAAACGTGAAATCTATCCATATTCAATGAAAAAATGAGTAATTTCCACTCGCTTACAAGTGTCAACAAAAACGAATAATTTCTACTCAAATTTTGCGAAAAACGTATTTACCCAAAATTGCGTAATACCGTTTCTACTCAATTTTGGGTAGGTATAGTTTTTGCGAAATTGGGTAGCTTTTAACTCAATTTTGGTTAGCACAAATAAGCGTGTATGGTTGTTCGTAATGAAATGTCAGAAGCTGTTCTTTAATAATTCAATTGAGCAATTTGACGTCTCTGTTACTCACACCGATGCACAGTGCGCAGAACTATTCATATACGAAATTCGAATGTGTGCGAGCCGAAGTCAAAGTTTGTTGCGGGTTCAATTTTACACTGAGGTAAAACATTTTTGACTCATAATCATACACTGCGAAAAATGCATATAGAATTTTGTAAGCTATGAACTAATGGACCAAGTAGAAGACAGTTCCATTACGTGATATAGAGTTTCATGAACGATTTTATATCTTTCTCAACTGTTCTCTTGGTATTGCAGTGTTTTTTATTGCATATATGTCTTCAATAATTGGCACGATGCAGCTCGACAAAATTCACTGGGTTATTTCGACATACTCACACTAGCATTAACCTTTCAACTGCTGAGAATAGCCACACCAACACATTCGCACGTGGATTGGACTATTGGACTGTTGCAGTCATACCCTCCCCAATTCGTCATGGCGTGCTATTCATTGATTTTTATGAATTCCTTTGTACCCACACATCCACCCTCTTCTAAAAAAAATGTCAGGATGTCTACACGCTTACTTGTGGCTACTCAAAATTGAGTCAAAAGTCACTCAATTTCGCAAAAACCATACCTACCCAAAATTGAGTACAGTAAGTATTACGCAATTTTGGGTAAATATGCTTTTCGTAAAATTTGAGTAGAACTTACTCTTTTGTTGACATTTGTAAATATGTGGAAAATGTTTAAATAAATTGCTTTCAAAACTTTTAAAAAATAATTACGTTTTATTGCAATACCCACATGTGCAATATGTTCAATTCAATGTTTTTTTTTCAAACATGTATCCGGAACAGTTCTGCTTCTCTCGGCATCAATCCACCAAGCAATCACAAACTGGACGATTGAAATCTATTCGTAGTTCAATTGTATTTTTATTGCATAATGTAAAAATGCATTTTAATGTATTTTACTTACCAGCTAGAGCCTGACACGACTCGCTGTCTATAACACTTTTAATTTTATCCATCCGGAAAAACTTTAAAACGTCGGATGGCGCGGTTAAGTTACTTTGACACGGTGACAGTTTTAAATTCTACTCATTTTTTGACATCTGTTCATAGTTGTTGAAAATGAGTACTTTCGATTCACTCACTGGGTAGCCACAAGTAAGCGTGTTTTGACATATGAACTAAATGAGTAAAAGAGAGTACAAATTACTCACTTGAGAGTAACATTGAATGAGCGTGTACATTAAGTTTAGAACGCATCCCCGGCCTCCTGTCACGACGCCATCTTGATGAGATCAAAATCGGAACTTCAAAATCAGCTGATTGCAACGTAAACAAACAAACAGTAATACATTTGTTTTACGCATTTACCTTGTTTAGTGCACGAAAATTAGTGAATTTTGGGTCGACTCTCTCACAATAACTTGTCGGTTTACCTGAAATACAGCAGACATTGTTTTGGGATATCAAGTGGAAATAATTTTCACAAAACAAGTCGCGATGAGTATCAAAACATCGCAGTGTTTGGGGCTCGAAACGCGAGGGGTTCAACGTAATCGGTATACACGCTTGAAAATAGTTACTCAAAAATGAGTAAGATCTCACTCATCTACAGAAAAAGTGGAACAACTCTAATTTAGAGTAACTCCGAAGTTACTCAAATTTGAGTTCTTCCACTGGAAACGATATTTGGGTAAAATCTACTCATTTACTGAGTAATACTTTATTCGTACATGTACAAAAATAGAGTAACTATCACTCAAATTTTGTGTGAAATTTCATTTCACATATACCAAATTTGCAAAAAAATTGCTCCTTTTCTGAGTGTATTGTATTAAAATGTTAAATAATTGAACTCAATACTATATCAAGTGGTGGTCGCTTGGAGTAGTGTGTTATGCTCAGGCACCAATCATACACTTATTCCTCATAAATGACATTTGAGCATAATCGTTTCCATTCTAAAGCACAACACGAAGCTGATCATTCCGGTTTTTGCAGACACAACACCGTTTTTGTTGATCGACTCACCCTCGAAATACGCGTCTCACTAACAAAAAATACAACCTGTTGCTACAAATGGTTATTACAACTTTTAGACTTATCGCGAAGGCGAATAGTAACTATAAAACGAGATTTTGCGTTAAACTCAAATTTAGAGTAGGAGTTACTCAATATCATTGATGATAACTACTCAATTTTTGACGTTTCCATGTATCATTTGAAAATGAGTAACTAGTACTCAGTAACTTTTTCTAAGCGTGTATCCCCAATGCAGAGTTGCCATTTTCTAATCTGTGTTTCAACTTAAAATATCTGTGTACCATCTGTGCTGCATATTTTCGATCATAATTTTTAAAAATATTCTTAAAAATCTGCAGAAATTTGCGACTTTTATTAGAATTTGTATTCTGTGACACAGAATCTGTGTGGCAAAATAGGCAAAACATCTGTGGTTTTCGGAAAAATCTGTGAATATGGTAACTCTGCCTCGATGTCCGGCATAAGAAAAGTCATAACAAAGTTTGTTGTGCAATATTGTTCGCTAGAAATAGTAGATTTTCTTGGATGTTCTACTTATATTAGAGAAACTAATTAACGCATCAGTGTTTTGATTTTTAATCTTTTGTACTATTTTTTTCAAGATGATGCGCTACGAAGGAAACGAAAAGTTAGCAGACGAAACCGCATGTGCAAGGGTACGAGCAGATTTGAAAATGTGTCTGTTGGAAAGTGACTGCTGCAAGAAGGTAAAATACCATCGAATTCCATTGAAAACCTGTTTGATTCGATAGAAATGTTCAAATATCCAATTATTGCAGGAACATAAATTACCTCGGGAGTGTTTAGGCCGATCGGATGCCACTGTACCGGACGAGTGTAGGGCTCTGCGAACAACTTTCTTCGAATGCAAGCGGTCGTTGGTGAGTGTTGCTACCAGTGAATCTTATGTCTAATTGAGCAGATTTTATTACCTTATTTCTGCAGCTAGATAATCGACAGCGATTTCGAGGTAGAAAGGGTTACTAAAATAAAGGCTCAATTCGTCTGATGTATGCGATATGTTAAATAGAGGTAATTTTGTTAGTGTTCAATAAATTTTAAGATAAATCGTGTATTTCATTGACCCTATGATAACCAGGACCATTTGGCTAATAAACTTTCATTAATCATTTTTTTATTACATCAAGATTATAAATAAAACATTTTATTTGGTTACCTATCCCCAACTATTATTCGATATGGATCGTTGATTAGTTGATATTTCCTCAATTCTTCCATTTGAATTGTCTCCACTTACATGTACCGACTTACTATCACCAGTGATGTCCGAATCGCTCAAGAATCCTATAGATATATGTTCCGAAGAATTTATTTCTTCTGCATTTATGTTAACTTTTTCGAATTTGTTGTTTCGTCGCTCAATGGGAAAACTACTCTTTTCAAAATCAAGCAATTCACGCGTTGTATTGAGATTGGCTATGTCTTTGTTTATTCGTGGTTCAGGGTTTTCCACACTTAGTGAATTTCCATCGGAAAGTCTCATTTCATCTGCGCTGGATAAATCGTCTAAGCTTGCTTTTGAGATTACCTTCTCCGTTTCAATGGTAGGTTTTACATTGTACGTATTTCCTTGTTTTTCCGACGATGCAGTACTGGATTTTGTGTATGTTTTGCTTATTTCATCGAGTTTCTGAAGGTTTAGTTCGATACTTTTTTTCAAATTTTTGGTATCTGTAGCAAGCAGTTTGCTTAGTTTCGATTCGGTCTCGATTGATTTCTTCGGTTCATTAACATAGTAGCTTGTGACAGATTGCTGTTGTTCGACTGAATATGACTTTGAAAGCACGGGTTTCTCTGTATTGCTTTGCCAACTATCTTTCTTCGACTGGTTTATGCTTTCAGATGTTTCTTTAACAGTTACAGTAATCGATGGTGAATTGGTTTCAAACGAAGTATTCACTGCTACATCGACTGCATTCAGTGGTTTCGGATTGCAGATATTACTGCCTTTTTGTATTCTAAGATATTTGCGAGGATCGAAATTTTTGAACGGATTTTTAAATATATTCAATTCAGGAGAGTCAATTGAGGATGACGCAACAATTTCTTTAAGCAGCGGGACTTTATCCTGTTTGCTTCCATTTATGTCCAACAACTCTCGTTGAATAAGTTCCAATTTCTCGTCATTATATTTCTGCCAAATTTGTACCTTTTCATTATTAAGTGTTTTCTTGTCCTCTTTCTGTTTATTTAGGTACTGCTGAAACGAGAGATTGATTCGATTGCTTTCATTTTCCAGTTGTCCAATTGTTGTCTTCGCGTTTTGCACTATCGCTTGTGTTTCGTCCTCGAACGTTGCCAGAAGTTCTCTCTCCATGTTCTGTAGCTCCGAAAGTCTTTTCTCTTTCGTTTCAACTGATTTTTGTGTTTGATTCACTGGTTTCTGATTATCTCTGAGTTCGTGTTGCTGCAAATTGTTTTTCAGTGCAGTCAACTTCTCATTGATATTTTTCTCGTGTTGATAGAGCATGTCCAATTTTTCATCAATTTTTTTCATGAATCGAACATTTTCTTCAGTTTGAACTAGTTGATTGATGGATGTCGTAGGCGAATGTCGAATGTCAATTTCTTTGATCCTTTCTGAAAGTACACTTTCGATTTTTGTTTTGTAATCCAACTCAACCTGATGCAGTTTTTCCATGCATTTAGCTTCGATGATAGATTTTTCCTTTTCCATTAGTTTTAATATCTGTTTCTGTAATTTCGCAACATATTTCTTTCCGTAGATAGTGTTTTTTAGCTCATTTAAAAAGTCTGTATAGCTTTTCTCAGTAGACTGCTTTATGTCAATAGGAAATTTTTCGCTAATCACGGTCTTTTGTTCAGATAGTAGCTGAAGCTTTTCAATGATGGACTCGAAACTGGCAGAACAATTCTCCAATCTGCTAATCAACTGCTGAACATTCGCCGTACACCTCCCTAATGAGTGAGTTTCTTCTTTATGACTGTCAGGATCAGGCTGATCTTGACTTTGTAACTTCTCGACCCTTACGATGCCTTTACTGACTTCCTTTATTCTGTGTAACATTTTACCCACATTCCTGTGTAGTTTTTCTATTTCTAATCCTTCCAACTGAGATTTGTGTGCATCTCGTTCCGTTTCCTGCTTCTGTAGTAGAGTGGTTTTATCTTCGTATGATTTAACGGACGCAAGTAAGGCTTTGAATATTATGTAAAGAAGAGATTTTGAATTGTCTGTAGTAGTTTTTGATTCGTACTTTTCAATAAAACTCGAATACTGCTCAATTCCAAGCGCCTCGAAGATCTCCTTTAGCTCCTTTCGCTGCAACCGAAAATGGCTTGTTTTGGTGAAATCGGGTAACGTATTTTTAAACGGAACTTCATTGCTGAACACTGAAAGTGAAAAGTGGCAATTTTGAGTGTATAAAAACTCCGCAACCAGTGTGTTTAAAACTAAAATTAACGGTGACAAGACGATTCCTTGCTGTGTTTGTAATTTCAAGGACATTTTTCGACCTGAAAAAGATAAGTTGTTCTTAATTACTTCTATTCTGCATAACTTGAGTTGATACCATAAATAAAATACATAATTTTTTTTTAATTTAGTTGATTTATACTAATACCTACCTAAAGCAGTTCGGCTGATCTGCTCGATTAGGCCCTTTTTCATTTGTAGTTGTAAGTTCTCATGAATTCCTTTTTCTTCAATCCAACTTTTAATCTGTTGCTTAAACTCAGAATTAGTAATCCCATCTAAATCGACAAACTCGTTATTGTAGTCCATTTTTAAGAAAAGGTGAATAATTATCATATTCAACTTTTCGGGCACTACTTAATATTAACAAGTCTGGAAGTTAAAAGAAATCTACACTAACGAACCTATACAGCAACATATTTGTTTATTGAATGGACGTTGTATTTATTTGAGTTTTGTAAGTGCAACGTGTTACCGTGGAAACGGCAATTGAGGTGCGATGCGCTTGAAGTCCAAGCGTAATTAACAAACTTGCACGCAAGATGGTATTGAACAGCGATGCCAAATTTGTCACAAAGTCAGCTCACTAGACCAGGGATCGGCAAACTTTTGAGTCAAAAAGAGCCAAAAATGTTTTCAAAATTTCACACTTTTTGAAGAGGCACGAAATATTTTATTATCAACAGTTAATAATACTTGCAAAACAAAACAAGTTTTTTTTTCATTTTTAAAAAAAATTAATTTATGTGTTGACAGGATTTACTATAAATGTTGAAGTGATATCAAATACAAATAATTGTTTTTGTATTTTTCACTATAGTAAACAGTAACTATGGTGAACTCAGAACTGACCTTTTCCATTCAGCGATGCTAGTTCTATAGAAAATTCGTTAAAGTACATTTTCAAACTAACAGTGTACTACAGGTTGTAAAATGAGTCCTTGAAAATTTGTCGAAGCACTCCGTATTATAATTTGTATTTGGTGATATTATCGGGTTTGAATAGCTGAAATCTGAAGTGTTTTGTCTTCGAAACAAGCCCATTCGTGTTTGAAAATATTGAACTGAATTTGTACTGAGTTTCCTTTTTTTGCAGTTTTATAGTGTTCTCGCAGGGAGCAAAACCCAACCCAGTTCCGTTGCCAACTGTTCTAAAATGTGTGGGGTTGGCGCTAAGCTATTCGAAAGTTTATCAACAGACATGGTGGCATAGTTATGATCATTGGTAACGTTTTGGATGAAACTTTGCATACTTCTTCAGTATGGCGAACCTTTTTTTTGGCATGGATTTACTCAATAATGATTTCTGAAATAGGGGAATGTATTCTTACATTTTTTAAAATCGTAACTCGTATGCTGTTATTAGAAATCGATTTAGCCAAAATAAATGTACTGAAGAGAAAGTCGAACACTTTTTCAAAAGTACAAAAATTTACCGAAAAATCTGTGATTAATGGGTGGGTACAAAAGGTTTCATAATAATCGATGCATAGCAAGCCATAACTTTTACAATGGGTACAGTTGAGCTTGATTATTCTAAGCATTGAACTTCTACTACCTTCTCGATTCGGACATCCAAACAGGTAAGAAGTGTGAGGATACCTTTTCGGTGGATGGTAAAGTATTCACAATTGAAAGCAGCACATTGACGTTATTGCAAATCGTGTCTTTAAAAAAATTATAGCTACTGCAGATAATTTTGTTTTTATTTTCCAGAATTCAAACTCTTGATGAAAATAGCCAATTATTTACTAGAAAATGTTAAAACAGCACAAACGCAATATATTTACTAATCGCACTTTTTTTCTAATTGGTGTAGGACGAAAACTGTTATTTGTACCAAAAAGGTACAAGGTCGAAGCAGAAATTTTAAAAAATCTAATAATAAGAACACCGATTCAACAAATTACAGCTTACAAAAAATTACAAAATTTTGATTAGAAGAACTGTTTATGTAGGCGTAGACTTGTTGAAAAACGTGATTAATCCACCTAGCAGTGAGATGATACCTTTTTTTTATCAATCCGCATGTGTTTTTTGCATGAATATTCCTCGGTGTTTTAGCTCTCATGACATCATTTTAATTATCGTCGTTTTAAACGGCAAGTTGAGATTTTAATCACTCGTTACCCTGTAATGTCGAAACTGCAAATGGTATCGAATTTCAATCTTAACGTGTGAAATTCGATTGATCATTCCATGAGATGTCGAAGAAGATTCCACTGTAGAGTTTTTCGTCATTATTCATAGTACTTTCAGAGCCGGTATTCAGGAACTAGCATAACCCAACATGATTCGTATGGCCATAAGTTAATACGCCAACCAATTTACATCTTCTATATATGTATGCATTTTAAAAAATTATCATCCTGTAATTCCAGAATCGGATAAAATTCACCAATTTTGTATGGGACCATAAGTCCTTTAATTTGAATTTTTGTTTTTGAAGTTCGATTTGGCCTTTTTGAGAAAATGATTGAGCTTTGAGAAACGATTCGATACTGGAACCGGAATTCTAAAATCGGTGTAGCAGAAATCAGTTAAATTCATCTGAGGAGTGTGTAGACATCTTTGAGAAATTGTAGTGCGCATTAAATTTCTAGGTAGCTTCCGAATCGAAAACTGAATACCGCTTAAACTGAAAAAAATTTATTTGATATTCGACTATCCAAATCTGCCAACAAGATAAACCTGATTAATTTATGTGAAATGAACATTTTTATATTAATCACCCTGTATCTCTTAAACCGGAAGTCGGATCTGACTAAAAAGTAAGATGTTTTATAGGTTTTTAAGACCTCTCATTTGAATCATAGATGGTTCTTAGATTTCATTTGAATCTTAGATCGGTTCAGCCATCAACGAGAAAAATGAGTTGCATTATTTTAATTTTGTTTCACATATCATCCTGTTGTCAATCAGAATTCGGATCCAAACGTAATTCAGGAAGCTTGTTGTAGTATACTCCGATACTACTTTTCATAGCCATTTCCGAGAAAATTGAGTGAAATTATTTGTCACACACGCATTTTCTGATCTCGACGAACTGAGTCGAATGGTATATGGGAGTTATGTTCTTATTACTGTAAAAAGTTTAAATCAAAATAATTATGGAATTACTTTCAACTTGAAAATGCTGCCATCATTTAGTTTACATGTCATACTCGAACGATTATGTTGCCAAAAACGAACCGTGCTAAAATCGTTCCGAGGCAAAATGTCATGAAAAAAGATGCTGTACACAGTCTTTTTGGTACTTAGAAACAATTGTATGTAACAGTATGAAAAATCGTGTTTCACGTTGCTCCCAGAGTTTGCCAGACAGCGCTCAGAACTTCTACTGCTGGAATATGGGAAAAAGGCCCTTACACAAAAATTTCGATATCTCCCTTAAAAATGGACGGATTTTAACAATCTATGGCTTGTTGGATAGCTATCACCGTGCGGAATCTATGTCTGGAAACATATTCAGTTTTCAAGGTCAAATGTGACAGATACTGTCAAAAAACTGAAAATTTTGACATAAAACTTCGTATAACTCAAAAAGTAAACATCCGATCTCAAAACCATTCAATAGCGTTCTGGGTGACGGGGAGACCTTTCATTTGCGACTAGTTTGATCAAAATCGGTTCAGCCATCTCTGAGATCTCGACCTCTTTGTTGACGACACACATACAGACACACACACATACACACACACACACACACACACACGGACATTTGCTCAGTTCGTCGAGCTGAATCGATTGGTATATGACATTCGGCCCTCCGGGCCTCGGAAAATTTTTCGAAAGTTTGAGCGAATTCTATACCTATTTTTTATATTTATAAAAAAGGTAAAACGTTATTCATTGAAAACCTGAGTTCTTTGAAGATCACTATGAGTAAAGTTATTGCTTTTGATGTGTATTTTATTGTATGATTAATTATTTTTTTTATTAGAACAATGTCTAAAAACTATTTCTGATGCAACCTAATTTTTGTATTCACATCAATCAAATTAACATTTAAAAAAGTACCTAATAGGGTAACAGAGGTATTTTGGCCCGCTTTAGGATCGATTTTATTTTGGCCCACTTTGTAAAAATATCCACCAAATGTTTTAATATCTTTGAAAAATCCTTCCGCAATAGGTAATTTAATGTGATTAGCTTCAAACTGTTGCAACATGGGTTACCTAAGATCGATTGAATCCATATAGTTTGTTAGGTGGGCCAAAATATATGAAGTGGCCAAAATACCTCTGTTACCCTACCTAATACAACTTCCACCCTGACTGTTGCCAAACCGTTGGAACCTAGTTTCAACACCGTTGAACTGGTATACGAGTTAGTATCAAAACTAATTCCTATATCGGGTTTCTTCACATCCTCCGCTTCCAAGTGTGTACCCATTTCGTTTTCGTGAAAACTAAACGTTTGATGAAAATATACTGGGGAAGTTTCTGGTTTATCAAGCGGAAACGATATTAGTTTCAGTTAGCTTCAATCGAGAACGACATTTGATTCAACTCATTAAATTTCGCCAAGAACACTTTTCTACAAAAATCATATTGTTTTACATACATTATGCGAGTTTTTACCGATCGTTGTTCAAAATTATTTTGAAAATAATATGAACTCTACGGTAAGTCTAAAAAATATTATACAGTATGAAATGTATAATCAACATACAATTACTAAACCTGCCATCGGCATCTTAGAGCTTAAGCAGTGCGCCAAAAGTATATAATTAAATAAGTCAATGACTGAACTGTAAATCGGGTATTCATGACATTTTACTGTTAAACTGCAACCCCTTTGTAAATTTGAAAAGAATGAAATTAGTGGGAACCAATTGAAAGTTTTTTCCGTAAATTGCTAGAAAATACTGTTAGAAATGATGTAGAATTTGTCCCGAGGGTACACATGACCGAAAAGTTGGCAGAAAAAAGGGTGAGACGGTGCGCGCCCAGGCACGATTAGATGCGAATAAAACATTTGTTCGTTTTTTTTTGGAAACCACGTTTTGACTTTCTCAAATAGAAAGGCTATGCAATCACTGTGAAAACCGACTTTTTCACCTAGGCCCGGAGGATCGAATGTCATATACCACTCGACTCAGCTCGACGAACTGAGCAAATGCATGTGTGTGTCCGTGTGCGTATATGTGTGTATCTATGTAACAAAAATATGCACTCACTTTTCTCGGAGATGGCTGAACCGATTTTCGTAAACTTAGATTCAACTGAAAGGTCTTACAGTTTTCTAAAAATGTCTAGAATATTTTATCCGAATCCGAATGAAAAATTACCAATTTTATGAGTGTTTTTTTTTCACGAACGACGATCAAAAACAGATACAAGTCCCGTAAAACATTCCGATAAATTATTCTATTTTGCAGAACTTGTTAGTTTGTGAGCATAAAAACTTAATTCGGTCCCCACTTTTAATGTTCCGGAAGCACTGAAAGTTGTGAAGAAAAACTCCAAAAAAGAAGAACTCACTTCGATTTCTCAGCGATGCTTGAACCGCTTTTCACAAATCTCTATTTAAATTGAAGCTCATATTGTCTTTACAGCTACTTTGGGGAGATTTTACAGCTACAAAATGGATAATTTCTTCATGAAAAATCGTAGTTTTCCCTTTGAACAAGCACCAAACATTAAAAAAAAATAACAGAAACGTTGGGGTCTATAAAAACTTCTACTCTAACCATGCTGCTTTGATTTGTTCACTTCTGGTTAGTCTGGACATCGCAAATCATGATTTTTGAGAAGTGTCCTCAAAAATACCTCTTCACCAACTTATTTCTTAATAATTTTCCATGATAAATTTTTGATTTTTTGAACGATAATTCGATCGCAAAAATTATGATTTTTTGCATAATTTAGACCCTCGGTTAAAAAGTAGGTTTTCACAGTGATTGCATAGCATTTCTACATGAGAAAGGCGAACATAATATGCTATAATTTTGAAGAATTCTCGGTAGCCGGTACCCACAGCACAAAACATATGATATTATCACTAGAACATTTACTAACAAACTACCCTTTCCTGTGTTACAAGTGGCCATGCAGAGATGTCAAGACCATCAATTATTTCAAGAAATGAAAAAGTGACGAAGAGTGGTTTAAGATTGATTCTTTTATTCTATTGATTTCAGACACTTTATTCGAGAGCGACGTTTATTTTTTATTTCCAAATTTTTTTTCTGTTTAGGAATAATTTATTTGTTGCAGATTCTTGCAACCAACCGCTTTAATCGGGTTCTTTTTCTTGAGTTTTCTATTTTTCCGTATCGTTGATAAATCTAAGGAAAAGTTCAAAATTTATTTTAGCTAATGTTTGATCCGCTGTTCTACTGTTGGAGAGATATTTAGCTAACTTTTAGTGTTAGGTTACTTTTTTAGAATAGAAACTTACCACTTTAACTAGTGTTTTTATATGTCTAATGTTTTTACAGGATTATGTTTTCCGATTTCAGTTGGTTGAAATCTTAATAAAA
Source organism: Malaya genurostris (assembly GCF_030247185.1). NCBI lineage: Eukaryota > Metazoa > Arthropoda > Insecta > Diptera > Culicidae > Malaya > Malaya genurostris. Next base: position 39,590,613 of record NC_080572.1, read on the forward strand.
TGTTCCAGTTGTTATTTGTAGTGAGCTTTCAGGCTTTTCCAATCGCCCAAACTAATAGCGTAAAGAGCGAGTTTCTAGTGGTGTTAAAATTTCTTCGCGTGGATTTATATTTTACAGCTGTTGGATCTATCGGTGTGAATTATCATTCATATTTATTTCATATCACAGCATTAAATTTAATAATTATTACGATCAACTTCGCGGCTTAATTTGGTTTTATGATTGCTCAAAAACAAAGTTGCGTGTCATGAATGAGTTTGCAAACGGTTCACTTTCATTCTATAATAAATTATCTAGCCATAATTTTGTTCGGGGATTGGAATTAATGAAAATCTGCTTGCTACAGCCTGTCCATACATACAGCATGAATTTGGTTTTACCAGTTTGCCGTTTGCGTCTGTTCTTATTATAATGCTGTTTTCAATGTTCTTGTAGGCATCACAGAGCATCTTTCAGTTTTCTTTCATCATTGTAATATTATTTATCAATCGAATTGTTTCCGGTTCTATCCTAACGATGTGAAGGCTTGAATCGCCGAACTCGCGTGTACAATTTAGACTCAATCCAAATCATTTTCTACTTATCAATTTGGCGGTTGGTGCTATTTTTGAAGCGGTATATTTTCGAAAAGATTTATTTAGTTATTACTGCTTTTTTATGTTACTAAATTTTCGGAATCTCTAGAATTTTCTCTTTTACTCTCACTAAACTGATACTAAATGGATCATCAAAATTTCTTCACTGTTCTAGAAACTGTCACAGGCTAACGGTTCAAAAGATTTTGCATCCAATCTTACTTTGGAGACAATAATGACTAAAATTGACAAGCTTGATGATTTTGAAAACCAAAAACGATTTGACAGTATCATGTAAATATATTTCTTATAAAACTTTTGGCTAACACATTTCCCACCTAAAAATTCATATCCGGAAATCACATGTTTAGTCTAGACCAAAATTATTCAAAAACCAGTGTAAACTTTAAACGATTGCTACGGAACGATCACGAAGTTCTATTGTATATCATAGAATTTTTCCGACTACAGCGATTGGAGACCTACTTTCACGGTTTTCTCACGGAAAAACCCACATGTTGCTTAAAAAAAATTGACATGATTGGACTGCGTCACATTGACTACATAGTTGGGATCAGAACGATATTCGATAATGTTTGCCCTGTTGCTGATTTAGAATTTCAGATTTCAGATTCTTCTCTATGCAATTGTTCGCATCGTGCTCTGTACTTTGTAGTCATCGGCTTTTTGAAACACACTAAGATTTTATTTGGATATTCGGTACTTTGTTTGGTGTAAGTTTTCTGCGAGCATCAGAAATAACCGCTTTTTGGGTAAATGCAAATTAATTGACTGAAATTGTGTAAAATATTTTTATTGCCGACAATCAGCATTTGAATCATTTTTACTAGAGATCCCCGGATAGTGCTAGGACACACATATAGCTCACTGACATTGAAGTGTGCCAACAGTTTCATATACATCGCACAGACTATTCGTTGGTTAAACCCTGCGGGTAAATATCTTTTCGTAATTGTCTAGTGAACAAATGTATCAAAAATGTATTGCAATTGTGAAAATAAATACACTATTGTTCAAATAAATCCGAAAATTCATTAAACTGACCATCTATAATAAACACTAAGATTATCGTTATATCCGTTAGTCCATTCCACATTATCGGTTCGGAATGAATTTTGAATCAAATCCGAGTGGGCGAAAAATTTTCATTCAGAATTCCATATGTTTCAGTATAAAATTCGAATCAATGCGGACTCCATTCGTTCATTTCTCTAACTGGACTGTAATGAAATGGCATAAGTCGCCTGACTTACCAAAAACATTATATTAACAAGATATCCAGCTCTCACAGTTCGAGTTCGCATCGAATCTCGTACATAGCAGTAGGGGAGAGAAATGTCGAATTCGTGCGCGCCAAATGCAATTGGCTTGATATGTTGAATGTGATGCCATGTGATGGCGTTGCTGAACTGAAGATTAATCTCGCTCCAAGCTGACAGGGTCTGCTTTTACACTCACATGTCCATAAAAGGAGCGAAACTTTAATGACATTTATAATATCATTATCAATCGGGTCGATCGAGCACTCAGAAACGAGCAATCGAGTAAGAACTCATTACTCAGTCCGTCTTTGAGATAATGTGAGATATGGAGCATACCAAAGCGTGCTTTTTTACACTTCAGCTAGAGGAATGGATGATACTGAATAAGGTAGGCTTTTTTATTATTTACCAGCAAATTTCAACAGTTTATGCTGAAATTCTCGAAAGAACTGGTAATTTACTATTTATATATGTTCGAAGAGCTTGAAGATTTAATTTCATATATTCAGTTTTATAAAATTTTTATTTCGAGTTCAACTAAAAATTAGTAAGAAAACGTACTTTTGCTCACTCCATTCCGACAGATTTTCAAAACAATCGGTTGGAGGCGAATTTCATTAGGTATCGGTTCAACATGGAATTATGAATGAAAATTTTTCGCCCACTCGGATGTAATTCGGAATTCGTTCCGGATTGACAATGTAGGAGTGCAACGATAAATTCCGAATAAATTTCGCCGCCAACCGGTATTTAGTGAGAAAAACCGTGCTTAAGGCCATCGTCCAAGTACCATGCGCGCGGGTGGTTTTAGGAAATTTTGAAAAATTTGAGTCTTATCAAAAATAGCTCTGAAAAATGAGTGTTTTTGTGATCTTTCACAATTATCTGGAAAAATAATGCGATGACATAAATTTTTTTTTTCAAATAAACCTTATGATGGATACAAAGATTACATTCGGACACATTTTTGGAAAACCTTTTCACGCTTTTCATAGAAAATCCACGAATTTCAAAAATTTCCACTAAATCGGTCATATGAAATTGGTTGATTTTCCATGAAAAGCGTGAAAAGGTTTTCCAAAAATGTTTCCGAAGGTAATCTTTGTTGCCAGCATAAGGTTTTTTTGGAAAAAAAAATTTCATTCCATCGAATTATTTTTTCAAATAATTGTGAAAAATTACAAAAAAAGCTCATTTTTTCAGTGCTATTTTTGATAAGACTCGGAAAATCCTTCGAATTTTCCGGCCATTTTCACCCTGTAGATAGATAAAAGTATTTCAAAGGTCTGTATGTTTTTGGTTTTGTCAAATTTTTCAAAATTTCCATCGAAAATTTCCTAAAACCACCCGCGCGCATGGTACTTGGACGATGGCCTTAATCCACCTAGCAGTGAGATGATACCTTTTTTTCATCATCCGCATGTATTTTTTGCATGAATATTTTTCGGTGTTTAAGTTCTCATGCAATAATTGAATGACCGTCGTTTCAAGCGGCAATTTAAAGTTCTATTCACTCATTACCCTGTAATGTCGAAACTGAAAATCGAATCGAATTTGAATCTAAAAGTGTAATAATCGATTGAACATTAGGAACCGGTATTCAGGAACCAGCATAACCGAAAACGATTCGTATGGCCATAAATTGATATGACGAATAAATTGCAATAGGTTTGAATTCAACTTTGAAACTTTTTTGTATTGTCATCTTCTATATCGGTTTGAATTTTAAAAATTCATCACCCTGTAATTCCAGAGTCGGAAGCTAGAATCGAATAAAACTCACCAATTTTGTATAGTACCATAAGGAATCGGAATTCGAAAATCGGTGTAGCCGAAGTCAGTTAAATCCACCTCAAGAGCTGTATAGTTTAAATTTGATTCAAACTGTTTGAAAATCAGTATAGTCATCTTTGAGAAATCGTAGTGCGAATTAAATTTTTGGGTACCTTCCGAATCGAAAACTGAATACCACTACAACTGAAATAAGTTTATTTGGTTATCTGGTAAATCTGCAAACACGATAAACCTGATTAATTTATGTGAAATAGACATTTTTATATTAATCACCCTGTATCCCTTAAACTGGAAGTTGGATCTGACTGAAAAGCAAGATGTTTTATAGGATCTTAGAACTTTTCATTTGAATCTTAGATTATTCGTAAATTTCATTTGAATCTTAGATCGGTTCAGCCATCTACGAGAAAAATGGGTTACACAATTTTATTTCGTTTCACATTTCATCCTGTAGTCCCGAAACCAGAAATCGGATCCAAACATAATTCAGAAACCTTGTTTAGGAGGACTTTTCATATGAATCTGAGTTTGTAGAAAACGGTTGAGTCATCTTCGCGAAAATTGAGTGAAATTATTTGTCACACACGCATTTGCTGATCTCGACGAACTGATGCGAATGGTATATGGGTGTTATGTTATTCCAACATTTATTGCTATTAGTAGTTTAAATCAGTATAATTATGGAATTGTTTTCAACTGTAAAATGCTGCCATCATGTGATTTACATATGTCATATTCGAATGATTATGTTGCCAAAAACGAACCGTGCTAAATTCGGTCCGAAGCATAATGTCATGAAAAAGGATGCTGTACACAGTCTTTTTGGTACTTAGAAACAATTGTATGTAACAGTATAAAAAATCGTGTTTCACGTTGCTCCCCAGCATTGCTTTGTCATACAGTGCACAAAACTCCTACTGCAGGAATAGGGAAATTACACAAAAATGTCGATATCTCCGTTGAAAATGGACGGATTTTAACAATTTATGGCTTGTTGAATAGGCATTACCGTGCGAAATCTAAGTCTGGAATCATATTCTGTTTTCGAGGTCAAATGTGACAGATACTGTGAAATTTTTGACATAAAACTTTGTATAACTCAAAAAGTAAACATCCGATCTCAAAACCATTTAATAGCGTTCTGGGTGACGGGGAGACATTTCATTTGCGACTAGTTTGATCAAAATCGGTTCAGCCATCTCTGAGATCTCGACCTCTTAGTTGACAACAAAAAGGTAAAATGAACTGAAAAGTCTATTTATTCATTCTCCGATATTGCACGTCTTCGTGCTGATTTTTAATAATTTCGGAATGAAAATTTATTTCTATCGAATCATTTTTTTTATATTTATGGAACTATTTGAAGATCAGTGGGTCCTAAAATTCTATCCTAAGCTGGTGAAGGTTGCTGAAATTCAACAAAAGGCCTGTCTTGGTTAGCATCGCCCAATAATGATACGGTGTAGGTAGCCAGACGTTTGAACTAATACATTCAAGAAGAGAACGACATTCATAATGTCACTGTCAATCGGGTTGATCGAGCTTTCAAAAACGGACAATCGAGTAAGAGTCAATTACTTAGTTCGTATGGGAGACAATGTGCGGGTGCGTGTAAAATCGTGGTGACTTTTAACAAGTGTTCAAGTCGTATGCTTTTTTAATGTTTATTCAAGCTTGAAAGTGTGACTATCTTTCGAGGTTCATTTTTCTTGGGATTTTAGGAAACTCATAATTTATATTATATTCAGCTGTATTTTTCCGGATGCTATAAATTAAAAAAAATCCATAAAAAAAATGTTTTTAATGCTTCCATAATATTTTCCTATACTTGAAAACATTCAGCATGACTTCTATTAAGAAGTTCAACAACAATTTTCTAGTTTTTGACAGCTTCAACTGAACTGAGACGGATTCGATATGTATCGCAAATGATTATGCATTCAATGCTTCTAGCCTGCGACAGTCCCTCTCGAAAAGTTAAATTTTTTTATCATACTTATTTCGAGCGCCCCTATGTTTTTCATATGATAAGCAGTAAAATAGAATCTGAAAAAAATATTATCTTCTTAATATAGTTTCATTTTGTTACAAACGCACACTTTACTTTACTGATTCAGCATTCGAAATGTTTCGGTTTGCCTAAAATTGATGTGTTTGTGTTGCGTGAGTTTGTATGCGTATTTTGTCAGCGTGACAGTGTAAATAAAATCAACTTTGATGATTGTATAATGTATAATGTATGAAACCATGGGTGGTTTGTTCTCGTTTGTATTTGTTTTGTTTACTTATCTAGTCATTGCTGGAGAAAAAAATGATTTTCTTTCACGCCAACTCTACGTCTGTGGCAGTTTAATTTGTTCATAAATCGTTTCCTAATATAAATACTGGTAACTTATTGCTTTTTTTTGCTCGATAAAAAGATAAGCTTATAAATGTACCGTGTTGTAACGGATTTGTTTGCTCTTTCGTCGCGTGTTACGTGTTTGTTGATGTTTAAAGCGATTCTCTGTCAGGTATCTATCCTGTTTGCCATTTACAGTTTGTCATAGCGATAAGTTTCTAAATCATCTACCGATTAATTGCACAACCGTGTATTGGAAAAAAGTACTATAAAGTAGCAAATTCAAGAGAACGTTCGAATCACCACCCTCAACGAGTCGTCTATCTGGGATTGTTTTAGCCCCCCGAACACCATGAAAGTTGAAATTATTTTAATAAATTCGATTTCTTTTGACACAATAGAAAATTTACAACATAACGTTAACGTAACACCACCTTAACATGCTGGCCCGAATAAACCCAAACTAGAAGGTTTGTATTGGTCGATAGAGGCCGGTGTAGCCGCAAAGCCTCGCCCGGAGTGCTGGAATCAGAAGCGCCGCCGCCGACAAATCCTTGAGGAGGTCTGCACATTCGCACACCAGCAGATACATTTTATCGCCCCTCGGAGATACACTTTTGTGCAGGGTGATACGTCGAAGGCCGGCAGTTTTTGGCAGATATCTGTAATTGAAAAGAGATCGTTAGTTCAAAATGTTTCAAATTTCTTTAAAATGTTTGCTTTCATCGATCGCCAATGGGATGCATCAGTGGTGACACTCACCTGTAAATCATTCTGGCGCCAGTCCAGTACAGCCAGTTCCGTTCGAATCGTTCGCCATCGTCGCCTTCGTAGACCTGTGCCAACAAAAAAAAGAGAACCGATGAAAGCTGGTGTGAAATTAACACTGTCAAGCTTTTGCCAATAATTGGGTATATAACAAGACGTATGATATTGTGGTCTGATATTTGAAGAAGCTGATTCACATGTCGCTACATTTACTCTAGTTTATAATTTGTGATTGTCAGAGGCTTCATTAAAATATAATATATACTCAAAACGGATTCTCGAGCTCGGCATATTGAAACGCCGAATTATATCGGTAACACGAAAGTTTACTGATTGTTTTGCTGACCCGGGTTGGCGGTTCAATGCATACGGCGCTGGTCTTACGAGCCAGTTGTCAAATGTTCGAGCCCCGACCTGGAAGGATTCATAGTGTCAGTAGGATCGTAGTACTACACTCAAATAAAAATTCACTTTCGATTCACTTGAAAAATCACGTAAAATGGTTTCAAGTGTCAAACTGAATATTTTACGTGACGAAAATGAATGTTATACGAACATCCCCTAAAATGAATAGAGTTATCACATAAGGTTTACGTGAATTGACCAAACGTCAAACAATCTACGTGAATTTCCAGTGTGAAAAACTCGATTTTGAAAATGGCGAGCAGTGGCCCTCGAAGTGTAAGTAGTGTAAATATTTGCGAGAAAAGTTATTTAATTACAATTTTTACTCCATCAACCGGACCATTCCAGTATGAAAGTTTACATGTATTCAACTGGACCGAGTGCCTGCGTGAGTCCGGAAGTTTACCCGCCCCTGCCGAATGCTTCAAACAGGCCGTCGGTATGAAGCTAGAGACACTGGAACCATGTAATGCGACTTCAACCTGCATCGGTAGTGTTGTGGGATGTTCTTGGATTTCGGCTTCGGCTTCGGTTGGATGGCAGCGACAACAAAAACGATTTCTGGAGGCTTGTCGATTTGAGATACCACGACGTTATTAGTTGCTTTTTAAGCCATTGGAATTATATGACAATTTTCTGAAATAAATGTTTTATATTTCATGGCATTTTTCATTTCATAGATTTATATAAAAATCTGAAATCTCCCTTTTGACTTCAACCAATATATGAAATAGTAATTTTCTGGTATCTAAATTTGATATGAACTGATAGATAAATGTGATATGAACAGTACATTACATTTTACCTATGAAACACGTAACTTTTACTGGATTATGCATTAAACAGCTTTTAAATGCCAGTCCATTAAAACCTACGTGAAAAGTAGGGTGGAAAATATTCACATAACTTTTCACGTAACTATAATATGATTATTATTTTGAGTGTAGCCATGCAATGATTCTGTACGCTAAGAATCGGTTGCGAAGTCTGTTGAAACAGAAAGGCCAAATTCCACAAATCGAATGTAATGTCAAGACTTTGCTTTTGCTGAACAATCCATAATTAATAATGTGGGAAAATAAATTTCCACTTGTAAAATCGTCTATAAATTATTTACATCATTTGTTCATGCGCGTTTTCGCGTGAGAAAAATAATCTTCTACCTCTGTTATTTTCGCAGCATCCCAGATTCTTTTTCAAACAATGAAAATTTTCAGTTCAACATGTGAGAAAACGTTTTATTGATCATTTTCAAATGATTTTATTCTTCGTGTACGCTAAAAAATCATTGGAAAATGACCAATAAAACGTTTTCTCACATGATTTTATTCTTCGTGTACGCTGTTTTTTTGAATGTGTTTCGTTTAATTCATTTCAAGTTTCGGAATGCACAAAAAAAATTCGCTCCATTTGTGCTTCAAGAGCATAGCACATAAATGTAAAGTGTGTCGACATATGACTTAGACAAATGTCATCACGATTTAATGTTAAGTATATATGTTTTGCATATAAGATGAAAGTGTGTAACTTTGTGACATAGACCAATATCTAATGAGGTTTCGTTATATAGATTTTGAACCACATATTTGCGTTAACTGAACTATCACTTGCTATTGCATACTTTTGTGAAATTCACCAAGAAAAATTTCATTATTATTAGTATGGCTCATAAGATGTTTTTGTTTTTAGCTAATGGAATCGTGGATCGTCGAAAAACATCCAGGATAACGAAGGATTTTTTAAAGAATCAACGAAAACGAAAATAGTTATTCTGCTTTAAATGTAAAAAAATTCAATTTCCATTAAATAAATCATATTTATTCAAACCTTTATACCTAATTGATGACATGTCAATGACATTTTCTTGAGCGCTTAATATTAAAATGTACTTCACATGAGTATTAAGTGTAAAATGTGTTGTTATCTCTGTTGTTACTTTCATCAGTTTATATGCACTTATCTGACATTTATGTCTTAAGTGTCAAGCTACTTGAATGTTTAGTGAATGTTTTATGTAATTCTCGGTATATCGCACCACGTCGTCATTTTTCGTGCAGCTGGATAATATACAAATTGGGTGAAGGAAAATATTTTCGAGCTCTCGTTGATGTTGTCAGTGCGAGGGGAGAAATTATACTTGCTCTTCGTCGCACAGAGAAGATGGACATCTCTGCCTACATATCCGCGAGATTGACATAAGACTGCATTCGAAATGTGTAAAGATATTAACTGATTTGATACCGTTTGACCGTTTAAGATTTTGTAGCCCTGAGAAGGACCATTCGGTTCCGGAAGATGGCGTTTGTATTCTTTGAGTCTTTCCTCTATTCAAATCGATGTCCAGTTACTCAACTCGCTCAGTGATGCTACTGAAATCGATTAGCAGGCAAGCAGAACTGATGATGAAGTACAAAAATGATGATTGCCAGCCTTGTTGATAACATTGTGTCGTCCATTTTGCGAACTATTGTTGAAAATCTATAGAAATCTGTGACGCAGAATCTGTTTAGCAAAATCTATGATTTTGTAGAAAAATCTGTGAATATGGTAACACTTCACATTGCATCAGATGCATACAATCATAAATCATGAGTAATAAATTTTTTACTCGTTTTATTTAAGTTCTACCATAAGCATTCGTTCAGATTCAATAAATTTAAAAAACTTTTCCAAACATTTTCAAAATATATGGGATATAACTAATTTGTCACTTCGTTTATCTTTATTCATATGATATGTCAAAACCATCACCATCACGTGGTAAACGGTAATGCTGATTAGATTCTTTGAAAGTATCAGGATGGTTCCATGTGATTTTGAAAGTATTTGCAGCTCTGTGTATGTTCAGCTCAGCTATAGCCGAAGTAGAAAAAAAGTCGGCGCCGGAGAGCTCGGATCGGTCGGATCAACCTTGTGCGGATAGATCTTGAATGGAAAGAATAAACACAAACAAGGATAACAGAGGTATGTTGGCCACTTCATATATTTTGGTCCACAAAAAAAATTATGGATTTAATCGATGTTAAGTAACCCATGCTCAGCTCAGCTATAGCCGAAGTAGAAAAAAAGTCGGCGCCGGAGAGCTCGGATCGGTCGGATCAACCTTGTGCGGATAGATCTTCAATGGAAAGAATAAACACAAACAAGGATAACAGAGGTACTTCATATATTTTGGTCCACAAAAAAAATTATGGATTTAATCGATGTTAAGTAACCCATGTTGCATCAATTTGAAGCTAATCACATTGAATTACCTATTGCGGAAGGGTTTTTAAAAGATATTATAACATTTGGTAGATATTTTTACAAAGTTGGCCAAAATAAAACCAATCTTAAAGTGGACCAAAGTACCTCTGTTACCCTAGTAGTTGAATAGAAGTCCAGCTGAGGTTGTGAAACATTGCAGATCGTCGGATTTTTTTATTTGGTAACAAAGGTATAAAGGTACTGAAAAGGTACCCGTACCCCCGTACATCTGACTCTGGGTGCAAAGTTTGCGTACATATACCGGTCGGAATAGTAACTATTCATTGCACTAACTACACTGCTACTGGTGATCCTTCAGTAAATAGTAGAGAATAATGAATCGATATTGGTTTTTATTTTTTTGTTGTTCAGTATAGTGCAGTAGCCGTACGTGATAGCTGAGAAAAAAGATGTTCAATGAAAGCGACAATGTCACTGTAGTCGTTTTGCCTTGTTGATATGCAAACGAGCGAGTGTTTGCCTATCTAATACACAAATAAATCGATGTGCACGGGAGGGAAAAAAGTAAATTGACGATGAAAGCGGACGTCCTTGCACGTCCTGTAATGAATTGTCGCTGGGCAGCTGAATGGGGGAAACTGTAGCTGCGTAATCTGATTTAAATCGTTCTTATTCGAGTATTCAAACAATTTAGGCATTTTGGTTTAGTACATACATTTATTTGCACTACATCACATTTATAATAACACATAATCAACAATAGTACGCCACAATACTCGGTTTGTGGCTGCCGCTCTCCATCCTCGATCACGCCCAATGCTCGCCAGATCACGTTCTACCTGTTCCACCCATCATTTTTGACCGCAGATTCTTTTTTTTTTATAAAGAGTTGGATGCAATTCAATTCGCAAAAGACAATAATAATGTGCACTATGTGGGGCACGAAAACATTAAGTACAACATTCCAGTATATATGGAAGATAGTGCTATAGAAGTGCGTGTGCATGATCTTCCCTCAAGCGTCATCGATCCTTATATTCGTAAAACTATGTCCAAATACGGAGAGATTCTCTCTATCGAAAAAGAAAAGTGGAAGAACTTTTTCCCCGATATTCTAAATGGCGTACGTTTGTTACGCATGCGCTTGAAGAGGCCTATACCTTCTTATGTAACTTTCGGTCAGGATACAAGAATCCCTTGCAAATCACTTGTTACCTATGACAATCAGATGTCAATATTGCCAAAAAGCTGTTCACTACGTTAAGCCATGTGATAAACTGGACAAGGAGATAACCACATCAAAGGACAACGGTGCTTCCTTCACACCAACCCCAAGCAACCCCAGTATACCTGTGACAGTCACCAACAACAGTGAAGTATCCTCTTCAACGAAACCATCCAACGTATCCCCTATAGAACAATGTACACCAGCTGCAGTTAACAGCTTATCATCCAACCAACCAGCAACTGCAATCAATGTACAACAAGGCGCTTCTACAGCAACTAGCAACGAAATCAACAACAATACCACGGTAATGGATGACGAGACGAACCACGAACAAACTGCCTCTCAACCCTCGCTGGAGGGAAATGGAAGCTCCTTTCCCCCTAGAAAAAGAGTGACAACGAGATCCAATACAAAACAAATTTCAGCTAAAAACTCAGCTCAGGCCACGTAAAGCTTGTACTTAAATAAATCTTTTATAAAAAAGTATGCAGCTTTAGTGGCATTTTTGGAAAAACATTGCTCTATCTTGCAATTTACTTCGTCACGCAGAGGCATAGAGTACAAGTAGTTACTACTGGTAATTGCGCAATCTGCAACGGTGATTCTCATTAATTAGAACAGTGTCGACGTTTTGGTACAATGAGGGTGATTGACAGGAGAGCTGCCATTTGCAGACTGGGGTTACGCATCAATTTTCTACTCCCCGGACATTTTGTAGCAGATTGTAACAGGAACCCTTGCAATAAGTGTGGTCAACATCACAACCAGTTATTGCATCCAGTGATACTCAATCAGCTTAGTGGTATAACTAACCAGGTACAAAGTCAAAGTCAAGACCATGCAAGAATGTCTCGCAATCCACACGACAGCTTCCTCCCACTAATACACCTGTCACACCACTACACACTGCTACATCACATAACTCTGAACAACGTCGAAACACTACTCTTCTTTCTACTGCAATCATTAAATTGGCTGACCGATCAGGAAATACGATCTTCGTTCGAGCACTACTAGATAATGGTTCACAGATTTGCATAATCACTGAAAATGTTTCGCAGAAGCTCAAGTTCAAACGCCTCCGTGAAAATTTGCCGGTTAAGGGAATTGGAAACTCAATGACCGTTTCTAAGCAGGCGTTTCTGGCGAAGGTGTTGTCGCATTGCTCATCATACGAAGCACATGAGATGAAATTTTACGTAGTGCCTCAAATTACACTGAAGTTACCACAACATAGCTTTGGAAAATGCCTTCAGGAATTCATCTAGCAGATCCAAGGTTTTTCGAGACCGAAGCAGTAGACGTGATAATGGGTGTATCAATCTTCTATGAGCTATTACGAAACGAACAATTGAAACTTCATGAAGTAGGAGCAATCTTACGTAACACCGAGCTTGGTTGGATTGTAGCAGGCGAGATCAGCGAGTCACCAGTTAGTTCGTACAACGTAGTTGTAGCAATGTCGATAACAACTGATGAAGTTTATGAACAGTTATGGAGATTCTGGGAATTGGAATCATGTCATACAAGAAGCTGTTTTTCTATCGAAGAATCAATGTGTGAATCAATCTTTGAGCGAACGACATCAAGAGACAGTGTTGGAAGATTTCGTGTTGGACTTCCAAAAAAGGATTTCATGATAGAAAAACTAACAGAATCAAAATCAATTGCTACCAAACGTTTCCTGGCTCTCGAGAGACGATTGAACGCGAATTTAGAAATGAAAGCTTTTTATACCGAATTCATCCATGAATGATTTTGTTTCAATGCGTCACATGAAACAAAATCATGACACTGATAGCGATCAGAAACCATCATATTATATACCACATCACGCAGTCATGAAACCTGACAGCACCACAACAAAACTTAGAGTGGTATTCGCGGGAGTATCACTGAATGAGACACTTATGGTCGGACCAATAGTGATCTTTATCTTACTTCGTTTCCGACTCTACAAATTCGCAGTCATAGGTGATGTACATAAAATGTATCGCATGAGCAATGTCCATGCTCAAGATCAGCCTCTGCTAAGAATTCTTGGAGAGAGAGAGTCCTAACGATCCCTTTCGTGCTTATCAATTAACAACTGTGACATACGGAACATCTTCCGCATAATACTTAGCCACAAGGTGTCTTAACAAGTGTGCAGAAGATGGAGAAAGGTTGCATCCAGTCGCTGCCAACGTTATAAAGAAATTTTTTATGTGGATGACATGCTCACTAAAGCCCAAACCGGAAGGAAGACGACCGATCCTTCCCAAGTCGGTCCACTCAGTGTGCTTGAAGTGTCTGATCCCAAAATTTGTATCCTAGCACATTTGATGAGTCCACTGGAACCAATCGATCTTCTACTGGAGTCACCCTTGGCTCATCATCTGACAAAACAGCGAGCAGTTGCTTCGGAACTGCTGAATGAAATACAGCAGGCGAACAATGCCGTCAGTGGTGGAAGGTGTCAAATTGTGCAATGAAGTTTTGGCACTCCTTGGATCAGCTGGATTTAATCTCAGAGAGTTGAACTCTAACGAATCTCGGATACTGAAAGGAATCCCATCGTACCTTAGAGACGAGCGCGCAATCCTAGATATAGACACTACATCAACTGTAAAAACACTGGGCCTTATCTGGGAACCATCATCGGATATGTTCTGGTTTAAGTTGCCTTGTTGGAACCCAACCACTCCCATTACTCATCGCGTTGTATTATCAGATGTGGGTCGACTTTTTGATTCCTATGGACTGGCAAGGTCAATAATCGTCCGAGCAAAAATGATTCTCCAAGAGCTTTGGAAAGAAAAGTATTCTTCGGATGAACCATTAAGTCAGGATTTACAGTTATAGTGGCTGGCGTTCAGAAGCTATTTAGACAGACTTAGTTCAATCTCCGTATCTCGCTGGATTGCATTTGACAACAATGTGATTACATGCGAACTTCACGGATCTTGCGATGCTTCGGAAAAGGCATACGGTGCAGCATTGTATTTACGATCCATTAAACAGAATGGCCATGTGCGATTAGTAATGACAAAATCTCGAGTCGCGCGCTTAGAGAATCTTAGTAAGCGCAAGAAGAAGCTGTATATACCAAGATTGGAGTTACTACTTGCACATTTATACGAGACAGTCTCAAAGAGTATTCGAAAAAACATTTTAACATTTAAAAGAAACAAAAATCGCGTGAAGAAGGTACTTTAATTTCGATCTCTTTAGAAAATTTAAGTAAAAAGTTTAGTGAAATTTAAGCACTTTAGAAATTTTTACTCAGTTGTAAAAAATATACTAATCTCAAATGGCGATTTAATCATTGCAAGGGAATGCGGTCCAGCATTTCAGCAGATATGATAAACCTACCTTATCTTATGGTTAATTAGCAGCATTCAATTCAGGCTTACCTTATACACACTGATGATGTAGCCAGTGGAAGGAGTTTGGCCCTTTTTAATGCTGCCCATTTCGTTCGGTGCTAGGGCTAGGGGCGGCCGACAAATGGATGCTACCTCACTGTATAGGTCCAGTGTGTGAGCTGCGGTGTACCGGGTGTTTTTCGGCTCAAACTTCGATAGTGAGGCTCCCCGGACTCCAGTGTAGAACAGCGTCGGGTCAGTCTGGGTGGTGTTTATCACATAGTAGGCGATGAAGGGAAATTCGGCTGTAATACGAACAGGAAGTAGAAACAATGAGTTTTGTTGAATGATTTTGTTTGTTTAGGTCAAATCTAGTTCAGCATGCGAGATAGTATAGTAGCTAACTGGTTAAAGAGACTCTGTATATTTAAGGCATAGATCCGAGCTATAAAGCACAGTATCAAAATATCGATTGGAAGATCCATTAGTAGCACGAATATGTATGTATACCAAATACTCACCCGAACTTCGTTCCATGTTGGCTAGCAGCATACCACTGACAGCATTGTTCGCCTGCTGTATTTCATTCAGCAGTTCCGAAGCAACTGCTCGCTGTTTTGTCAGAGGATGAGCCAGGGGTGACTCCAGTAGGGGATCGATTGGTTCCAGTGGACTCATCAAATGTGCTAGGATACAAATTTTGGGATCAGACACTTCAAGAACACTGAGTGGACCGACTTGGGAAGGATCGGTCGTCTCCGGGGTTGGTAGCTAGGGGAATATTGCAGATCCATATTAATTCGTTATACGAGAGAAAATACTATTATACACACGGGAATTCCGGCAGGTAGAAACCGATCTAGACTGTGCACCGGAATGATAAAGCAGTCCTTATCCAACGTTGCCAGTGAGATGGGTTCGCTTCGGGAACTAACGAAGCCTCCGGTTCCGGGTTGGCCACCGAAACTAACTGCATGTGATTGACCAATTTGCATTCAGTTGCAGTTTGAGAAGGAAACGGAAACAAAGTGCAAAGAGAAAACAAATAGTACATCAGTCAAGTGATATTATAACTGGTTTGGGTCGTGGCGCACTACTTTTGAAATCATATTTAAATCATATTTTATTTACAACAAAATTTCAACCGAAGCATTCTGAAAATAAAGTCATTACAAAACATTGAACCCAAAAACATGCAACGTATCGCAATTCCAGTTTATACTTGGTAGTCATTCAAACACACACACGCACACACACACATGTCAACACAAATTAATGTGCCACGAATTAGAGAACAACATGCCAGAACAGCCTTTCTCCATTTGTAAGCCTTTGCAACTGTGCATAGTTGTAACTCACTCGGTGAAATGTCGTGCGACTTCAATAATGTGAGTTGATTGTTTTTGAAAACAATTCCTACAAAGGTCACTCAGTGATTCGATGCATTTTTTCCGCCTATAGAAAATTTAGTTGCACTTAATCTCACTGGTATTCCGTTGAGCGAATAGATATTTCAGCCATATTTGAACCATACCGCTCACAATTTTCAGATTGTTCTAAGCCATCGAATGGTTGTTTTTCCAATTGATCTTTTGTTGTGGTATACTTTAAATATTTGGTTGATGATTTTATGGGTGGGTTCTAGTGAATGTTATTATTTATTATAATTTGAAGTTTGATAGAAAAAAAACGTTCAGCATTTTTATGCATACAACCTTGTTCCACATTATTTTGGAGTACATTTATACACAGCAAAAAAAAAGAATTGTAATAAACTCGATGTGATACTCAATCGATGTAAAAAAATTTAGGCGTACTGAACATCGAACGCAATAATTTTCTGTTTTCGAGAAACATTGGAGATAAATCGCACGTTGTTACATCGAAACAACGTATTAAGTAAATTACATCAGCTAGACTGAATGCTGTGCGCTCCTGTCAATTTCTCGAAAACCGAATTCATACTAAATTTAACTTGCAAAATCAGTTCAAAATGAACTAACTTTAGACAAAGGTTATATTTATGCCGTTTATTTATGATCTTGGTGGTTGAAATAAATAGTAAAATATAAGCCTAAAATAATTAGTATTTGTTGTTTGAGAAAATCTTATATTCTGTTTTGTTTTTAACAGTAAAATGATTTTTTTCAAAATAATTTGGAGGATTGTTTCTGATACATTTTTTCTTCGATTTTTATATATTTTAGAAGTTCCATTTATAAAATTCCAACTATTTACATACCACAATCAAATACTGGTATATTACTTTTTGTAGTATCCAATGATTCTCTATTTGAGCAGCCTAGATAACCGTGTAGTATCGGTAGCGGTTCTCAACTGGCTAAGAATAACACTACGGTTCACCTGTCCCGATGGTATAAGTCCACCAAACAGGTAAGCCGTGTGTCATCCGGCGGTATTATTTCAACCAAGAATTGATCCACTGGTTTCCTGTTCCATGTCGTAAAAGGTCACTGAAACGGGAGCTCGCAAATCAAAGTGTATTTCCGTGTCGATTACTGAATAACTGCATGAGCCTAAAAAAGGCAGTCGTAAACGGAACATTTGTGGGCTTTGCCCTTACTGAGCACAAAACGCTGTGTCACAGTTAGACTGACTAATTGAAGGCATAGACAGAAAATATGTCTATTTTTCGGCATATTTGCCGTGTAACCGGTAATCGCCGAGCGATGACTTCAAATTTTCATACTATATAAGTTCCAGTGGAGCTAAAGCCATCAATAGTAAATTTATTTCTATTTATTTGCTCTCATACAATACTTAATTGTTTATAGTGTTAGCTCATCACGCTGCCAGGCGAAGTGTGATATCCTACTTAATCTTTCTTATCTCTTTTGAACACTGAGGAGTTTCAAATGCGGGATGATGTAACTATTGCATCTTCATCCTACGAGACAAAACTTCATACGACGGATGATAGAGTTGGGATCTCACCCGCCGTTGAAAATTCGGATGCTGAAAATTGGTTAGAGCTGGTACCACGAATGTAAGATCTAGTTTTATCACAGTCAACTAGTTGGATAAACACAGGATTCGTTCTTGGGCTACATCCAAACATGCCTGCTATTGGCGCGCTCAGAAAACAGCATTTTTACCAGATTTAAATCTGAAAATGTCAAAATGTTGGTTGAATTTTTCAAAGCATCATTGCAGGATTCTTGTTAGAGCTCTGACTGGAAATTGCAAACTCAACCATCACATGGCTAGTATTCAAAATTTTAATTGCGTACTTCATAGCATCTGATATGTAACTATCCCGCATTGACGCAACTACGTATCCGGGTTTTTGGTTCCGCATACATGGTTGAATATGTGTATGGGGAGCTGAAATTGAAGGATTTTCTATCTTTTCTCACTCAATGTGGTAAGGAGCTATAGTCAGAGCGGTTCATCGTTTCTCTTGGAGTGAATGAATCCTTTATTAATTGACATTAAATGGCTTTAGCAGATAGTTTTCTATCCCTTATGGTTGCCGAATTAATTTCTGCTCATATATAATGCGAATCGTTCTGTATTCTTCTGAGAATGCAGTCGCTTCAGTAAAATCTCTAAATCCTCCCGAGATGGATGCAGAACGATTTAGCTCTTTTTGTTTTGTACTGTTTCCCACCTCACCCACTTCACATTTCCCTTCCATGTTCCTTTTATTCTTCCCTTTCCATCTGGAAAATGATGAGAAGCCACTGCAAGGCACAAATCTCCGAACAACTAGGGGAACGTGTCACTTGAGCCAATTAGTTCTGATTTCTGATTCCTAATACTCACATTTATAAAAATCCAATTATTTACATACCACAATCAAGTACTGGTATATCACTGTATATAGTATACAACGATTCCAGGATATTTCTATCTTGGCAGTCCGGCCAAGATAGAGATATCCTGCAACAAATATTTTTTGTAACGAAAATGTGTTATCCATCATTATGCAGTTTCTAATATTCTTAATTAGCAATACTTGCACTTGAAGTGTTGAAAAGTCCCAAGACAAAAAATAAGCAGAAAAAAAATTTCCTTTAAAATGCGTACAAACTTTTTTGTTCATTCACAGATGAAAAAAATTGGTCAAGACATAAAACTGATTGAACCGTATCAACAATAATTTTGGTTGTATCATTATACAAATAGTATCACAGATAAAATAAATCAAATTTTTTCTCAACATAAAGTTTAAGCAGAATTTAATCAACAGAGATGTTTCCTATAAAATCAACTTAACTTTTGTCGATATGCAATAAATAGGCAATTTAATTCTACAATAAAGTCAGCTGGAAGAACTGTTTTTTTTTCGTTTGGGTAGACCAAAATTTTAATTCACATCAAACAGAGATCATTGTTTATGTTGAAAGAAGAAACTGGTTTGAAAAAATGATATTATAGCTTGAAAGTAACATTAATCAAATTTAAAAATCTGCTAACTGTTTTGTTATTTTAAATAAGCTTCATTACTCTGCCTAATCCATTAAACCAAGTATTGTCAAGATTTAGTGTTGTATTTTTTTCCTCTTGTGTTGTCATTTTTCGATTGTAATATGTCAGGGTGCATCGCCCCGAACCGGAATGAATAGCAAAGCATCACTGTGAAAACTTCACACGGTAGTGTTGCATCGTGATGGATGACAAACTAACATTCTCATTGAACATAACTCGAAAATGACATGAGACTCAATTTCATATAAAATGCACGTAGTCAAAATTTAAGTTTCCACGCATCTACTTATTTTTCAATTCTTGGACGAAGCTGTCAATAAATTGTTGTAAAAATTATGTGTCATGTTAATGTTAATCTGGTGACAAACTTAGGATGAAGGGAGATAAATTTCAAATTTGCTATACTTTCGAAACATTACTGCCACCTTCTCGACTGTTCGTCGCGATCTTTCAAAACGTTCCACTACGTTCCGGAACGATAACAAAATTCTCCGGCCTGTCATAGAATTATTCCAATTACAAAAAATTTAACACTTATCACACGATTCCCCTAAGTGTTAGAGACAAATTTATTTCCATGTCGCATAAATCACACGAGAATTTGATCGGAATGAAACAAAAAAAAATTTGTCATTTTAACCACCAGCAAAACAAAAATCTAGCGTGAAGTGAATGTTGCACTCAAAATTGGGGCTCAGTGAAAGTGGTGGAATCTGCAAGTGTTCGCCACGCTGATTGAGCAAGTTTTACACACAGTTCATAGTTACATTGCACTTGACGTTCGCTTAAGCATTTGATCAATGATTTCGAAAATTTAAATATAAAATAATGGATAAGTATACGTCGATATGCCTGCGTGAAACTGAAATTGAATTAAGAAACCTTATACAAAGATAATGGAATCGTTATTCTCGCATTAACCGGTAGTTTTAGACGCATCTGGAACTACCCCTTAAGAGGTGTACAGCACATCTTAATGGGTAGTTCCAGATGCGTCATTAATATGCACATTAATATCGAAATAAAAGGGTATATATGAACTTTTGTTTGCTTTCGTTTCAATGCGACAGGCAACAGATCGGAAAACGTGATAACATTCTGGTATTTTGTTTTACAGGTTATTTTATATGAAACCATGCTTTGTGGGAATTGGTTACTAAAGTGTTTTAATCTTCTAAAGTAGAGATGGGCAATTCGTTCGCGAACGGTTCAAAAGAACTAGTGTCTTTGAAAGAATGAACGAGCTATAGTTCTTTTTTCGAGAAAGGTAGATCCTTAGTTCAAAGTCGAGGGATCTTTTTTTTTGTTTTTTGAGATCGCTCAACCTTTTTTCAAGAACGGTACTATTAAGACAGTTTCGTAACGAAACCTCAGTTCTACTTCGAGGGACCTTTTTTTCCTCGCTTAAACTTACAAAAGTAAGTTCTCATTTAGTCTTTGAACAAACAATGCAGAATCATTGCATGGCTATGGATCCTACTGACACTAAGAATCCTTCCAGGTCGGGGCTCGAACATACGACAACTGGCTTGTAAGACCAGCGTCCTATGCATTGAACCGCCAACCCGGGACATTTGAACAAACAAACCAACTATGAATAGAACGAACGAACGGCTCTGGAGAACTAGTTCATTCAACAGAACTCTGCACCACTGAACTGTTCTTTGAAATGAACTGTTTTGCCCGGCTCTATTCTAAAGCGGTTTCCTGTTTATATTGACCAATTTCATTTGTCCGCTTTGTGGAAGGTGTAATGAATTTCTTTGTAGAAATATAAACATTCCGTTAATTAATTATTGTGTAGTAACAAAGATATCTAACCTATGCGCGTTTATCTGCGTTGCATCGCGTTGAGTAGCAGTAAAGATTTCGACGGATTCCAGAATGGCCGAAACGATTTTCACAAATTTTGATCAAAAGGTTCTTAGGTTGCTATAAAAAATTCCCAATTAGTGTAAAAAATTAAATTTAAATTTATTTACTGATGACTAGTAAAAGAATTCAAATCTTCTCAAATACGCTAGATTTCGCAAACGAACTTTAAAAATCGGGTGAAATTGAAGAGGACGAAAAAATGGTCTCTTTCGACGGAACCGCTTAATTTCCAAGTGTCCCTGTTATGAACTCAAAATCTCAACCTAACTCAACCTAACTCGGCTTTGTATAGATTTATTTATTTTCAGTTCAGGGATGAATTTTACAAACAATTGCAGAGGAACTCTCTATCCCCGTTCCTATTGGAGTTGTGTATCGTAAATTTGGAAGAGAATTTAATGATATTTTCAAACGTATAGACCAAAACATTATTTTCGAAACAACAACATTCACAAAAACATCAAATTCATGTTTGAAGAAGAAAACCCTTCCTAGATCTTCTTGTCATTAGAGAATCTTAAATTTTGACCTTTCAAATGTGCAGTATCTTGACGTATGTTGTGACAAGTGATAGTAAAGGGTGATTTTTTAAGAGCTTGAGAACTTTTTTAAACAATAAAACGCATAAAATTTGCAAAATCTCATCGGTTCTTTATTTTAAACGTTAGATTGGTACATGACATTTACTTTTTGAAGATAATTTCATTTAAATGTTGACCGCGGCTGCGTCTTAGGTGGTCCATTCGGAAAGTCCAATTTTGGGCAACTTTTTCGAGCATTTCGGCCGGAATAGCCCGAATTTCTTCGGAAATGTTGTCTTCCAAAGCTGGAATAGTTACTGGCTTATTTCTGTAGACTTTAGACTTGACGTAGCCCCACAAAAAATAGTCTAAAGGCGTCAAATCGCATGATCTTGGTGGCCAACTTACCGGTCCATTTCTTGAGATGAATTGTTCTCCGAAGTTTTCCCTCAAAATGGCCATAGAATCGCGAGCTGTGTGGCATGTAGCGCCATCTTGTTGAAACCACATGTCAACCAAGTTCAGTTCTTCCATTTTTGGCAACAAAAAGTTTGTTAGCATCGAACGATAGCGATCGCCATTCACTGTAACGTTGCGTCCAACAGCATCTTTGAAAAAATACGGTCCAATGATTCCACCAGCGTACAAACCACACCAAACAGTGCATTTTTCGGGATGCATGGGCAGTTCTTGAACGGCTTCTGGTTGCTCTTCACTCCAAATGCGGCAATTTTGCTTATTTACGTAGCCATTCAACCAGAAATGAGCCTCATCGCTGAACAAAATTTGTCGATAAAAAAGCGGATTTTCCGAATGGACCACCTAAGACGCAGCCGCGGTCAACATTTAAATGAAATTATCTTCAAAAAGTAAATGTCATGTACCAATCTAACGTTTAAAATAAAGAACCGATGAGATTTTGCAAATTTTATGCGTTTTATTGTTTAAAAAAGTTCTCAAGCTCTTAAAAAATCACCCTTTATATAAAGTGTAGTGGAATTAAGATAAAAAACTTGTTTCAATATTTTTTAAGTGAGGTGATGATGCCTTTCTCATTAACATTTCATGAGAAATCGATGCAAGTTTCATATTGGAGTTTTTCACAATCCTTATTCAGAGCCAGAACCTGTAGTTCAAATAGATTCAAAATATCTGTGTTGTAAAAATATACATTCCATTCAAATGTTGATTTTAGAGACAAGTTTAGATTTTGTTTGAATTAAAGCTGGTTGATTTTCCTCTCACGTACTATTTCGATTGAGTCAATTAAACGAAAATGAAACCAAACAAAAACATTTGCCCTTTGTTACTGCTGTATACAAATTCAAGTTAAATGGCTAGTAATACTTTTCAAGCAGCATAATAAAACAAGCTTTATGATTGGAAATTTATTATTGCTATTAGTATCAGTATAATCATTTGTGACCACAGCATATATGTAAATAATATTGCTTTTCTCATATAGAAAGGTTATACAATCACTTGATAAATCGACTAGTAAATATTGTCATATACCATTCGACTCAGTCAGTCGAGCTGAGCAATGTCTTTGTGCGTATATGTGTCAAATAACCTCACTAGGTTTTCTCGGAGATGGCTGAACCGATTTTGACAATTACGAAATTCCGGTTCCGGAGTTATAGGGTAAAGTGTGTAAAATTTTTTGTACCGTCACTAAGTGTTGCGAAATGATACTCATTCAAAATGATTCTCACGATTATCAGCCATGCAGCGATTTGCACTGAAATCCATATGGTGATGTGATGTACTTATGTATTGAAATAAATTTCAAATTAATATTAATATGCCATGTTGTGATTAAAAACAAATATAATGTAATTACAAAGCATGTTTCATTCTGCAATTTCATAACTATTAACACCATTCAAGGATGGCTTTTATCGTACCAAAGAACGCTCACTAGCAACTTTTCACACGATTAAATCAGTGCCATCAAAGAGAGATGGATATCATAGCAGCAACAAAAAACCGGCATGGTTAATTTAACATAGAATAGACACCAGTGTGAGAGCGAATTTCTCTCGATGACAGATTCTGAGAATCAAAGATTAGCACGCTGCTGTGGGGATTCTCTCTGAAGGAACAAACGGTCGCTTATTCTCGTTTTGCGATCCGATTCTGTATGGGAAGTGGATAATTGCAATATAATCATTTTACTATTGTCGCTCATTCTAACTATGTGCATATAACCTTTGTATAAGTTGTGTCTAAGAAAATGTATGTGAATGCTTCACACAAGGATTTTGAAATATTGCAACCTAGTATGAGAATCATCAAGTTGAATCATCGATTCGATTTCCGCGATAATTGTCAACTTGCGATTCTCTCTTGGTAAATTCCACACAGCACCAATCGTTATCAGACTGTTTTTTTGAGGGCCGTGAAATACTCAGAGTATGAAGTGGAGCGAAGAAATGTAGAAAAATTCTCTCGCGGTTCATGCATTGAGAGACTCGAGTTCTTGTAGCATCTTTTACCGGATTAGAAATGTTGTATACAATATTGATAAATGTCGAGCAGCTTCTGTCAAATTTTCGGCAATCACCAACACTGACACCATTTACTTGAATTTCATGCAGAGAAGTTCAAATCAGCTAGGTGGAAGGGCGCTCTGCCAAGCGCTATCATCGCCAACATAGCTTCTCAGCAGAGGACTGGTTCAAACGCTACGTAAAACCCTGCACTCCTGTTACTTTTATAAATTGAATTCATGCTAAATAGCGTTTAACTGGGCTCAATTTAATAATATAATCAATTTTCTAATTTAAACCAAATCTTTTGTCTCTATTATCAATATTCAGAATGTTTTTTTTTCGCTGTGTTTACATTGCATATTGTTATTGCATATTGCACTACCGACACCTGAATATCATCGTCTGCTATATCTTACAAGTGGAAATTCGTTTTCACTGTTGCCTACGATTTAGTATGCATGGATTGCCATTGCACGCAAGCTCGAACGCAATAGCCGACAAGCGATTGCTGGGCAGCTCAAAGCGCCTCTCGGCCTTGCCAAGTAACCGTTAAATTTTTTACACACATTGAGATCTCTACTTGGATGTCTGTTCTCTGTGGTTCACCTGTGTTCGGAGAGTGATTTGTATGTACATATAGAAATTTCTGCCAACATAGTTGGAGAATCAGATTTCAACACCGGATTCAATTCAAACTGATTGATGCTATGAATCTAATCACACGATCCATTTATTATCTCTTTAAGCACATTGAAGTGGAAAGGATTTTGATTGCATGAAAAGGTCTTATGTCGAACAAAATCGTTTCGATTCGATTTACTTGAGGCAACTTATTCTATAGAAAACTTCTTCGCATATTGCCATTTTCATCCGCAAACGTTGGTTGAAGCATCGAAGTGTAGAAAATAAAAATGACACAACCGCAATAAGATTGTGAATCAATCTTTTTCCATCTTAAGGTTAATAAAAGCAAAAGAGCATCTGGCCTCAAGCAGCAAACACTAAAAACAAAATAAAACAAACAAACAAATCGTTGCAGTTAGTATTTTTTCTAGTTTTAGGATTGTTATCAGTGCCCATAACAGTAAGCACACCATCGAATAGCTCCCACGACCGCAAACAGATCATCATCATCGGAAGGACGACGACGATCCACATTATCATCATCATCATCATCATCCTAATCGACGGTTGTTAGCTTTTATGTGACACCTAGTTCGAGTTATTTCAACCCGTTTTCCTTTCTGTTTTGGCAGTTAAAAAGTATCGTAAGCATTTTGTATCAACTGATGGAGTCGAGTGTATCAGTTTGAAGTTGGCAACCAAGATGAAATGTTCAAAGATTCGGGATGTTTTGGAAATGTTTGGTGAGCAATTGTACTAATCGTAATTATTCAAACCTTGCCTGGCGGTAGCGGGCGCGGCGAGATCGGATTTTCGGCCCGGGGAGCCACCCCACCAATTGCGCATCATAGACGAGGAAAGTCTACGGTCTATCAGGGGCTGTTGTGCGAATGCTGCTTCCACTGCACCATCGGTGGAGGTTGTGTTGGTGATGATGTTTGTGGTGGCTATGCTCACGGGTGGCGTTTGTGGGGGAAACTGAAAACCCGATATTGGTGTACAGCGGAGTTCTGCGAACAAGTATATACATTTGTACATTCAAATTGTTTCTTTTCGGTCGGCTTTCAAAAAGGCACCAAATTGGGCACACATCCTTGCTGTGGGTAAATGTAATGGGACTTAATTTTTTGGCAAATTGGTTCTATCTGTACATCCCACTAGTAGGACAGGTTAAACATACTGATTTTATTGGTTCGAGGGCAAAGGACCAAGGGGTGATTGAAAGATAATACACCGCCAATTCTAAATACCTTTGAACCAACCTTTAATGTGTAATACTTTTCTTATAACAAAATGGCTTGAGTCAATCGATATCAAAACTTCGGACTCGTCATATCTGGTTAAATTTTATCAGAATGCAGCTGAAACTTTTTTCAGGCAGCTACAGAATATACAATTGTAAATTTTCAAAATGATACGCTCATATTTGGTTTATGAAATTGAATATTTAACTGCATCACAGCACTTCATTTTATAATCCATTTTGAGTAAGCGTTATGAGTTTAAACATTCAGTCTTACAGAAAAAAACAATGCATTAGTTGATGCAGTAAATTTATCCACGCCGCACACTGATCGCTCTTAGTTCCTGGAAATTTATGTGGTAATATACACAGGCCTTGTGATCCCATACAAAATTCTCGAGCTTTGTTTGGATCTGAATTCCGGCTCCAGAGTTTTGGGGTAAAATTTGAAAAAAGAATAAAAACATGTGTTCTAATTTTTCTCAGATTTTTACAAACCTAGATTGAAATGAATGGTCTTATGGTCCTTTACAAAACTTCTGAATTTCACTGGAATCTGATCTCCGATTCCGGAATTATAGTGTGATTAGTGTAAAAATTCCAATTTCATATTACTTACTCACTTTTCTTCGAGATGGCGTGACCGATTTATACACGCTTAAATTCAAATGAACAGTCTTATGGTTCTATACGAAACTTCTGAATATCATCTGTATCGAGCTTCCGGTTCAGGAATTATAGGGTAAAGTGTGTTAAAATTTTATACCATCACTTGAACAAACTAAACTCGTATTTTTTTTAAATCAGCCTTAAAATTACATCAATCGGTAGTCATTATCAGTAGACGACCAAACAAACCGATTCCGGCTATCCTGGTTCCCGGTTTCAAATCAGTAATCAAATTTTCCCAAATGGATCTCACTCACTTTTCTCAGCGATGGTTTTTCACAAACTCGGGTTCAAATGATTTTCACAAACTCGGGTTCAAATGATATACGAAATCCCTGAATTACATCCGGATCTGTTACTCTCTCAATCAGAAGGACCGAGACAAAACCCCAAGCCCCTGATCATGCCGAGGGGACCGTTTGGGCAGGTTTCAATTGCCTCTTTTACTATAGCTAGCTCGAGCTTGAAAGGCTTTATTCTCAAGGATGGCTGCAAGGACCATCCAAGGACAAGGGTACTGGCTACTTCGACGATACTATTGATCGGTGGTGTCCAGGGTCACCGAAGGGGGGGGGGAGGAAGGGCGGACTTTTTCAGGGGGGCCAGAAATTTGAAGATTCAAAATTACTTTTTCATTCTACATTAAAAATCAAAAATCGAAACAGATTTGGCTTGTGAGTTATTTTGTTAAAATAATGAATTTAAAGATTTCGATTTCAAAATTCGATAATATTTCCATGCTCACAATGTTTTTCAATTCTCATGTTTAGGGGCCCGTAATATTGCAGTCCCCCCGGGCCCGATTTTTCTCTCGGCGGCCCTGGTGGTGCCGTTGACGTTGCTGCTGATCAAAGGCCGACGCTTTCGTAGATTAACGCACGTTCAATTGGAGGTCGTTTGGCCGATATTTCGAGTGGTGGTGGAATAGCCACGATAAATAGTTTGTCCGCTCGGGTCCGTTAGGGAACTAGCGTGTTCAACCAAACTCTGAAGCCCAAATTCCAGCTCGAATTTAATGGGTCCTGATGGTTGTGTAGGGGAGGTATAAGGGTTTTGTCGTAGCAGGTCCATAATTTGTTACCTGACGCGTTTCAAATTCGGCTTATCAAATATTTGTTCACTATTTGGCTTGTCACAAATAACTTCATAGACATCTAACTCTGTACTCTGTACTGGCTTAAGTGCTCGGTGTATAAAGAGGAAAAGAGCGACTTAAACCCATTTGCCCATTGCTCTATCTTGACTATCACCTCTTTTTCCCTCCATTAACTTCTATTTCCTGATTCCACCCGTTAATCCAATGCCCACCTATTCCTCCTATCCAGTACCTTCCTGTGTGCAGTGTTTGGAGGTATATGCGTTACAATATTTTTTTTTTATTTAAACTGACCGTTATTTGGGAGTGGAATATTGATTTAATTCTAGCTCTATAAATATACATATTTTTGAACAATTCCCCTACATATTTATTTAATTTAATAACATGGATATTTACAATAATCGATTATTTTATGTTAGCCAATGTGAGTATCTTCTGCTGTGTCCGGAATTAGATCCTACGGTAACAGATCAGACGGCCAAACAAAATATTTCCGGTTAT
This sequence comes from Malaya genurostris, assembly GCF_030247185.1. Taxonomy (NCBI): domain Eukaryota; kingdom Metazoa; phylum Arthropoda; class Insecta; order Diptera; family Culicidae; genus Malaya; species Malaya genurostris. The sequence continues at coordinate 39,619,040 of NC_080572.1, forward strand.
TCTTTCGAGAATAGAAAAAATTTGTTTTGAAGTATATCACAGTATTACGCATGCTAGTATGATTGATATGAGAAAGGCATCATTACATCACTAGGTGGATTAAAACATGTTTTTCTGTGTAGGGTCACATCGATTTCAAGTCTTTCTCAAAACTACTTGAACCTGTAACAAGCTTTTCAAAGACTTTTTTGTGTCGATTATAAAGATTTTAATCTAAAGGTCAGTTGTCTCTTCGGGCCAGACCTCATATATTTTTGACCTCAATCGAACCCTGAAGGGCTGCGTGGGAAATAAGTTTCTCAACGCTTATTCAAACCAGAAGTCGATTCTTTGGACAATAATGCCAGCGCTTTTCCAGAAAGGCCAGTATGCCTAAGTAAAATAAAAAAATCAATACAGAAGCAACTCCATTCCGTAGAATTATTCCGTTCAGAATTGCATTGTATTAAATATACTATATATCAATATGGATCACTTTTGCGATCCACGAAGGACATCTGCGGTTGCAAAAATAGGTTACCAAGACACTACAAATTTTTTATGCGCATATGTCAGCTTTTTAAATTAGTAGTCTGAATCAAACCTTCCCTAATTATATAAACCAATTTTTGGATTGCCGAGATTCTCAATAATTATACTTTTTGCCGAGACGATTACCGAGCACTCGGCTGTGCAAATTTCGGCATTTTTTGTCAGTAAGAAAATTTAAGTGTGCACACACAGACATTTTCCAATCTCGTCGAGCTGAGTCAAATGATATATAACACTATGAATCGCTGCACTTCGTTCGAAAGTTGATTTTGCCAGCAACTAATTCCATTCTATAGAGAAAGGCAAAAAAGGATTTTTCGAAAAGTTGGGTAAATATTACGGGGCTGGGACTACTTTAAATTACATCATGGAATATTGGTTTCGATTGCTTCGTGGTGGTCGAAACTCTACCGCCGATGGTTCAAAACAATGAAATGGCGTTGGCCGACCGAAAAGTGAAGGGGGCAAGCTAGCAAGGATTTGTACTGAACGCACACATCATATTTTAGTCGAACCAAATATACGAATGCAAGCACACTTTAGAAACGTGTTTGTCAATGGATAGCTGTTGAAGAAACCTGCATTACGCACCAGAGAACATAACGAGTGCACCATAATAAACTGAAGCTAGTAAGAGTGGCTTAGGGAGGCTCATAGCGTCGGTTTTCTGAGATTGTCATGGTATATTATTCGTGGACTATTTCTGAAAAATACAAATCTTCAACAGCTAGTTTTAATGGGTATTGTTGAAGCCAGTGAAAAAAAGTTATTTTTACCATTTGATTCACCTCATTTGGCTCCCTCGGGCTATTATCTGTTCTCAGACCTGAAAAGATGGCTAATCACAAAAGAGTTTGAAACTATCTGCTGCAACATTTCACATTCAATTTAGCGTGACTTCTATTTGACCTAGCCATAAACACGCATATAAAAGAGGAACATTACGTAACTTAACGTAAACAACGGTGTTCCTTTGATTTAAATGTATAATATAACATAATTTGGACGTGGGATACATCTTTGTTTTCTATATAGGGCGTGCAATTGAGAAATTCAAGAAAAAATATAGCTCGATCAAACCGACGAGGCTGAGATGTTTCATCTCAGTGTTGTTAACCATAGTTCATGGTTGATACTTCATGCAGATATTTATTCCTTCTGCTTTAGTAAATATGTCGAACTTATGATAATTGAATGATTTGATATATTTTCGAATGTACGTTTACAAACAGTGTCCCGATAAACCACCATTTGTCTCAATAAGCACGAAGGAAACATTTTGAAGATCGCAAAAATTGAAGTAAAAGTCACCGAAAAATAACGTGCCATTCATGAAAGCAACTTCTGTCTTCTCGTGTTACTATATTCATCTTTCGGAGCACTGTGAGTCCGACTGGCTTTAATATTTGAAAGGATATAACAACAACATAACGGATAGACATGCTTGATGCGATGCTTCGAATCATCAAATGAGTGTTATAAAATCAGTTTAGTTTAATCAGAGAATAATATTTAGCTAAGCCTTGCAATGATTCGTTTCGCTTACAGTATCTTTTGCTGTTTGGAAACAAAACACGATTGAAGTGAACGCAAATAGTATCAATAATACTCGATATCTGTGTTGAAAAATCGTAGCGAATCTCGAACCACTTTGTAAATTGAGATAACTCGAACAGACATTCACGTAAAACGTTCTTTTATGATTTCGTAATAAAAAATCAAATCAAACATTTGAAAAAACTTGTAACCGTAAATTTGTCAATAATTTATTGTTATTTTGCTTGCGAAATCATAAAGTAATTGAGGAGTATGAAAATACGTAGTGTTGTATTCTACAAAATACCCACCCATTAGTCAGAGAACCAAATGTGATGCAGACAATTGTTTACAGTGTAAATGATATTCACTGTAAATAATGGTGCTTGGTTTTACGCAAAAGCATTGGAAAACTAATGTAGTTTTTAAAGCACGAAAACACTTTTGGAATCATTTAGGGGTTAGCCAAATTTTGTGCTAGGGCACATAACCGTTTTTATTATTTTTACGTTTCGTCTTTGACTCATCAGTGCAGAGCAGTTCAAATTGAACTGCTTAGTGCTAAACTCGGCAGTTCAATTTGAACCGCTAAGCAGACGTAAAGTTTCTGCTACTTACAGAACACTTTTTGTTTTGCAACGAAGTGCAATGTCTTTTCTGACGTGCCGAACGAAAACGTGTTTTCGACTATTTCTGGCCGATGCAGGTATGGTCATTTAGGGGTTAGCCAAATTTTGTGCTAGGGCACATAACCGTTTTTATTATTTTTACGTTTCGTCTTTGACTCATCAGTGCAGAGCAGTTCAAATTGAACTGCTTAGTGCTAAACTCGGCAGTTCAATTTGAACCGCTAAGCAGACGTAAAGTTTCTGCTACTTACAGAACACTTTTTGTTTTGCAACGAAGTGCAATGTCTTTTCTGACGTGCCGAACGAAAACGTGTTTTCGACTATTTCTGGCCGATGCAGGTATGGTCATTTAGGGGTTAGCCAAATTTTGTGCTAGGGCACATAACCGTTTTTATTATTTTTACGTTTCGTCTTTGACTCATCAGTGCAGAGCAGTTCAAATTGAACTGCTTAGTGCTAAACTCGGCAGTTCAATTTGAACCGCTAAGCAGACGTAAAGTTTCTGCTACTTACAGAACACTTTTTGTTTTGCAACGAAGTGCAATGTCTTTTCTGACGTGCCGAACGAAAACGTGTTTTCGACTATTTCTGGCCGATGCAGGTATGGTCATTTAGGGGTTAGCCAAATTTTGTGCTAGGGCACATAACCGTTTTTATTATTTTTACGTTTCGTCTTTGACTCATCAGTGTAGAGCAGTTCAAATTGAACTGCTTAGTGCTAAACTCGGCAGTTCAATTTGAACCGCTAAGCAGACGTAAAGTTTCTGCTACTTACAGAACACTTTTTGTTTTGCAACGAAGTGCAATGTCTTCTCTGACGTGCCGAACGAAAACGTGTTTTCGACTATTTCTGGCCGATGCAGGTATGGTCATTTAGGGGTAGCCAAATTTTGTGCTAGGGCACATAACCGTTTTTATTATTTTTACGTTTCGTCTTTGACTCATCAGTTTAGCACTAAGCAGTTCAATTTGAACTGCTCTGCACTGATGAGTCAAAGACGAAACGTAAAAATAATAAAAACGGTTATGTGCCCTAGCACAAAATTTGGCTAACCCCTAAATGACCATACCTGCATCGGCCAGAAATAGTCGAAAACACGTTTTCGTTCGGCACGTCAGAAAAGACATTGCACTTCGTTGCAAAACAAAAAGTGTTCTGTAAGTAGCAGAAACTTTACGTCTGCTTAGCGGTTCAAATTGAACTGCCGAGTTTAGCACTAAGCAGTTCAATTTGAACTGCTCTGCACTGATGAGTCAAAGACGAAACGTAAAAATAATAAAAACGGTTATGTGCCCTAGCACAAAATTTGGCTAACCCCTAAATGACCATACCTGCATCGGCCAGAAATAGTCGAAAACACGTTTTCGTTCGGCACGTCAGAAAAGACATTGCACTTCGTTGCAAAACAAAAAGTGTTCTGTAAGTAGCAGAAACTTTACGTCTGCTTAGCGGTTCAAATTGAACTGCCGAGTTTAGCACTAAGCAGTTCAATTTGAACTGCTCTGCACTGATGAGTCAAAGACGAAACGTAAAAATAATAAAAACTTTTGGAATCCCAAAAAAAACCTTAAGTATCGCAAAGAGCGCGAAGTATGTCTGATCGGCCCGACGTACTCCACCAACTAACAGTGAGATGATACCTTATAACTTCACGCCTGATATGTGCATGAGTAGTCAATAGTGATTATTGTATCAAAAGTAAGAAAATGGTAAAAACCGATACACTGAAGAAGGATGTATTTCGAAATACGCATCTGTATTATAACGTTAATAATACTTCTGTGAAAGTTTAGTGATTTTTTTGAAGGTTGAGTGACGTTAAATTAATATAGTAGAATCCAATGTTACAAAAAAGTTTAAGTATACAATCGGGGACCTCCGATAAACAGTACTTTATATCTCGACACCAATCTCTTTTAATGAGTTCATGTGTTCGGCGTGTTTTCTTGTAATAATTGTCTACAACTTTACCGAAGAAATGAGCAATGTAGGCCAATTATAACTTTAGTCTCACTTCCAGATGGATTAATGATAATTTTAATTATATCAAGAGAAGGGGACAATTCCAATCGAAAATTCTTCTGATGGCATTTAGGCTCCAAAATCAACCTCAGAAGCGCAAAAAGAAAACGCGTTTTGGAGTAATTGGGAACACTGTGCACTGGAATAAGGGAAAAAGTTGCTTACACAAAAATGTCGATATCTCCGTGAAAAATGAATGGATTTTAACAAACTAAAGCTTGTTGGATAGCAATCACCGTGCGGAATCTAAATCTAAAAACAAATTATGTTTTCAAGGTCAATTGTGACAGATATTGCCAAATTTTAAAAATTTTGACATAGAACTTTGTATAACTCTACAAGTAAACATTACAAAACATTCAATAGCGTTCAGATGAGATCTTGACCTCTTTGTTAACAACACATACTGACATTTGCTTAGTTCGTCGAGCTGAATCGATTGGTGTATGAAATTCGGCCTCGGAAAGTTTGTCTCATGTTTAAGCGAATTCTAAACCTTTAATATATATATATATATATATATATATATATATATATATATATATATATATATATATATATATATATATATATATATATATATATATATATATATATATATATATATATATATATATATATATATATATAACTGACATAACACATGTCATGAATACGAATATAACTGAAAGCTTTCTTATGTCGTTTTCGTTTTTAAATTGCACTACACTGGTGTAGCGAAAGCTGCACTGAAACCGTTCGTTTTTACCAATTGCACTACACCAGTGCTACACTTTTGCTGCACCGATACCACTGGTGTAGCACTCATCAAAAGTTCGGTGTAGCTCTGTGCAATGGAATCGTTTATTGTAGTCAATGGTTACTGTTTATGTTTTCGTCATTTTTGTTCGTTTATTCATGCCTCAGTGTAGTACTGCACCGGTGTAGTGCAAATTAAAAACGAAAACGCCATTACTTTCGAATATCAATTAGTTGAACACTTGTATTAATTATGCCAGCTGAAACGAATGCACCTAAACTGAGCCGGTGCTATGCATTTTATATAGCAAATTAATAGAAAGTTACTACAACTACGAACTCCAACTGGTTGAACTGGTAAGTTCCTGAAATATAATTTCGAAACTAAATTCTTCTTCCAACGGTCGAAGTCCAAATAAAAGCACGACCTAAGCATTTGAGGCTTTATACCACGCAAAAGGTCTGCTTTCATTGCCTACTGCTTCACCTGACGACCGAAGTCCAAATGAGAACACGACCTAAGCATTTTAGGCTTTATACCACACTAAAAGTCTGCTCTCATTACTGGCGACTGCTGCTCCCGACGATCGAAGTCCAAATGAAAGCACGATTTTTTTGCATAAATATCTGTTTATTAATCTAATTTTTGTGTATTACATCAACGTTTTACAGTACAAGTGTTTTGACCCTTTGGCCTTTTGGCGTCCAGACCTGTCTGTAGTTTCTTCTTCATAGCATTAATGACACGGCCTTTGTAAAGATTGGCAGTATCATCAGCAAATTGAGACAGAACACCACCACCCGGAAGAGGTGGGATGTCTGATGTAAAAATGTTGTATAGGATGGGACCTATGATACTTTCTTGGGGTACACCAGCAGGAATAGTAAATCTTTCTGAAAGTGCATTATTCAGAGAAATCTGGAATGCTCTATCTGCAAGATAATTTTTGATAATTTTAATAAGATACATGGGAAAATTATACCGATGCAGTTTAATCACCAGGCCATCGTGCCACACATTATCGAATGTCTTTTCAATATCCAATATTGCCATGGCAGTCGTTTTGGACACTGATTTGTTTTGCTGGATGACGTTGTTAACCCTTGTGAGCTGGTGGATGGTGGATCTTCCTTTCCGGAACCCAAACTGTTCTTCCAGAAATATATCCTGTTCATCTGCAAAAGCAAGAATTCGCCTTTGTATTGACTTTTCAAACAGCTTGGATAGGGCAGAGAGTAAGCTGATGGGCCGATAGCTCTTGGAAAAGGAAGGATCTTTCCCCGGTTTCAAAACTGGGATAACTTTGACTAACTTCCACTTTGAAGGGAAGTAACCAAGCTCCCAGCACCTGTTAAAAATTTTAGCTAAGAAGACAAATGAGCGAATACTCAAATGTTTCATCTCAATGTTGAATGTGTTGTCGAAACCAGGGGCCTTCATATTTTTGGATTTTCACAATAGCCATCAGCTCATTCGCAGTGACTCTACTTTCCTCCGGAACCAAGCTGTCTGATTGGCAAACCTCAGCTACGCTATCAGCAACGGCACTTTCATGTGGATTAACAATGCTGAGTCCTAAATTGTAAGAACACACAAACTGCTGGCCTAGCGCATTTGCCTTCTCTACTGGTGTGATTAAAGGTATTCCTTAAGCTGCGTCCTGGGGTGACTCCTTTTATACCGATGCCGTTGTACAGCAGCACATATTTTGTTCTCTTCCTCAAACGCGTTCTGATTGGCTGCTACTGACATGGATCAAATTTGACAGGTTTTTCAATAGTGTACGTGAATCACGTCAATGTTGTTGAAATACACGTTTAAGTTGAAAAATTTTGAATCTATTGCTAGTAAGATTATATAAATCCTTCTACAGATTACAGAGCTGGCAGCAAGTAGAAGTGTAAACGGGGCATTAATCTCGATAATATCGAAAAGAGATGAATCGAAAATGAATCCATTTTGGGTTCATGAGGTAATTCACTGCCAATATAAAAGGCCGCCATAACGTCGTGAAGTTTTATATCGAGAAACGTTGTAAAAACTTCCAAAATATTAGTTTTTGTTCGAAAATTTTCATAGCAGAAGGTAAGTTCATTAGTGAATAACAATCGAAAAAACGTGCTTGATACACCTAGAATTGAGATAATACCTTTTTTTTATCAATCCGCATGTGTTTTTGCATGAATATTCTTCGGTGTTTCAGTTTTCATGACACTATTCTAATGTCCGTCGTTTTAAGTGGCAATTTGAGATTTTAATCGCTCATTACTCTGTAATGTCGAAACTGAAAATCGGATCGAATTTGAATCTAAAAGTGTAACAATCGATTAAACATTCCATGTTATGTCGAAGTAATTTCCACTTTAGAGTTTAGGGTAATTTAAGGTACTTCCAGAGCCGGTATTCAGGAACCAGCATAACCCAACCCGATTCGTATGGCCATATGACGAATAAATTGCAATATTTTTGAGTCTAACTTTAAAGCTTTTCGGGATTGTCATCTTCTATATAGCTTTGAATTTTAAAAATTCATCATCCTACAATTCCAGAATCGCAAGTCAGAATTGGATAAAATTGGATTTATTTTAAACTTATATATTTTGAACTTTTGTTTCTGAAATTCGATTTGGCTTTTTTTGAGAAAACCATTGAGCTTTGAAAATCGATTCGATACTGGAACCGGAATTCGAAAATCGGTGTAGCTGAAGTCAGACAAATTCACCTGAGTAGCTGTATAATTTACATTTGTTTCAAAATGTTTGAAAATCAATGTAGACATCTTTGAGGAATCGTAGTGCGAATTAAATTTTTAGGTGCCTTCCGTAACGAAAACTGAATACAACCAAAAATGAAATAAGTTTATTTGATTATCGACTATCCAAATCTGCTAACCCGATAAACCTGATTAATTTATGTGAAATAGACATTTTAATACTAATCACCCAGCATCTCCGAAACGGGAAGTTGGATCTGACTGAAAAACAAGATGTTTTATACTCTCGATCCCCGTCCCTGTCCACCATCTTCATTGGAACTAACAAGATCTTTTTTTGTCACTAACTTTTTCGTTACCCCTTCCCTGTCTCTTCACCATCTCGATGGCAACTAATTAGATCTTTATCGTTTTCAAACATTTTGTTCCCACATCCCCTTTTTACCCCGTTTCCACAATATTTACTTTTTTTTTTCATTCTCTTCCGTAACATCACCATCATCGTCCACGGAAGGCCGCCCCAGTCGAAAACCAGCATGCGGGCCACCCGCCGGGCCTTCGTAGCCTGGGGGTGTTTCCCGCGGACCCACACGGACCGAAGGATGCGGCCAACATGGATCTTCGCCAACGGCATATGGAAGACCCTCATGCGATATTCAATTCACCGGCCACTACCGATAGCTTCTCGAGAATCCGCTACCGCTACATTACATAATGATACTTTTCTAGTTTTAAGTTAGTCGTAATTAAGATTAGTAAATACCCTTGGCATCTTAGAGCTTAAGCAGTGTGCCTTAAAATTATACTATAATATTGAATAAAAAAAAGATGTTTTATAAAATCCGGAATTCAGCGCTCAATACTCTTACTACTGGAATAAGGCGAAAAGTCGCTTACACGATAATATCGATATCTCCGTTACAAATGGACGGATTTTGACAATCAATGGCTTGTTGGATAGCTTTCAACATGCGAAATCTAAGTCTAAGATAATATTCTGGTTTGAAGGTCAAATGTGACAGATATTGTCAAAAACTGTAAAATTTGATATAAAACTTCGTATAACTCAAAAAGTAAACATTCAATAGCGTTCTGGGTAACGGGAAGACCTTTCATTTGCGACTAGTTTGATCAAAATTGGTCCAGTCATTTCTGAGATCTCGACCTCTTTGTTGACAACACACGTACAGACCCACACACATACACACACACGGACATTTGCTCAGTTCGTCGAGCTGAATCGATTGGTATATAACACTCGGCCCTTCTATACCTGTTTTGGGTATAAAAAAAGGTAAAAATATGATAAAAAATTTAAGCGCTTTTGGAATATGATTTTTTGTGACAAAGGTTATATGTCCAGAAACTGTCAATCAAATCTGAAAGGGTTCTGTCAACTGCAAATACACTGAACAAAATCGACTTTCAAAATTTTTAGACAATTTACAAAACGAAAAAGTAAAGCATAACTTTCTATTTGAATGATTTTTTCAAACCGGAAGACACTCCAATTTCTGAGAAACGGCTAGACTCAGATTCAAAAGAAAAGTCTTATGTTTCTATAAGTTAATGTAGCATTTTATCCAGATCTGGTTTCCGGTTCCGGAAATACAGGGTAGTGTGTAATAAATTGCAACCGATCATATAGAGCGAAAATGCAGAAAAAAACTTAAAATTTATTCTAAATTTGTTTCAAAACTCTTTCAGCTATACTGGTTCCCAGCTCCCGGTTCCGGAAGTACTGGAAATAGTGGACGAACACTCGAAACAGAGCTTTCTTCATTTTCTCAGAAACAGTTGGGTCGATTTTCACTGCCTTAGACTCACATACCAGGGTCTAACAAATTATTCTGTTTTTGACGTTTGCTCGGATATCACTTCCGGCTCAGGTTGTGTAATATGGTTTATTATTATATTCAATTTCTCGCTCCAAACATGTGCATTAAAATAGAAACAGTATAGAAACGTCAACAGTACATTGAATTTTTACCGAATAACTTCTAGTAAGAGACTTACTTTATGAGAAACCACAATGCTATCATTTTATGCCGGTCGCTAATTGGCGTTGTGACAACCACTACATTCGCCAAGTTGTCCATTTGCCGTGCTGGACAGAGCGAGCGTGAATCGCGTGTTATTTAACAATTCATCTTCACTGTGATTTTTATTTTATGAGCTTTGTTCATACATATAGCTGGATGCAGCCTGAGCTGAAAATTGAGCTTCCGAACGCTACAAGTCAAGTTTTCGGTGTGAATTGTAACTCGCCTAAAATATGATCCATTAGGTCAATAAACGTCCGATTGATTGATGAAGGAGTCGTGAGTGATTCTCAAATGTTACTCTCTCTCTTTAACTATTTCTTTTCACGAGTTCTTTCTTAGAGCAAATAGTGCTGCAATTACCTATTTAGATCTAAAGAAGCCATACAACATGGTTGTTATTAGATTAGTGTTCTATCTGGCTATGGATTAGCTAAAATTACAAAATTGTTTGTGTCGCACACGGTGTAGGAAAATTAATTATGCAAGTATTTCATCACCTGCTAGTGCTTGGCGTGTTCATGGTTAATATGATTGAGCTCCTGCATTCCGACATGCGAACGCATGACCGTTGAAAGTCCACTGATTTTCACTCTTATTTAACACAAATCATTCTTAGGTTCAAACGTGCTCCCACGTGGTTTGTCTGCCAACCTTCGTTGCGTGCCGTAATTGATTTGTATCTTGAATCTACAATCTGGGTTTGCCTTTCTTACATTTTTTCCCTGGTTCGCTTTCCCAGTGGCTCTCTCTTTTTTTCTCTTTTTTCTCGTAAAAAATTTGTGTGTGTGTGTCTGATTGAATCACGCTGTTTATGGGGGATTAATAGAAACCTAACATCAGAGCCTGTAATGGTAGAGTGCAGGTCGTATAATTTGTGTGATAATGACGCTTGAAAAATTGAAAGGAGCTTCAGTCTGGCAGGCGGAAAAGTGCTTTACGCTATAATTGGTATTATGTAGCATTAGGCCGAATTGATAACATACATGCATGTGGAGAGCTCTAGCAGAACTATAGCGATATTTTATCGGTTGTAATTGAACAATTAGAAAAAAGTTTGAATAAATTATGCCTGATTGTTTACAAAGAGGTTGTTACTACTTCAAATATTTTAATTTTTTTTAATACGTTTATAGGTTCGATTATGTAGAAGTATATTCTCTTACAATATCGTACACAAATGTCGCAGGCAGCATTAAAAGCAAAGTCTTGGCATTACATTACTTTTGTGGAATTTGGCCTTTCTGTTTTAACAGACTTCGCAGCCGATTCTTAGCGTACAGAATCATTGCATGGCTAGTACTACGATCCTACTGACACTATGAATCCTTCCAGGTCGGGGTTCGAACATATGACAACAGGCTTGTAAAACCAGCGCCGTATGCATTGAACCGCCAACCCGGGACAGCAGCAGCATTACTGGGTCCAATATGTCTGAATCCTATAACACCAGTTAACAATGCGGAGTTATCCTCCGAAAATTTAGTGATTTGTAGAAAAATAAGCCTGTTGCCACCTAGTGGTGCAATGATGCCTTTCGTATATCTCTCACATTCTCATATTTAAATGTATTCTTCAAATAATTTTATTTATTCTTGGAAAACAAAAAAGTGCATAAACTAGTATAACCTACAGAGTTCTCAGATCGGTTAGGGCATCCCTGAGAAAACGAAGTGAGTTCCTACTATATAAAGTAATACTTTTGAACCAACAACATATAATATGCTTTATGATTGGATTTTAATTCAACTATTATCATTATAATTATACCGGCTGCAAAAACTTCCTATACATTACGAAGCATGGAAGTCCGCAAAACAAAGCCTCGATATTACATTCCAGTAGTGGAATTTGAACTTCTGTTTCAACAGACTTCGCAGCCGATTCAGAGTGTACAGAACCATTGCATGGCTGATGCTACGATCCTACTGACACTACGAATCCTTTCAGGTCGAGGCTCTAACATACGACAACTGGTTTGTAAGACCAGTGTCCTATGCATTGAATCGCCAACCTGGGACGAGCATGGAAGTCCGCGCATGTCTTTTCAAATGAACTTCAATCTATTGTGATGCATCCGAAAACTTGCTGCGCATAAGCCGGTTTTCGGTTTCTTTAGCGCGTGTATTAAATCGAACGCAGCACGTTGTGTGCTTCGCTCATAGAGGTGGTATTGTGTTTTATTTTTCCATATAAGCGCTAGTACGTAACGGTGCGCTTTATATGTAGGTTTGAAATTTTTGACACTCATAACCCTGTAATTTCGGAACCGGATGTCAGATCGATTTGAAATTCAGGAATTCCGTATCAGACCTTTTATTTGAAACTAATTGGAGAAAATAGACCAAGCCATCGCTGAGAAAATAGGCCAAGCCATCGGGGACTGGCATAACCGAAGTCGATTTGGTAGACCGTAAACTGTCAAGGCACATCGATTGGAATTGATTTGAGCTTAGTTTTGAAATATAGTTTCGTGTTGTTCATTACCGCTCTGTATAACTGTTTGAAATTTCCAACACTCTTCATGCTGTAATTCTGGAGCCAGAAGTCGGATCCGGATGGGTTTTATATGGAACCATGAGACCTTTCATTTGAGCCTAAGTTTGTTAAAATAGGTCACGCCATCTCTAAGAAAAGTGAGGAAGTAATTTGTAATTTACATTTTTACACTTACCACCCTGTAACTCAGGAGCCGGATGTTGGATCCAGATAAAATTCAGGTACTTTGTAATTGTCTCATAAATCTTTCATCTGAGCCTAAGCTCAGCCATCTCTGGGAAAAATTGCACCTATTTTCATTTTTTTGCATATATCACCCTGTATTTCCGATACTGGAAGTCAGATTAGAGAAAAATTTAAGAACTCTTTGATTTCATATCTTTTTATATGAAAATTTCAAAACCTTCTCTCAATATATCTAGTGGTGTGATTGAGTCTTTCTCTTGCCATTCAAAGAGTCCCAATAAAACATATTTTTTCGTTAAAATAATTTCTGACACGAATTTTGGGCTGATTTTCAACAAAAAATTATTTAATTTGTTTGTTAGTCCAAAAAGTTCAAAAGGAAAATGAACTCTCCCTTTCTAAGCGAGCTTATTACAGCTCCCCTCCATGACGACCCTTATGTCCACCACTGAGTAGTGTGGAATAAATATTATTAACAAAGGGAGGCAACATTGATCTGAATAGACGAAGAAATCACACAATCAATGTGTCTTTTTTATGTAAATTGAGAAGACTGCCGACCCAAGGTGATGTTAAAAAAGTTTTCATGACGAGGAGGGAGTAGCAAGTGTTTATAACCACGGGACCCTGAGGTATTATAGATCGGATGTAACGAGTAATGTTAATTCAAGTACATTACAAGCATACTTTTATTGGATCTCAGAGATTACTAAGAGGGTATTTATAAAGAAAAAAGCGTTTTAAATGTTCCTAACAAAAAGGACAAACAGAAAACTAACCTGAACATGTACGTAATATTTTTCAATCCAGTTTCCGTCTAAGTTGTGTTTCACTACAACCAGAGTAATGCAAAACAATTTCTAGAATTTTTTGCAGCTTTGAATTCACGAAACTTTCTTCAGCAATGCCGGGTAATTCAGCTGGTATTACTATAAACAAAGTTAATTTGAAGGCGCGTTGAAAAACGTTTAATTGTATGTGTGTATGTGACAAAATATGTAAATCAATTTTCTCAGTGATGACGATGAGCCTTATGGTCCCATAGGCTGCTATAGAATTTTATTCCAATCCGACTTCCAGCTCCGGAAATACAGAGCGATGAGTGTCAAAATATTCAAACCGTTATATAAAATGACGATGAAAGCACTTATTCGAAATATCATTGAATTCTATTAATATTACATACGTCAAAATACAAAATATAACAGACGTAACAATACCGATACGTATTTCGGATGTTAATTACATCGTGCTTCAGTGATACTGTTGTATTTCGAGTTAAAGCTTTCATTTTACATTCCATTAACAGTTCCAGTTACAATTAGTGAAAATGACGATGCAAATCCGGTGCGTAATGGTACGTACAACGAAAACACCACGCTTTTACAAACGAAGCACACAGCGTGCTTTAACCGATTTAGTACACGTTAAGAAGATAACTAAAACCTATACCGCTTTGAAAACACTACTGAGTCCATTGGCAACGAGCACACATGGAAACACCAATCGTGCTTGATAAACCAGAGCACCGATGCAGGCACGAATGTCTGTTTCCGGTGTTTGTTTTTGGTTGTACACGATGCAGAGGTTGAGTAAAATCATAGCCACTTTACGAAAGTGTGGCAGAAAAAGAAAGAATTTCAAGGGATTTATTTGAAGACATAAATAGAATCTCAAGGTTTGTAATGCAAACGAAATTTCAAACGAAATTTGTGTAGTAATATCGTCAATAAAAACTATTAATAATATTTCATTCATGCTGTGATTACAAAGGAAGCCGGTCATTTCGCCGAAAGTCGTTTCGCCGAAAAGGTCATTTCGCCGAAAGAGTGATTTCGAATACATCATATTATTATTTTTTGTGTTATTTTGCGCAGCCACATAACCGAAGCCAAAAGCACAAAGCCGCCGAGGCGACGTCAGCTGAGTCGGCCGCCGACCCGTCGTCGGAAGCAACGGCCTCCCAACCCCCCTTGCTTGAAGTATCTAGGAATGAGCGGTAGCGAGGTCGGACAGCACACAAACCAAAACGATGTGGCGAAGCCGCATTAGATATTTTTTCCCCTATGCGAATGCTTTGACGTTTAGTAGCTAATAAAGTCAACAAATTTTCTTGGGAACTTCGTTGTGAGGTTTATGAATCAATTATTATTCAAGAGTACAAGAATCAATCATTATTCAAGAAGTACAATTGTAGGTCAAAACAACGGGTGTTAACACTATCATCTTTCATTTGTCTTTTATTTAAATCAATTCCAATAACGATATTAAGATAATAGCAGGATTCGGCAAAATGACATTCGGTGAAGTGTGTCCATTCGGCAAAATGTCATTGATCCGATTACAAAAGATCGATATTTCGTGAAATGTTAATGAGAAAGGCATCATCACACCACTAGGTGGATTAAAACAGGTTTTTGTACTATTTTCACAACAATGTAAATGACAATATCAAGCAGTCCATATCAAGGGTGTCCAGTTTGAAGCGTTTGGTTGAAGTTAAACTGTTTATTATGTTATTATTGCAGACTTATGAGCCATTACGAAATAACTGTTAACGGTAGAATAAAAAGATTCGAAAATAATAATGATAATAAATAAACTATCAACATCATTCGGCATCATATATCAGGTGGCCATATGGTACATATCAAAATTTATTTGACACATAGCGCAGCTTAATGACCGGCTCAACTGGTGCAATTGTTTAGTTGCATTATTTATGTTCCGAATGCGGTCGTTTAATGGACATTACTGTATTTATTGAAAATTTCGTTTATTTATTTTCTGGGCCATTACCGGCAAATGAAGCCATTCCATGATAACATTTACGAAGCAGTCCTAATAAACATAGGTTAAGCTATGTGAAATGAGCAAAATTTTAGTTTGAGTTTTCTATGTAAAAGAAGGATAGCTATAATATGTGCTGGATTAAGATGTTTATTTAATGAAAAAAAACTACCACTATTTGCTATAATTCCCGATTTCCTTGATTCGTACGTAGACATTCCAGTAATAGATTCAGTCACACTTGCGTTCCCTGCACAATTTTCACCAGTTGCCTTTTACTTGGTCCCATCGATTAGGTATCCAGTTCAAATTTGACCAAAATTTACTCTGGCGGTGGAAACAGGAATGTGAAAATGTTTATCCAAATGACTTTCTTTCGCTCGTTGATTAACTATCATTAGTGTATTCATTTTCCGGCCGAGGAAACGTTTTGTTGTAATGAATGAGCCGAACGAAAATCGGTGGATGGCTAGAGAAATTATTTAAATATGTACCAATTTAATTCTTATCGCAGTCAATAGTTGAAGTGAAAAGACTATTTTCTGTCGATATTTGCAAGGTTAGTAAATTTTTGAGTGCTTGAACATTAACATGAAAAAAAAATCTGTTCATAAATTGAACAGAATGGTAGCTAAGTGCTTTTTGTCTCGAAGTTATCATAACGACACAGAAAGCTATTTTGCACGTAAATTATTTCAGGAGGTACATTCAACTTGACTTACTTTTACCGTGATTCAAGATGACAGGAAATCAGTTGGCGTTTTTAGCATTCCGATACCAACTGGAAATGAAAGATTTTAGGCCACTCGTTTTGCCAGCATTAAGAACCATTTCGTCGCCGATACTCGATGGCAACCAACTTATTTCCCAACTTGGCTATTATTTTGTGCGGAGTGCGTTGGCGTTTCTTTAAATGAACAACAAAATCGAAACTGGCAGAAAGTGGTCTGTCTCCTGCTCCCTCGATGACAACATACTTTAGATGTTTGCTGGTAGAAATTTTTTCAAAGAGAGTTTTTTTTTCTTTAAACAAAACTATAAAGAAAGCTATAAAAGCGGGCGAAATTCGGGTTTTATGTGAACATTAATTATTCCAGTTCTTGATGACTTTTAGTCTGTGCTGATGTACTCAGAGGAACCAGAAAAGTGGCAAATAAGAAAAAGAAATCTGTGTTCGCAATGTATTCTGGCAGTTTTTCTTTACTGTTTTTCAAATGAATACAATTATTTTCCTAAATTTCTAAAAACCTAGTTTTAGTATCCCTAATCCGATAGAGAAAATGATTCAGTTAAAGTTTGCAGAATAAAATGAATTATCGTAAACATTCGGGTGGAATTGTGCCAGCTGATGCACAATAAATTAGGTGACGTACTGCTAATCTGAATCCATTCGTAACATCAACATCGTTTTATTACATCTGGACCAAATCATAACATTTTATGATGCTTGACTGTCTGTCCGTCACGTTTATCGGTCCGTATAATTTTATCATCATTTTGGCGATGAACACATCGATCAGAGAATCGTGCTCTGTGCTGTACTCAATGGGTAGACAGTAAAATCGACGTATATTTTATCTCTGCTCATACAAACTCAACGTTATAATATTAATTGGATAAAACTAGTATCAATCTTATACATTATCTGTTTGTTGTTGCGTGCTTGTGCAAAAGTTACACACTAAGATTTGATTTTAATGTTCAGCAATTCTTTCAACGAAAACTTTCGGTGAACATTGGGAATAATCGGTTTTTCGGTTAATGCAATTTATTTTACTAAAATTATGTAAACAATCACCAAACGATCAGCTTCACACTACCCTCTGAGAAAGCGGTTAGATTTTGTTGTGCGTTAAGCGTTTGTTGAACGGCATACTGGACGAAATACTCGTTCAGTTTGTTGAACTGTTTGTAGTTGTTTTGCTGTGAATACGACTTACTTTACTATCGGGCGTCTTTTAAAAATTTACCCTCTGAGAGAGTGCTAAGTTTTTGATCGTGAATATCTCTTGTATCTAACGTATCACATAATCACCAATAATTCAAAATTAAAGTTTTCTGAAATGTTAGATTTCATCATGACGCGTTAGATTTTCAGTCATAATTTTGAAAGCTTATAGCTAAGTGATCTGTAGATGGATTTATATAATCTAAGTAGCAATACATCAGAAATTTTTCAACTTAAACATGTATTGCAACAATATTTAAGTGTTTCAATAGTACACTATTAAAACACCTGTCTTATTTCCAGATCCCATAGGTCATGGAAATTCAAGGCACTTTTCATAACCACAGATCATCATAAAGAATTATTTGATTTTTCTCCATTTCTTACCAATAGCATCGGATTCTTCTAAATGGGAGTTTGAAAAAAGTCCGCGCGGTCACTAACACATTGAATTACCACTAGCATCGCTTATACTTGAAGCCTAAAGTACTGGACGTTTCACGTTTCTTAGCACGGTTTGTTTTTGGCAACATAATCGTTCGAATATGAGATATGTATTGGAAAGATGGCAGTATTTTCAAATTTAAAACAATATTGAATATTTATATTAATTTATACTGCTTGCAACAATAATTACTGAAAGAACACAACTTCTCACACTTTTATACTATTCAAGAAGTTTGTCGAGAGAAGCAAATTTGTGTGTGAAAAATAATTTCAATAACTTTTATCGGAGATGGCTTAACTGATTTCTATTAACTTAGACTCATATAAACAGTCCTATGCTCCCATATAAGGTTTCTGAATTTCATTTGACCAACTTCTGGCTCTGGAACTACAGAATTTTTTTTTATATCGTTTATTTATACCAGGCTTTAACCTAATTTTGGTCGTTCGCCGGAACTACAGGATTATATATGTAATGAAATTAAAATATTGTTACTCATTTTGCTAGTAGATGGCTGAACCGATCGGGTTCAGAGATTTTGAGAGTCGACGACCAAATAAACTTATTTCAGTTTTACCGGTATTAGGTTTTCGATCCCAAATTTTAATGTAGAACGCATTACGATTTCTCTAAGGCTACACTGATTTCCAAAAATTTCGAATCTAAAGAAATGGTTAAATGGTAGAAATGGTTTCCGAAAGTAACGAAAATAGAGAAACTAAAAGAAGGCCAAAACGAATTTTATAAACAAAAATTTTAATTAAGATAAACTTTTGATCCAAAACAAAATTGGTGAATTTTATCCGACCACGACTTCCAATTTTGAAATTACAGGGCGATGAGTTTTTTAAATTTAAACCGTCATAGAAGATGACAATATCAAAATATCTTCAAAGTTGGGCTCAAAACTATTTCAATTTTATCGTCATACTAATTCACGGACATATAAACTTTTTTTGGTTAGGCAGGTCTCTGAATACCGTTTCTGGAAGTACCATAAATAATGACAAAAACTTTAAAGAGAAACCCACTTCTACATGTCATGGAATTCTTAATCGATTGTCACAAGTTTAGATTAAAAGGTATTATTTTATGATTCCGTATATAATTTATGATTTCATAAATACAACGAAGAATATTCGCGCGGAAAACACATGGTGATTGACAAAAAAGGTATCATCTCACTGCTAGGTGGATTAAGCATGTTTTTCCTTCAAAAATAATGTGAAAATTGTGTGCTTTCTTTATAAAAAACCTGTTCTAATCCACCAAGTGGTGTTATGATACCTTTCTCATATAACTCATTTTTTTATACATATTACCAAGGGATTCTTCTAATTTTTTTTCTTTCAATATTGAATAAGAACAAAAAAAGTTTGTTTGAGCATACACTAGCATAATCTTTTCAATTTTTCACAGCTCTGACCTAAGTTAACAGGATTTCTCTATTTTTTGTCTTTTCGCTCTAAATGACGGTTTACAATTTTCGACACTTCTCATCTT
This sequence comes from Malaya genurostris, assembly GCF_030247185.1. Taxonomy (NCBI): domain Eukaryota; kingdom Metazoa; phylum Arthropoda; class Insecta; order Diptera; family Culicidae; genus Malaya; species Malaya genurostris. Next base: position 39,638,627 of record NC_080572.1, read on the forward strand.
GTTGTTCCGGAACCGGAAGTGTTATCTGAACAAAAGTCAAAAGCAGTCGATTTTTATATACGATGATCCTTTATTTTGTGAAAATCGACCCAACTGATTCTGAGTTTGTGAAAATCTACCCTATTGTTTCTGAGAAAATTAAGAGAGTTATTACTATGAAAAAGGTTGTCGGTTCAATGCATAGGCCACTGGTCTTACAATCCAGTAGTCGTATGTTCAACCCCCGACCTGGAAGGATTCGTAGTGTCAGTAGAATCGTAGCACCAGCCATGCACTGGTTCTGTACACTCTGAATCGGCTGCGAAGTCTGTTAAAACAGAAGGTCAAATTCCACCACAGGAATGTAACACCAAGGCTTTGCTTTTTACTATGAAAATGAAAAGAGAGACTTCTATTTCCGGTAGCTGGGAACCGGCTTAGCTGAAATCGGTTCCTTTGACCAACAACTAGCATAACCTATAAATTGAAACATTATTGAACCAAATTTAGATAAATGAAAAATTTTTTGCCTTTCTCATATAGAAAGGCTACACGGAACGACCGAAATCAGCATTTTCGCGAAAAATTTAGTTGATTTGCTGATTTTAGTTAGTTATTTTTTGAGACAACTAAAAAAATCTTACTTTTGCTGATTTAGATTTTTTATTCTCATTCCCTTAATAATAATAAAATATTTGTTGAAATGACTATTTTTTTTAGTTGAATTCACAAATTAAACGTACTGTCATTTCTTAGCTAAGGCACACTTCATATCCAGTCAACTAATTTTTTAGTTGAATTAAAGAAATATAATGTTGTTTTCAACCAATATGAATGGTTGAATTGGATTCTGCAATCTGCAGCTATATGGCGCCCTGTCACCGAAACGGTAACACCTTAATGACTACTAGCCACTAGATGGCACACTACAGCCGAAAAAAATTCAGACGCGGTTGTCTTTTCTATATTGGCAGGTATAAATACGATGTTGTGTTGGAGAAAAAGACATAAACGAAACGTAAACATCTTTTTAGTTTTTTTTTCTTCTAAATCACTGTTTCTTCATTCTCACTGAAAACTTTGAGCACTCGGAAAACAAAAACCGAATACAAATAGTACACCGGACGGCGCAGCTCGGAAGGTTTGAAGATAGAAAAAAACTTCATCACAATTAGAGTGAAACATTCGAAATTCACTTCACTGTTCCGCGTAAAAACATTATTACGCACAATCGCTTCAAGTGCGCACAAATTCTGAATAAATACGATTTCCACTAACAGTTTACGACATTTTTACATATCGGTTTAGAAATTTAAATAAAGATATATCGAACACATGCGAAAAACATCAAAACAATGTTCAAGCAGTTTCAATAAGACTGTCCTTTTTAGCTTTTTAATGGATTGTTTTGCTTTGACACTTCTCATGAGTTTTTGGCTAATAAACTTGTTAATAATACCCATTTCAGTTTTGGTTTTTCTGTGCTGTCCTTCAGTAATGATGGTGATAGATAAATAGAAACAAATTTTCTGATTTTAATAACAAAATTAGTCGTCAATGAGAATTTCGTGTTGGATTGAAATATTGCTGGTTTGAGTCCAGGATATTCACCAACTAAACACATTCTCTAAAACTAAGAGTTTTTTCAGCAAAGTAAATTCTCAATTTTAACTAATTTTATAGTTATTTTGGAAATTTTGTTGTTAAAATCAACTAATTCAAAAACAGTAATACGAATTAGGCGCAGAGCTAATTTCGGTCGTTCCGTGTATGCAATCGCTGTGAAACCCAATTTCAAAATCGAGGTCCGAAGGGCCGAGTGTCATATACCATTCGACTCAGTTCATCAAGATCACAAAATGTCTGTGTGTGTGTCACTCAATTTTCTCAGTGAGTAATGTCACTCAATTTTCTCAGAGATGGCTGAACCGATTTTCACAAACTTAGATTCAAATGAAAGGTCTTATGCTCCCACATTAGACTGCAATGCACAAAAAATGGAAAAACCTGTTTATATAATACTGTGGTATTCTATTCAAAAGGTTTCTCTTCGATTTTGTTGGGATTGTTCGTGCATTAACTAGTATAACATGAAGAATTAAACAGTTCTCTGATCGGTTAGGCCATCCATTAGAAGACGAAGTGGGTTCACTATAATATGTACTTCCAGCACCGGAATAATCGAAGTCGGTCGTACGGCCACCGAAAATAAATGTTTGTTGTATTCAAAAATATGCAGTAATTTTTGGACGAACCATAAGACCTTTCATTTGACCCTAAGATTGGGAATAACGGTTTTGAGTCCAGTTTAGATTTTTTTTACGGTTTTTGTTTTGCCGGTTTAAGTGACGGTATACAATATTAAACACACTTTACCCTATAACTCCGAAACCGGAAGTCGGATCCGAATGAAATTCAGAAGTTCCGTATGGGATCGTTTGAATCTTAGTTTGTGGAAATCGGTCAAACCATTGCTGAGCAAACTGAGTGAGATTCATTTTGAAATATATGTATAACCACTATTTCAGATACTTCCAAAACCGGAGACCGGGAACCAGGATAGCCGGAACCGGTTAGTTTAGTAGCCTACTGATAATGGCTACCGATTTGTGTAGTTTTGAGATCAGTTTAGCAATTTTTTTACGTTTTTTGTTTCGCCGGTTTAAGTGACGGTGTACATTATTGAACACACTTTACCCTATACCTCCGGAACCGGAAGGAATTTCGTATAGGACCTTAGGACCTTTCATTTGAATCTAAGTTTGTCAAAATCGGTTCAGCCATCTCCGAGAAAACCTAGTGAGATTATTTGACACATACACATACACAGACATTGCTCAGCTCGATGAACTAAGTCGAATGGTATATGACACTTGGGCCGAATTTTTACTAGTCGGTTTTTAAAGTGATTGCATAACCTTTCTATATGAGAAAGGCAAAAATAGTCACATACGTTTCTCAGAGATGGCGTGACACATTTTCACAAGTTCTAATGGTCTCATACAATTTTCCTGAATTTCATTTGGATTCGACTTCCGGACTATGTGGTAATTCAAGAAAAAAAGCCCACTCAATTTTCTCAGGAATTTCCTAACCGATTTTCACAAACTAAGATGAAAATTAAAGACCTTGAAATTCGTCAAAAAGTCACATTTAAATCTATATTTTTAGTGTTATTACAAAATCATGATAACGATGCTATTCTATCAAAGTACACACATTGCCTATTTCACATAGAAATATTTCATGTTTTATATTTCGGTTCCAGATAAAGTGTTTTTAATCATTTAGTACGACGATGCAAAATAAAGAATAATTCTTACAAGTTGACACAACTGTTTACAAATTGAGAAGGTGAGGTTAGATCATTCCCAAAGAAAGTTTCTTATTTTATTTAAGATTGAAAAAAAAATCTTGTCCGAATCTTCTGGTGATATTTTTGGAAATATAAGTAATATGAGAAAAGCTTCAATACACCACTAGGTGGATTAAAACAGATTTTTGCATTACCATTCTATATGACAGGTTGAAATTTTATATACACTACTCTGTATTTCCGCAACCGGAAGCCAGATCTGGATAAAATTCTACTTTAACTTATAGTAACATAAAACTTTTCTTTTAAATCTGAGTTTGCGAAGGTCGGTCTAGCCGTTTCTGAGAAATTTGAGTCATTTCTAGTTTGGAGCACACGAGCACTTTCCCGGTACTCCCGGAACGTGGAGCGGTGATCCGGTATTTTTATAACATACTTCTATGAATTTTTATACTTATCAGCCTGCAACTTCGGAACTGGTAATCGTATCCGAATGAAATTCAGTAGGGTTATATGGGATTGTAAGACCTTTCATTAGAACTTAGGCTTGTGAAAATTGAATGAGTGGTCTGTGAGAAAATCGAGTGCATTATTTCCGAGCCGAAAGTTCGATCCGTGTAAAATTCACCTATGGGACCAAGAGAAATTTCATTCGAATCTAAGTTTTCGGCTCCGCCATCTCCGAGAAAACTAGATCTGCTCGATGAACTGAGTCGATTGGTATATGACACTTTTTACTTTTAACTAGTGATTAAATATACCTCTCTATATGAGAAAGACAAAATGGTTGTGAGTAATTTAAAAACTTCTCCAGTAAAACTAGTCCTACGAGGCTCTAAACCCTCATATTTTAAATAGATCAACAATGATCCTCTGTCTACCGAGCTCGTTGAATAGGAAAACGAAAGTTCAGAATCGGCCACTCGTTGGACGATTTATTGAATTTTCAGCGTATTAGACAGATAGAGGACACCCGTTAGACTTTTTTTTCGTACAGAAAAGCTATAGAATGCTGTCAGAAAAAAATCAGAATTAAGAAGTAAATTGACCGCAATAGGCCGACCAGAGTGACCCGAACACGACTGTTTTCCTGCTTCGTGTACGGCTGACGTCCACAAATCTGAACAGTGGTCAAGTATGACTAAAATGCCAAAGAAATAGTAAACTCAGTTTTTACTTGCTGGACTTCGACAAACTATTCACAGATACTCTAGGAAACTTTACTGTTAAATGTCAAAGCCCAGCATTTTGAAACGTTTTTCAAGAGTGAACTATGAGAATAATATAGTAAATAAATGAATATATGAATCAATCAATAAATAAATAACTGTTCAAACAAATGTTATTTTGAGCAGATAAACGAACAGCTACAGAAAAAAAGGTGAGGGCTTTAGATGGGAAGTTCGGATGTTTTATCCACCTAGTGGAATGCTGATTCCTTTCTTATAGTCCTCATATTCTCATTGATATCATTGTGGGATTCTTGAGAAAACAGGTCATTGAATAGAAACAGGAAAGTTTGTTAGGGCGTAAACGAGCATAACCTACAAATCGAAACGGTTTTGCGCTCGATTATGAGAATTTTGTTTGATTTCTTTTTTGCCTCATAGCTCTAAATGACAGTTTTAAATTTTATATGCACTACACCCCTGTAATTCATTTGACCAGCAACTTATATAACCAGTAAAATAAAACAGTTTTGAACCAAATTTGAACCAAAAATTAATCACCACTCTGTAAATGCGGAACCGGAAGTAGGATCCGGACAAAATTTAGGATTTGAGACCTGAAATTGATTTTTTCATTCTGGAGAAAAGTGAGTATTTTTGACCACTATTTCGAGAAATTCGGTCGGCCACTATTTCCGGTACTTCTGGAACCAGATTCCGGCGATCAATTTTTTTGTTTCGATTATAAAGGTTTCAACTTTAAGGTCATTGACCTCTTCGGGCCAGACAAATTTTCTGACCCTATGTGCGGGGTAGGGAATCGAACCGGGTAGGGGTAAGGCTCCGTGAAAGACATCGACAAGTATATAAACAGTTGATATGTATAACAATTTGTGTTATTTTGAGATATCTAACGAATGAAAACAGTTAAAAGTTAAAACTTATGATAACAATATAATAACAAAATCAGTTATGATGTTTTATTTTCATTTGCAAGACTCATGATGAAGTTCATTAATTGAAAAATTGAGTTCTTCCGTTGCTTTATATCGAAATATAATGATCAGAATTTCAAAAAACTAAAAGAAGAAATCAGATCACTAAATATATTATTCATTTAATAAAAAAAAATCATTCAACAATTTTGGATTGAAACGATGGTAAAAGTTAGTTGGGATATAGTTTTTATGTTGTCAATTTGCTATTTAATTTTTAAGAACTATTGTTATAAATTTCTGCTTTCGAACTTCTGTAGTTATATCAAATTCAATAATAATTCAACAATTCAATTCGGATTACCGAAAATAGTGGTAAAAAACCACCGTCATTAGGTTGGCTCAAAATTATTTCAATTCGTAGGTTTTGCCAGTTGCTAACTAACGAAGTTTGATTGCATTGTACCGGATGATGACTCATACGTCAAGACTGGCTTAAAAGAATTCTTGGACAGGAATATTATACGTCGGCTTGGGAAGGAAAGAGGTGGAAAAGAATTAAAACACTTTAGGCTGTCGAAGTCAGCAAAGAAATATCTCGTGTGACAGGCTGTTCCTATGGTTTAAACATCGTGACATTCACATCGTAACCGGGAAATTTATATACAGGAATGCTTGAAAAATAAATGTCATTTACTTTTCCTCAAGCAACACAATTGTCTCGTTCTACTTTGGTAGGATTTGGCATATTTTCATTACGGAAAAAGACACTGGAGTTGTATGCTGTGATCAACTTTCCAACTTCCCAGAGACATCATCCCATTATTTTCAGAAAATTATTATTCCAACAAAAAGTATTCATTGGATTTCAGTTACTTTCATAGTTTTAGTGACTAAGCTTTCAAATTCTACAAATTCGCTTGAATTTAATTGCTCCAGTGATGATGATGAGGTATGATCTACGACATACCCTTCCAAATATCATCCGACTCTTTCGCTATGATCTGTTCCAGGTAACTATCAACGCTGGTTGTAGCTCAAGCAATGATAAATTGACTAAGGAGCACTTGTCGCAAAACTGCTGCTAGACACACTTGAAGTGGGTGGTGACAGAACGCGATGTCAACGTTGACGTCATAACCCTTGTTGCTCGCTAACACACGTTTCAGCAGCGTCGGTCAGTTGAAGGTAATCGGATGGAAAAATTGAACACACACACACACACTCACCCACTGTGCCAACATGAATGATATTAAAAATAGAGCGTAAATCTTCGGTTAGCATCATCTTGGTGAAGAGTAATATTATGGCCGCGAAATTGCACCAGGAGTATTTTTCATGAGGGTTTTTAAAAAATCTCCCTAATTATGCTATGCACCTTTACATTTTTACGAAACGCCCGTCCGGTGAATTTACGCCCTCGAGATACGCTTGTGATGGAAATGGATCGTAAAATCTCCAACGAACCGACGACTATTAAAGCGACAGCTAATGGATGGATTTTGTTAGGCAAAAGAACTATTCCTGTGATATGAAATATGATTGACTGTGTTACCTGAAGCGTGAAATGATTGTTGATTGTGACGCAACCAGAAGTGACAATATTGATCGTTCCACTAAAAACCGATGGTTTCCCGGATTAGCAAATACGGTTACGGTTACGGTTATTTAAAGAAGTCAGATAGATGTCGAATCTTAACATGGCGATTAGTTATTAACAGGATATTTTCATGAGAATGTATTTCCTCCTTTTTGTATGATTATAGTATGTATGATTATAGTAATACAAGACGAATCGGTCTAGTAGAAACTTTATAAAACTTTAAAGATATTGTGTTCGTATTACAGTTGCTAAAATTAAATATGGTACGTGATCAGACCGAACGACATAAGATGATGCGAAGAAATTCACGATGATAATTGAATTAACTAAATTGTTATTCTATAGAACCAATCTAATTAAGACGATAATCAGCCTTTCGTTGTCAACTGAAATTAATTAGATTAAAAATCTAAAAAAAATATGCTTTTTTATAGGCACAGTTCTTCTTGCATTTCCGAGACTGTCGTGAAAAAACTATAGCGAAGAAGGAACCGCGCGGCATTATTGATCGACTGTGGCAAGTAACGTTAACCATTTACAAGCACAGATACTTCTTGCATCTCACAGGTTATTATTTATTTATAGAGAGCAAGGGTTTTCATATGTTTCTTACAAAGGGGTCAAAGGTAAAATTCGAATCGAAAATGTTCGCCATAACCTTTTCAAACTTGATCAATGAACTCTAATGACTTTCAAGTTGTGCGAATATCAAAGATGAAGTTTTGTTGGTTATGCCACTTTTACGATTATATCTCCGAAACCGAAAGTATGTTTCGAGCATGCAGCAGAATCTGAAATGTCAAAACTAGTTGAGCATGATGTTTACTTAGAGGTGGCAACTTTCCTATATTATAAGTGTTGTTGAACTAAAATATCGCCTTTAAATAATACGACAATAAAAAAAAATCTTTCAAAGTTCTGGGTAGAATTTGAATTAATTAGAATTAGTAATACTGAGATGAATACAAATGGATTGATTTGTAAAATAAAAAATAAACTTAATTCGAAAATGTTGGCGATTAATTCGTTTCATTCTGCATTTACATTTAGAATTTTACATAAGTTGAAAATGAATTTCACAAATACATGTTTCAAGAAATATGTTTGATATAACAATGGATTCTCTCACGAATTAGTAGAGGATTGTATTTTGAGCCGTTTTTACAGCTTGTTATTTCGTACAGTGCATATGGAGAAATGTTTTATATATTTGGGGTTCATTAATTCAGTGTACTGATTCGAGATACTATCATATGTTTATAAAAAAAATTGTAGTGTGTAAGTAACCTTTTTTGCCACCGCAATGTTACTGTGATGTCTCTCGTGAATAGCAAGAGTGATTCATATTGATATATAATATATTTGCATAAATTGAATCATTCTTGAGCTTAATTTAGAAGACATTTGAAACATTTTTGCATCAGTTCCCTTTCACATCTCATCCAAGTCAGTCGATAAAACAAAACCACTTACGTTCGGGACAGAAGAAACCAAGTACAGTATTGTGTAGTGAACAATAGAACGACCTCAAAATAAGTGAACCAAACGAACAAAAGTTACCGCCGACACGAACGAATACAATTGTTGTTGACTTCAGGCAGTGTAAAATTCGACCTTCGATACGCGAACTTGAACGTTTGCTTAAGGACCAAATGCATCTTGACATTAATTGTGTGCGTTTACTTCAATGCAATAAGACAAATAATGTTATTTACATCCAGTTTTATAAAGAGTTGGATGCAATTCAATTCGCAAAAGACAATAACAATGTGCACTATGTGAAGCACGAGAACATTAAATACAACATTCCAGTATATATGGAAGATAGTGCTATAGAAGTGCGTGTGCATGATCTTCCATCAAGCGTCACCGATTCATATATTCGCAAAACTATGTCCCAATAAGGAGAGATTCTCTATATCGAAAAAGAAAAGTGGACGATTTTCCCCCGCTATTCTAAATGGCGTACGTTTATTACGCATACACTTGAAGAAGGCTATACCTTCTTATGTGATTTTCGGTCAAGATATAAGAATTCCATGCAAATCACTTGTTACCTATGACAATCAGATGGCCACATGTCAATATTGCCAAAAAGCTGTTCACTACGGTAAGCCATGCGAGAAACTGGACAAGGAGACAACTACACCAAAGGACAACGGTGCTTCCTTCATACCAACCCCAAGCAACCCCAGTACACCTGTGACAGCCACCAACAACAATGAAGCATCCCCCTCAACGAATCCATCATCATCCCCTATAGAATAAAGTACACCGGCTGCAGTTAACGACTTACCCTCCAATCAACCAGCAGTTGCATCCAATGTACAACAAAGTGCATCTACAGCAACTAGCAACGAAAAGAAGACGGAAATCGACATCAATACCATCGATGCGGCAATGGATGACGAGACGAACTACGAATGAAGTGCCCCTCAATCTTCGCAGGAGGGAAATGGAAGCTCCTGTCCCCCTAGAAAAAGGGTGTCAACGAGATCCAACTCAAAAAAAAAAAAATATTAATAAAAAAATCGGCTCAATCGGCCACGTAAAGCTTGTACGCAAATAGGCCTGAATAAAAATATCTTTTAAATAAAAAAAAAACATTTTTGCAACGTCGCTATAAACAACGGTTTGAATGTTTAAGCACTCATCACTCTATAATTCTGGAACCGGAAGTCGCACCCGGATAAAATTCTAGAGTTTTATTTGAGACCACAACATCCAAGTTTTCAGTACAGTTTCAAAGAGTGTAGAAGTTTTCAGGATTCATCGTCTTGTAATTCCGGAATTGGAAGTCTGACCTGGATAAAATTTAGAACGTATTTAGAGTACAGTAAGACCTTTCATTTAAAATTAGATTTGTGGAAATTGAACTTGCCGTCTCGGAGAATTGAAGAGATTTTTGTTTCGAAATTTTTCACCACTTTTTCCGGTACTTCCGGGTGATGGTCGTATGATCGTAAAAGTGACCACCATCCACCGATGACAAACATTTTCCTAATAAACTCACTTACAATATTAAATCAATTGGAGCGAGAGCACCGGGACATCAGGGAATCTGAAGAACATGTGAATGGTGCATGTAGCACATGAATGATGTCATCGAATAATATATTGTGTCATATTATATTATATTATATTATATTATATTATATATAATATAATATAATATAATATAATATAATATAATATAATATAATATAATATAATATAATATAATATAATATAATATAATGTAATATATTATAATGTAATATAATATAATATGACACAATATACTATTCGATGACATCATTCATGTGCTACATGCACCATTCACATGTTCTTCAGAGCTCACTTTAGAGCTCTTGGTTAGTATTTAATGTACTTTCAGAACCGGTATTTAGGGTGTAACATAAATTAAAACGGTTCGTATGTCCATGGAACATGACAGGACGAATAAATTGGAATAGTTTTGGAGCCCTACTTTGAAGATTTTTACGATTTTTGGAATCGATACCTTCTATGACGGTCTTTCAATTTGAATCAAATTCGGTTTTCCCATCTTCGAAAAAACGATTGAGCTACTCTAATTTAGATATTTTCTGAGCAAAGCCATTTGTGACAAATATTGAAAATTTTAACATAAAACTTTGTACAACTCGAAAAATGAACATTCGTTCTTTAAAAAATTCAATTGTGTTCAGGTCAACGAGGAGACCTTTCATTTGCAACTAGTTTGATCAAAATCGGTCCAGTCATTCCTGAGATCTCGACCTTCTTGTTAACAATACACATAAAACCACACACATGGACATTTGCTTAATTCGTTGAACTGAATCGATTGGTATATGACATTTAACCTCTACAGTTTGAGCGAATTCTTTACTCAGTGATTCTATCTATAAAAAAGGTAAAAACGGATTGTTTTTCTAAATTTGGTTTATAACTATTTCAATTTAAAGATTACGTTAGTTGTTTGCCAAACGAACCGTTTTCAGCTGTACCGGTTACCACTTCTCGGTTTCGGAAATACCGGAGCTCTCTTAATTTTCTCGGAGACGACTGAGTCAATTTTAACAAACCTAGACTCAAATGAAAATTCTTGCAGTCTCATAAACGGCTATTAAATAACGGATCCTATTTCCGGTTCCGGAACAACATAGTGAAGCGTGTTTAAAATCTCAAACCGTTATTTAGAGTAATAATACAAAAACCGAAAATTTCCTTAAAAACTTGGCTCTAAACTGTCTAGAACTGAACAGGCTATGTTACTTTATGCTCAAACAAACTTTTTTTGTTCTTATTCAAGATTAATAGAGAGGTGTTTTGAAGAATCTGCTAGTAATAATCTTTATAAAGGAATGAGTTATGTAAGAAAGGCATCATAACACCAATTTCAAAGATTGTTTTTACATGTGTTTGAAAAGATATGAAAGGCTATAGCAGGATAAGCATGTGAAATCTGCCCCCAAAGGGAATTCATATTGTTATACCATATTCGAAAGGTCATAGGCTGGAAACAATTTTCTCAAAGTTTCAACCCTTTAACTGCCATATTGACGGAGCTAGGGTGGTTCTATTGATTTTCATTTTATTTGATTTTTGAAGAAACTGCTCCTCCGAAAAATTTGAAAAAAATCAGGTATGTTTAAGGTATTATGGGGATGCTTCACAATTTTTTTTCAAAATTTTTGAATATGTATTTCTTTCATTAAAAAATACTAGAAAATTTTGAAACATATTTTTTCTCTCTTCCAATTTTTGCACCACCCTGGATTTTTTAGTGATAAATAAAGAATTGTTGGACGTGTTAAAATGGTATGTTTTCATATTTTTTAAAAATGTGGACGACCAAAATATTTAATTTTTTCTAAAAAATCGTTCCCATTTCCATCAAATTCTGAGAGAAGGAAACGCATGGTGCTTTATCTTAGCAGTTTCTAGTAGTAGTCGACCATGCGTTCCCATAAAGTTCTCTTAAAAGGGAAACGCATGGTGCTTTGTTCTAGTAGTTTATGATGCAACTCAAGCGCAGGGCTTAGAAATCAAACTAACGAAAAGAAGGAAATGAGTATCAACCTTTGCATAATACATACACGATCATACTTCGGGTACAACCTAGAAAGCTACAAAGCAAGAACTTACTGGTATGTGGTTTATATATGAATGGTAGTATTATATGAACGTTGCGAGTATCACACATATGCAGTTCGGTTACGGCAGTCAAGAACTAGAGCGAGTGACTGTATATAATTCGATGATTCGATAGTGTTTCATGAAATGGTCAAATCGTTTTGCACTGTTGGGTCTCGTACAACGCGGTTTTCTTTTTGCCAGCTCTGTACATTTCACTAAATACATAGCGAGTTGAAACAGCAGTGAATTTAATTTTTTTCTTTTTTATATTGGTGTCAAACAAAAGTGGCCACTGATGAAGGTTGGAATCGATTTCTTAGAATTGTTTTTCCATAAATACGTTTATTTCTTAAGGCAATTTACATAAGTTGTTCTTCGCCGTAGCATCACTTTTACATAGAATTCTTATCCTAATATAATACTAATATAGTCACATCAATTTGAGTTTAATAAAGCATATTCCTCTTATTTTTTAAATATCATATTATTTAAACCAAACGATGAACTGCTATAAATTTTAAAATAAGCTGAAATTTTTATACATTTTGTGGTTGATTTCATAACCCACTTGGAGTTTTTTTAATCAGCACATCATTTTTAATAAAATTTTGCTATTGGATGAACTAATGGACGCAGTAGGAGTCAGAACTAAGACTCAAAAGGGTCAATTATTAAATTGAAACTTCAATTGTCTTTATGAAATGATTAAGAAGACAATATTTTCGCCGGTCTCACAATTCTGGATAAAAACCTAGCATAAGGAAAGGTAGTGAATAATGGCGGCCTCGTGTGAACAGCAACCAACAGTTCTATTGCCAATAACGCATTCACAGCAACGGCGCTGGATTCCCAAATATCCAGTCGAATTTGTAGTGTACTCGATATAGTACTTGTAAGCTTTTAAAAATGAGACTTATTACCGGCCCAAATAGCTTTTTTGTGATCTGTGTGTCTCAATTGGGTCATCTCGCGATAAAGCTTTAAATCCAAAATTACTTGGCAGAACATCGATTTCAAAAGCTTCTATTCCAGAGCTACGATATTCCGATACTTGTTGCTCTCGTTCTCGGATTAATAATATTATCTTATTAGAACTTCCCGTTCGCAATTTGAACAAAATTATTAAACCTGTAAAAACCTGGAAGCGTTCCTCTGAGAGTGAAAATCACTTACTGAGTTAATTATGTATTCTCTGATATTTTCTGGAAAATATGGAGCTTTCAACACAATATACCCAAAAATTAAAGAGATCGATTCAGCGAATCAAGTTTTTAACAGACATGGTCGATAAATGCTTGATTTGAAATAATGCAAAGGTTATAACTCAAAAACGAAAAATAACGCATCACTATTTTTTTTATATCTGTTGTTGTTTCAAATTTTAGAATAAATATAAAAATATATAGCGCTATCAGTCTACAAACCATGAAAACCATCATGAAGATATTCGATTGACGTTTTCAAACACAAAATTCCAACTTTATCTTTATCACTCATTTTTCCAGAAAACTATAGACATCCCTCGATAACATATCTTTATGGTAACTTTTGACGCTGTAATGAAATCTTCATTCTTTCTTTCACTATTCTTTCATTACATCCATCAGCAACACATAAAAAACTGACACCCGCTCTAGTTCTTGACTGCCGTAACCGAACTGCATATGTGTGATACTCGTGACGTTCATATATTACTACCATTCATATATGAATCACATAACAGTAAGTTCTTGCTTTGTAGCTTTCTAGGTTGTACCCGAAGTATGATCGTGTATGTATTATGCAAAGGTTGAAACTCATTTCCTCCTTTTCGTTACTTTGATTTCTAAGCCCTGCGCTTGAGTTGCATAAACTACTAGAAAAAAGCACCATGCGTTTCCTTCTCTCAGAATTTGATGGGGACGCATGATCGACTGTTATTAATTTTTTAGAAAAAAATCAAATTTTTTGGTCGTCCACATTTTTAAAAAATGTGGAAACATACCACTTTAACCTGTCCAAAAATTCTTTATTTATCACTAAAAAATCCATGGTGGTGCAAAAATTGGAAGAGGGAAAAAATATGTTTCAAAATTTTCTAGTATTTTTTAATGAAAGAAATACATCTTTAAAAATTTTGAAAAAAATTGTGAACCATCCCCATAATGCCTTAAACATGCCTGATTTTTTTCAAATTTTTCGGAGAAGCAGTTTCTTCAAAAATCAAATAATATAAAAATCAATAGAACCACCCTAGCTCCGTCAATATGGCAGTTAAAGGGTTGAAACTTTGAGAAAATTGTTTACAGTCTATGACCTTTCGAATGTGGTATAACAATATGAATTCCCTTTGGGGGCAGATTTTACATGCTTATCCTGCTATAGCCTTTAATACTTATTTTGCAAAAAAGGGTTTTCAAAAAAAAATCCTATATAGCATTAGAAAAACGGTCGTGATACTAAAATACCCCTTAAACAGAAACAAAGCGATGATGCCCCATCCAGAAGAAAATCACAAAAACAACTCCTTTCAAACCAAGTATACAAGCCTTTGGAAGGAACGAATAGCAACAAACCAAATATAACGGGAATGACCACCAAACTAATTCTCGAAATAGATCTAAATCTGTCATATATGTGCTCTTCTAACATATTCGATTAATTTAAACCGGTCCTATTTATCAATAAATTTTATTTATATCACCATAAAATCCGAAACCGTACTCACATGCCATATGGAGCTTGAAATTGGTAGAACCACCCACTTGGTGACTATTTGTAACTCTACACCTAAACATTAGTAAATAATTAATTTAAATTATGTGCTTTGAACGCACCGAAATGCATTTATTAGTCACTGCACGTAGCAATTATTCTGTTGATTGCATCTACAGCTCGACTAGTCTAATTCAAAATGCAAATAATTATTCGGTAGTAGCTTAATAGCAAAATTTGGCATCAGAATAGAACATTAATATTTTGTTGCAACCATTTCCTGGTGTGTACGCGATGCATGATGTTAGGCTGCATTCAAATTCTTTGTTCATTGGTTCGTAGTAATCATTACTCATCATCATCATCATTATCCTCTATCAGAGAAGTCCTTCGCTGCATCAAGTATACGCTTTATGATTACTCGGTTCTTACCGTTCACTCACTCCCTGCTGTTGGTTAATCATACGGGACATTCATAAAATGTCCAAGTATACGAGTATATAGGTACAACAAACAAATCAGCAACAACTTTTCGATTCATTGACAAATTATGAATAGCTAAGTTATGAGCACTCGAGGAAAAGTTATGCAACGGTTGCGACATTGGCAGTATTGAAGTTGTCGCAAGGTTTATGTGAGTGTTCCTTTGGTGTATTTTGAAAGATACAATCCATTTCAAATGTTTGGTTACAACGTTCAGCCGGAGCAATATTGACGTTCCATTCGGTGGTCTGATAGTAAAGTATAATTAGAACGGGAGCGAAATTTATGCCTTTCATAAGCAAAGGCCGTGATCGTTCATGTTAAGGTGGCTTCGTCTGTTTTATTTTGATAACGTTGACCATTGCTTGGAAAACCTGGAACTGATTAAATATTGAACTGATGTCAGCATAAGACTTTTTCGTTTGTTTGCAAATTTCCTCAACCACAGTTTCAATCATGTACTTCTCCATCGCATCCAGTCCGGTACCCACTTGTACGCGGCGGGCAGATTTCCCCCCAGACGGCTGGCAATGTCTGCCAGCCCTTTTTGCCGAAACTCTGCCAGAATTCCAGCAAAAGTCTGCAACAATGCAACAACCGTTTCCGGCAGAGAATTTCGCCTAGCGGTTATTAACGGTTCTTTTCTGTCGGATTCTTGCCATACAAGATTGGCAGAACCGTTTTGAATCGGTTCTACATTTTAAGCGTCTTGGTTTAATTTTTTCAATAAAAGATACACATGAAGAGGAATGAGTTATTGCCCTTCTTATATACTAATCATAGAAAATGTTATTGTCAATAACATTGCTTTCTCACTACCGAACATACGCATATTTCAATCTCATTTACCTCGTCTCAAGATTCGTTTTTTGTGAGTACATGCGGGAGTGACGAATATCAAATGATGTGAAATAAAAAAAAAGAAAAAAGAAAGAGGAAGGAAATAAACAAGACACGTACGGCGAGATAATGACGCGATTTCGCCTGGAAAATTTTGACAGCAGCCGGAATGCAACCAGCCTTTCTAACAGTTGCCAGAATTCCTCACAAGCGGGTATGAGCGACAAGGTTGAAAGGTGCTAGGCAATGAAACGGCAAATGTTTGCGTTCTGGTCACATGCAACGTCGTCGGATTGTCGTTTGTGTGTTTGGCCGATCGGGTCTTGTCTTTCTCGGGACAGTTTATCACAGGACAGTTTCTCTTCCCACGCAATCGGTCGTGTCATCTGTTTTTGGATATTTTTGAATGGTGCAACGTGACAACCGAAGTCGTAAATTTCAATCATCCGCCCGTTTGTTTCAGCTTCTCCCAGTAGTCTAACGACAGTTTGGTAGTGCCGGCAATATTTTCTGGAGCATTGAAAATGTGTAACTTCTAGCTCAATCGTTTAGAATTTTGATTTGAATGTAAATCGGACACTTTCATCTCTTTCCTCAAATGACCAATAAAACCTAAGTCTCGGTTTAGTTTAGTATTCTAACAAGACCCGTTACCAACATCGAAAACTGCAGATGGATGGCAAATTACTATATGTGCATGCTAAAAATAAGAACAAACAAACCCTATTCGTAGTAAACCTGGTGTGGCTAATCCACGTAGGTTTATAACAGAAATGTGCCGTCTTTGAAAGATTTATTAGTTATCGATCGACCAAAACCAACCATATTAGAAAGGAAACGGCGGAATCGTTCACACCAAAACTGTCTTTCGTAAGCTTCTCTACGCGATATTTCTCATCTTCGGTGTTTGGGAAATCGTGTTTCGTGCAGCTGGTGCAGCTCGAGAATGCAGTTCTACAAGTTGAACTTTGGCCAAGAACTGAATGCATTCTTATTAATGCTTGTCCGATATTCAGAAGCTGTACATGAAATCGATACATAATGTAGACAGATAATTTGGTGAGTTTTTTGAGGTGGGTGTTATTGACGTATGACGAATAATAATTTCAAGTTACTAGTTTGATAAAATGAAAATGATATTTCATCTTTCATCTTTCATCTTTCATCTTTCATCTTTCATCTTTCATCTTTCATCTTTCATCTTTAATCTTTCATCTTTCATCTTTCATCTTTCATCTTTCATCTTTCATCTTTCATCTTTCATCTTTCATCTTTAATCTTTCATCTTTCATCTTTCATCTTTCATCTTTCATCTTTCATCTTTCATCTTTCATCTTTCATCTTTCATCTTTCATCTTTCATCTTTCATCTTTCATCTTTCATCTTTCATCTTTCATCTTTCATCTTTCATCTTTCATCTTTCATCTTTCATCTTTCATCTTTCATCTTTCATCTTTCATCTTTCATCTTTCATCTTTCATCTTTCATCTTTCATCTTTCATCTTTCATCTTTCATCTTTCATCTTTCATCTTTCATCTTTCATCTTTCATCTTTCATCTTTCATCTTTCATCTTTCATCTTTCATCTTTCATCTTTCATCTTTCATCTTTCATCTTTCATCTTTCATCTTTCATCTTTCATCTTTCATCTTTCATCTTTCATCTTTCATCTTTCATCTTTCATCTTTCATCTTTCATCTTTCATCTTTCATCTTTCATCTTTCATCTTTCATCTTTCATCTTTCATCTTTCATCTTTCATCTTTCATCTTTCATCTTTCATCTTTCATCTTTCATCTTTCATCTTTCATCTTTCATCTTTCATCTTTCATCTTTCATCTTTCATCTTTCATCTTTCATCTTTCATCTTTCATCTTTCATCTTTCATCTTTCATCTTTCATCTTTCATCTTTCATCTTTCATCTTTCATCTTTCATCTTTCATCTTTCATCTTTCATCTTTCATCTTTCATCTTTCATCTTTCATCTTTCATCTTTCATCTTTCATCTTTCATCTTTCATCTTTCATCTTTCATCTTTCATCTTTCATCTGCCATTTGTCGAAATCGGTTTCAGTCATCTCCGAGAAAATTGAGCATGTAGAAAAAGCGCAGAAAGAGACTTAAACACGAAGATATTTTCCGAGTCAAACGGTGCATAACAATAATGGTCTCCGAGGCTCTGATCAAATGCCGATTTTCTCAGTAATTCTATACCTTTTTTTAGAGAAAGGCAAAACATATTTTTGGAAATCTGCGTGCTAAAAACCGAACTAAAAACTTCAGAAATCTAAATTCAGCTAAAAAATATCCGATTGAAAAGTTGGTAGGGTAATGTCAGAGACAAACTCAAATGACGTTAATGAGAAGAAATAGGATCGTTCAAGTTCTTATATGAGTTGGGGTTGGTAATTCAATGCATAGGGCATTGATCTTATAAGCCAGTTGTCACATGTTCAAGGATCTGGAAGGATTCATAGTGTCAGTAGGATCGTAGTACTCGGCTGCGAAATCTGTTGAAACATAATTCCACGAAAGGAATGTAATGCAAAGACTCTTCTTTTCAAGTTATCAATGGAATTCTGAATTGTAGACGTGGACTCTGGACTTGAATTCGGAATTTGGACTCTGGGTCTAGACCTGGATTCTGAATCGGAATTCTGAACGTGGAGTCTAAGCCTGGACTCAGGAACCGAGTTCTGGATCTGTACCTGGGCGTAAACCAGGTGTTTGCAACCACTTTAAAAATCTGAATTCTGGACTTAATTATAAACCTAAACTTTCACTTTATCACAGAAAAATTGGTTCCTAATTCAATGTTCAAAGTATTGTCCATCACTAGCCACTACTTTTTTACATTTTTCTGGTAATTCACCGAAACCGGTTTGGTCGCAAACCACCAATCGATCCGTTTTTTGGCCTTTTCATAATTGGAGAAGAGCTGGTCAGCAAGGTCATGTAGCAGCGACCGGAACAAATAGTAATCAGAAGGAGCAATGTCTGGACTTCTTCTTGTGTTTGCGACAGTTTATCATCTACAAACTTTAGTGGCATTCCGGTATTTTTTGTCGCCTTACACTTTTAGATCATGCAAACCACTTCCAACACGTTCGCTCAGCTAGCGCATGCTCACCATACACTTCCACCAAAATACATTATGGTGGCATTAAAATAATAAAGATGAACTCATTGTAAAATATTTCATCTGCCACAAAATTCGCCCATTTCGTCGTAAAACAAAATATTGTTCATTTAGGGGTTAGCCTATGTTTGTGCTTAGGGCACATAACCGTTTTTACTTTTCTTTACGTTTCGTCTTAGACTCGTCAGTGCAGAGCAGTTCAAATTGAACTGCTTATTGCAAACTTAAACAGTTCAACTTGAACCGCTAAGCAACCATACCTGCATCGGCCAGAATAAGCCGAAAACAACGTTTTCGTTCGGCACGTCAGGAAAGACGTAGTACTTCGGTACCAAATATATGAGTGTTTTGCAAATAGCTTTAACTTTACGTCTGCTTTGCGGTTCAAGTTGAACTGTTTAAGTTTGCAATAAGCAGTTCAATTTGACCTGCTCTGCACTGACGAGTCTAAGACGAAACGTAAAGAAAAGGAAAATATTGTTGTTCACGCATCAGCTAAATGATTCATACTGATTTTGAAACTGTATGACAGTAGCTTTCACACGCTTACTTGGAAAGGTTAATCACTGGAATAAAAATCAAGTTACGCAATTTGTTAGAAAACGGAACACACTTAATTATAAACCTAAACTTTCACTTGGTGTAAATTCAAACAATCCGTAATTTCTTGCACTATGACGGAAAATTTATGTCTATTAGCAAGTACAAACAAATGTGGTGTCAGTTTCTATGCCATTTTCTGCTAAATTTGCTGTGAAGTTGTTGACACAGGGTTGCGCAAAGGAAACTGATACATTTTGTTCTCCGGTTACACTGGAACCAAACAAGGAAGGGAGAAACCGAACACGGAATCGGAAAGTAGAAGAATGGATGTTAATTTTTGTCTAATAGTCTCCATCATGAAGCACTGGAGTGTCACTCAACGCCTTTTTAATTTATAACTCGTTTTGCCTTTCTCATATATATAAAGGTATATGCAATCACTTGAAAAATCGATTAGTGAAAATTGGCCCGGGGAGCCAAGTGCCATATATCATTCGATCGAGTTGACCAATGTCTGTGTGTGTATGTGTCAAATAATCTAACTAGGTTTTCTCAGAGATGGCAGAACCTATTTTCACAAACTTACGTTCAAATGAAAGGTCTTGCGGTTACATGAGGAATTCCTGAATTTCGTTCGAAGCCGACTTCCGGTTCTGGAGTTGTATGGTAAAGTGTGTGGTATACCGTCACTTGAAGCTTCGAAACAAAACACGTAAAAAAGTCTCTAAGCTGGCCTCAAAACTACTCCAATTGGTAGTCATTGTCAGTAGACAGTAAAACAAATCGATTCTGGCTTTTCTTTCAAGAATCAAAGAAATTCCACATTATTATATATAAAAAGCATGATTGATCTGAGAAAGGCATCCAACTCGTTGAACACTCTCTGGTGTCCGGACTGTCTGGACGTGGCCCCGAGGTTTTATTTTGGTCACAGTACCTGTATTTACAAAATTTTTCACCAACAGCTTCATTGTATTACGCGAAAGCCCCGGCATTTTCGACTTTAATTTAAAATGTTGCCACGAGTAGTTGTAACGTACAACCTATTCTTCAAAAAACGCGGTGAACGACACTCCAGTGCTCCATGATATAAGACTACTAGACGAAAATGAATCTTCATTCTTCTACTTTCCAATGCCGTGTTCCGTTTCTACCTTTCTTGTTTGGTTTCAGTGTAACCGATGAATAAAATGTGTCAGTTTCCTTTGCGCAACCCTGTATGATTAATTTTTACATGCCTTGAATTGCAAAGCTCCGTTTGTGTACATCTAAAGAGACGTAAATTTACTTGGTTTTTGCGTAGTGTGCTGATCTAAATTTGGGTTCTGGTTTCTAAAATTGAATTCTTGATCTGGATTAATAACCAGAAATTGGAACCTGATTTTTGGTCCTAGATTCTGAGCCAGGATTCAGCAGTACCTGAATTATGAATCTGAATTATGATTCTGAATCGTGATTCTGGAACTGAATTGTAGAAATAAATTTTGGGCCTGAGTTCTGGAACTAAGCTCTGGACAGGGATTTCGAACTTATATTCGGAACCGGATTCTGGGCCTAGACCTGGATTTGGAACTTGGAACTGAAATATAGACTTTAACCAGGGTCCTGAAATTGAATCTAGTCTACCTATTTATACCTCTAATAGTTTCATAATTTACACAGTAGTGGCAGATACCAAAGTTTAACAACTCCTGTCAAGAAGAATCTCGACGTATAATGAAACGTTTGGATTGTTTAAATATATATTCTTTCAAAAGTAGTATTACTTGCTTAAATATCTATTTAGAATTGATAGATACATAATGCAAAAGCGTTTAATGCCTTTTCACTGTCGAGGAACTGATTAATTCACCTCACATATTACTGTGAAAACCTGTTGATGAAAATTTATGAATCGGCATTATACACCGGAGTAGAACTGAGCATACGTGGCAATTGGCATTGACCCAGCAGTGATAGAATCCAATGGACACTGAAAATTATACTTGGTATGAAAAGATTGATGCGACGTACCATGCATGAGTATAAAATTTGCTGTAGAAATCACAAGCATTTTTTTTTTCATTAAATCAAATGCCGTACATCGGCTTTCTTTCAACATCGTACACCAATTAATGAAAACATCAGCAACAAAAGCTATACTCAACCATATAGAAATGTCATTACCATGCTGCTTGATTGTCACATGTTGCCCTCGAAAACAAGAAGAGGCGGTCATCTAGCGTCATGTAACGCCCCCGCATTCGTGGCTGTTATTCTACGTAGATAGAAATATAATCTACTTTATTAGCACTTAACGTTCGAATAAATGAAATCATCAAAATCATAAACTTCCCGAAAGTGAAGGTTTCCAATTTGTTACAATTTTAGTAGCTGTCTTCGTTTGTGTGTAAACGTAGCATTCAAGTACAACCGATATGTTAACGAGGAAAAAGTGTGTCGGTAATTTTTCACTGTACTGAAAAATTGAAGTTTAGCCAGAAGAAGAGAAAAAGAGAGAGCGACAATTTGAAGAGCGCACACCGAAAAACTTATTTTTCATGAAGACACAATCTCTATTTGCGCGAGACTATGTGACGTTTTCGGTTCTGATTGATTGGAGATTAATTTTGGATTTTTGAATTGAGAGTAACCTCCGACTCAATGTTCTATTTGCCAATGGAAGTTTATAAATATCCCATTTCATATAAGGAGGATTTTTTCGTGGTCTGTTAGGTAAAGTGTGGAGTAAAAATTCCTTCCCATGGGGACGCACCGCGAAGAACCAATTGCACGTGAGAAGCAAGGATCGAATAGGGGTAGAAATAACCTTCGTTGTCCATCTTGAGGTGCGCTGGAGAAAAGAAAATGTGCGTCCGAAAGTGATACTCGTCCGCACCGGGACCACCGTAGCTTTCGCGCGCCTTCCGCTGATGACGGCCTGTCATCTTGCTCTTGGCTCCGCCACCACCAGAACGACCACCACCTTCGCGCATGTTTTTCCGGAACATCAAATTCATTTTGATTCAGCTGTCAACGACCTCGACGATGGATCGTCCAACTCGTTGTCGCGTAGTAAACGATTTACAACTGATCAATCCGTTTTGGCACCGTGTCGTCCGTTCGTACGTCCTCGAAAACGATTTTACGATTACTTAATTGAGCTTAGAGGGGCACTGAATATCACTGTCAACTTAGAAGAGATCGTTCCCTTCGTCAGTAGTAAATATTTATGAGCCAGCAAACGTAACTCACACGCGACCGATTTGAGCCGTTGCTCGGAGAAGACTAAGTCCCATGCGCATCCAATGAGGCAAGATTGGATTGCCATTGGAACCAAAGAGGCCTACAGTCTTATATATTCACTACTCAGGGAATCTCAAATCTACTGAGAGTGGAGCATATTTCACGGAGTGTGACAAACCGTATGATTGAAGTATTTTTATTCTCACGCGAATACGGCAGGTACTACCCAGTATCCTAACACTTATTTAGCCGGTCTCTTTGCAGACCTTAACGAAATCGAAATTTCTCACAAGGTGGTCAGGAGAATGCTAATTTTTTTTGACTATATTTTTCTTTTAAAATTTTTTATGTATGATCCAGCACCCGTTCAAATCAATTTGTGTGCAAAAGAAAACACATTAATTTGGTTGTGTATAGATGAAAGCACTGATGGCGGAAATTATTTTCACTGATGGCGGACATTATTTTCCAACCAGTCAAGTTAGTTATTGTTTGAGCTTTCTTTTACTATCAGTGAGATAAATATGTTCACATGTTCCATTTCTGCAAACGTATGAAATTTATGCTTTTGATTTGTGTTAGCAAAACAAAGTTCTGGTACTGATGCCATAATTCCGGCTGTTCTGATTATATGAAATCACAGAAACCTGTTTTAATACATTTTTAATATATTATATTCTAAATTAGTATTACTGTTATGTTTTTGCTTTTCTCTATAAAAACGTGCTTAATCCACCTAGCAGTGATACCTTTTTTTATCAATCCACATGTGGTTTTGCATGAATATTCCTCGGTGTTTAGTTCTCATGACATTATTTTAAACATCGTCGTTTTAAGCGGAAATTTGAGATTTCGATCACAAATCGGATCGAATTTTATTCTAAGCGTGTGACAATCGATTGAACATTCCATGGGATGTTGAAGTAAGATCCACTTTAGAGTTTCTCGCCATTATTTACGGTACTTCCATAGCCGGTATTCAGCGACCAGCATAACCCACAAAGATTCGTATGGTCATAAATAAATATGACGAATAAATTGCAATACTTTTGAGTCCATCAGGAATCAGGAATCAGAACAAATTGGCTCAAATGGCACGTTCCCCTTGATATTTGGAGATTTGTGCCTTGCCATTTTCCCGATATATAAGAGGGAAGGAATGAAGGGAAATGGTAAGGGCTGGACTGGGAGGATGGGAAAAATTGACGACACAAAAACACATAAAAGCAGAAGTAAATTCTGCACCCCTAAGGGATGCTGAACAATCTGCTGAGGATCACATTTAGTGGAAGCAGAAGTAAATTCTGAACCTCTAGTAGCGGCCCCGAACAGTCTGCTATTAATAAAACCTCCAACCCCCGAGAGGATTTAGAGATCTTACAAAAGCGACACCATTCTGCACTCCCGGAAGAATGCAGGACGATTCGCAGTATGTACGAGCAGAAGTAAATTCGGTACCCCCTAAAGGATGCCAAACAATCTGCTAAACCCTATTAAAGGTGAATACAGAAGGGATTCATTCACTCCAGGAAGAACGATGAACCCTTCTGACTATAGCTCCTGGTGAGAAACGAGAGAATATCCTTCAATTTTAGCTCCGCATACACAGCATACGAAGCTGCGTCAATGCGGGACAGTTACATATCAGATGATATGAATACTGCAATGATGATTGGAGAAAGTAGACACTTTGACATTTTCAGATTTAAATCCGGTAGAAATGCTTTTGTCTGAGCGCAAGTTTGCAAGCTGCGCCAGTAGCTGGCATGTTTGGATGCAGCCCAAGAACGAATCTTGTGATTCATCCAACTAGTTGAAAGTGGTAAAGCTGGTTCAGGACCAACGAAATCATTCGTTGCACCAGCTCTAGCCAACTCATCAGCCCATTCATTTCCAGTAATATCAGAATGGCCGGGTACCCATAAGAAGTAAACAGCATTTGAAATGCTGAGGTCTTCAATTTGAGTTCGACATGCGATCACTAGATTCGACCGTGAGTCATTCGAACTGAGTGCTTTTAAGGCTGACTGACTGTCGGAACAAAAATAAATACGTTTACCACAGATCCTATGCTGAAGTGCCGATTGTACTCCACACAGAATCGCGTAGATTTCTGCTTGGAACACAGTACAGTATCTACCAAGTGAATGAGACTGCTCCAGCCTCATTTCACGACAGTAGACACCAGCACCAGCACGACCATTCAACAGAGAACCGTCCGTATAACAAACTATGTGTTCATCAAGTTGTCGTTCCAGACAACCAGACAACCACTCCTCACGAAGAGGATAGCTCACATTGAATGTTTTGAAAGGAAAACTGCATGTGAGAGTTAGGTCACTAGGAGCGAGTAAATACTCATCCCATGTAACCATTTGAAACCACAAGCGAGTGTGGCTGGTAGTATAATCTAATGGGTTACTGTTCCAAAGCCCTGTAACCTTAAGACGGTATGCACAAGATAATGCTTCTTGTTTTAGGAACACATGTAGTGGTTTAATGCACAGTAGCGCCTCTAGAGCAGCAGTAGGAGTTGTCGTGAATGCTCCTGTCATCGCCATTAGGACCATCCTTTGGAGATGATTTAGCTTTGACTGAACTGTCGCGACTTCTCCTTTCTGCCACCATACAAGACATCCATATGCTAAAATTAGTCTAACAATAGTTGTGTAGATCCAATGAATATATCTGGGTTTGAGTCCCCATGATTTTCCAAAAGCTCGTCTGCATTGGCCGAAAGCCATGCAAGCTCTTTTAATCCTGAAGTCAATGTGAGCAGACCAATTAAGTTTTGAGTCAAGAATAACCCCGACGTATTTAACTTGATCGACCACAGTGACTTCTGAACCAAAGAACTGCAACGGACGAGCTCCTGTGATTATCCTACGATGAGTGAAAAGCACCATTGATGTTTTGCGCGGATTTACAGATAATCCAACCTGACAACACCATTGTTCAACAGATCGCAGGGCTTGCTGCATTAAATCAAAGAGAGTGTTAATGCTTATACCGGTCATCAATATATGATAATCGTCGGCAAAAGTATAAGTCGGAAATCCAAGGTTATTAAGTTTCCTTAACAAACCATCAGCGACTAGATTCCATAAAAGTGGGGATAGTACACCACCTTGAGGACACCCACAGACACTCAGTTTTCCAATCTCTGCTTGCCGAAGCGATGAACAAAGAAGTCGATTGCTAAGCATTGCGTGTATCCAATTTGTGATACTTGAAGGTATGTCATGACCACGGGCTGCTTCCAGAATTGAATTGAAAGATACGTTATGAAAGGCACCTTCAATATCCAGGAAAACTCCCAAGCAAGATTGCTTTTGTGAGAAAGCTTTTTCAATGTTGTACACAACATCATGTAACAGGGTTGTAGTGGACTGTCCACGCTGGTAAGCATGTTGCATTCTATGTAGCGGATGCACGCCCAAACATTCTATGTAGCGGATGCACGCCCAAACATTCCAGATTCGTATGGTCATAAATAAATATGACGAATAAATTGCAATACTTTTGAGTCCAACTGTCATCTTCTAAATTTGTTTGAATTTTAAAAACTCAGCTCCTTGTAATTCCAGAATTGGAATTCAGAATTGGATAAAATTCAATAATTTTGTATGGGACCATAAGCCTTTTTTAATTTGATTTTTTGTTTTTGAAATTCGATTTGGCCTATTTTGAGAAAACGATTGAGCTGTGAGAAACGATTCAATACTGGAACCAGAATCCGAAAATCGGTGTAGCCGAAGTCAGTTAAATTTACCTGAGGAACTGTATTGTTCACATTTGATTCAAAATATTTGAAAATCAGTGTAGATATCTTTGAGGAATCGTAGTGCGAATTAAATTTTGGGGTACCTTCCGAATCGAAAACTGAATACCGTTAAACTGAAATAAGTATATTTGGTTATGGACTTTCCAAATCTGCAAATTCGATAAACTCGATTAATTTATGTGGAATGGACATTTTTACACAGGTTGGTAAACGACGGGACAATGCGCAATTCAGGCCCCAATGAGGTTCTTAGTCTCTTGTCCAGTAACTCCTATCCCGAGGAGAGATCGGGTAATTAACCTCGGTGGGACCTTGGTCGTACGCTGACAGGGAAGGGGGACTTGCCCTCTCTTTACAGAGAGCGAGCCTACCCGAGCGTCTGTTCCCCATGTTGGGGCGGCTCGAAACAGCGTCTGTTAGGATGTTAGGAGCGGCTCATTGCCGTCCTTGTGTCAGTATGGGACTCTAAACAGTGCTGACACGATGGCGCTCCGGCGAGACAGGAGGTTGGTGCAGGCCTAACAATCCGCCCGGAAAACACATATTACGCACAATCAGGATATAAATACGACTCGGAATGGTCGGCAAAGACCTACGCAACGAACAAAGGACAGTGATAGGATGTGCGTATTGAAGATCAAGGGCCGTTTCTTCAATTACAGCATCATCAACGTGCACTGCCCACATGAGACGGAAATCGAGCAGCTACGTAGCGTTCGTATAGCAGAAGAATAAGCGCAACAACTGAAGCTAGTGGTACCAACGGAAGAGCAGCTTGGCGCGGCGACTCTTGAAGACGGCTGGAGGAATATAAGGTCCGCCGTGAGTAGCACTGCTGCAACCGTACTAGGTACGAGGTTATCGAATCGAGGAAATGACTGGTTTGACGGTGAATGTCAGCAGTTGGTCGAAGAGAAGATGCTGCAACACCGCATGAGAGCGAACGAAGAACAGACAGAACACAGTTTTCCGGAGGAAAAAGCGCCTCCTGGAATATCGAGATTGCGAAGCGATGGAACAGTTGTACCGCGCAAATGATACATGGAAATTCTATGAGAAGGTGAACCTCACGTAGAGCCTACACACCACAGACCGAATTGTGAAGAGATACCAGTGGTAACCTTCTCACGATTGAACGTGAGGTGATCGACAGGTGGAAGCAGTACTATGATGAGCATCTGAATGGCGAAGAACAAGATACAAAGAATGGCACAGGAATCAATCTGGGTGCACGTTCAGCCGACGACAAATTCCCAGCGTCTGATCTGTCGGAGATAAGTGAGGAGATCGGCAAACTGAGGAACAACAAAGCCGCGGGCAATGACCAGTTACCAGACGAGCTGCTCAAACATGGAGGAGAGGTACTGGTAGAGCGCTGCACTGGATGATTTCTAAGATTTGGAAGGAGGAGATTCTACCGCAGGACCATGGATGGAGTGGTATGTCCCATCTACAAAAAGGGCGATAAGCTAGATTATTGCAATTACCGCGCAATCACATTGCTGAACGCCGCCCAAATCCTTTGCCGTCGTCTATCACCAAAAACTAAGGAGTTATGTGGAGACGTATGTTTGAACAGCAAAAGACACCCCAGGACTATAGCTGTTAGGTAAGGTAAGTACATTTTTACACTAATCACCATGTATCCCTCTAAACCGGAAGTTAGATCTGACAAAAAAGCAAAATGTAGTATAGGATCTTAAGACCTTTCATTTGAATCTTAGATGGTTCTTAGATAGGTGCAACCATCTACGAGCAAAATGAGTTACATTAATTCAATTTTGTTTCACATATCATCCAGTAGTTCCGGAATCAGAAGTCGAATCCAAACGTAATTCAGGAACCTTGTTTGGGAGTATACTACTTTTCATATGAATCTGAGTTTGTAGAAAACAGTTTAGCCATCTCCGAGAAAATTGAGTGAAATTATTTGTCACACACGCATTTGCTGATCTCGACGAACTGAGTCGAATGGTATATGGGAGATATGTTCTTCTAGCATTTATTACTGTAAGTAATTTAAATCGAAGTAATTATGATATTACTTTCAACTTGAAAATGCTGCCATCCTCTAGTTTACGTGTCATACTCAAACGATTATGTTGCCAAAAACGAACCGTGCTAAAATCGGTCCAAAGCAAATGTCATGAAAAAGGATACTGTACACAGGATTTTTGGTACTTATAAACAATTGTATGTAACAGTATAAAAAACCGTGTTTCACGTTGCTCCCAAGCATTGCTTTATCATCAAACGCGTAAAACTCCTACTACTGAAATAAGGCGAAAAGTCGCTTACACAAAAATATCGATATCTCCGTTGAAAATGGACGGATTTTAACAATCTATGGCTTGTAGGATAGATATTACCGTGTGAAATCTAAGTCTGGAAATATATTCCGTTTTCAAGGTCAAGTGTGACAGATACTGTCAAAAAACTGAAAATTTTGACATAAAACTTCGTTTAATTGAAAAAGTGAACATCCGATCTCAAAACCATTCAATAGCGTTCTGGGTGACGGAGAGACTTCTCATTTGCGACTAGTTTGATCAAAATCGGCCCATCCATCTCTGAGATCTCGACCTCTTTGTTGACAATACACATACACACACGGACATTTGCTCAGTTCGTCGAGCTGAATCTATTGGTATATGACATTCGGCTCTCCGGGCCTCGGAAAAATTTTCCAAAGTTTGAGCGAATTCTATACCTTTTTTATATATAACTATAATTGCTGGAGAAACCGACTTTTGATCGCAGCTCCGGAGATCCGTAGTGTTATATATCATTTAATTCAGATCTACGGGATCGGAAAATGCCTGTGTGTATGTATGTGTGTGCATCTTTCAAAGATATTTTTTACTGAAACGCACATTTTTTCTTACCGTTCAATGTTCTCTTAAATGGATGAATTGATTTCAACAAACTTAGGCTCGTAAAGGTATACCGATTTTTTCGCATATTAGAGTATACTACACACTTAGAAAATTTCACAGAATCCGAATATTTTTTACCGAATTTTAAACTGAATGTTCGTTAATCAGTTCGATAGTAAAATTGATTATTTTGTTGCTGCTTTTTTTTTAAATTTCCTAACGAATAGATGATTAGTTTTTGATTTTGTGTGGGGGTAAAATTCTGGAATTATTGGATTTTTAGATTTCAAAAAACAAACACAAGTTTTCAACTTACGATTAGGTTTTTCAGATTAGGTTATTTTTCACAGAAACGAGAGAAGATAATGAGAACCAGTCGTGGTCTATATATCAACGAAAAAATTAAAAAAAAAATTATCGGTTGTAGCCGCAAAAATGCGACTTCATGTCCCGGTTGACCGAAACAATGAGCGCCGTTCAGAATACTGCATAATCTGTTGAGTTCCCCAGAACTTACCCTCAAAATGAAATTATTGTCTGCCTACCCGATCAGATGGTAATTACAGTATTATAACAACTGGAGTAATTTATTTCAGAAATATTTTGTAACAAAATTTGAACTATTTTTGGCTGGTAAGCTATTAAAATAACAAAAATCATTAAAAAAAGACTCTAGCGGGAACAAAATCGTAACAGATTTTGAAACGTTTGTATCACAATTATTTTTGACTTTGATATAACTACAGAAGTCCGAGAGCAGAAATTTATAACAATAGTTGTAATAAATTAGATAGTTATGTTGATATACTTGTGTTATGATTTTGTTATGTGCATCTGATCGGGTATAACCAAACTAAAAGCTTTAGTATGTAAATGTAAATGTAAGCTTTAGTAGAATCATGTAAATTCGTTCACACTCTAAAAAAATGAATTTTACAGGTGACTTAATCCCTCATACGATGTAATTCATAAAGACCTAATTTGTCAAATGACAGAAAATCTCATTTGTAACGACTTGATGTTAGATGAGCTTGAATTTTACTGGTTTCGACTGTAACTTGCGTTCTACTAGCAGGTGCGACTGTATGAATTTAAATGCACCTTTTACCGGCCAAGCAGATGCATG
Source organism: Malaya genurostris (assembly GCF_030247185.1). NCBI lineage: Eukaryota > Metazoa > Arthropoda > Insecta > Diptera > Culicidae > Malaya > Malaya genurostris. The sequence goes on from NC_080572.1 coordinate 39,669,460, forward strand.
CTTCTGTGATTCAGTCGATTATCAGACGAACTTGCGATCCAATGATTCTCGGTTCAAGTCGCGGTGGGTTGCTACAAAATTCTTTTTTTTTTCATTTCAATGAATTTCATGTCATGGAGTTTTAGACACAATATTAAATGTTCTTCCACGTAAATTTGCGTGAATTGCGACGCTCCATTTATGTGCATCTAATAAGATGTAAAAATTTTTAAGTCCTTTCTTACGTGATGCGATTACAAAGAATTACCTCTGCATTTATATATATATATATATATATATATATATATATATATATATATATATATATATATATATATATATATATATATATATATATATATATATATATAGAATTCATGATCAAAAAAAAATTCCGTAACATTTTCTAAAATAATTTCATGATCCACTTTATTTTCAATGTGAGATCTGTAATTTGGAATTGCTAGGCATGAAATTTCGCGACAATGGGCCTTGTGAATAAAACGTAGCATGCTTGAGTTTCGGTAGTAATACTGCATGTGGATCACATTCCTTTACTTTACTACACAACAACTTGCAACTAACTATAGTGTTTACTACAATTTTTCGGTAGGTAGCTCTAGAGGTTGCTACTTGTGTGTTTGCTGGTGAAGTCTTTGCTCTCTTTAAACCGACGTTAAGCTTTTGCTCACAAAATCAACGATGGGGACGGCAAATCTTATTTTGCCTGGGCGTCAAATTTCCTCGGTACGCCACTAACTAATGCACATTTTTTCAAACCACAATTTGGGAATTGCAGTTGGACGTTTTGAAGCTACACAACGGTTTAGATAACTTGGGTAAATACCTAGTTTCTTTTTTTCAATTTCCAAAAAGTGTCCGGTTTAGCTCCGGTCTCCCGTACATATTGTAGCGTCAAGAGACATAAAGTAATTCCACCAACTTCACTAGTGCAGACCCGTGTTCAGAGAATAAATTAAGGGCTTCCTATGCAAAAACGTGTTTTTTGTATCGGCTGAAGATAGACCGGAACAAAAAAATATTAGGCATTCCACCTGTTTCCAGCAAAATTGAACTAAACTTAACAATCTTTAGCATCGTCATATCATCATCTCATCACAAATGGAATACAATGGAAAGGATATTTTTAACTCTGGCTGTCATTGAATTTATTCACTTTCTTTTGTGCTAGCATCGGTTTCTGGCGGACAGCCAACCAAAAGTTTTGTGGTACGAAAAGTTCCAATAATCCTCATTTGGCACCAACTAAAGGTAAAGCATGTAACGAAAAAAAATGAAATTGAGGATGACCTTGTAGTTAGAAATAAATCGTCAGATTTAGTCAACTGCGTTCACGTTATTACAGGAACTGAGCTTTAATTAGGGTAACAGAGGTATTTCTGCCGCCTCATATATTTTAGCTTTACTGACAAACTTTATTGATTTAGTCGATGTTAGTAACCCATGACGCATCAATTTGTAGCTAATCATATTAAATTACCTATTTTGGAAGGGTTTTTTGAAGATATTACAACATTTAGTGGTTATTTTTACAAAGTGGGTCAAAATAAAATCAATCCTAAAGTGGCCCAAAATACCTCTGTTACCCTACTACTGCAAACGGCTGTTGGTTGGTGTTACGATTCATTTTATTATTAGGTAAAGCGTTTAAAAATGCTCCATAGAGTGACTCTAATGAAAAAAAAACTGTTATATCCAAGATATGACTTTGTTTATTTACACATTTAATCCAATAATAGATACATTATCATTGATGAAAGAAAGTTACATAATAGCAACCGACTGTTGGACGCTTTTTACGGGTAAAATGCTTATTCGGTCGATGAAAAAGCGCACATCATTATTTTCTCAGTCTATTCATGCATAGCTAAAAGAACCTACGGAAAGATAGTGTTAGTGATAGAACTTTTGATTAGAAAAGTACTGAAAGGAGGACCTTTTGGTCTGGAGTGCCGCTTTATACTTCTTTACCCTACTTGATGTATCGATGGTAGGGTAACTCACTCTCAAACAAGAGAGCTTTAACATAATTGGGATTGTGATCTACGGAATAGAAAAAAATCTTCTCTCACTGTTTTATTTGTATGTGAGATAGATTGTCTAATTATAACGCATCACGGATTTCATTTTCGTTTGTTAGTGTAAATATAGCAATACTCCGAGCATGTTGACACTTTCGTTTTACAAGCTGTGGATCGTGAAATGACGAACAGGATCAAATTGTGTTTGCTAGTCACACTATTTCCTTGTAAACATATCTGACCTCGGGATTATGAGCGGTTCATGCTGGTCTGTGTTTCAATCGCCATGCAAACTGGAAATTCTCGAAACACAAAATATTACAAGCTTTGCAACTGGACCGCTCAACAGATTTCAATAAACGTTGCTCTGCATGAACGTTATTATAGTCTCATTCCTGACTATTAATTATTGTCTAGATCCTATTTCTAGTTTCGGAATTACAGAGTAAAATGTGCAATGCAATTTAAATAAGCACACTCGAGTTTCTCATTCCAAGAAACCGCTGGATCAATTAAAAAAACTAAATTTCAAATGAAAGTTCTCTCTACCCTGTAGCCTGCTATCAAAAGTTTAGTCGGATCCGATTTTCTCTTGATTTACTGGATTTAAAAAAAAAAACGCTGGACTAAACTTAGATTCATATAAAAAGTCTCATAGTCGCGCAGCATGATATGAAATTTTATCCGGATTCGACTTCCGGTTCCGGAATAACGATCAAAAACCTACCCTAGGTTTAAGATAAAGCGGCAGTCGTAGTTTTATAATACGAACAAATTTTGATCACCGTTCGACGTATCAGCCTTTGGTGTATGCATTTTTAAATGAAAACTGGAAAATTTATTGAGTTACATTTAGAAAAACATAAAACATTGAAGAACTTAAGCGTCACGTCAAAATGTCGATGTCTGACGCTACTTAGTGTGATCAATTTTTGAACAAGCCTAAAGATGTCATACCAAAACAAATGTTAATTTACATAACTTATGAAACAAAAAAACTATTTTATAAACTTTTACAATTGACTGCAAAAGAAGGTCTAATGGATTTTTGATTCCGGATTGACGGGGTAGAATGGGCAAAAGAATGAAAATAGTGCTCTTGATTTTATTTTGATCAGCGCAGAACTGACTTTTACAAGATTTGATTAAAATGTGAGATCTTATGATCACATAGCCTGCTGTGAAGTTTTATGCGGATCCAACTTTTGGTTCGGGAATATAAGGTGAAAAGTCGAACAACTCTAACCGCCGTTGAAGGTGACGATGCAAAGATCGTACAAACTCTACGGAGTTGTGCTAAAAATTATTCCACTGTATAGTTCTTGACATTTTTTTTTTCATAAATACGTTTATTTCATAGGCAATATACATAAGTTTTTCTTCGCCGTGGCATCCACAATACATAGTAGTTTAAACCTAATACATTTCGAATATCATATTAGTATGTTGGTACTCATTAGTTAATCTAAACACTGTTTCTATCAAGTGAGTTGCTATTTTAAATTACATTAAATAAAATACATTTATTTTGTATATGATCTTATAACTATTTCAGATTTGTTTGTATCAGTTCACCATTTATATTCAATATCCTATAGTTGGCTATTGGTTGAACTCATGGAAGAGGAAACAGTCTAACATAAAATAAAATTTAAATTGGAACTCCAATGGATTAAATGAAATGATAAAGAAGTTTCATGTAAGGAAGGTCACGACAAGCAAGAATGTCGCGAACTGGGACATTGGATAGTCTACCTTGGGTACGCAAGGAATTTATTAGTTGAGATCTGACATCACGAAACTCCACGCATGTCCAAACAACATGGTCAATATCGCGGTAACCTTCGCCGCAAGCACAATGATTAGTCTCGGAAAGTCCAATTCGAAGGAGATGTGCATCTAACGTGTAGTGATTGGACATGAGTCTGGACATCACACGAATGAAATCTCTACTCACATCCAGTCCCCTGAACCATGCCTTTGTCGATATTTTAGGAATAATTGAGTGCATCCACCGACCCAGATCATCTTTATCCCAAGAAGCTTGCCAGCTGGCAAGTGTTCTTTGGCGAGACGCGCTATAGAATTCGTTGAAAGCAATCGGTCTCTCATAAATCTCACCCTCAATAGCACCACGTTTGGCTAAACTATCGGCTCTTTCATTGCCTGGAATGGAGCAATGAGCCGGAACCCAAACTATTGTGATTTGATAATTATTATTCAATATGACGTTCAGGCACTGTTTTATTTTGCCCAAGAAAAAAGGTTCATTTTGGCAAGCAGCGTTTGAGCGAATAGCTTCAATTGCACTCAGACTATCTGTGAAAAGAAAATAATGGTTTGGAGATAATGTGACGATTACACTCAAACTATAATGAACTGCTGCTAACTCTGCTATATAAACAGATGCAGGTTCTTGAAGCTTAAATGAGACCGAAACATTATTGTTGAATATACCAAATCCAGTAGCCTCTTCAATTCGTGATCCGTCCGTGTAAAATATTTTCTCAGAGTCAATATGCCTGAACTTACTTGTAAATATTTTTGGGATTTCCATCGAGCGTAGGTGTTCCGGGATTCCACGCACTTCGTGCTGCATGGATGTGTCGAAAAATAAAGTTGAGTCAGGGACATTTAGGAGGCTGACACGGATAGGAATATATCTTGAAGGGTTGATTTCCTGTGACATATGATTAAAATATACTGTCATGAATCTTGTTTGAGATTGAAGCTCAACTAGCCTTTCGAAGTTATTAATAACCAGGGGATTCAGTACCTCACATCTTATTAGCAGTCGCGATGAAAGCTCCCAAAAACGATCTTTCAATGGAAGAACTCCCGCCAGAACTTCAAGACTCATTGTATTTGTCGAATGCACGCAGCCTAAAGCAATTCGCAAACAACGATATTGAATTCGCTCTAATTTGATATGAGATTTTGCAGCGGAACCAAAGTAAACGCATCCATATTCCATCACTGAAAGTGTCGTTGTCTGATACAATTTTATTAGATCTTCCGGATGAGCACCCCACCAAGATCCTGTTATTGTTCGAAGAAAATTTACTCTTTGTTGGCATTTCGTTATCAGAAACCTAATGTGTCCTCCCCACGTGCATTTGGAATCAAACCACACCCCAAGGTATTTGAAAGTCAAAACCTGTTGGATCATTCTTCCCATCATATGAAGCTTAAGCTACGCGGGATCATGCTTTCGTGAAAAGACGACCAGCTCTGTTTTCTCCGCAGAGAATTCGATACCCAGATGAACAGCCCAAACGGACAAGTTATCTAAGGTATCTTGCAATGGTTTTTGCAGATCAAGAGCTTTGGGTCCAGTAACTGAAACCACGCCATCATCTGCCAATTGTCTTAGTGTACATGGGGTTACTAGACAGCTGTCAATGTCATTCACGTAAAAATTATAAAGGAGCGGACTGAGGCATGATCCTTGCGGTAGACCCATGTAGCTAATTCTGAATGTTGCCAAATCGCCATGTGAAAAATGCATGCATTTCTCTGACAAAAGGTTGTGCAAATAATTATTTATAACCGGTGGAAGTCCATGTTGGTGGAGCTTGTCTGAAAGAACATCAATGGAAACTGAATCAAATGCTCCTTTAATGTCTAAAAATACAGATGCCATTTGTTGCTTTTGAGCGAGGGCAATTTGGATGTCAGACGAAAGTAATGCAAGGCAGTCATTCGTCTCTTTATTTCTACGGAAGCCAAACTGAGTATCAGACAACAACCCGTTCGTCTCGACCCAATCGTAGAATAATTTTTTCGAACAATTTTCTGATGCAGGACAACATCGCAATGGGTCTATATGAGTTGTGATTGGAAGCTGGTTTCCCCGGCTTTTGAATGGCGATAACTTTCACTTGCCTCCAGTCAGGTGGAACAATATTTTGCTCAAGAAACTTGTTAAACAATTAAACGTTAAACGTTAAACGTCTTTTTGCGAGGTCGGGCAGATTCTTCATCAAGTTGAATTTAATTCTGTCCAACCCAGGAGCGTTATTGTTACAAGACATGAGTGCTATGGAAAAATCCATCATTGAAAAGGGGCTATCAATGGACCCATTATTTGGAAAAGATTCTCTTATAATGCTATGCGTAGGAACAGAATCTGGACAAACTTTCCTCGCAAAATCAAATATCCATCGGTTCGAGTATTCCTCACTCTCATTTCCTACGTTACGATTCCTCATTCGTCTGGCCGTATTCCAAAGAGTGCTCATTGAGGTTTCTCTTGACAAACCTTCGACAAAATGTCTCCAATAGCTACATTTCTTGGCCCGAAGTATGCTCTTGTACTTGGTTTCTAAAGTCAAGAAATTTTCAAAATTCTGAGGAGTTCTTCCTCCTCGTTTTAAAAACGTCTTGAAAGCATTTTGTTTCGCGTGCTTAGCATCTGAGCACTCTTTGTCCCACCAAGGGTTTGGAGGCCTTCTGTTAGACGATGGACCAAGAAATCGTTTGGTTTGGGCTTGTTCTGCGGCCTCCAGAATCGAACAAACGAGGAAGTCATATTCTTCAAGTGGGGGGAGCTCTTCCATTGAAGTTAAGACACTTGAAATATTACTTTGGTATTTAATCCAGTCAATTTTTTTTGTCAAATCATATGGAATATTTACTGAATTAGCAATGCCTTTGTTACTGCTAATTGAGATGATGATTGGTAAATGATCGCTACCATGTAAATCAGAAAATACTTTCCAGGTGCAATCTAGTCGAATTGAAGTCGAGCACAGAGATAAATCTAATGCACTTGGACGTGCAGGAGGTCTTGGGATCCGTGTCATGCTACCCATATTTAGTACCGTCATGCTAAAATTGTCGCAAATATTATATATTAGATATGATCTGCTATCATTGTAAACGGAACCCCACATCATTCCGTGCGAATTGAAATCTCCTAAAATCAAACGTGAAGCAGGAAGGGCTTCGACAATTTCATTAAGCTGTCGTTGTCCAACTTGAGCTCTTGGAGGAATATATACCGAAGCAATGCAAATGTCCTTTCCTTTAATGTTTATTTGACAAGCAACAACTTCTATACTAGAAGTCGAAGGAATATTTAATCTATAAAAGGAATAACATTCCTAATTCCTAAGAGCACTCCACCATACGGAGAGTCTCTATCGAGACGTATAATGTTAAAGTCATTAAAATTTAAGGCTATGTTTGATGTAAGCCATGTTTCGCACAAAGCAAATACATCACATTTTTGACTATGCAACAAAACTTTAAATGAATCTAGTTTTGGCATGATGCTTCGACAAATGATACAAAACCTGAAAGAGCTGGCCATTGAGCTGATAACTGTTTCAAAAAAGTTCTAGCTATTGGTAGGAATGCTGTTATGATGGTCTTTAGAGGTTCAGAAATATTGAATGCAGCGAAAATCCATTCTACAATTTCCGAAAATTTCAGTAATCCTGTTGGTGAATGTGAAATGGAGCCCACTGGATTATTGTCTTTTCTTGAGCTAGTTCCTGGATTGGTTTGTGAATTTGACAAACCAGGAGGTACAGTTTTTGGTTTTAAATTTGGCTTTTTAGCTTTAATTAGGGATCTTTTTTTGAAGGTGTAATTTTAGGTGTCTTTTTTGGTATTTTATGGTTTGGTAATCTCCTCTTAACAGACCCTTGAGGAGTGACAAACGAGGTATCTTCACTATTTCCGTCAGAGTCAGATTCCTCTGGCTCCGCAAGATTTGAAAAACCGTTTTCGGTTTCCAAAGGGGAGACATGTATGACCGTTTTAAGCATTTCTGCATATGTGCGCTTAGACCGTGCTTTTAAAGAAAGCTTCATTTTGTCTTTACGCAGCTTAAATGCAGCGCACACTGAAAGATCATCATGAGGACTTTCCCCACAATAAACACATTTTTCAACATCTTTATCGCAAAGATTATCCTTATGAGGCCCTTGACATTTTATACATTTGGACTTATTACTACAGTAAGTAGCTGTATGTCCGAATTTTTTACAGTTCGTGCAATTCATAACATACGGTACGAAAAGCCGAACAGGAAGACGAATTTTATCGATATAGACATGGCTAGGCAATGCAGATCCGGTAAATGTTACGCGAAACGAATCTGAGGGACGATAAGACTGCTGAGTACAATTGTTTGCACTCGAGCTTGAGGGACAAGCATGGAGTTTTTAAAACGGCCAACTCCATTTTTAAGTAAATCATCTGCTGTCAGACTTGCTTCAGTCACAACACCGTCAATTTCTACCTCCTTCGATGGAATGTAAACTCGATATTCAATAGCAAATAAGTTACAGGTTACAATATCGTTTGCCTGTTTCAAGTCGTTACCAACAACTCGAATTTTATCTCTATTAACCTTACAGATTTCTTTAACTTCAGAGAAATGTGATGTCAAATCCTTTGTAATTTGCATCAAGTTTAAAATCTTTTCTTTTTTTCGAAGATAGACTATCCATGGCCCAGTGGTACCCTGTGGATAATGTTTAGCCCTCGGAGTATTTAAACTCTTACTAGTATCCGGAATCGGAGTCGGATGATCTTCCATGAGATCATCCATTACATTAAATTTTTTTGTAAATTAATAATACCAAAATAAAAACTTATGTTTAGTAAAATTTCAGATATAAGAAATAAAAAATAAATTAAATTAAATCTACCTTGTAGCTGATGTCTCTGTTCCTTTATCGTGAAGAACGACGTGAAGCTCTTCCAACGATTTCCAATTGGCAGTCTTCTGCTGTTTCCAATTGGCAGTCTTCTGTCGTTTACTGCTATCTCAGTTGCTCTGCCGTCGTTGTGAACACCACTGCACTTGCTGTGCTGCCTGTACCTGACCCCAGGTACAGTGCTTTTGCTCTTGGTGGCGATCAAATGCGATGCTTGCAGTGTAGCACCTCGCGATATATGCCGTCTCTTTTGATCCTACGCAGCGTACAAATTCTGGTACGTGGTAGATCAGCACTGGGTTGCTTTAGCACATCTGTGCCTTTGCACCCCTTCGTCTTCGCACCTTTATGCGATGGCACCTCTGTGACTCGTCACTTCTATGCTCTCGCACCTCTGTGTCTCTACACCTCTGTGCGTATGAACGGGATGGCCTTCGTTGCTAGCTTTCCAGTCGGGAAACGCCCCGAATATTGCGTTTGCTATGGGCAGTTTAACTACCCGAAGCTTAGAATTGTCTCGGTAGCAGCCGTTAACTCACGAGCCAGTACAATCGAAACACAACCTCTTCGCGTGAATGGTTTTTACTGAATGTGTTCTTGACATTTGATGACCAAACAAATCGACTTTGGCTATATTGGTTTCCGGTTCGGAAAATACTGGAAATGGTGGCTAAAAACTATGATTCTCTGGGACAGTTGAGCCGATTTGCTAAAGCCTGAGCTCAAGCAAAGCCTCATAAGTTACTACCAAATTTCATCCAGATCCGACTTCCGGTTCCGGAATAATAGGGTAAAGAGTATTAAAAATTTCAATCTCTAATTTCAATCTGATAATGAAAATATGTAAAAATCGTTGAAACTGACATTAAATATTTTATTTTGTTAGCTGATGGCCAAATAAATCTACTTGACTATTTCGATACTAAAAATGAGTCCAAAAGTTTGAAAATGAGCTGGCCTCAATTTTTCATATAAACGTTTCTGAAGAAGGTATCATTACACTACTAGGTGGATTAGAACAGGTTTTATAAACTGACTAATTTTCGTGTAGTTTTCGATTGAAAAGTACCGGGATGTCGGATGGCTTCTCGAAATTAACAGCAGAAAAGTTGATAACATCTGGATCGATTTGGATGAAACGTTGTACACGTCTACAGTATGGCAATCCTTGAATTTTGGTCGGATAGAGAAGCCGATTTGACATTAAGACTGAGACCATTTCTTAAAAGGTTGTAGCTCGAAAACTGACACTGATACAAAAATGGTGTCAAAAAAGAAGTTGCAGGAAATCACTAAGCCACTATGAAAAAATGTAAACTGAAAAAAGAGTTTAAAAGTAAACCGAAAACTGTCATTTAAAAGAACACGTCGTTATTACCTATATATTTATTTTATTCTTTTAAAAACAAAAACATTTAACATTAATTAGCTCAGCGTATAGTAAAGTTACAGCTGAAGCAATTGAAAGGTATTTACATAATTTAAAAAAATGTCGTTAAAATACTAGATTTCATAGATCAAAAGTAACAAATTGGCCAAAGTGTCGCGTTCTTATGGTTATTCGCAGATCTGAACCTTTTGTTGTTGAATTGTACTGTTTTCCTTCAAATCGTTGTTACTCGAAATCTATTAACTGTACAAAAGTAGTGCATGTTCAACATTCAAAGCAAAAAAGATAAAATTCACAGAACAAATTAAGTTAAAAATCTTTTACAATGTTAAGTAAAATGAGACGAAAATTTACAAATCCTTTACAAATTCTTACGATAAGGCCTTTTTCGGATAGACAATATGGATTCAATATGGATGTCCGGTTAAGCCTTTACAAAATGAGTATTTTGGGAACGGGTTTTACTCCATGCCTAGTTTAATGAACTTTTGAGATATTTTCTACCTCTGTATTGTCGAGCCACGGTCCATTTTGTTATAAAACATATGTGTTTTTCTGCTTTTGAACGGTATTAACTAAGAAATTCACAGATAAAACTGCGTTAATCTTTAAAACCGTAGAAGAACTGTGTCGATTCCAGAACTTTGTCAAAACATTCGAAACTACTGTAATGTATCGATCGAGGTTATATTGCATTTGTATTATGTTATATTTTATTGTATTGTATTGTATTGTATTGTATTGTATTGTATTGTATTGTATTGTATTGTATTGCATTGTATTGTATTGTATTGTATTGTATTGTATTGTATTGTATTGTATTGTATTGTATTGTATTGTATTGTATTGTATTGTATTGTATTGTATTGTATTGTATTGTATTGTATTGTATTGTATTGTATTGTATTGTATTGTATTGTATTGTATTGTATTGTATTGTATTGTATTTTATTGTATTGTATTGCATGGTATTGTATTGTATTGTATTGTATTGTATTGTATTGTATTGTATTGTATTGTATTGTATTGTATTGTATTGTATTGTATTGTATTGTATTGTATTGTATTGTATTGTATTGTATTGTATTGTATTGTATTGTATTGTATTGTATTGTATTGTATTGTATTGTATTGTATTGTATTGTATTGTATTGTATTGTATTGTATTGTATTGTATTGTATTGTATTGTATTGTATTGTATTGTATTGTATTGTATTGTATTGTATTGTATTGTATTGTATTGTATTGTATTGTATTGTATTGTATTGTATTGTATTGTATTGTATTGTATTGTATTGTATTGTATTGTATTGTATTGTATTGTATTGTATTGTATTGTATTGTATTGTATTGTATTGTATTGTATTGTATTGTATTGTATTGTATTGTATTGTATTGTATTGTATTGTATTGTATTGTATTGTATTGTATTGTATTGTATTGTATTGTATTGTATTGTATTGTATTGTATTGTATTGTATTGTATTGTATTGTATTGTATTGTATTGTATTGTATTGTATTGTATTGTATTGTATTGTATTGTATTGTATTGTATTGTATTGTATTGTATTGTATTGTATTGTATTGTATTGTATTGTATTGTATTGTATTGTATTGTATTGTATTGTATTGTATTGTATTGTATTTTATTGTATTGTATTGCATTGTATTGTATTGTATTGTATTGTATTGTATTGTATTGTATTGTATTGTATTGTATTGTATTGTATTGTATTGTATTGTATTGTATTGTATTGTATTGTATTGTATTGTATTGTATTGTATTGTATTGTATTGTATTGTATTGTATTGTATTGTATTGTATTGTATTGTATTGTATTGTATTGTATTGTATTGTATTGTATTGTATTGTATTGTATTGTATTGTATTGTATTGTATTGTATTGTATTGTATTGTATTGTATTGTATTGTATTGTATTGTATTGTATTGTATTGTATTGTATTGTATTGTATTGTATTGTATTGTATTGTATTGTATTGTATTGTATTGTATTGTATTGTATTGTATTGTATTGTATTGTATTGTATTGTATTGTATTGTATTGTATTGTATTGTGTTGTATTGTATTGTATTGTATTGTATTGTATTGTATTGTATTGTATTGTATTGTATTGTATTGTATTGTATTGTATTGTATTGTATTGTATTGTATTGTATTGTATTGTATTGTATTGTATTGTATTGTATTGTATTGTATTGTTCCAGCTGAGTTGGCCGCCGACTTGCCTTCGGAAGCGGCAGCCTCTTGCATACAAACCTGTGACCTCCTCGTTTGCCCGGTCTACTCAAAGCTAGGTTTCTTTGCTTCAGTTAGATCCGAGCGAGCAGTAACGAACAAAACGATGTGGCGAAGCCGCATCAGATATTTTTTCATTTGCACTTAGTTATCGGCAAATACCGCAAACTATTGCCTGGTAATTGTACTAATAAAGTCAAGAAGTTTTTTTTGGAGTTCCGTTCCGAGGATCATGAATAAACCTACAAAAAATATTCAAGTCTTTCTGGATTATTTGAGAAGTACGATTGTAGGTCAACGAAACGGGAGTAAACATAATCATTTTTCATTTGTCTTTTTCAAAAATCAATTTCAATCACGATATTAAGACTGATGAAGAATTCGACGAAATGACCCTTTCGGCGAAATCTCTTTCGACAAAATGACTTTCGGTGAAATAAATCTTTCGGCGAAATGGCATTCGGCAAAACGTGTTTCGGCGAAATGGCTTCCTGCGAAATGACCCTGATCCTGTTGGAAGGGAGTCTTGTATTCCCATGGTACACGCGTAAGCTCTTCGGTTCACGAATCCACCCAACTCTTTTAATTTTCTCTTCAAAAACAACAATAACGTGAAGACTACCCAGAGAATGATTTCGGGACTACGGTAAGTCTATCCGCATTCCTTGGTAAATCCTTGAACCGAGTGTGGCTACTCATACATACATATGTATATGACAGTATTTATAACATTATTTAAGGTAATGATTTCTACTGTTATTAAACATTGCGCAAAGTAGTTTGACTAGACAAAGTTATTTAACGTACAACGTAGCAATGGTAGAATATCGCTTTTAACGAAACGAAACAAAATCATTGTGCACCTGGGTATTGTTGTGGAACCGTTCTAGCAATAATCTATCTGAAAAATAACACATCAGATTAGAGTGAATCGAAAAACAACAAACAAACGAACCAGCGGCTACCGACTAACTATACTTTCTCTAGAAACAACAGAAAAAGATAGATAGATCAGAATAAAATGTACCTGTTTTCTTGATGTCGCTGACAATGATAAAGCGCTTGCCTAATTATTTTTAATTGTGAATTATACAGAAGGCGGATGCGAGAAAGTGTACACGCGTGGTAGCAAAGTTGACAGCAACGGCAACAGCAGCAACAGCGGCAGCAGCAGGAGCAATGGCAGGAGCAGCGATGTTCGAGGAAGTGCGATGCGGCCACCACATGCCAATTGTTTCGCGTGTTATGGTGGTAGTGCAGCAACATCAGCGGCAGTAGCGGGTGGATGGGTTGGTCAGTTGGTTGATGGTTTGGGTGGTTGATTGGCCGTACGATGATAAACCGCATCAATGTAGGCAGCCAGACAAGCGGTATTTAATTTAAATGCATGTTTTGATTTTATTTCAGTTTTCGGCACGAGAGAAAAAAAGAGAAAGGAAAGAAATGTTTTAAACATTCGGTGTGGTTTACTCTGGCGTTCGTTTTTTGTTTTTTCAACTAACAGTGGCATCTAATTCACGACGTCAAACAACAAGACGCTAGCTAATCTAAAGGTAAAGGTCAAATTGTGTAATGCATTCTTGTCTAGTCGGCAAGGCGTGTTATTTTCAGATCGTTAAAGGTCTAGGTCTAGGAACCGAAACGTACGTAAGTAAGAGCTGAGTATAATGTGTGCAGGGATGACTTTAAATTAGGAAAATTCAGGTCGGGGAAGTAAAAAGGGAAGCTACAGTGAATATAAACCTGTGAAAGTACATCATGAAAACCCTGTCGCTTCTAATGGTATGTAAACTTTCACATTATAATAATGAGGACTATGCCTTATTAGATTGGAATGGGTTGCAGCATATGCAGTAACGGGTAACATGCAGCTCAATACAACTACGCTTTTCTATATATTGTATGATGATTGCGGATTCTCGCGTGGATTGCCTGTTGGCCATTAAAAATTCATCTGTTTTAAGCTACATTTAATATGGAGAAATAGACTGCTATTGGTAATTCAATTCATGTTATTAGATGTCATTTGATATGTTGTATTTGAAAAACTGATAATTTTTAGTTAGGAACACGGTACACCGAAACCACCATTTACGAACTAAAATGGAGGTACGCAAATTTAATCAATTTGTAAAATTCAATCGACCTGAAACACCCTTTTTCTTTTACCTGCACATCACCGTTCCGAAAATACCCGTTTTGTAGGGGTTTTTAAGGAATATCACTAAGCCGGAAGTCGCCATCTTGGATTTCAAAAATACCTCAAACATCGTTTTCCGTTATCTAATTTTCAAACCAGTTCCAAAAATATCCATTAGGGTGGGATAACATTTAGATTCCATAAGAACTAAGCAAAATTTTAGCTCATTTAATGAATCAATATTTTTGCGCCCGAGGTTTAAAGTTTGTAAGGGATTTAGTATGGGGAAACTGACTTTTTGCGAAAAAACTATGGACTCTAAAAACCAGAGCATGTGTTATTTTTGTAGGAAATTTGACGAGAAAAAAATCATTCGAAGACCGCAATACAATCCGATATTTGTAGAAAAAAGTTATTGAAGGAAAATCGTTACAAGATCCGAACAAAGGCTCATTCCTTAATATAACTAGCACCAATGTTGTTAGTGGTCATAATATTATTCGACTTTCTTTTATTACGCTATAACGGTTGATCTGAGTTGTTTGATGTCTTCAAGATAGGTACTCAGTTTTTTATGAAGAATCTTTTTGAGTGACAAACCATGTTCTGAATCCTACAGTAAAGACACAAAAAAGTCACATAAATTATTTTTTGTTTGCTTAAAATGGGATCGTCTATATCTTATAAACAATACGAGATGGAGAGTGTGATTGAATTTGAATTTATCTAAAACGTTGTCGAAGTCAAAAACAACCATTTTTTTAACTAAAAAGTTAGACTTTTTTGTATATTTTACAGTGAGTTTGGGAACATGGCTTGTCATGACTCTTCATACTGAGCTGAGCAACGATCGTGAAGACATCAAACAACTCAGATCATCCGGTATAGCATAATAAAACAAAGTCAAATCATATTAGGATCACTAGAGCAGTGGTGCTAGATATATTAAGGAATGCACCTTTGTTAGGACCTTGTGTCGGTTTTCCTTTAATAACTTTTTCTACAAATGTCGGATTGTTTTGCGGTCTTCGATGATTTTCTCCCACGTTACATTAACACAGCCTATATGGTTTTCTCCAAACGATTTTTGTTGTAAAAAGTCAGTTTCCCAATCCCTAATCCCAAACAAACTTTAAACCTGGAGCGCGAAAATAACGTTTCATTGATTGAGCTAATAATTTGCATATTTTATTCGGGCCCCAAAAGGAACACGAAAAGTTTGGTGGAGCGGAAAAATGAATCTTTTAATTTTTTACATACAACCTTGTCCCACCGTAATATCTATATTGTACCTCTTTTTACGAACTAAAAGAAGCTTCGTAAAAGGAGGTACGTAAACGGAGGTTTGGGTGTATCTCAAAAAGTGTTGGGGACGAGAATTATGGGAGTAACTTATGAATGAATATAGAGAGTTTCATGGACTCTAACCAGGCGCGTACCCAGAAAAAAATTTCGGGGGGTGTTTCAGAACATGTTGATCAATTTCCATACAAATGGAACTTTTTATATAATTATTTGAAATTTTTTTATTGTGGAGTCGTTTGTTGAAAATTATTCATTTTATTTTTTACTTATTTGAAAAAAAGAGTTTACATAATATCATACTTTTTTGAGTTTCGGAGGGGGTTTGAACCCCTAAAACACCCCCCTGTATACGCGCCTGACTCTAACCTTTGTTTGTTCAACGATTCATGTTATATCAATACCAGTTGACAAATTATTTCAATACGCTTAAACTTCTATTTAAAATTAAGATTGTAAAAATTGCTGTGAATTAGAAAATGGGACTCCTCTTAATCTTTCGGAAACGTTTCATAGAATCAATCAAACAAAGGATTTTTAATTAGATAATGACTCATCACAATTAGATTGAAAATATAGATGAATGAAAAAGCGGAAATAGAAGTTCGAAAAGTTTCGAGATGAGACATAATTCATAAACCCCTAGTAACTCCGTTTCATGGAAGAATGAAACCTCTTTACTGGTTTCTCGAACTTTCTCAATTAGATTTGAAAATTACACGCCTATAAATCGGAGTAACAATGTTAACAATGTTGTCGGCTTATGCTAGCCGATTCAGGTATAGTCATTTAGGGGTTATCCTATGTTTGTGCTTAGGGCAAATAAACGTTTTACCTTTCTCTACAGAAAGGTATTAGAGTCGCTGGAAAAACCTACTTTCGAACGGAGCCTCGGAGACCCATAGTGTTATATATCATTCGACTCAGTTCGACGACATCGGAAAATGTCTGTGTGTGTGCACTTTCCGAACATATTTTTACGCGCTCAATTTTCTCAGAGATTTGAAAGCTACTGTCGGGTCATTCATCAAGACACTAAATCTCAACGTTTCATTCAATTTTAAGACTTTCGGCATCAAAAATTTTTTTTCGATTTCGGAAATTTCATGTAAACCTCCTCCTGTTTACTGGAATGGGTGGTGGAGTTGCATTATTATCCAACGGCAAATTAAACATCAAATTTTACCTTCTTTCAATACTAAAGTTATTGAAAGCTTGGGAATCGAATTTGAAACCATTCATGGAATTTATTTCATCGTTGGAGCATATTTGCCATTTCAATGCACCGGCGAACAATTAAATTTCTTTAAAGGCGATTTACAAAAACTCACAAGATATCGACCGAATTTTTTTGTAATAGGGGACTTAAATGCTAAGCATGTCCAGTGGAACTGAAAGCAAAATAACAGTAATGGAAAATACTTCATAATCAACTCTCAGCTGGTTACTTCACAGTTCTTCATCCCAGTAATCCGACTTGTTTCTCTTCCGTGAAAAACCCGTCTATATTTGATGTAGTTCTAACAGATCAAAGTAACATTTGTAATGAACCGATTACACATGCTGACTTTGATTCAGATCATCTTCCAGTAACATTCAGACTTTCCAACGAAGCTATAATTAATCCAATTAGTTCTATATTTAACTATCATAGAGCTAATTGGTTGGATTACAGATCTCACATTGAAAATCATGTGTATCATGAAACTATTTTAGAAAATTCTGCGGACATCGACACAGCAATTGATAATTTGAATCATTACATTATCGAAGCTAGAAATCTTTCAGTTCCCTAAGCTCAAACTAAATTAAATTCTCCTATCATCGATGACAAATATATTCATATTTCAACTCAAATATTATTACAACATGACATTACTGAGACGAATTTTGATGAAATTAAATCAATTATAAGTAAACTCAAAAACCCGAAGGCTCCTGGTAATGATGGAATCTTCAATATTCTTATTAAAAATTTTCCCGATGCTGCCTTGAGACTCTTGGTTAAAAAACGTTAAAGTAATTCCTATTCTCAAACCTGATAAAAAACGTGTTTAATCCACCTAGCAGTGAGATGATACCTATTTTTATCAATCCGCATGTGTTTTTTGCATGAATATTCTTCGGTGTTTAAGTTTTCATGATATTATTTTAATGACCCTCGTTTTAAGCGACAATTTGAGATTTTAATCACTCATTACTCTGTAATGTCGAAACTGCAAATCGGATCGAATTTGAATCTAGAAGTGTGATAATCGATTAAACATGCCATGATATGTAAGTTCCACTCTAGAGTTTACGGTACTTCCAGAGCCGGTATTCAGGAACCAGCATAACCCAAACCGATTCGTATGGCCATATGACGAATAAATTACAACAGTTTTGAGTTCAACTTTGAAGCTTTTCGGGATTGTCATCTTCTATATCGGTTTGAATTTTAAAAATTCATCATCATGTAATTCGAGAACCGGAAGTCATAATTGGATAAAATAATTAATTTTTGTATATAAGTTTGTTTTAATTAAAATTTTTGTTTCTGAAATTTGATTAGGCTTTTTTTGAGAAAACGATTGAGCTTTGAGAAACGATTTTATACTGGAACCGGAATTCTAAAAGCGGTATGGCCGAAGTCAGATAAATTCACCTGAGTAGCTGTACACTTTACATTTGTTTCAAAACATTTGAAAATCAGTTAAGACATCTTTGAGAGATCATAGCACGAATTAAATTTTTAGGTGCCTTCTGATCGACAACTGAATACCACTAAAACTGAAAAAAGTTAATTTTTTTATCGACTATCCAAATCTGCTAACCCGATAAACCTGATTAAATTATGTGGAATAGACATTTTTATACAATCCCCGAAACCGGAAGTTGGATTTGACTGAAAAGCAAGATGTTTTATAGAACTTTGAAACTTTTCATTTGAATCTTAGATGATTCTTAGATTTCATTTGCATCTTAGATCGGTTCAGCCATCTTCAAGAAAAATGAGTTACACAATTTTGATTTCGTTTCACATATCATCCTGTAGTTCCGAAACCAGAGGTCGGAACCAAACATAATGCAGGAACTTTGTTTGGGAGCATACGACTTTTCGTATGAATCTGATTTTGTAGGAAAGAAATTTTCCGAGAAAATTAATTGAAGTTATTTGTCACACACGCATTTGCTGATCTCGACGAACTGATTCGAATGGTATATGGATGTTATGTTGTTCCAGCATTTATTGCTGTAAGTAGTTTAAAACAAAATAATTAAAAAAAATTCTGCCATCATCTGGTTTATATATGTCATATTCGAACGATTATGTTGCCAAAAACGAGCCGTGCCAAAATCGGTCCGAGGCTAAATGTCATGAAAAAGAATGCTGTACACAATCCTTTTGGTACTTAGAAACAATTGTATGTAACAGTATAAAAAATCGTGTTTTCCGTTGCTCCCAAGCATTTCTTTGTCATACAGCGCTCAAAACTCCTACTGCTGGAATAGGGGGAAAAGTCGCTTACAGAAAAATTTCGATATCTCCGTTAAAAATGGACGGATTTTAACAATCTATGGCTTGTTGGATAGGTATTACCGTGCGGAATCTAAGTCTGAAAACATATTCTGTTTTCAAGGTCAATTGTGACAAATACTGTCAAAAAACTGAAAATTTTGACATAAAACTTTGTATAACTCAAAAAGTAAACATCCGATCTCAAAACCATTCAATAGCGTTTTGGGTGACGGGGAGACCTTTCATTTGCGACTAGTTTGATGAAAATCGGTCCAGCCATCTCTGAGATCTCGACCTCTTAGTTGACAACACACATACGGACACACACACATACACACACACACACACACACACACAGACATTTGCTCAGTTCGTCGAGCTGAATCGATTGGTATATGTCATTCGGCCCTCCGGGCCTCGGAAAAATTTTCGAAAGTTTGAGCGAATTCTATACCTATTTTTTATATATATAAAAATAGGTAAAACCAGCAGAAACATCAAGTTATCGACCAATTAGTTTACTTTCTTCTATCAGTAAACTTTTTGAAAAAATTATCTTGTTGAGAATGATGTCTCATATAAATGAAAATTCAATTTTTTACCAGAAAAGTTTGGATTTCGTCATGAACATTTAACTACTCATCAACTCAGAGTAACGAACATGATAAAAGCAAATAAATCTTCTGGGTTATCCACTGGAGTTGCTCCTCTAGACATAGAAAAAGCATTCGACAGTGTTTGGCACAAAGATTTAATAGCAAAAATGTCTGATTTCCAGTTTCCTATTTATTTGATCAAAATTATTCAAAGTTATTTAACTGATCGTACTCTTCAGGTTAGCTATCAGAATTGTAAATCTGAATTGCTACCCGTACGAGCAGGAGCTCCGCAGGGTTCGAGCGTAAGTCCAATCTTGTATAATATTTTCACTTCTGATCTTCCAAATCTACCCGTTGGTTGTCAGAAGTCGCTATTCTGTGACGACACAAGTCTGTTAGCCACAGGTAGAAATCTAAGAGTGATTTGCAGTGATTAAACCAAATGCAGCAAAAACGCAATCAATTATCTTTCCCCATAAGCCATGAGCTTCTTTTCATAAACCAGACAATAATCACATTCTCAAATTGAATGGCTTGGAATTGACAGTGTCTGATCAAGCTAAATACTTAGGTTTAACGTATGACAAAAAACTCACTTTCAAGGATCACATTGAAGGAATCCAGGCAAAGTGTAATAAATATATTAAATGTTCATATCCTCTTATAAACAGAAATTCTAAGCTCTGTCTAAAAAACAAATTGTTAATTTATAAACAAATTTTCAGACCAGTCATGCTTTATGCAGTACCAATTTGGTCACGTTGTTGTTCCACCAGGAAGAAAACGCTTCAATAAAATTCTGAAAATGATTTAGAAACGTCCTCCCTGGTTTAGTACAAATGAGTTACATAGACTAATAAATATAGAACCATTAGATGTAATGTCACATAATATTATAAGCAAATTCCGACAAAAATCGATGCAATCTTCAATTAAATCGATTCGCTCTCTGTATTAGTTAGTAAGTTGGTATATAAGTTCCTTTTCCTCATTACACAATACAAGTAGGTTTAGAATTTTCCCTACATAAATTAACCAAATCATGTATATAATAGGGCTGAAAAGTCCACTATGTATATAATAGGGCTGAAAAGTACCACTTGTGGCTGAACACCCAATTTAAACCTTAATAATTTAATTTTAACTCATATTCCAATAAATAATTATTTAAAAAATAAAAAAAATAAAAAAAAGTTTATCGAATTCGTTGAGTCATCTGCGAGAAAATTAATGTCGCTTATACTATTATATCTTCAGAACCGGAAGTGACAACAATTTGATTTTCGAACTTCATTCACAATTCAATAGTAGTTTTCAAACGAGCCTCAAGCTTGTTGAAATCGGTTCAGTTATTTCTGGAAAAATTGATCGTCATTTCTGAGAAAATTAAACGCATTGTGTCGTTTACGTCATTTATACCATTATATCTCCGAAACCAGAACTGCCAGCCAGAAGTCTTTTCTGCTATAATCAACTTTCAACTCGAATGGATCTGCACCTTTAACAAATATTTGAACCGATGACAGACATAAAAAGTTAGTGGCGAGCTGAAGCAATTCCATAATGCAGTGCTCGTTCCGCCGGGCGGTGCCGAACCTGAGAAACTACAAGCCACTTTTCTCTAAGCCGCAATATTACTCCTTGAATGAGGGTTTTATGGATATCTTATGAGAAGCTGCATTGAAAACTGGACAGTGCAGAGAAATGAATAGTAGAATGACCGAATCCACCCAAACTCGATTCAAGAAAGCAAACAGCACGATAACGAGGTCGTATTTTATAGGTTTTATCTGGTATCGGTATCCAACGTACTGTTTGTATAGTGTCCTATCCTACTGTTTGTATGTTAGCTGCTGCTGTTGTATAATTTGAATACATGAACTAGTAACAACAGGCATTCTTCGATTTACCGTGAAAAAATGATATTTTGTCAAGATTGATTAATGCTACTGAATCAATATTGTAATGCATTTTCTCTAATAGATTTTTTAGGTTTTGCGTCACACAGAATTGAATGTGTCCAACATGTTTGTTCAGTTTTCTAGAAGGCTCGTATATTCGAAGGACTTGTAACCGATGATGGGAGATTCAGTACATTGGTGCAATGCGGATGAAAATAATATTTTATGAGCAAATCTTTCTATAGAAGTAAGTTGAATAAAATATTATATGTGATTATTTTAACAACTAGAATGAAATGGTTGTAACAAATGGGTATCCTTACATAATAATACCATCAACCGCTCAACGGGAAATGGAAGTGTCGGCTTTAAACTTATTTCAATCGAGGAACGTATTTTTTGTTTTTGTTTGTGGCACAGTGGTTATATTATGGCACTCGTTGCGGCAAATCGGTTTAACCTTGCAAAAGCTTCCGTTTGTTCGTTTGCTCACGTGAAACTTTTAATTCAATTAAACCGGTGGGTAATCCGGTGGTAGGTATCGAAAAGTCAGTTCTATCTGGATCAGTATCGCTTTTACGTATAAATTAGCCCGGGGGCAAGATTTTTTTGTGTGCTCCTAGAAACCTGAATGTTTTTTTTTGTTTCTCGGTTGGTCCTGTACGGGGCCCCTAAGACCGTATGATCGGGGCACTTGTCCCCACTGCCCCTGTGTAAAAGCGGCCCTTGTCTGGATTAATCGCGTTGCTTGGACTGTGCTATGTTTAGGAAATGTATTTTGAATTCCCACATTTTAATGTGCACTTGGTATATTACTATAAATTCAAACTAACAGTCTTAAAAAAATAAAAGATTGTTCTTTTTCGGTTATTTTGTTTGAAGGAATCATTCAATGAAATTAACTGATATATCAGTTCAGTATCACTTTCAAAAACGTATTTTAATCCATCTGGTGGCATGATGATACCTTGTTCATATTAATCATTTTCTATGCATCCGAAACCGGAGAACTGATATAGCCGGAATCGGTTCGTTTAACCAGCAACTAAAACAAACTACAATTTGAAACAGTTTTAAGATAAATTTAAAATAATATCCGTACATTGCATCGTCGCGCTAAATGACGGTATGAGATTTTGAACACACTTCACCGTAACTCGGATTCGCAATATAATTCAAAAGCAATTTATGAGGGCGTAAGACCTTCGATTTGATCCTAAGTTTGTGAAAATCGGTTTAGGTATCTCGGTAAAAATGAAGAGAGTTTCGTTTCAAAGTTTTTGACTACCGTCATACTTCTGGGAACTGGGGACCGATATATCGAAAATCAATTTTTTTTATTAACTAACGAAACACTCACAATATAGGAACGATATAGTCTTTTCAAAGGATTTTATTAATTTTTCCGTCGGTATGTATATAAAAATACTCGTGAAATTGATTTTTTTACTTATAATCTTGTATTTCATTTGTTGATGGAACGAAAAAAATTTATCAACTAATCGAATCGGAAACATTTAACTTAAACATGTATGGCAACGTCGTGTCAGTGCTCCAATAGCATACCGTTGAACATTTGATTTGAATCGACCTATGTTTTCACGACCAATCTCAGCATACCATAATGATGTTATTCACCTGATTTCTCGACAGACACGGTTTTGATCGTTACTTCTCATCTCGCATTTAATTCAATAGCAGTTCTGCCTCGATCGGTGTAGGGAGGATTAACATCATGCATGAAAAAGTATCGCTCCGTTCTGCACTGTATGAACCTTCGCACATAATGGAATCTATAAATATATGCTCTGTCATAATTTCCGGTTCAGTCGATAGCTGCTTGCAAACGAAGGTTGTCTAGTGAGGGGATGACAAAATTGAAAAAATACATCCATTCGCACGCTGGATAGTCGCTCTTGCACTGGATGCGGTATGTGGATGCTATTTGCCGTCAACTGCACACCGTGTCCGCTTAAGTATATTAAATACCAATTAGCTTTAATATTTGGTTCTCCGGTGGCTGGCTGAGTAATTTTAAACTATATAAATTTAGAGGGCTTGAATCTCGATAATTTATTAATTGAATTGCCACATTTAGCTTGAATTTGAAAACACTACTTCGATAGTGTACGCTTAAAATGAGTTTCATGAGATTCATGAGTCGACGGACATTTTCGCCCGATCCCAGCTTCTTATGGAAAATACAAAGCTTTTGAATGTGTATTCTGATTGTCTTACTTCCCTTGCAGGAAGTTTTGAAAGCATGCCAAAAATTTTGTTGTTGATGTCAGATGTTTCCAAAATGCATAAATTGTGCCGATCTGGTTTATCTAAAGAAGAAAATGTTATTATCTCTGAGATTTTTTGAATTGAGATACGCCTGGAGCTTAAAATGAATTTCTTTTAAATAATTGTTCTTAATAGTATTCAGACGTTTCTTGGATCAACTCGAACCATTCTTAACATATCACATGTTTTACATCTTTTGAAATGAAATACATACTGTTACGATTTACTTTTTTTCTTTTTTATCGACTTGAGTTGTGACTTATCGAGTCAATATTTCTTTTGTGACATTCAGCAAACCAGCGACCATTTGGTAGAAACAGCTTATGAAAATTATAGAATGTTAGTACTCAAGGAAGAAAAAGAATGTGAATATATACAGAACGGAAAGGTGAGACGTGGCATCGAGTCATTTAAGCAAGCAGAAATCTTTTAGTAACTTAACTTTTACCTTCTACAAGAGGAGTCGGGCTTAGGCATCTGATCAATGCAAATCACCCGAGTCTCGGTATGTCGGAAAGTAGTGATAAAGGTCTTCTACCATTTACTATTCCATCCGACACTGTTACTGTTTATATTACTGGTATTACAAAATCTTAGGAAAACGTTTGACATTACTAGCCTGCTTTAAATTCTATTTTTTGTGATGATTGTAAAATTGATATCCGTTGGATAATTTTCCAAAATCTTATTTACCGAAACTTAACTAAACTGCTTTGTAAAAAACCTGTTTTAATCCACCTAGTGATGTTATGATGCCTTTCTCATATAACTCTTATTTTCATTAATATTATTGAGGAATTCTTCAAAAAACCTTTAATCACGGAGAACAGATATCCAAAAAACCTTTAATCACGGAGAACAGAAATTCAGTGTGTGTAAGAAATTTAACGATTGCTTGGCAAAGTGATCACCAAGTAAGGAGTGTATCGAAAATAAGCTATCCATATACATTTGTGTTGTACACATGTATTAATGATGGCTTTTTATGCTCAGAGCACAGCACGCTGTGCGTTTGGTTCTCAACTTTCGTTTGTTTACTTGTTTGTGCGGTTGAAATTCTGCATTTTCAAAATGCCGCGTATTGAATAGGAAGTGAAAATTAAGGTTCTGGACACATGGCTAAGTGAGAAGGGTATTAATATTGGCGAAGCGGTTTGAAATTCATCATGTCAGTGTAAAAACCATCAATAATAAGTTTTCGGAACACTATTCTTTGGATGAGCTACCAGGAAGAGGCAGAAAACCCGGTTCTTCCAACCCGAAACTGGACCAGAAAGTGGTATCTCTAATCACAACGAACAAATCAATGTCAATACGTGATTTGGCCAAAAAGGCAGGAACGACTGTCGAAATGATCCAGCGTATCAAGAGGCGAAATCACCGTAAGACCTACAAGAAGCAGAAAATCTCGAAACAAAGTGTAGAACAAAAGAAACGAGCAGCAACAAGGGCCCGGAAATTGTATTCGTGTCTTTTACAGTGTCTCGATGCATGTGTTTTGATGGACGATGAGACCTAAGTAAAGGAGGACTCAAAAACCCTTCCAGGTACACAATATTTTACTGTCGTCGTTGGGAAGGATGTGAGCGATGCGGACAGGTCGATTCAAATGGAGAAATTCGGTCGAAAGATACTGGTATGGCAAGCAATATGGTGGTCCTGTGGTTTCAAGTCATCCATTTTTTTACACTACCGGAACTATAAATGCAGAAATCTATCGATCTGAGTGTCTTCAGAAGAGATTTCTGCCTTTACATAAGAAGCATAGTACATCTCCACTGTTTTGGCCGGATTTAGCGTCGGCTCATTATGCCAAAACCACTCTCAATTGGCTTACGAAAAAGGGTATAAATTTCGTAGAGAAAAATATCAATCCACCAAATTGCCCTCAGCTTCGACCCATCGAACGTTACTGGGCAATCGTGAAGAGGGTCTTCAAGAAGACTGGTAAGGCAACTGAGAATATGCAGGAGTTAAAAAAAATTGGACTCAAGCGTCCAAAAAATACAATGCAACACTTGTCCGGAACTTGATGAAGAGCATTCGATCAAAAGTTCGAAAATTCGTGAAGGAATAACTTAAATTTCATCATTATGCTTAAGTTTAACCTCGTACAATAAAAGATCAATTTTTAGTTTGATTAAAATATCGTTTTTTATCATAATTTGAAAGAAAAATTTGTGGATAGCTTATTTTCGATACACTTCTTAGCAATTCGACTATAGAGGCGCTTCGAGTAGCCCAGCAATTGCTTATGGGTTCTTGCGTTCGAGCTTGCATACGAAGGTAATTCATGCGTGCAAAATCGTACACACCGGTGATTTTCAAAATATAAAACACTTGTGAGCTTTACACAGCTTTTTCAAAATAATTTGTACTAATTTGGATGTCTGTTATCTTTGGTTTAAACTCAATTTAAAAGAATTTCCAAAATTGCCTGCGCCTTCAATTTAAATGGTGGTTTGAAATAAATCACGGATCCAGTATAACCAAAAGCAGTTCGTATAGTTAAAAATTAACATGGCCTATAAATTAAAACAATTTTGAGCCCAATTTGGAAGATTTTTTACGATTGAAAGAATTATCTACTTATTTCATGATTACTAATGAAGAAAAATACTCTTGAAATTGACATTTTTACTCTGAGCACCCAATCTTCGGCGCTGGAAGCTGGGTCTGAATAAAAATTGAGATATTGTATGACATGTGAAGACCCTGCAGTTGAATCTAAAATGGTAAAAATCGGTTGAGCCATCTTCGAGAAAAGAGACTAACATTATTTTCAATTTTTGGTGCATATAACCCTGTAATTTCGGAACCGGAAGTCGGATCGAAATGAATTTCAGGAACTTTATATGAGACCGTAGTACCTATCATTTGAATCTTAGTTTGTGAAAATCGGATCAGCCGTCTCCGAGAAAATTGAGGGACATTATTTTCCCTTTTTTGGTTCATACCACCGTGTAATTCCGAAAACGAAGGTCGTTTCAAAAATCAGAATTCAGGAACATTATATAAGATCAAAATACCTTTAATTTGAATCTAAGTTTGTGAAAATGGGTCGAACCATCTCCGAGAAAAATGACTGACAATATTTGGCACACACAGACATTTGGTCAGTTCGTCAAGCTGAATCGAATGGTATGTGACATTCAGTCATTGGGTGTCTGTTGAAAAGTCGGTTTTCATAATGATTAATGATTTTCTATTACATTTTGGAAAACACAGATACATTTTGGAACAGGAGATGAGTATAATTATAGGTATGGATCAAAAAATTAAAAAAAAAACATTCATAATTCAGCTTGCGATGTGATAATGGCATTCTGTATCCAGTATTTTTAGAATCATTAAAATTTTATAAGATTATGTCTTCTTTGTAGCTTTTAAATATGCCTAAGGTTATTGGAATTCGTCGTCATTGAGCGGAGAGATAAAAGTACGTCACTTACACCATCATATCTCCGGAATCCGAGCAATTTCAACTTCGAACTTGATCCATGAGAAAATAGTAGATTTCAAACCTAAGCTTTTGAAATCGGTTTTGAAAGGGAAAAAAATTAAGCGATTAAGAATGCGTTTTTCAAGTTATGTCTCTTATATAATGATATCCTTGCAACTATACCCCGAAAGTAAATTGTTCGTACCTCTCATTTGGTTTTGCTCCAATAATAAATCGCAGTGTTTTTTTTATTTTCGATGCCGAAACACTAATTACTCCCGTAATATAATAGTAACATAATTCATTTTAGTAACTCCGTGCTACTCACAGGCAAAGATTTGCGGTCACTGTCACTACCGAGAGAAAATAGGACTTTAGATTTATAAGGAAAGGTTATGCAAACAAGAATTTCAAACAAAATTCCCATAGATGTAGGCATCACAAAAAAGTGAGAAATAGATGTACCAACCACAATGCCTTCCAGTAATTTCAGGAAACTAATTTAGCATGAACAAACAAACGCACGCACGGATATTTCCACAACCCATTCATGGAATATTGTTTATTTTTTCTTTCATTTTTCATAAGTAATCGTTCACCGAGCGATTTGTATGTACATGCCTTACGTATACAAACTGCGGTATGAATAAATTAATTTTCTGCCATTGAGTCACAAATGGTTGAAGTTCACTACATAGCTCAGCTATAGGCATTCCGAAGAGTTTTTCTATGCACATTGAAAGGTGCTGAATGTAGGAAACGGTTTTGGTCGTTGGAATGGAAAATACCTTCATCAACCGATGCCTTTCGCCAGTCGTCAGTCGAGTGGCAGTACGCGAAATGCATGAATTATGCATAAGTAGTACTCCTTGTTCACTTTGAGTCCAATAAAATTGCACCGCACCCGGTAACAGAGGGCACTCGAGGGGCGTCATAGGTGGACACAACGGAACTGCCACCGGTAGTGTTCATATGTAGCGTAATGCTGATGAATAGGAATTATAAAATTCTCTATTACCGCATTTTCCGTTACCCGTTAACTGGGAAACCACAGAAAGGAAATTGTCGTTTTGCAGCTTTTAAGTCATGGAGGTCTCTTGCGGATGTAGGTACGTTTATTCGGAGTAATTGAGTAAGTATTGTTTGTCGGGCTTCGAAAAAAATTTGAAATCATTTGCCGGTGAATGTTTCGACGTCGTGCTCTGTTTAAACATTTAAATTGAATGTTTTGTCTTCCATATCATTTAATTTTTTGATCAGTTGAAATATCACTGAAACTCGTATACCCCAAATATCATCTTTAAAAAGGCCTATAGGTAGTGGTAGAATAATCAGGAATCAGGAATCAGAACAAATGGGCTCAAATGGCACGTTCCCCTAGATATTTGGAGATTTGTGGTAGCGATCAATTTGATTTAGCATCATTTTCCCGATATATAAGAGAGAAGGATTGAAGGGAAATGGTAAGGTTTGGACTAGGAGGATGGGGAAAATTGACGACACAAAAACACAAAAAAGCAGAAGTAAATTCTGCATCCCTAAGGGATGCTGAACAATCTGCTGTGGATCACATTTAGTGGAAGCAGAAGTAAATTCTGAACCTCTACGAGGTCCCAAACAGTCTGCTGTAAAACCTATTTAGGTTTGTTACTATGTGCGTTCTTTCTGATGAACGATGCACAGTTAATAAAACCTCCAACCCCCGATCTGCTAAACCCTATTTAAGTTGAATACAGAAAGGATTCATTCACTCCAGGAAAAACGAAGAACCCTTCTGACTATAGCTTCTTACCACGAGAGAATATCCTTTAATTTTAGTTCCGCATACACAGATTCGACCATGTATGCAGATCCAAAAACCCGAATACGTAGTTGCGTCAATGCGGGACAGTTACATATCAGATGATATGAAGTACCGTAGTTACATTCACACAAATCACACGAATAATACCCAGTACGTTGAATAGCCATATGGTAATTGAGTTTGCAATGTCCAGTCAGAGCTCTGACCAGAATACTGCAATGATGCTTGTTTTCCAAGTAGACTGTAGACAGTAGACACTTTGACATTTTCAGATTTAAATCTGGTAAAAATGCTTTTGTCTGAGCGCAAGTTTGCAAGCTGCGCCAGTTGCTGGCATGTTTGGATGCAGCCCAAGAACGAATCTAGTGCTTTATCCAACTAGTTGAAAGTGGTAAAGCTGGTTCAAGACCAACGAAATCCTTCGTTGTACCAACTCTTCAGCCAATTCATTTCCAGTAATACCAGAATGGCCGGGTACCCATAAGAAGTAAACAGCATTTGAAATGCTGAGGTCTTAAATTTGAGTTCGACATGCGATCACTAGATTCGACCGTGAATCATTCGAACTGAGTGATTTTAAGGCTGCCTGACTGTCGGAACAAAAATAAATTCGTTTACCACAGATCTTCTGCTGAAGTGCCGATTATATTCCACACAGAATCGCGTAGATTTCTGCTTGGAATACAGTACAGTATCTACCAAGTGAATGAGACTACTCTAGCCTCATTTCACGACAGTAGACACTAGCACCAGAGGATAGTTCACATTGAATTTTTTGAAAGGAAAACTGCATGTGAGAGTTAGGTCACTAGTAGCGAGTAAGAGTGTGGCTAGTAGCATAATCAAAGGAGTTACTGTTCCAAAGCCCTGTAACCTTAAGACGGTATGCACAAGATAATGCTTCTTGTTTCAGGAACACATGTAGTGGTTTAATGCACAGTAGCCTCTAGAGCAGCAGTAGGAGTTGTCGTGAATGCTCCTGTCATCGCCATTAGGACCATCCTTTGGCGATGATTTAGCTTTGACTGAACTGTCGCGACTTCTCCTTTCTGCCACCATACAAGACATCCATATGCTAAAATTGGTCTAACAATAGTTGTGTAGATCCAATGAGTATATCTGGGTTTGAGTCCCCATGATTTCCTAAACGCTCGTCTGCATTGGGCGAAAGCCATGCAAGCTCTTTTAATCCTGAAGTCAATGTGAGCAGACCAATTCAGTTTTGAATCAAGATTAACCCTGACGTATTTAACTTGATGGACCTCTGAACCGAAGAACTGTAACGGACGAGCTCCTGTGATTATCCTACGATGAGTGAAAAGCACCATTGATGTTTTGCCCGGATTTACAGATAATCCAACCTGACAACACCATTGTTCAGCAGATCGCAGAGCTTGCTGCATTAAATCAAGAAGAGTGTTAATGCTTATACCGGTCAACAACACATGATAATCGTCGGCAAAACCATAAGTCGGAAATCCAAGGTTATTTAGTTTCCTTAACAAACCATCAGCGACTATGTTCCATAAAAGTGGGGATAGTACACCACCTTGAGGACACCCACAGACCAGCTTTCTAATCTCTGCTTGCCGGAGCGATGGACAAAGAAGAACAAAGATTGCTAAGCATTGCGTGTATCCAATTTGTGATACTTGAAGGTATGCCATGACCACGGACTGCTTCCAGAATTGAATTGAAAGACACGTTACCAAAGGCACCTTCAATATCTAGGGAAACTCCCAAGCAAGATTGCTTCTGTGAGAAAGCTTTTTCAATGTTGTACACAACATCATGGGTTGTAGTGGACTTTCCACGCTGGTAAGCATGTTGCATTCCATGTAGCGGATGCACGCCCAAACTAACATTCCTGATATCGACTATGTGTTCCACTGTTTTATGAAATGAGCTAAGACTGATAGGCCTGAAACTCTTCGCTTCCTCATAAGTGTCGCGACCGCCTTTTGGAATAATTAAGGAATAAAGAAATTGAATGGTAGAATAAAGACTGTCTCAAATAGTATGGGTGGAGCCGAAGACCACTGCCATTTCGCAATAATTGCGAATCTGTCGATTTTTATAGTAGCTGACACTTTTATCTCAGTATTTATTTGTAGACTTACGCAAATATTGTCGAAATAGTGTACACAAATGGTGCATAGAACCCGGACTGTCACAGAGAATGTTAGTAAATAGGGAATGAGTAAGTAAAACAGTCGAGCGAAGAGCTATCAGGAAGTGCGGTGATGATAACATTTGTGAGGATACCGAAAACGAGAACCTTCGGCCAGGACAGAGTTCGAAAGTTGTACGATGTGATGCTTGCTGGGAATTTGAACTGCTGGACTCATCACACGATGCGAGAAAGGCAGGTATTGAACCACCCTGAGACATCGCGTCAAGTCGAAAAATTAATTATGAAAGCTATGGTCCTGAAAGGTATGTGTGTGCAGCGACAGCGATATACCTTCATCAAGGAATGTTTACAAAAACGACTTCTTTCCACCATTTGAATTTACAAGTTGTTTTCTGGTTAGATCCTCCATCTTTTCATCACGCGAAATCAACAGTAGAATACCAACAAAAATGTTACTTTCATTCCGAAGAACATGAACACACAAAATTAAATTCATTCCGATAAAGATCGAAACGTCCGGAAAAATAACTGGTCTTATTCAAGAGACCGCTGGAGTTGAATACATCTCATTGTTGATGTGGCATAGCCTCATAATCTAGCCAAGATTGTTCGGCGACACCAGCTGAGTTGGCGGCCTCTCGTTTACGAATCTGTAACCACCTTGTTTGCCTCAGTTTATTCATAGCTAAGTTTCTTTCTCTAAGTTAGATCCGAGCGATAGCGAGGTCAGACAGCACATGAACTAAAACTATGCGGCGAAGTTTGGTAGCTGATAAATGCAACTAGCTGTATTTGAAACTCCATTCTGAGGATTCCTAATCAATTAGTTTGGTAGCTGATAAATGCAACTAGCTGTATTTAAAATTCCATTCTGAGGATTCTTAGTTCAATTAAGAAAATATTTCTGAATTCAACACAGGGAAACGGCTTTATTTGAACAAATGCACGTTTTTGTGTGAACACAACGGGCGTGAACTTTATCAATGTTTGTCCTTCTTTATTTGAAATCAATTTCAATACGATATTGAGATAATTGTATGATTAGGTGAAATGGCTTTCGGGGATATGGCACATTCGGCGAAATGGCATTTGGCGAGAAGGCTTTCGGCGATGAAGCATTCGGTGAAATGGCTAATTAATGACTTTTGGTGAAATGATTTTTGATGAAATGGATTCCGGTGAAATGGCTTTCTGTGAAATGACTTTTGGTGAAATGATTTGTGATGAAATGGATTTCGGTGAAATGGCTTTGTAAATATCTTTCTTCATATGGTAAAATGGCTTTCGGTGATATGGTTTTCAGCAAAATGGATTTCATCGAAATGGCTTTCGGTGAAATTACTTTGAAAGTATGTTTCTTCTTACAGCGAAATGGCTTTGAGCGAAATGGCTTTCGGTAAAATGGCTTTGGGCAAAATGGCTCGAGTGACTCCTTGAATCATCGAAATAAAATCATCTTGCATCTGGGCTTGTTTTCTCGTATCGGATGGTATATAACCCTTTAATCACTGATTTTTTGTTCACCTGAAAACATCATTTCATTTGTACCATTCCCGTTTAGACTACACAATGAAGTTGGGATTAACCTTCCAAGTACACTAATGCAAAAAACTGTTTTAATTGCTATTAAACAGACTGAAAAATTCAAAAAAGCTCTACTGTTTGTTTTCTCCTTTGCAGTTTCTCACTATGGCGGTTACACCTCTGTGTGTGTTGAAGTGACTATACCCAGACTGCTAGTCCCATTTTCCAGCAGGAATTCTTTAAACTTATCTCCCGACGTAAATACAATTCGTTCGAATGGGTTACTGATAGCAAGAACAAGAAGACAAAGTTAACCACGCAAAGCATTTATTCAATATTGTTTTTTTTTAATTGTAACGCCACATGTTCGATTGCCGCTTTGCTTTGGGCAACATATTTCGTTACTGTGATAACTTCAACAGGTACTTGGATCTATTTGTGAGAGTAATCAGATTATCACTTCGTTTTAGTTAACTTTAGCATGATAAGAATATGATCGAAATTTTAATATTGAATTATCATCTATGCATCATAATAGGTTTGAAAATTGCAAGCTATAAACTGATCTTTCCATTATAGTAATCGCGAGCAGAAAGTTGTGAAAGTCCTTTTCTCTCGTTCTAATATTTTATGTTTCAAAATGTTGACATAAATTGAGATGGAATAAATTGAACCAAAGAAATAACAATCTTGGGCACAATGTAGAACTGCATATGACCCACCAGGAGTGAAGCGCCTAATTGGTGTAATTTTAGATAAGATGCGCCAAAGGGAAACGTGTTCACTTTATAGTACCTTCCTGTTTTTTCTTGGTTTGCACTTTCCCACTGCACCCAAGCTACTAATTTACTTCATGTATCCTCGGTTCTACTAAAGGTGGATGCAACTTTACTTGCTCAGTCATTATTCTGCTACAATTGCGGAAAGCGGATATCCGGCATCGGAAGGTGAGGGAGTGCTATCATGCCTAGCTTCAGTCGATTGGTGTTTATATGAGTGTAGAGGCACATAGAAGGAAGTGCCTACTAGGAGAAATTGAATTATTGTGAATTGAAGAAAGTGGTGGCGTTGAGTGGGATGCCGTGATTTCAAGTAGTTCTTTGATTATGGTAATTCATCAATTTCGCTGAAAGGTAAATGAAGTTTTTATCAACAGTGCTATTGAATCGGAAATAAAAATGACTATAATGGGACGTGGTGTAGGAAATAAACGCTGTGAAGGTGCGGTTCACCAATAAACCCAAAATCAATGTATTTGGCATCAAACAAATTTTTGATTTCGGAAAACTCGTTTTTCTTACGAAAATTTTCAAACTTTGGCTGCCGTTGGCACCAATTATCCATATCCAATTTTTTCGTTTATTGCATTGTCGTTCTAAATGACGGGTGGCAAATTCATACACACTTCACCCTGTAATTCCGGAACTGGAACCCGGATTCAAATAAAATTCTACATCAACATATGAACTACAATACCATTTATTTGAACCAAAGTTTTTGAAAATCGGTTCATTCGTTTTTGAGAAATTGAAGTGATTTCCAGTTTGGAATATACGATCACTTTTTCTGGTACTGTCGGAACCGGTACCGAAGATCCAGTACTTTAGAACAATTTTCCGAGGCCCGGAGGGCCAAGTGTCATATACCAATCGATTCAGCTCGACGAACTGAGCAAATGTCCGCGCGCGTGTGCGTGTGTGTGTTGTCAACTAAGAGGTCGAGATCTCAGAGATGGTTTAACCGATTTTGATCAAAATAGTCGCAAATGAAAGGTCTCCTCTTTTGAGCTATACGAAGTTTTACATCAAAATTTTCAGTTTTTTGACAATATCTGTCACAATCGAACTTGAAAATAAAAGATATTTTCAGACTTAGATTCCGCACGGCAATAGCTATTAAACAAGCCATAGATTGTTAAAATCCGTCCATTTTTAACGGAAATATCGATATTTTTGTGTAAGCGACTTTTCCCTTTATTCCATCAGTAGGAATTTTGAGCGCAATATGACAACGCAATGCTTGGGAGCAACGTGAACCACGATTTTTTATACTGTAACACACAATTGTTTCTAAGTACCAAAAAGACTGTGTACAGCATCTTGTTTCATGACTTTTTGCCTCAGACCGATTTGAACAAGGTTCGTTTTTGGCATAATCGTTCGAATATGACATACGTTAACCAGATAATGGCAGCATTTTCGAGTTGAAAGTAATTCTATAATTATATTGATTTAAGCTACTTACAGCAATAAATGTTGGAAGAACACAACACCTATGTACAACCTATGGTTCAACAGGTTTTTACAAATTCAGATTCATATGAAAAGTCATATACTCCCAAACAAGGTTCCTAAATTACATTTGGTCCCGACGTTTGGTTCCGGAATATTTTGGACCCGACTTTTGGTTCCGGATGATATGCGAAACGAAAATGTTACTCATTTTTCTCGCAGATGGCTGAACCGATCTAAGATTCAAATGAAAGGTCTTAAGATCCTATAAAACATCTTGCGTTTTAGTCATATCCGACTTCCGGTTCAGGAGATACAGGGTGATTAGTATAAGAATGTCTATTTTACATAAAATAATCAGGTTTATCTGGTTTGCAGATTTCGATAGTCGATAACCAATAAATTTATTTCAGTTTTAGCGGTATTCAGTTTTCGATTCGGAAGGTACCCAAAAATTTAATTCGCACTACGATTTCTCAAAGATGTCTACACTGATTTTCAAATATTTTGAATCAAATGTGAACAATACAGTTCCTCAGGTAAATTTAACTGACTTCGGCTACACCGATTTTCGAATTCTGGTTCCAGTATTGAATCGTTTCTCACAGCTCAATCGTTTTCTCAAAACAGGCCAAATCGAATTTTAAAAACAAAAATTCAAATTAAAGGATTTATTGTCCAATATGAAATTAATGAAAATTTATCCGATTCTGAAATTACAGGGTGATTAGTTTTTAAAATTCATACCGATATGTAAGATGACAATTCCAAAAAGCTTCAATCGATTATTACACGTTTAGATGCAAATTCGATCCGATTGGCAGTTTCGACATTACAGGGTAACGAATGAATAGAACTTTAAATTGCCGCTTGAAATGACGGTCATTAAAATAATGTCATGAGAACTAAAACACCGAAGAATATTCATGCAGAAAACACATGCGGATTGATAAAAAAAGGTATCATCTCACTGCTAGGTTTTTTCATGTTATCTTGAAAAAAATTTCAGAATCGCAGGTTCGATCCGGATGAATTCAATTGCAGGCTATGGGACCAAGAGATCTTTTATTTGAATTTAAATTTTGAGAAAATCGGTACTGCCATCTCCGAGAAAATTGAGTGCACATATTTGTTACATATACAAACGTATGCATACACACACACAGAGAAATTTTGCATACTCAACGAAATAAGTCGAATGGTATATGACACTTGGCTCTCCGAGCCTCGGTTCAAAAGTCGGTTTTCACAGTAAATGCATAACCTTTCTATATGAGAATGGCAAAAAGAGCGAACCGCATATAAATAACAAAAAATGTCGCATAAAAAACGCATAAACTTTTTCATAACTTTGAAAGTTCGAACAAAAAGTCGCATTAAAATCGCATAATAAGAGACTTGACTATTACCATCTACATTGGTTTACACGCCATGTAAATTTTAGAATTTTTCTAAAATTATAGAATTTTTGTAATCTGATTCTCCATGTAAGATTCCCTTTTTAAATACAGTTTCGGCTCATTGGAATGATGATAACAATATCTAACTTTTCTGTGCGGACAAAACTAGCATCGCAAACGTCATGAATATGTACAAGCGTTAGAAGTTATGTAAACTAGGCACAGACAAAGTATTCATTATGTACGTGACACAGAAAAAATGATTATTTTGAAATATATTTGTCTGTAAACTTGAAGAACAACATCACAAGAATTTTAGAGTTTGTCCATTCCCTGTAATGAAATTGACGCAGTACCGACAAACTTAACTTATCTACCTTCCGAATCATTCGAAACTACTCCAAGCCCTCACCATTAGTGAAAAGGTTCCCGAAGCAATTCGTGTTTGGCCGGAAATTACACTATATAAATCATTGCTTTACACCGGAGATTCCGTCCAATCATGACCGGGTGTAAGTTGTCGCTACATTCCAGTCGAAAGTAGGATGAAAGTAGAAGATGCTATATTAGGCGTGATGAGCAGTGATAAAAGGACTGCTTGCTAGAGACTGAAACATCTGGGAAAGAACATCTTCCGAATGCCTGTCCTCGTCACATAAATGTGAAGATAGAAATTGAGAAGTGTAGAATGTTTGAGGTTCGTTCCGTTGCACACGTAGGAATGATAAACGTCTTTGAAAAGACGATTCAGTTTGTTGTGTATAAAATTGAAGATTGAACACGCAACCAAGGAATAAATAAACTTTGGGACATTTCAATATCTTTTCATTCATGTGAAATGATTGTAGTTTCAAACTTGAGTTTTGGTCCGAAATTATACGTGCAGTGCTAATCCGTTATCTCATGAAAAATATCCATTGAAACACATGCTTAAAAACGTTTTCCATCTACTATAACCACATTCACAGGTTGACTATTGATGACAAAGAAAAAGGTCACGATGGTAATGTGGCGGCACGCTTGGTTTTTGTATTTTCTGACGGAAAAAATCGAGACAACGGAGTGAAATGACAGACAGACGAAAATGGGGAAAAATATTGTCTGCGCGGTTTTATCAAAGGATGCAAAAGAATTTATTTACCGGTCATGACCGTTGTGGGAAGAAGGTTTGATCTCAAATGTTTAGTTCTATTAGCAAACATTATTCAGATGTTGAGTGCTAATGAGTTGAATAAAAAAGGTAAAGAAAAACTGAATCATAGCATTTAATAGCGATAGTTATAAAGAGGGTTTTATTGCTCAAGTTGATGTGACCTAGCTCTATGATATAATACTCCGACACTCTGACACACGTGACCTTCCATGTACATCACAAACTAGCGCCGTGCCTGTTCACATTAGATGCTATTTAGACTCGGTTATCGTTTTCTGTACGTTTGTGGAAACGCCTCTTGAGTGTGGCTAGGATTGTGTTCTACGTTCCCTGTGACTAGTTCGGGCAAATAATCTTTGGTAACGAAATAATCCCTGACCAATACCAGGCTCGTTTCGCTGTTTCGATGACATGCCTCTGAAGAAGATTATAAGAAGTCATGTGCACGTGCTGAGAAGAAACTAGCGACCTTTGGAATGGCCTGTTGAAAGTACAACCAACAGTATTATACTGGAACCGCATTGACGATCCAACTAGCAGTATAAATTTAATTTTCACATTGTGATACCTAAAACTAGCGTAAAGAACAGTTCGATGTTACACGTCTATGTGAGCTTTATGAGAAAAATTATGATTTATTGAATTACGATTAAATTTCACATTGGTAAGGTTTTACTTGGGTGCATAGTCCTATTAATTACATGATTTTATATTTCCTTCAGGATACCATTTGTTACCGCAATTCTACAATTTTGGTGTTGGAAATAATTTTAATAGGTGGTTGTAAAGAGAGGAACTTACCAAACTAAATTAATAATCATGAAAACAGTGAATCAACTCAATACAAAATTGCATCAATTTTGTCGGAATGCGCTTATAACACTATGTGTCTAATGGTACTATAGTTATGAGTCTGTGCTCAGTTCTCACAATCACTGAGCTGATAAACAGATTGAGAAGTCAAATGAATGAAATCTCACAAGGAAGAAGATTTTTTTGCAACTTCATTTTCAGAATTTTATTTTCAATCCTTTGAAGAGTTTCCTTCCTGGTGAATTAACATTTTGACCAAATTTGTACTGCATGAAACAAGACTGATCGGATTATTTGTTCATGAGTTAAGAATTTACTCTTCTTGCTGAGCTTACAATTTCTTTTTGTACAAGGATGTGGACATTTAATATATTCACTAAACTTCGTCTGGATTTATTTTACGTTATCCTTGAAATTGAGGTAAAAAAAACGTTAGGCAAAAAGTATACTTTTATAGAATAGAATCGTCATCATGATTTTGTTATAACAAGTGGGTATACAAATTAAATAAAAGAGAATATCAAGGATGGCAAATACTACAAATGCTCCCATCTGAGAATGACGGTTCATCTGTGTTAACTTTACTTGCAATTATTTTAGCGTAATTCTTTATGTTTTACAAAATTTTTTCTGATAAGATGGAAAGGTGGTGTCCTTAGTCATAATGTAAGATAGTAAGAAGAAATGATTGCCAATTACATTACATTAAACACTACCTCTAATCAAAAAGTAGCTTTCATTTTGAGATTAGATTCAATGTCTTTTTTATTTTATTGCGCTTTAATTTTTAATATCATTTTCATATACAGATTTTCAATACAGAATTTTAATCCCCCGATACAGATTTACAGATTATTCTCCCGAAAAATATAGATTTAAATGTGGCAACACTGCACGCTATACAAAAATGAACGAAGCATGGTGCGAACGGAGTAAAGGCGGTTGTTTTTTTCTGTACCAGAACGTAGCGGTTTTGCATGATCATTTTATATGACGGTTCAAAAGTTTGGACACTCATCGCCATATAATTTCGGAACCGGAAGTCGAATCTAGATGAAATTGCACAGTATCTTTTAAGACACTGGGTGCTTTAATTTTATCAAGATTTGCGAAAACCGTTTAAATCGATTGCTGAAAAATCGAAGTGAGATCCGTTTTTGGATCTTTTTTTCACTACTATTGGGGCCTTCGGAAACCCAAACCTGGGACCGGAGACTAGTAGTCCCAAAGTAGGTTAATATATCCACAAACTAAAATGATCTCATTTAGGGGTTAGCCAAATTTTGTGCTAGGGCACATAACCGTTTTCATTATTTTTACGTTTCGTCTTTGACTCATCAGTGCAGAGCAGTTCAAATTGAACTGCTTAGTGCTAAACTCGGCAGTTCAATTTGTACCGCTAAGCAGACGTAAAGTTTCTGCTACTTACAGAACACTTTTTGTTTTGCAACGAAGTGCAATGTCTTTTCTGACGTGCCGAACGAAAACGTGTTTTCGACTATTTCTGGCCGATGCAGGTATGGTCATTTAGGGGTTAGCCAAATTTTGTGCTAGGGCACATAACCGTTTTCATTATTTTTACGTTTCGTCTTTGACTCATCAAAGCAGAGCAGTTCAAATTGAACTGCTTAGTGCTAAACTCGGCAGTTCAATTTGAACCGCTAAGCAGACGTAAAGTTTCTGCTACTTACAGAACACTTTTTGTTTTGCAACGAAGTGCAATGTCTTTTCTGACGTGCCGAACGAAAACGTGTTTTCGACTATTTCTGGCCGATGCAGGTATGGTCATTTAGGGGTTAGCCAAATTTTGTGCTAGGGCACATAACCGTTTTCATTATTTTTACGTTTCGTCTTTGACTCATCAGTGCAGAGCAGTTCAAATTGAACTGCTTAGTGCTAAACTCGGCAGTTCAATTTGAACCGCTAAGCAGACGTAAAGTTTCTGCTACTTACAGAACACTTTTTGTTTTGCAACGAAGTGCAATGTCTTTTCTGACGTGCCGAACGAAAACGTGTTTTCGACTATTTCTGGCCGATGCAGGTATGGTCATTTAGGGGTTAGCCAAATTTTGTGCTAGGGCACATAACCGTCTAACACATAAACGTCTGCTTAGCGGTTCAAATTGAACTGCCGAGTTTAGCACTAAGCAGTTCAATTTGAACTGCTCTGCACTGATGAGTCAAAGACGAAACGTAAAAATAATGAAAACGGTTATGTGCCCTAGCACAAAATTTGGCTAACCCCTAAATGACCATACCTGCATCGGCCAGAAATAGTCGAAAACACGTTTTCGTTCGGCACGTATATATGAAACTCGGCCCTGAAGAAAACTTAGTACGGAATGCTTCGAAATCGGAGACCATCACAGTAACAGAAGGATTGATTGGTGTTCTTTTCACAACGGCAAGCGTCCATTTTTGAAGAAATTTGATCTATGTCGCCACAATCCTATTTCGACAGAATATCGCATTTGTTGTTAAAATGAACTTTTTTAACGAAAAGGTCGTTCTTTTGTATTATTTTATTTGCAATCACAATCATTCTACCTGGAAGAATTCGATCCGTTTTTGAACTATGTAGATTAACTATGCTAAATTAGTCTTGAAATAGACTCGTAGTTTGAATAAATTTTCAGAATGCCTTTTTCGTAGATAGCTTCCCGACTGTTATACAACGACTGACTGCTGGTTTAGTTATTTCGTTTGCTTGTTTGATTGTCTATTTTCTACAAATTTAATCATTTTTCATACCTATTCTTTGGCAGAACAGTAAAAGCTAAGATGTCGTTCATTTTCTTTGCCCCCAGGAACACATTTCTGTTGGCAATAAATCGTTCCTGGCGGAAGACACTGTGCGCTAGGTGCTACACGTGTAGGATGTGAAAACCTGTGAGCAGGTATGGGAAACAACTTCCAATACTCCGCAGATAACCACCGAGAAGAGATACTCAGGTTTCTATTGAGAAAAATCTCACGCTTTTTACTTTGTGATAACATCGCTACGGGGCACTTAATGGTTGTATCTACATGTTGTGCGAACTTTTGCAGAATCGTGTACTTCGAAATGCTTAGCTTTGTTTGGAAACTTGTTAGTTTCTACCGGGTTATGCTCGATGTCATTGTAACATACTGTTTAATCAAAGACAATAGTGTATTCTTGAAAATCGTATCGGATTTGAGATGCGGAAAATCTTTGTGTTAAACATTCAAAGGATTATCTCTTCAACCTTGGGTTTCTGGTGTGATCTCACTAAGAAAATTCTAATCTTTTCAACAACACCGAACAAAGTGATGGCATCGTCTTGCCTATCAAATTCATGAAATATTTCTTCTATGTATACCGCATGCTTGCTATCATCATTATAAAGTTAGTAGGTGCGAAATACGTCTAAACTCGCGCCAACTTTCACCATAGAGTAGAGGAGTGTATCGGAGGGTTGGTAGCAGTAGGCGATGTAGAATTTCAATTAAAAATTTTCTCACCTCATAACGCTTGATAAAAAGTACTCTGTGTTGTGCTGGTTTGGCTGATGTTGGAAAGTACAATTTCTCCTACGCACAGTGGTCGAAGATTGAAACTTAACTCTTCGGAGAATCTTGAAGTAACAGCGAAAGTTTATCTTGTCTTATGTGCTTTGCTAGATTGTAACTAGTCATAACGGTCTTATTCAAATCCGTGTGTAAAGAAAAAAAGAAAAAAAAAATATTTTCACTGGACGCAGATAGAATGTTTCCATCATGGACAATATTATAAGAATAATATTGTTAATTTTTGAAAACACTCAATCTCTGGTTTCACTAAAAGAGCTCCTAACCCTAGTATTAGTTGTCTTATTTTTGTAATTCTTTTAATCATTGAAGGTAAGATAAATATGTGATTTAACAGTACTAACACGGTAATTGAAAATTTGAAAAAGTTATAAACACTTGCAATGACTCTAAAGATTCGAGCTTTTGGGCAGCAGAAATTTCCGGACTTAGCAACTTAGGTAGTATGAAACCGTAGTAAGCTCCCTTTGGTGTTAATTGAAACGTGCTTTATCCACCTAACAGTAAGATGATACCTTTCTTTATCGTTTCACATGTTTTCTGCGCCAATATTCTTTGGTCGCTTAAAAATTATTAGAAAGAATTGTAATAATATTCGATTATTCAAATAAATAGTACAAAATATTTATTAAAATAAACAGGACAATATCAAAACTTATACATATTTTCTTGAATATATTTCAATGATATGAAAATTTCGTTTTCTCGGTGGTTGTAGTTGAAGACAGTTACAAAAAACCCAACCGCACCCCCTGCGTACAGGCCTGGATTTAGTTACAAATTTATATGGATTTCACTTTGAATTCGAAAATAATGCAGAATGCACAATATATGGT
The DNA here is from genome assembly GCF_030247185.1 of Malaya genurostris. Taxonomy (NCBI): domain Eukaryota; kingdom Metazoa; phylum Arthropoda; class Insecta; order Diptera; family Culicidae; genus Malaya; species Malaya genurostris. Next base: position 39,712,419 of record NC_080572.1, read on the forward strand.
TTAAAAGAATCGGATTCTAGGTGTCATTCATCGTACTTCGTTCAAAACCCCTACTATTGGGAAATTGCGGAAAAATCGATTATGCAAAAATATCGATATCTCCGTGAATAGTTGACGTATTTTCACAATCTATGGTTTATTTGGTATCTAAATTTTAGTTTCAAGGCCAATTGCAACAGATATTGTCAGAAAACTTTAAATTTTGACTTGAAAGTTTGTATAACTCGGATAGTGATCATCAGATCCAAAAACATAAACAACAGCGTACTCCCAATAAGATCTTTCATTTTGCAACTAGTTGAGCAAAATTGGTCCAGCCATCTCTGAGAGCCATGCCTTTTTATTTTTCACATACATATATACTTTAGCACAGTTCGTCGAATTACGAAACTGAGGTTTTGAAGAAGGTTTTTGCCCCCAGTCTCCAAATCTATTGTTGATGAGCACTACGTGGTGCAGGAGCCCACACGACAAAAGTTATCCCAGCCTGGTGTCCGGACAAAAATGTGTGGTCTCGTTGCTCTTCGAATCTGAATTCTCTCGACCTGTTCGTTTTGTCATATGTGAAATCGAAACTGGACAAATACAAGCTCGGCATTTTGGGTCATGAATTCTAAAAATCGAGGACGAAATTTTCATACAGTCCGTGCGTTCCAACGCTCCCGATCAACTTTTGAAGCTCGAAAATAAGTAGAAAGGAGGGATCATTCTAAGAGAAATGCAGTAAAAGTTCTTTATAAACAATGCTTTCGATAAAATGTACAGTGAAAAAATATATACTCATATTTTTAATATGTTTCGAAAGTGTATCCGAATTAATGGCACAGTGTATTCCAGATCAAACTGTATTTCAGCATTGCCAAGAAACAACTGAATATTCATTTCAATGTCTAATGTAATCGTCTAACGCAATAGTGTCCAAAATTAACATAGCACTATATTATTTTACTCTACTTTCAATCAACAAATTCTGATGAAATCAGATAGAATGTCTTTAATTGGGCTTTTAGAAGCGGTACCGCAAAACCAATAGTTCTAAAATTGATCAATACTGCTGTTATAACGACGCGAAAACTCGAATCGAATGCTTAAGTGCGATAAAGGGAAAGCACAAAATAATTAAAGTTACGAAATTTCGTTTTTTGATCACTGTGCAGCGCAGGAAAAAATGACTTTCCTATCTACCACAAGCAGGTTGCTGTTACTGTAGAATACTTGGATCGCTGCGAATGACGAAGAGATGCTGCCATCTGAGAAAATCAACACTTCAAATCAAGCAAGTTATTTTCAGACTAAAGCAAAGGATGTTGGCTTTTGTGTTGTTTTGTTATCTTTTCTCTGTCCTGTATATTTACAACAGAGAACGTGTGAAGGTCAGAAAACTCGTTGGGATGAATAAGGAGTTTATTTTCATGTAACAAGAAAAAAATATGACACATTTAAAGTTAATTTCGGCTGTAGCCAATCCGCAATGTTGCAATAAAAAGATACGACACCAAGCAGTAAGATTTCATGGCTATAAACTGCTGCTGGGATCTACTGTATTTGTTTTTATAATCGAACATCCTGAAGAACTGAGAAATATTTTCAAAGATATCGAGCATTTACAGTAATCAGAATTCATGCGCATTATTTAAAAATTACTGACTTCATGAGATCTTGTTCAATATGACATATATTACAACGTTTTTCTGGTGCTCTCGGCCAACGTTTTATTCGGATATCTCATTCTTTCGGACAGTCTCAAAATCCTGAAGCTTTAATAGAGCTGACTTACCGTTGCGATTTTTTAATCGTCATTGTTGTTGTTTTCTTGTCTATTATTAATATTTGGTATACTTAAGTCGTTGATAATTGTAGATAATATGCATTTCTGTGCAATGATAAACAAAGTAGGGCTGGAAGGATAAAACATGAATTCATTCATTCATAATTTATAAGCCTTTTCCTAATCCACCTAGTAGTGTGTAGGATAGGCGGTTCAATGTAGATGGCTCTGGTCTTACAAGCCAGTTATCGTTTATTCAAGCCCAGAACTGGAAGGATTCTATAGGATCGTAGTACTATTCATGCAAAGATTCTGTATGCTAAGAATTGGTTACGAAATCCGTTGAAATAGTGTGTGGATAGAAACAATTCGATTTGGCGGTTAAATCACTTTAAACATATCATATGTTAACCATATGATGTTCGAACTTGATCCATAAATCAATATTAATTAATTTTTCCAATGATATTTTTCTTATCTATTCATTCGAGCTTTTAAGAATAGTCTAAACTGTAAAATATATTTTTCTTTTTTCATGTTGTTTCTCGTTCTATACGGGGTGAATAGTTCAATTCGTACCCGTTCTAATATGTTGATTCATGAGTAGTGCCTTCACTGGAAGTGTTCTGCCTAGTTATTGTTTGTAGTTTTATTTATTTCATACGCTTCATTTACTAACTTGAAATAAATTATCAATTTAGTTTTCTAAATGATTCATAATCTAAGCCGTCTGGATGGCGGTGAGCCCAGCTTGTTCCCGTCCCTCTACTTTCAAGTTATTTTCTTAGTAAACAAACTGCTTCAATTCTTTGTTTAGTTTTTGTATGACCTACTAGAGATCTGTACGGGAGAAATTCGAATTATATAGTCTGAGTAGGTCTCGGGCCCTTCGAATGGCCAAGTCCGTATTCTTTTTGGTTCAGACGCCTTGGTTGTATTAGACATTTTTGGTTAAAGTAGTTAGCTGCCTGGGCGTTTACTGTACTAGCCGGGTATAAGATAGGAGATGAGTTGTTCGTACGAATTGGTTGATTTAAAAAAATAATAATAAAAGACAATCGTCTACTTTTTCATTATCATAGCAGCACAGTTAAGAACTAATTGTTTGTCAATTAAAATAACTCCATGTTTCTCTCTCTCGGTAATCGGCTGTCTAGAGATGAAGGAAGAGAAACGACAAGTTTAAAAAACTACATTTCGTTATAAATTTGCAATGCAGATCAGATATTACAAATTAGACGACAATTATGAAGTATGCCAGGTTAGCTTCAAACGATACGTATATTCGAACATCATTTGTACGAACGAAAAGTCCCATTCTTGAATAGACGAAATGCCGTAGTTTCGATTCGTCAGTTTAATGTTGCGAATCAACCGTTCGAACACATTGAAAAAAGTCTAACCGATTTCCAACACATTCATTTTCGAATTTAAAGGTGATTTGCAATCAAATCATAAATTTGTGTTGTGTATAACACATATAGAAAGCATAGCAGTCATAGAAAAATGCTGTTTTTTTCTGGCGAGCCTTCGAATATATGCGCGATTTCAAATTTTTGCGCATCAAATTTTACATCTATTAGGTACTTTATGGAAAATACACCATGGGTAAACATGCTTTATTTTATATTAAATAAATGATTTTACCGGGAGCGGATCATTTCGCCGAAAGCCACTTCGCCGAAAGTCGTTTCGCCCAATGCCATTTCGCCGAAAGTCGTTTCGCCGAATAGGTCATTTCGCCGAAAGTCGTTTCGCCGAAATGGTCATTTCGTCGAAAGGGTCATTTTACCGATAGAGTCATTTCGCCGAAAGGGTCATTTTTCCGAAAGAGTCATTTTGTCGAAAGGATCTTTTCGCCGAAAGAGTCATGTCTCCTGTATAACTGATGTGGCGCAGCCACATAACCGAAACCGAGATGGCTCAAAGCCGCCGAGTCGACGCCAGCTGAGTCGGCCACCGATCCGTCGGCGGAAGCGGCGGCCTCTTGCATACAAACCTGTAACCGCCTCCTTTGCCCGGTCTACTCAGAGCTAGGTTTCTTAGCTTTAGTTAGGTCCGAACGAGCGGTAGCGAGGTCGGACTGCACATGAACTAAAACGATAAAAGATATTTTTTCATTTTCACTTCATAAACGGAAAATACCACATACATTTGCCTGGTAGATACACCTATGCAATTGCTTTGATGTTTAGTAGCTAATAGTCAACAAGTTTTCTTAGGAACTCCATTCTGGGGTTCATGAATCAATCGTTTTTCAAGAGTACAAGATTCAATCTTTATTCAAGAAGTACAATTGTAGATTAACAAAACGGGCGTCTTTCATTTGTCTTTATTTTAAATCAATTCTAATCACGATTTTTAGACGATTTCAGGAATCGGCGAAATGACCCTTTCGGCAAAATGGCTTTCGGCGAAATGGCTTTCGGCGAAATGGCATTCGGCGAAATGGCATTCGGCGAAGTGGTTCATTCGGCGAAATGTCATTCGGCGAAATAACCCTTTCGGTGAAATGGCTTTCGGTGAAACGGCTTTCGGCGAAATGGCTTTCGGCGAAATGACTCTGATCCGATAATATATATGTAGACTATCAAAAACATGAAAAAATTGTAAGAAAAATGCATCGGACTGCTATTTGCAATGCTTTTCTTTAATTTGCACGAAGTTCAATTTCAAACTTCTATTTATTGATTTGAATAAAATTGGTCCTAAGTACGATATTCTTTTATTAAGTAGCATTCGTCACTTCTTTGATGCTTGAAAAAAAAATTACCTGTGATGCCGATCCCTCTTTTGCACAGGGAACGCGTTCGTACACATTCGAGTGAAAACAAGTATGGCTTGCTCGCATTCGTTCGAAAGCAATAACTCTGTTCTAATCCACCTAATGGTGTAATAATGCCTTTCTCATATCAATCATACTATCATATATAGTACTGTGGTATTCTTCATAACAATTTTCTTCGATTCTTGAAAGAATAACCGAGGCGAGATTGGTCCAACCATGGTCATCGTCCACAGTTAAACGTACAAAAAAATTATCGAAATCGGCTCGTTTGACCGTCTACTGATAGACACTATCAATTGGAGAAGATTTGAGGTCGATTTAAATTTTTTTTTGCGGTTTTTCGCCCTTTTCAGTGATTTATGAAATTTTTAACACATTTTACCCTATATTTCCGGATCCGGAAGTCGAATTCGGATGAAATTCATGAATTCCGTATGGGACCACAGGACCTTTCATTTGAATTTAAGTTTATGAAAATCGGCTCAACCGAGAGAAGTTAGCACAAAAAAATGTTACATACACACATACACACACAAACACACACACACATACACATGTTATCTATAATCGAAACCACTTTTCTTTTGGTAATGCATTTTGCATTTTGCATTTGCATTTTTTTGCATTTCGATTTCTTGTGGGTATTACTCAGTAACCGTGGGCCAATGCGGATAGAAATATTAGCTACGAAAATTGTCCCTAATATGTCGATAATGCACCGGTTCTATAACGCCTCAGTTATGGATCATTTCTGCTCTGTTTCGAATCAAAACCACTTTTCTATTCCAGACCACGTCATTGACCTCTCATGGAGGAAATTTAAACATTGAAACCAAAATTGGACTATTGGAGCACTCGTCTGACACGCTTTTCCTCTGTGTCGGACAGGTTGGTGTACGGAGCACCAAAAGTTTTCAAAGTTAGCGTCTAATGCGGCAATAAATCATTACACGGAACTAGCTGGTCAATATTTGAATTTCACAGCTTTGCATGCAATCGGTGTTCATGGACGACATTGTATTTTTTATTTGCCGCATTGCGGACTCCTTCACTTCTATGGTTGAAATACTGGGTGATAGAAAAACAATGTAAACCACTACGTGAAACTTTTACCTTACACTTCATGAACGAACCGATTTGTTGAAATTTGCTTTGTGTTTTCACTGTGCAACTGGAATAATAATGAATATTGACTAGTTCAAAACGAGTCAGAGCTATCCGCATCTGTGAGCCTGTTTTTTGCTACCTGTTGAAACCTTCTGTTTGTTCAAAATCAGTTAGCTAAAAATTTCTTTTGCCATTGCCGTAGTCTCTGAAGAAACGTGATTAATGACTTAGTTTTTCTCAGGTCTTCATGATTAAAGTGCGAGTAACTATGAAAAATGAAACGTACAGTGGCACATTCTTAAAACGGTCAATTATAACTACTTGTGTCCTGAATCTGTCGGAGATAGGGTCACTGAGCGATAAATACCAGAATGATAGGAGAAAAGATATATCACTTGGTTTGTACAGATAAAATAAATACGGAAACACAATAAATGTTATATACAATTATACAAAACAACAACATGCTTCAGTGAGTTAAATATTATGAAATGTACATTACGGTTTGCCTTAGGCATCTTAGAGCTAATGCAGTGTGCCTTATTAATATGGCATGGAGGAACGTTTGTTTAGCTAATATGTAGGTACTACGAGGGTTGTTACTTATGTATTTAGCCTAAAAATGAATACAATATTATATTTGATCGAAATTGGTTTTACTGTTTTTCAAAATATTCCCCTAGATGATCAATGCTTTTTTAATACTCTTGAATCAATTTTCATAACATTATTTCCACTCTTCTTGAGGTACCCCAAAACATGAACACATTGTATCGCTCTCAACGTAGTTTATTCTTCACGGCAGGGAGCAAAAAGAAATCGTTAGGTGCCAAGTTAGGATGGACCACCCCATCAATTAGGGTGCTCACACATTCAGAGCCGATGTGTGAGAGCTTGCATTATCGTGATGAATAATGATTTTGCGTCTTGTGTTTGTTTTCCTTATTCCACGAAAAACTTTTGCAAACCAATGGTTGTATACCAATCAGAATTGATGGCTTTACGATCCTCTATAACAACGGTATCGATATGTCCGTTTATACAGAAAAACAAGCTATCATTTTCCTTGAAATGTTTCGAGCTCGAACAACTTTTGTTAGATTTTGTTCTTCTTGGAATACCCATACAGTCATGTTGTTTAGTTAGTTCGATACAGCAGTGTGCTCTGTTTTAAAATATAATTTTATAAATATATAATGATTCTTAATACAAAATATAACTTTGGGAGAATCGAAAATGTTGGTAAATATTTGTGATGCAAAGAATATTTCATTTTCCTGCTTTCTTCTATATCGACATTTCAAGGGGTATATTGTATCATTCTACCGCCGATTTGTTGTGGGACATTTTATATGACTGCTGGGACATTATGTCCAAGGCAAAAGAAAAAACTGACAATGTTGTCGTTTTGAAAAAAATGTGTTTTAATCAATCAATTTACATCTCTTCTACCAGAATTATTAAAAATAATGTTTCTCAATCGTCTTGCAATGAAATACCAACATTCTCGGAGAAAATATACTAATACATTTATAAATATCTCAATATTTCCTTAAGTGGGGCATATTATAACACATTACCCTAAATTGGTTTCTCGATTCTAATAGACGGAATCAGTTGATTGATACATCAACACCTCAACAACGGAAGAGTGCACACTTTTAGGGCTATAAATTTTTTTTATTGAGATACCAATAATTCGAAAGTGCCATTTTTGAGTCACTTTTCAATAGGTGCATTAGCCTATCACTTTCTCTGGCTTTTCTTCAAACCAATGGTAAAGATATTTGTTTACTCGCGGCACGTTTATGAACGACAAGGATCTCACTGGTATTTTTTTATGTTATTTATGTTATACCATCGAAATTCAAACTGTCCTAGAAGCAGAATTGCTACTGAATAAAATGCGAGATGTGAAGCAACGATCGAAACCGTCCGCCGTGCAAGAGAAATCTGGTTCATGACATCATCATTACGACATGCTGTGATTGGCTCGTGAAAACATTGGTCGATTCAAACCAATTTTCCAAATGTATGCTATTGAAATACTGAAACGACGTTGCCATACATATTTAATTTATTGATAATACATGAGTTTTTATCGTTCAAAATTATGACAGAAAAACGTTACGCAGCTAGTATTGCATTTTTTAATTGACACTCAGCCCGGCATAGTGAACAGTAAGGTATTTTTGAAGCCAAAAAATATTTGATGCAAGATTTTTATATTGACCGGACTGATGGAGCACCGAAAGATTCGATACTCGGATAATTTATATATCAGGGATAATGTAATAGATTGGGGTATGTGAATTATTCGATAGTTGCATGAGAAAAGGGCCTGACTGCAAACGATAGCCTTTCTTTGAATTACTACCTCTTTTGAATATTACGGAGCAATAATAATAATTTCTTTAAAGTTTAAGATGCCTATACTAATCGAATATAAATCGAAATAAAAATAGTATTAAAATTATCTTGAGTATTTCTCAAAATTCTCTCTAATTGAGTTTGAAAGAAATCATTTTATTCTTAAAAAGCAAAATTGTATGATTTTAACAGACAAAACCCCTTCTTAATCCACCTAGTGGTGTAATAATGTCTTATTCTTACCATTTAAATAGTATCATTAAAACAGTTTTTTACGATTTTATCCTTTGCCATTAGTAATGTGAGCTTATCAAATACCCAAATAGTAGATTTCAAACGAGTCTAAGTCTATCGAAATCCATTTTTTAATTTTAATTTTGCATTGAAAAACATTGGGATTTTACGGTTACTTCACATATAACATTACATATCTTTGACCGGAAATATTCGCCATAACTATTTCAAATTTTTTTGACTTTGTTAGCATTCAAAGCCTAAGTTTATTTATGTGGAGCAGCTCATGAATTATTCTTACTTTTAGGTAAAATTTTGCAGTCGAGCAGTTATTTTGTCATTATCAAAGTTATTATTATACCACTTGTTATCATTGTATTTTCAGTGCGAAATTAACCCAAAAAACTTTCCATCCGTCAAACTTTAAATTAGATCGTAGTTTTAGTTAAATTTAACTACTCGATCAAAACTAACTGCTCCTCTTTAACTTCAACTAAAACTTTACGTTCGGCACGAAAGATAAGACGTTGCACTTCGGCGCAAAGTGTTCTGTATATTACAGAAACTTTATGTCTGCCTAGCGGTTTATGTTGAACTGCTTGGAAACATAACAGTTCAACATAAACTGTTAAGTACTGACGAGTTGAAGGCGAAACATAAAGAAAAAAGTTAGTTTTTTGAAAACATATGCTTGATAAAGCAAAAATACCTCAGGACTAGGTTGATAGCGGAGTAATTTCGTTTGAAACATATTTGGTTTGGATTTACAAATGGTTTCAATAATTACTGATATAAAGTTTTGATTATTTACCAATATCTCAATTAACCAGACGAACAGAAATAATTGGCACATCATCACCGAAAATTCGGTGCCTTCACCCACAAGGACGAAACAGTAAAGCATAATCATATCAAACTGCATTTGTGCAGTGACCCCTCTACAAACTGAAATCAGAGAGAGTCGATTCTATTTACTCAGTTCACCAGCGTGTCAATCCTGGCACACTAATGAGTGAGAGAGTGAGTGCTATTCGTCTCACCAGTGGTCTCGTGTTGAATGGTTCACTCTCGTCGCATATAAAGTACTGCGATTGTAGTGACTGAACGATAAGCAAGCGAGAAGCATATGGCGACGGGTTAAGTGGGTTCCTTCATACAAAGTAGCACATCAGCTGATGTATGCTTACAAATGCGAACGGAATTGTCAAATTTTGCCAGGATCAACATGAAGAGTTGGATGAGTTGTACGTTTATGGATTAAAACAAGATTGCGTGCTGTCAGACGATGACTTTCTAAGAAATGGGGTACTACTCAGAATGTTATCCCTGAATGTTCGATACAATCACTATTCGTTATTGGATTGAACCGTGGAAAGCTTGTGTAAAGGATCGTAGAAATATGAAATATTGATTTCGTGTCATCTGGTTGCTAGATTTTTTGTTATTGTGAAATATATTTGCAATAAACGTACCAGAATAAACATAGTATTGTGAGTTTCTCACGCTACTGTGAGTGACAGCACAATTGGTTCCGTGATTACGGGAAATCGTTTATATAAACAATGGACCCTCTTCGTGGGGAAAAATAAATTCTGTTAATAAATGTTAAGCAGACACTCATATTAGTTTGTACCATCCATAAACAACATATATATATATATATATATATATATATATATATATATATATATATATATATATATATATATATATATATATATATATATATATATATATATATATATATATATATATATATATATATATATATATATATATATATATATATATATATATATATATATATATATATATATATATATATATATATATATATATATATATATATATATATATATATATATATATATATATATATATATATATATATTCATATATGTGCATGTTTGTGTATATATTTATACATAAAAAGATTGGTGCAGTGGTTTATTTACAGTATTATCTTTCGAACATCTTGGGATGTCATCGTCAAAAAAGCTTATGCTTTGGTATTACATTCCTTTTGTGGAATTTTACTTTCAGTTCTGTGTTGGTATTCATTTTATTGCCATTGGGCTCGCATATTAGGAAAAAAGCGATCTTTTCAACAAAATGATTTGAATGTCTAAATATTTAGAGAACGACTACTTTTAGGAGAAATGTTGCTTTGAGTAAATCTATGGCTTTTGATCTGTATAAGCAATTTCTCGTGTTTAATTGGCTATTTCAACAAGAATGTGAATGTGCCTGTGTTGAATGAAATATTTTTCTAATATGACTGAGACTAAAAAGAGTACAGTTTTGATGTGAATAGGTCTTACTTTACTATGGGGCGCCTTTTCAAAATTCGCCCTGCAGAAAAATGGGTAAAACTTAATCGTGAATATCTTGAGTTGTACTAAACGCAATATTGTAATGCCATCAGAAATGTGATTTCTGATTAAATTTTCAACAGTGTGAGAAAACCATGAATAACTCCAAAATTAGGTTTTCTCAAACTTTTGGAAACTTATCACGCTTGCTTGCCTTTCTCGCAATCGGAGGACGGTTTCGAGGTAGTCGGGCACATATCAGTCCCGATGTTCAACTGGACGAGTATACAAGGTAATCCATGATGAAAAATCGATCATTCGTCATCTAACACTCGATGTGGATAGACGAATAACCTGCTACGACTAATTTCGATTTTGTTTTATCTTTTATTCACAGCTGCATACCTACCCGCGCTATGGGTAAAACGCGCCATAGATCCGAGAAGGATACAAAGGATGCTAAGCGTCTGAAGCCAAGTGATGTACAGGTAAACGACCGTTTGCTGAGTAACAACCAAGAAGAAGGAGAAAATGCCGCCTTTCTACCTGAAGGGCTTCCCACCGAATCTACGCTCGGATTTTAACACGCTGATCAGCAAAGGACTACAGGCAACAATCCGTTCATGTACTGAAGGCTACAAAATAACTGTTCCGGCTTCGAACCACTACAAAGCAGTGGAATGTTACCTGAAGCAGACAAAAGCGGAAAACATTACACACAATATTGCCGCCAACAAACCTATGAAGGTTGTACTTCGAGGACTACCCGTCATGATGAAAGCCGAACTAAAGCAGGCACTGTCGGAGACTGGACTAAAGCTTGTGGTGGTGTTTAAAATGAAACGACACAACACGGAAAATCGAAAGTATAGAGATCAACTGTAAATGATTCTTCTGGAGAAGGGTTCCATAACAATGAGTCAACTGAAAACGATAAAATCGTTATTTCATATTATCATTGAATGGTATAAATGGTATGGTATAAACCGGGATCGGGATGTCACACAGTGCACGAACTGTTTTAACTACGACCATGGAGCGAGGAATTGCCATATGAAAAGTCGGTGCGGGAAATGTGCCGCATTCCACAATACCAACGATTGCCTACTAGATGACATCGCAGTAAAATGTGTGAACTGTGATGGCGACCATCCATCTACTAGCAAATCGTGTCCCAAACGTGCTGAGTTCACAAAAATTCGACAACAGGCGTCTCGTAAACAATCAACGCGCAAGAATGTTCCACAGAAGAATGAAATTAATTTCCCACGGCTCCCACCGAAGAGGGATATTCCAAATTCGTCCCCATTTCTTCACAGCAATCCAAAAGACTCAGCCGCTGGATCACAAAAAGATTATTCCTCCAAAATCTCTCATGGACGGGACGATAATCAACCACAGGCAAAGGATGACTCTGGTGATTTATTCTCTGCCGAATATAATGAGTTGGTTGTAGTAAATTGGAATGCTTACTCACTCAGGAGCCAAACTACTTAATTGCAGCGTACTGCCCCAAACAAACCAATCTTCGAGATGGTACGTATGCATCATTGAAGCGAGATCTGACTATGCTCACTCGACAACAGAACAAATTCATCATTGCTGGGGAACTGAACGCGCGGCATGAGCTGTGGGGAAACAAAAGACAGAATCAAAACGGATTCGTACTTGCCGAAGATTACGAAGCGGGACAGTACAATATCCTCGCTCCGGATCAGCCAACGCGGCTTTCCAGATCGGGAGTTCATTCCATTTTGGATATTTTCGTCAGCAACATCGCCATAGACAGCTCTCCGGTTGTCTTCACTGAGCTCTCCTTCGACCACTTTCCAGTAATATTGCTCTTTTTGAGTCATGCAAGTGGTTAGATGTTAGTAACAATCACTCAAATATCTGGTTGCAAACTAGTCACAAACAAACTAGCGTAATAAAAATTGTTACTTGGGATCCTAGGTCCCATCCTATACAAGATTTTTATATCAGACATCCCACCTCTTCCGGGTGGTGGTGTTCTGTCACAATTTGCTGATGATACTGCCATTTTTTTACAAAGGTCGTGTCATTAATGCTTTGAAGACTACAGACAGGTCTGAACGCTCTAACTGAATATTTTACAAACTGGAAAATTGTGATCAATGCAGCAAAAACTCAGGTCATCTTGTTTCCACATTCAAGATCTCCAAAACTTGTTCCATCAGACGAATGCCGAATACAATTCGGTAATGAGGTCATCCAATGGTCCGACGAAGTTATCTATCTAGGACTCACCTTTGACAGACATCTGATATTCAGGTCACATGTTGACAAAATCGTTCAAAAATGCAGCATACTTATTGGGTCTCTGTATCCGCTGATTTGTAGAACATCTAAACTGTGCCTGAAGAACCAGATGGCTGTCTATGAACAAATCATCTACCCCGCAATTGAATACGTAGTCCCTGTTTGGCGGGGCTGTGCACGAACGCACAAACATAGGCTTCAGCGTTTCCAAAGTAAGATCTCAAAGATGATTCTAAATCTACCCCCTTGGACAAGGACTAGTGAAGTACATGAGATGGCCTCCTTGGATATACTAGAACAAAAATTCGAACAATACTACACGAAATTTGAAGAAAGGTGCTCAATCTCTGTAATACAAATAATTCAAAATTTGTACGTATTAGGTTAGGGATAGTCATAAGTAAGTAGATATTTTATTAATAATTAAAATAAAAATTATGATTAAACATTAGTATGTAAAACAAGAGTAACTAAAACACCTATTATTAATAACGAATCGTATGAACAACAAAGATGAAAGGCCAAAGGGTCAAAATACTTGTACTGTAAAACGTTGATGTAATACACAAGAATAAAATTAATGAACAGATATTTATGCATATATGAAAAACGATCATTTCTATTTATGCTTCACGCAGTACTGGACGTCGTGATGAGGACTTTCTATCAACAGCAGCAACAACAAATCATCAGTATGCTTCTGATTACTGTATCAGGATTCGGAAACTGAATTTTGTTTTGAATTTTTAAACTGAATTCTTAAACTGAATTTAGAACCTGAAGTCTGGTCCACCTGAATTCTGAATTCAATTTAAATACAGATTCAGAATTTGAAATTAAGGCTTTGGAATTGAATCCTAATCCTGGATTGTGAAACTAAATTTCTGGAAACGATTTCTGGACTAGATTTTGAAACTGAATACAGTTTCTCAATTCATGTTCGAAATTCAAATCCAGTACTCTGATGCAGTAATTCCACTTCTGAATTATTGTGCAAACTTCAAGCTATGAATTTTGGAACTAACTTAGAAATAGATCTGAACTCCTTAACCTGAATTTTTCAACTGACTTTGAAACACCTAATCCTGACTTGAAACTAGAATTCAATTCCTGAATTCAGTTTCAGAATTTAATTCCTTAACTCAGTTTCAGAATTCATTTCGAGAATTCAGGTTCGGATTTCAAGTTCAGAAATCAGCTCTCGAACTAAATTTTAGTTCCTTACGAATTCCACTCTTCCGCATAGTCTTCGTTCACGTGATATCATTGTTCATTCCGTTGCACAAGCTTCCTTGACCCTTTCCGCATAGAAGCTTATCGCCAGCTAGTTGAATCAGGCTGCAGTTCCGTGTCAATTGTGTTGACAGTAGTGCGTCCAAGGTGAGGAAATGCATCAGCCTAATATCAGATTGTGGTTGTTGGTCTACCAGAGAATCAATTTTATCCACACCAATCACTTCACGCTCTGAATCATGAACAACCATCTTTTTTCACACAAAAACCTTATTATAGTATGAATTTCATAGTTAGCGAGGTCAATTTACAGTTAGGCAAATGACTACTGAATTAATACCTGACGGCTGCATTAGTAATGCCTCATAAGACATGCACAACTTTAAATATGCGCAGACATTTTTTGTAAGATTATGTTTACTTCAAATAACCAATTTTATTTCGTTTTTTACGTCTTCTACTCTTCAGTACGTTAACATTTCATATTGAACTGTTAGCGAGACTAAGCAGTTCAACATGAATCGCGAATGCATCGAAATGGAATGTCCAGACAAGTTCAAGCTAATTATCCATGCACATTGTGGTAATTTGAGGAATTGAAAAATTGCCTGATGTGTTAAAGACGAAACGAAAAAAAAAACAAATGTTAAATGTGGTAATGGGAAAATACCAAATAATTTTACAAAGAACTGGACTCATTCCACACCATAAAGTAGAATTTTGAATAACAACAAATGTTAGAAACTAACGTAAGCACTGCAGTCAAGCATAGTTTTAGTAATCTGTTTAAAAAATAACATTAAACAGTATTCTTCTTTCACTTGAAAAGTTTATTTTACGGAGTGAGAGTCGTAAAGTTCTATCAGTTTCGGGAAACAAAAGAAAACTCTGCCAAAAATTGTGCTGAAACCACTTTTGCTGCACGAACGACATTGATTTAACCAATGTCAGACTATAAAATTGAGCTATGTTTTGCATTCATGTTTGAGGGAGAAAAAACTGCGAAAACAAAGGACGCAGAAAGGAAGTCAAAACACTACCGCCACCAACGTGATGTGCTGAAAACCGTTTGCTAGTACGGAAGCACGTTTCTCTGTTTCTGAAAGCACTTTCCTATAATGATTACCAGTGCGTAAAGGTCGGGGCTACCCGTTGAGTGGTTTCTAAAGCTTCTCAAAAGCGGAAAACTGTTCTAAATAAAACTCAGTAGCTACAAAAGACGTAAACACGCATCACACTAAACTGTCTATTCTTAATGGTTAACAATCCGATAAAAAAGGCAACACAGGAGATGAAAAAGAGAAAGAGGGTGCATTAATGATCTGAGAAACGCTCTGCGAGATCCGGCGCAGTGAATGCATACAAATGAAACCAGTGACATTGAATTACAAGTAAACAAGTTATACAATCATTCTCTAGCGGTTTTTTTCTTCCCTTTATCAAAAGGCGAATAACCTTGGTGCACACGAGCAAACGTAAGAAAACATTTAACACCTTCTAGTACAACTAACATCTATTCTAGATCTACGTTACCGTTAGTATTATTATTCTGACCGGCATGTTTGTTGGCCACTCCGTCCGGGACCGGGTGAGGGTTCTGGCCGATCCCTTTTTGTCCCACAGTTCCGATTGGAGGCGGTGGAGCCGATTTCTGGTAGATGTTATTATCCGTCTGTATGGCGGACAACGGAATCGCGAGACAGTTGTTCCCCGGTGCCTGAATGCAATCCTGTTCGGACTTCGGCAACGGAGAGTAGGCAATAATGGATCCCCGTCCAGATGATGGGCTGATACGGTTGTACCGTCCACCACCGGCCAACTTGTCACTCATCTTTTCCGCTAAGAACGACAACCGACAGCCGGGTCTGCGACTTTGACCTTCCGAGTGATTCCCACGGTAACGCCGGCCCTTCTACTAGCGGTGACAATCTCCCCGACGGCAGCTATTCGCATTCTTTCACTCGGTGGGTGTGAATGTTTTGTTCTTCCTCCCTTTACCGGACACCACGCGACCGTGCGTGTGTGTATGTGTGTATTATCGCCACCGCATGAGAGAAAGCCCGAAGATTACGATGCTACTTCATTTGTTTTTTCTTTCTCGTTACGTTTCGTCGAAGCATATTTCATTTCACTTAGCACTGCATGTAAACTAACTTGACTCACTGTAATTTCTTTTTTGGTATTCAATGAAATTTCACCGCCACGATAACACTGCAATTTCTAACAAATAATGGAAACAAGAACAAAAATTCGGCAGCTTAAACAATCGTTAACGACTTCCGGAAGGTAAGGTCTATTTACTCGAGTATTTCAAGCGATTGTGTAAATTTCCTTTGGTATGATCAATACATTTAGAGATGCACGAGAAGTATTAAATTTAAAGTGTAGCAGTGAATGGCTGAAGGCAAAAAATCGAATACACTGAGGTCTTGCCTTGGAAATGCATAAAACGTCGAGATCTGGTGTTATCCCGAAATTTTTTTAAAGTCAACTCTCTGACGCTTAGAAAATTTTTATATTTTTCAAAAACGTTATTTCATTACACCAGATCTCGACGTTTCATGCATTACTAAAACATAAAAAAAATGTTCGATCTCGGAAAGTCCCAAAGTCCTTTTTTATGATTTTTTTTATTTTACACCAGATCTGGACGTATTTCTAAGACATTTGAAATTTTAAAAAAATTCGTCCATTTTGCGGTTTTTTCTACACGGATTACCGAAGTTACGCGTTCTCAAATTCTCAAAGTCGATAGAAAATTTTTTTTTAGGATTGCACCAGATCTGGACGTTTCTTGCATTTCTAAGATATTCGGCCTAAATAAACGAATTATCTCACAAAGCGCATCGTGTAAAGCCGACACATAGAAGTACGAAATATTGTCAGGTGCTGGTGTCTATTCTCGTGAAATGAGACAAGATCAGTGTCATTCACGTGGTGGATACTGTACTGTGTTCCAAGCAGAAATCTATGCGATTCTGTGTGGGGTACAATAGTCACTTCAACAGGGAATCTGTGGTAAACAAATTTATTTTTGTTCCGACAGTCAGGTGGCTTTAATTGATGATCTAGGTATTTCAAATGTTGTTTACTTCTTATGGGTACCAGGGCATTCTGGTATTACAAAAAGGGTTAGAGCTGGTAAAGCGAATTATTTCGTAGGTCCAGAACCAGCTTTACCACAGTCAACTAGTTGGATAAAGCACAAGCCTCGTTATTGGGCTGCATCCAAACATGCCAGTAACTGGCGCAGCTTGCCAACTCACGCTCGGACGAAACCATTTTCATCAGATTTGAATCTGAAAATGTCAAAATGTCTATTGCATTTTTCCAAGCAGCATTGCAGTATTCTGGTCATAGCTCTGACTGGACATTGCAAACTCTACTATCACATGGCTACTATTCAGCGTGTTGAATATTATTCGTGTGATTTGTGTGAAGGCGATTACGGTACTTCATATCATCTGATATGTAACTGTCCCGCATTGACGAGCTTTGTGGCGAGTTAAGTGTTTATGCGATGAGCTATTCCAATATAAATAAAACAGCCGCCTAAAGTCATTGTATTTTAATGGAAACGCTCCAACTGAAACACATCGAAAGTGGTTGGCATGATTTAGAAGTGGCAATTTTGATTTGCAAAACGAAGAACGACCCGAAGCGCCCCAAAGTTTGAAGGTGAAGTATTGGAGGAACTGTTCGATCAAGACCCGCCACAAACGCAAGAAGAACTTCCAAAATCATTCGAAGTTACTCAGTCAGCCATTTTCCAACGTTTAAGGGCAATGAGATTGATCCAAAATGTATGCGATTGGGTTCCGTATGAATTGAATCCAAGAAAGCGCCGTTTGTTCACGAGCGTACAACTACTCCAACGACACAAAAAAATTCCGCTGTTTGTGTCCGCGTTCTACCTAAGCCCTCTCACAAAAGAAAAATCAGTATCGAATCGATTTGCTCTCTGTGCGGTTCGTTAATACCGTAGAAAAGACTGCTGTGCACATCATCTTCTACGGATTTGTTTTATGCGCTGTTCACTTAGCATAAGTGACATTCTCATCGGACTTCTGCTGTTTCTTCGCAGTGGAGGAAAACGAAAGATGACCTCGATCATGAAGTGCTGAGTGATTGTGATCAGTACTTTTCAGCATCTCCGCCGACAAAGGACAGGACATTTAAAAATTTTTGGGGACGGGTGTAGCGTAATGGGATAGTCGATGCCTTTCATGCAGCCCGCCTGGGTTCGATTCCCAACCCCGCACATAGGGTCAGAAAGATTTTCTGGTCCGAAGAGGCGAATGACCTAAGATGTTAAAGCCTCTATAATTGAAACAAAAAAAAAAAATTTAAAAATTTGTAGTTGTTTGAAAGTAAGTATGTCGACTGTGCAACTTCACCATTCGATGATGTCTCTGGGCTTTTTCAAGGAAGTCAACCAGAACCGTTTATAAAACTATATTCTGCTGATGACTTCAAATTATTTCATGTTATCAAATTCACAACTGATTAAAAGATCATACAGAAACAATTGGATAATCCTAATATTGCTATCTAATACGTTATAGTCTAATTAGTTCTCTGGTGCAAACGAACTTTTGATCAGTACCCACCTAAAAAAACAACAGACTGGAAAAAGACTGATGAATGAAACATTCGAAATTAGTGAAATTTGTGACCCAAATGTAAAAAAATATTTCAATACTGAAAATTTCGTTACGATTTATTTTGTTTCAAAGAAGTAACATTTGATGGAAATCGCGAACCGGAAATCAATGTTGGAATCAATTGAATTGGTCAGGTTAAGAAATCATGAAGTCGTTGAAATTGGTTAAATCGATCATATGCAGCGTTCTTAAACAGCGGCATAGCATCGATTGGCAGGATCACAGCAAGCGTCGTGGTGGAGTTAATAAGGTTTTGGTTTTCAACGGTGGCACTACACAGGAATAGGGCAGGAAAGGATGCCTTGATTACCCCCAAATTGGAACGAGTATATTCGGTGCTACACTAAACCAGTGCAGCGCTAAAACCAAAAACGGCACAAAAATCGGAATCCGTATTTGAATGTGTTGAGCACAATGAGCACCGAAGCACCGTCAACAGGATTCGTCTTTGAGACTGATTTCGCTCTTACCGGACCAGCAAGCAATCAAACAGGACACTGGAACAGAATCTAGTGGCCAAAAGACGTGCCGGAAGTTGTACAACGAAATAGATGCATCCTCGTGGACTATGAAACGTACGTGAAAATGGATAAGAGCCCTAGCATAAATCAAATAAAATTTATTTTATTTATGGTCCTAGTTAGTTGAATTTTTTGTTCCGTCGATAAATTTGTAAGGTATTTGCAGGTGCGGTAAAAATCTCTGGTTTTCGTGACAAGCATAACTATGGATGACGAAATGTACAAAAATAAGTGCCTGAAAAAGCGCATTATTTCGTGCACTAAAGCTCTCCATGAACATCCAAAGTTTTCGCCTGATTTGGAAAGCTGTTACTACAGAGGAGAAGTACTATAATGGTATTGAGACAACAGGGTGAGTTTATTCAAAAAAGAACATCCATTCATATCTAGAGGTATTATAGGATAAAATATCACAAGAACATCTACGAGCCTCAAATGATGCATTCCTTGATCGTTTACGATGAGTGGTTGTACTCAAGGGTGAATAAGTTAAACTTTGCCAGTGTATTTTCAAAAAGTGATGTGTTCTCAAGTGAAATTGAATAAACTTTAAATAAAATGTTTTTGCTTGTCGGACCCTGTATTTTGCGAATTAGGTTGAACTTCTAAGTTGCAATGGTAGTTAAATTTTAACTGTTAATGCACTGATTGCATGCACAGGAAATTGGCTTTAAACATATACGTCGAACATTGGTAATATTCGAAGGTTCAGGTACACAATGCAGTTACTTTAGAGTATCATCCAAATTAAATTCGTGGTTCGCTTGAAGTACAAACGTGATCGACCGTCGTTCCGAAAAGTAATGAAATTTTGGCAGCACGGTCCTCAGAATAAATGCCATCTTGATATCGAACAACAGTGAACTCACTTCTCTTTCACTCGAATGCGCGTTCGAATTTACCACTATTTAGGTAAATAACAGGGAAACAAAACAAATATCACAGGCCGCGTGGTGGCTATAGAGAAAATTTGAATTACTTTTGCTCTTCACCTCATCACTCTTCTTTTTTTGCTAAAATTAGACGTATCACTTTTCCGCTCGCTTATTCTTTCACTTTGCTCATGAACCTCCACAGAATTTACTTCTACTGATCAGCAAAAAAAACATCATCAGCTGGGCCCATTATCACACGAAGAGAGCGAGCAAGTTTTTCATCCCAGTCGTCAGTCGCACTTCTCTCACTTAATCCATCCCACGGTAACGGTTCTTTCAGATATTCCATCTATAATAGATCGGGCCCATCATCCGGTGTTAGCCATATCATCAAGACCGCAGAAAACATCCTAAACTGCATCTCTGTAATATTCTCACTCCATCCAAGCTGGAAATTCAACGGCACTTTTTCCCATTCACAGCATATCCTTGGACCCCCGCCCCCACATTCAATCAGCTACTCCAGGACAAAGGCGACCGACCGACTCGTATCGAACTGTACTGCAGAGTGAAACGCGCGTATATAACTCAAAAACCGGTGCTGCAGGTTCTGGAACTGTATGTGTTATGTTTTATTTTACACCCCCTTTGACTGTCCATACTTTTTGCGGTATCCGAGTTATGCTGTTTTTCAACCCGACGTACTGACAAACTAACCCGAACCGGTCAATGGCGCTGCAACAACTGAGGATTGCGAGAGAAAAAGATCCGCAGCACGCCGAGGCTTGTTCGGTTGAAATGAACATCTTAGCCGAACTAACGCCACCGGCTGGGCAACTGTCGCATCGTGGCAGCCCCATGATACCAACGGAAACCGAACAATCGCAAACGAAGCCTCATTTCCGAGCGCCCAGAATGCGATGAACGCGCGAGAACCGCTTCCGAGAATTCATTCCGCTACGTACAGGGCTCCTGGCACGAAAACGACCTGCGCCTCCTTCAATGAGTATGTTTGGCGGACCATGCGGCTCCTGTGTTGCCCTGTTTGATGTACTGCAATGCAATCGCTGTTGGTTGATTGAAAGAATTGAATCGCGCAGTTTTGCATATTCGTGTCGTAAGAACAACATTGAGTTGGATGGTGCCATTTAGAGATTTGTCATCCAATGAGGTAAGCGAAATAATCCCAGCAGTGGTGTAAAATCGTAAGCAAAATACACATCGACGCAATCAGCCTGACATGGCATGACAAGGAAGCTGTGACGGAATGATGCACATGTTTTTCATTCAGCCTACATGGGTTTAATTCCTAGTTCTAAGATCAATGTAAGATTTGCACCTACGCACAAAAGTATCGTGTTTTGTTTTCGTAAGGTTGAGACATTTTAAAAATGAGTTGCACGTCAGTATGAAAATTGAGGTGAAAATTTAGTGCTATTCTGATTGTCTACACGTCATGAGAAAGATTCCGAAGGTAGAAAAATAGGTTCCTCATGAACTGAGTATTAGGAAAATCGAGAAACGGCGAACGACATTTTGCTTTCTCGGCATGAAACAAAGCGTGACTTACGATGAAACATGATTTTTTCGTGGATCCCTGGCGCTGAAAATCAAGGATTGACAAGACCAACCATCGAAATCAACTGCAAAACTTAATCGCTTCGAAGGAAACTGTAAACACAGGGTAATGCAAAGGAACCAGACATCTCCGGTTACTCTGGAACCAAACATCTAGTAGTTTTCCATCATGGAGCACTGGAGTGTCGCTCACTGCGTTTTTATTTATAACTCGTTTTTGAAGAATCAGTCGTACGATACAGATAGTCGTAAGTTTAAAAAACATTTTAAATTAATGGAGGGGCATCTTCACAACCTGTAACGATTTCGTCTCTGCATAATAACGACAATGTTGCTTGTTAATCGCGCCAAGTGAAAGTGGGCTTCGTCGCTCGACATTATGTCGCTTATAGAAATCTCATCACTGCCTAATATTTCGAGCATCTTGTTCTCGAACGATAAACGAGCTCCACAATCGGCCGGTTTCAACTGCCTGGTGATGACGATCTTACAGTCTGTTACATAATAGTGTAATCACTGTTGCGAGAAAATGAAAAAAACTAAACACGAAAATGCTTTTGAATATTTTTTTTTTTTTTTGTTTCTATTATAGAGGCTTTAACATTAATGTCATTCACCTCTTCGGAACAGAAAAACTTTCTGACCCTATGTGCGGGGTTGGGAATCGAACCCAGGCGGACTGCGTGAAAGGCATCGACGTATCCATCACGCTATACCCGTCCCCCCCTTTTGAATATTGTTTTATTAGATCAAAAATTCAAAAATTCTCTTCAGCGTTAATAATGGCTTGACACCTTCGAGATATACTTTGAGCGAGATTTTGCGCGTATTTTGCTGAAAACGACCTCCAAACTTTGTGAATTCGACTAACAAGCTGCTTTAAATTGTGTGGTCGGTTCTCCCCTAGCTTCATCATCATTTGATCCCAAACGTTCTCAATTGGATTGGCATCGGACGACTGAGAGGGCCAATCCAAGGTGGGCCTTCCGAAGGACACTACTGCCGTCTGTGTTAAAAAAAATCTCACAATTCCACTTTATCGAGTCGTGACCACGCTTTTATGTAACAGACTGTATATGGATGAAACGACGATGGAAAGAACGACGAAAAGAGCAGCCGAATGTTTCTTACCCGAATGCACGGAACTCTTCACAAGGGCGGATCGAACTCGTTCGACATTCTCAGGTGTCCGGACAATCCGGACTTGGCCCGGAGGTTTTATTTTGATCACATAACCTGTTTTTACAAAAGTTTTCACCCACAGCTTCATAGTATTATGCGAAGGCACCGGCATTCGGCAGTCCAGTGCTCTGTGATGGAAACTACTAGACGACTTTAAATCTTCATTCTTCTACTTTCCGATGCCTTGTTCGGTTTATCTCATCCTTGTTTGGTTCTTCTCATCCTTGTTTGGTTCCAGTTCAACCGAAGAACATAATGTGTCTGGTTCCGTTAAGTAACCCTGTAGAAGAGAGGTGGCGATTATCGCGCACCTAAGCTTTTTAAAGCATTATAAATAAAATATTACCTTTTTTAAGATCTTAAACACGTCTACGGAAACTTAAAACCTTACTTTACAATATTCTCAAATGAACGATTACAATTATGTTGCTTACGAGAATTAAAGCCACAAAATAAGGGTAAAGGTGCGCACGATAAATTATCCGTAATATTCGAATACTGAATTTCCGTAATACTCGGAATACACGATGAAAACTTCGTTGGGACGAAAAGCTGTTACTAAATCTAAAAAATTTATATTGGTATCAAATCTATATGGAAGGTGAAATGTAGCCGAATCAAGTTAATAGGGCAAAATCTCAATATTTTCTTCTGCAAGTAAATAGTGGTAAACGTTAACAGGAGCTCACAATGAGATGCGCACTAATATGTACCGCGCACTATTACCCACTTCTCAGCTACTAATTGATTCTGACTTCAAATGATGAATTGGAATCAAACATTGCCCAGAATGCTCCGCAAGAAATTAGAAAGTCATTTTGCAGCACGACAACGCTCCCACCTACACAGTGATAGCAATAAAAAAACATATTTTAATCCACCTAGTGGTGTAATGATGCCTTTCTCATATTACTCATTACACCATAAATATAACCGTGAAATTAACGAAAACAACTGTTTTTTGAATTGAAATAGGAAAATTGACTCGGACCTAATCTCATAAACTCTATAAATCCTGTTTACCCTGTAGTTCCGGAACCGAAAGTAGTATCCACAACAAATAAAGGAATTCCGTATGAAACTGTAAGACTTTTCTTTTGAACCTATAAGTTTGTGAAAATCGATTTGGCCATCTCCAAGAAAAGTGGGATCATTTTTGCAGTTTTTAATCACTATTTCCAATTTTTCCGAAACCGGATTCAGATGATTATTATTATTATTATTATTATTATTATTATTATTATTATTATTATTATTATTATTATTATTATTATTATTATTATTATTATTATTATTATTATTATTATTATTATTATTATTATTATTATTATTATTATTATTATTATTATTATTATTATTATTATTATTATTGACATCACTACACAACCTGTACGAAATAGAACAAAGCACGCCTTGTTCGTTTTGTGTTTTATTCTTCTTACGGTGTTGTACATATTGTCACTCTATATGGCGATTTGAAAACTTTGACACTCATCGCCCTGAAATTTCACAGTAGCTTTAAAGACAGTATGAACTTTAATTCAAATCAAGATTTGTGAGAATCGTTTCAAGCATCGCAGAGAAATCGAAGTAAATTTAGTTTTAGGAGTTTTTCTTCTCCACTTTCGGTGCTCTCGGAACAGGAAAAAAGTTGATCAGTAGTTCCGAATTAAGTTTTCATGCCCAAAAACTAACAAGCTCTTCAACCTAGAAGAATTTATCAGACAGTTTTATGGGATTTGTAACTGTTTTTGACCATCGTTCGTGGAAAAATATTAATAAAAATGGTAATTTTCCACTTATCACGCTTTAGTTCCGGAACCGGAAGTCCAAATAAAATGTTTTGCAAAATTTTTAGGATATTATAAGACCTTTTATTTGAATCTTAGTTTGCGAAAATCGGTTGAGTTATTCCAGAGATAATTGAGTGTAAACTTTTTCTCAAATTTTCATATATTACCATGTAACTCCGGAACCGAAGGTCACATTCAAATGAAATTCAATAGCATGCTATGGGACAATAATACCTTTTATTTGAATCTTAGTTTGTGAAAATCGGTTCAGCCATCTCTGAGAAGAGTGAGTGCATACTTTTTTCACTTTTTTGGTACATATCATCCTATATCTCCGGAACCGGAAGTCGGATCGGAATGAAATTCAATAGCAGGCTATGGGACTATGAGACCTTTCATTTGAATCTTTGTTTGTGAAAATCGGTTTAGCCATCTCTGAGAAAAGTAAGTGCATATTTTTGTTACATACACATACACACACACGGACACATACACACACACACACACACACACACACACACACACACACACACACACACACACACACACTCACAGACATTTGCTCAGTTCGTCGAGCTGAGTCGAATGGTATATGACATTCGGATCTCCGGGCCTCGGCTAAAAAGTCGATTTCCACAGTGATTGCATAGCCTTTCTATATGAGAGAGGCAAAACAAACTAGAACTCGTCAAACTAAAATTAAGGATTTCGCATTGCTATAGCGAAGGCTAAAAACCAGGGCTTGCACATTGAAGTAACGAATATTACCGAAAGAGTTGCACCCTCTGTACTATTCACATACATTAGTATGACAGGTAGAATTCACAGCGCAACCCAAGCAAGTGGAGCTGCTTCATTCATTCATTAGTTCATGAAGATGTGCGCCAGCTAATGACTATGCTTCATAAGGTTAGCATTTGATAAATGATTGTTGCTGTCGCCGCAAGGTTCTCCGGTGATTGACAACTATCACAATGACAATTAAAATGCAAATTCTCAACTCACTCATCAAAAATAGGCAATAAATTGTAAAACAGTATATAGGATTCTAAGGCTAATGTTAGGATTTAATATGACGTTAGATTCAAATCCTATTTGCCAAATCCATCCCGAATGTACTCGAAATAATATGATTTGGAAGGAAAGTAACAAACCGGGAACAGCCAGGAGTTTAGGACGTTGTAGTCCCCAATTATAATTATCTCATCGCCAAGAGCGTTCAAAAAGTATTTATATAAATACTCATAGCAAAAACTTTCTTGCAAACGTTCGTAAATAGAGATATCTGTTCACAATGAGCACCACCGGTGATTTGTTCAATAAGTTTTATTTCACACAAAAACAAATATTCCTTTCTAGAACATCTTTTTTTTCTGGCTTTACAATCAATTTGTGTAGGAAACTAAATTCATGTTATCTCATCTCATCATTTGTTGAAACCACAGATATCATCTGTACGGGCTTGAAATTTTTTTTTTCGAAATCCTGTGTGAATTTCAAATTTGCTGTACGTTGGAAACAAGAAGCTCACTACTGCCATCTACTCGACTATTCGCCGCGTATTTTCAAAACCTTCCACTACGTTCCGGAACGGTAACGAAGTTCTCCTGAAATATTCCAACTACAACAATTAGATCTCTTCTCACACGAATTCCCTATGTGTGAAAGACAACTTTATTTCCATGTAGTTTATATCACACGTGAATTCAATCAGAATAAAACAAAGATAAGCTTGTTATTTTAACTAACAGTAACACAAAAATTTTGCGTTAATGGGCGGGTAGGGTCTAACACTTGTGGAAAATCATTTATTTTATCTTTGTATTATAGTAATCTGTATCTTATAGTAATTGTATCTTATAGTAAAGCATTTCGAGAATATTTTGTCGTTTTTTTAACCCTATCGGTACAAAACTCTGAAAGTTATGGGGCTTTATCTTTACTTATCTCATTCTGCAGAGGTACACTGGCAAAGAATTCTGCTTCGACTGACTTGAAAATTTGACAAAACATTATTGAAATGTATCATCATCATTTAAATACAACGAAAAAATATGCACCCTCATTCTTGTTTACGTCCGTATCGACCATACGACGAACGGATACTTTCGAACAAATTCGAATAAGCCATTCTTGTTTTCACTCGAATGAATTCGAACGCAACTCGTTTGCCACAAAATATTCAAATATCAGTAAACTTCTAAAAATAAATGCTAAGCCTTGATAAAATCAGTTCAATTATTGTGATTATGCGAAACGCTAGAATATATGCCAGTTTAGTTACGAACGATACGCGGATTCGAACATCATTCGTACGAACGAAAAGTCCCATTCTCGTTTACGGACGAATAGACGAAATGCCGTGGTTTCGATTCGTCAGTTTAATGTTGCGAATCAACCGTTCGAACACATTGAAAAAAGTTTAACCGATTTCCAACACATTCATTTTCGAATCTAGAGGAGATTTGCAATCAAATCATAAATTTGTGTTTTGCATAGAACATTTAGAAAGCATAGCAGTCATAGTAAAATGCTGTTTTTTTTCTGGCGAGCCTTCGAATATATGCGCGGTTCCAAGTTTTTGCGGATCAAATTTTATATCTATTAGGTACTTTATGGAAAATGCGCTATGGGTAAACATGCTTTATTTTATAATAAATACATGATTTTCCCAATCTAATAAATATGTAGACTATCGAAAACATGAAAAAATTGCAAGAAAAAAACAACATATTTTCCGCAGATACTTCTGATTGGACTGCTTTTTTTACTTTGCACGAAGTTTAATTTGAAAATTTCATTTACCGACATCAATAAAATTGGTCCTGAGTACGATATTTACATGCATGGAATCTTCCTAAAAAGAACTACCTGCGATGCCGATCCTTCTTTCGCACAGGAATCGCGTTCGTACACATTCGAGTGAAAACAAGAATGGCTTGTTCACATTCATTCGAAAGTATGTGTTCGTCGAATAGTTGATACGGACGTAATCAAGCATGAGGATACAAAACCAGCAAAAAACAAGTGAAATAACAAATGATATCAAACATTTTTAATTATAACTCAAGTCTGTACCAGAACTGATAGTTTAAAGTTGGATGGGCGTTGTTTTTATGCATGTACGATGTTTTAAAGTGTGATCGATTCGAACGTAAACGGGAATACGAATGTGATATACATTCGAACGTATCGCATACGGCCGTGAACAAGAATAAGGGTGATGATTTTTAGAAAGTGGTAGACACTACGTGCCCCTAGCAAAATAAATTGTTTCATTCGATTTTATAGACAATAAACTTTCAATGCGTCCGTCGTCATTCGAAAACTACTTCTCCATTTATTTTTTTCAAATTTTGCACACTTTCAATACATATTAGAGATACAGTGGACACCGCATATCATGATTTCTATAAGAAGCGTCTTCAAAAATACTCCATCATCGGCTTATTTATCAATATTTTTCTGATTTTTTCAATGTATTATGTGATTTTTTTAATTGTGATGCACAAAATAAATAAAATTAGGAAGAAATATCTAAAGAATCTGTTTTTTTAGAATCTTTATGAAAATCGTTGATTTATTCTAATACATTTGAAAATCTATGTTCTGTCAAGCAAAATGTGTGTATCAAAAAAAATCGAAATTCTATGCTATTACAGGAAAATTTTTTAACTATGACCCTGTCCTTTTTCTATGTATAAGTTCGATTGTTATTCTTTTTTCGGGAACGCAGTAAAATGTGAAGAAGAAAATTGTTAACATCGGCAGTTGCAGGATCTGCACGTAAACGTTGCAATTACAGAGCACAAAGTTCTATTTCATATTTACAATAATAACTTCTAAATTTAAACTACGTATCTGAAAGCACCACAGAGTAATGTACGATTCAGACGGTCCGCCTTCTTCCGTCACTGTCACTAGAACGTAAGCGTCTGTCAAAATTAATAAAATTAATACTTTCTTTACCGGAACGTTCACACGTTCCGGCCGTCAAGACGGTCCGTAACGGTGACGTTGTGTGTGAATGCCTTCAAATATATTATATATTAATATTGATCACTCCAGGGAATCCAATACAAATCGAGAAAGACATCACAGTTACTCTATCTCGCGACGAAAAAGGTTACTATTTCAATATTGTTTAATAGTTTGCGTTTAGCATGCAATATATTATATATCAATATGGATCACTTTAACGAATCCAATACAAATCGAAAAAGACAGCACAGTAACACCATCTCGTGACGAAAAAGGCAATTAGTTCAGTCATGTTAAGCAGTTTGCGTTTATCGTGCACCTAGAAATTAAATGTCAAAAATAATTGAGCATGATTTATTTAACAACCTGATGTTGTGTATTTCTTCACTGGAACCGTATTCATTATCACAGCAAACATGAATACAAGTGGAAATATTTTTCAAATCAAGAAATTGTAGTACTTAATTTGGAAATGTTGGTAAAAATCTGGAATTACCATTAAGATTAATTTGTTTAGTTTTGCGTGCACATTTCACACATATTTATATAAATAGGGCTTTTCATAAAACAATGTGTTCTCTTCCAAGTTAGTATCAGATTGCAATTCTAAACCGTATTTACAGCTTATTTTTTCATGCAGTGTATATCGGGAAATATTCCATATATTTGGAGTTGTTTGGTTCAGTGTACTGTTTGGGAAAGCTGTCATATGTGCATTTTTAATTATGTTTGTGTGCATGGAATCCTTAGCTCAAGTCATTATTCTTTATTAAAAATGGGAAGCGCAAAAATGATTCAAACCCGTTCCATTTTAACCGGTTTGGAGTCAACATTTTACGATTTTGATACACTTATGTTGGGCTTCTCACTTAGCTACATTGAAATCTCCAAATTTCTGTTGAAAACATCTTTGATGATCTCAAAAACCGGATCTAGAAACGATAATGAAAAACAATGTATTCTTGTATTCTTATGTCGTTTTCGCTTGAGAAAACTGGAACTGACTCAGAGTAGTTTCATCAAACAAACACTTTTAACGAAACTGTGTTGGTTCCGCACTTAGCAACGGGGATCTGAGTAAACCTGATATAAAAACCAGGTTCGAAACTGACTCGATTTACAGTTCAACAATGTTGAAACCAGGTTCGAAACTAGCTTCAAACAAACGGTTTGACGGGGCAGTTAGGGTGGAAACGGGGATAGGTTTGGCATCAAGCGAAAACGACATTCAATTCGACAAAAGTATTCCGAGAATAAAAACGCACTGAACTGCAAGAAGTATTTTTTTCACTCAAATGTTTGCGAGGGAACTCATGGCTTGAGTTTTCAGCGAAGCTAATGTTTCGGTTCACAATTTCACTATGCTCCGACGCTCAAGGTAATCCCAAAGATAAATAATAAAGACATGTATGTTGCTTACAATAATTTTAAAAAAAATCGGATTCGTACTTTCTAAAATGACCGCACTCACCGCTTGGTGGAGCGTAAGAGTTATTGGGCCGTATGAATAAAATGTAGTAAAGTCTGATATTTGTAGTATCTTCTCCACAGAGTATAACGCGGGTTGGTATGAATAAAAAAACAAGTTCGAATATGTAGTTAACGCTACTTTCGAATTTTAGCATTTACTGCGTGCAGTATCGCCACAGAGCCGGATAAGATCGAATAAGCATGTACAAAGCAAGAAACAGATCTACTGCTGCAAAAATGCCACTTTGTTTTATTCTCGAAGTGTAACCAACTTCAGACCACTCGCGCTAAATTTGCTAAATGACAGTTTGGAGTTGTATTGTTTACAAGCGCAAGAAAGCATTTTGCCAAAAGTGAACGCGAAAAAAAAATCTTGACTTGAGAGAGCGAAGGAGTTGCTTCGTTTGGCCGAAAGCGGTCAATTCCCGAACATTGTATTTTCTGACGAGAAAATTTTTCCAATTGAGCAATTCGTAAACTCTCAAAACGATAAGGTTTACTTGACCGACCGTTCATACGAGAATTTGAGTCATCGATTGGCCACCAGGAGGCAGCACCCGCAACAGATAATGGTTTGGGCCGCTGTAACCGCAGATGGGCGCTCTCCAATCGTTTTCATCGAGCCTGGCGTCAAGGTAAATGCGACATATTATCGGGAAAGTATTCTGGAGGTTGCTTTGAAGCCGTAAACAGACAAACATTTCGGTGGCAGACCATGGACGTTTCAGCAGGACTCGGCACCGTCTCACAAAGCTCGAGTGAACCAAGAATGGCTGAAAAACAACGTTCCGAACTTCATCACGTCCACACAATGGCTCTCGAATTCACCAGATGCGAATCCAATGGATTATTCTCTTTGGGCCATTTTGGAGAGCAAAGTCCGAACTAAAAGATACACCAGTCTCGAGGCGCTGAAAAAAGTTATTGTCCGCGAGTGGGCCTAAATACCTGCAAGTCACATTCGGCAACTTGCGATTCGTTTTTTGACCGTCTTAAGGCCATAGTCAATGCAAAAGGTGGTCATATCGAGCAAAAGTGAATTGATTCTGAATTTTGTATTATTTTTACACATTTTGTACTTTGAATTAAGTAAAAGTAATTTTCCGAACTGAATTTATGGCCTTTTTAATTGGTTACACTTCGAGTGCCGGACCCTGTAGAGCTACCTACCGAAAAATTGTAGTAAGCACTACATGTTCAAAAGTTGTTGTGTAGTGAAGTCTCTGCTTTTGACAGGAACGTGATCCACATGTAGCATTTACTACCGGAATTCAATCTTGCTACATTTTGTTCATACGGCCCAGTGTGTATCGCGTTACTGTGTAATTTCCGTTTCAATATTTAAAAGCATCCGGCATTGCCTGTGCTTTTTGTTCTTTAGTTTTGATCACCTCACAATCGTCTTATTGTTCACTACACTGTGTTGTACTTTGTTTCTATCATCGAGACCTTTGAGGGACATCTGTTTTGGTCAAGACACGTAAGAAAACATCTTTTAATAGATCAATAATTGCAGCGATTCAATTATCGTATTGTAGTTTTCCAATATCCAGCGGTACCGTGTATTAACATGTAAATTAGTTGATAACTTCACTATTAGTATTACTGTATCGTTCAGTTTTCCCCAGCTTCAACCTAATTGAATAATTCGATATTGTTCGCATATAATAAATCTTATTCCATGGCCGTATCGCTTGCTTAGAGTGAATTCACAGACACATGTAGTGCTATTGTACCAATAATCATCTCATTAGTAGAGGCGCCATATTATTGCCTTTCTCTTATAGAAAGGTTATGCAATCACTTGAAAAACCGATTCATAGAGCTGAGCAATATTTGTGTGTGTATTTGTCAAATAATCTTACTAAGTTTTCTCGGAGATGGCTGAATCGATTTTGCAAACTTAGATTCAAATGAAAGGTCTCACGGTCCCATACGGAATTCCTGAATTTCATCTGGATTCGACTTTCGGTTCCGGAGTTATAGGGTAAAGTATGTTAAATGTTGTATACCGGCACTTAAACCGGCGAAACAAAAAAACGGAAAAAAAATTCTAAGCTGGTCTCAAAACTACACAAATCGATAGCCATTACCAGTAGGCAACTAACCAAACCGATTCCGGTTATCCTGGCTCCTGGTCTCCGGTTCTGGAAGCACCGGAAATAGTAGTCATGTATTCCAATATAGATCTCGTTTATTTTCTCCCGATACATTTATTTTCTCCCGATAACCTTGTCGCGTGTATATTTTTTTTAATCGTATCGCGTAGTGCAGTAAATTCCATTTGGAAAAAAATCTATTTTTCTTTTATTACGACAGAATTCTTTGAAAATTCACTGCTGAATAAATGGTCCTATGCATTTTTGACAGCTTCATTAAAAAGCATTATCGTTTAACCAACAACGCAATTAAATTTGGGTGTACACAGGCACACAGATTTTCTAAGTTGAAACGCAGATTTTAAAATGGCAACTCTTCTTGAGAGCCGCGGTTCAATTTTGAAGAGCCGTGGTTCGTTCGCTCATTGCTACGAGTCGGTTCAAAAGAACGGCTCGAGAACGCTCGCCCATCACTACTTCACAAATTTGACGATTTCGAAACTCGATGCTGACGCTAGTAGTCTCAACATAGACACGAACAAAATCGTCTACCAAATTATGGACGAAGTTAAATTTTTATCGTCAGAATATTCTAACCCAACACTACAAGAGAAATTCGCCCATCCAATCCTACAAGAACTATTGGACTGTACTCTGGAACTCGACAGCACAACTTTAGAAACAGAGAAGGAAATTCAAGCATGCGACGGTGGCTGGTGCTTCATTGGAAATAAAAAAATCTGGAAACGAGACTGGGGTGAGTATGACAAGAAACAGCGCACTCGACGGCTGCAAGAAAAACAAGCAGAAAAAGCAAACCTCAGACGGAAACATCGGAAGCGGAAACAACAAAATAATACAAATTTCAAAAACAACAACAATAACAGAAACAAATATTAGATTTTTTATCGTGACGTCATAAATGAACAAGAATTCATCCTTGACAATTCAGCGGTACTGTTTACAAACAAGCTTAAACAAAAATCGAAGAACACATCTCAAACAATCATCTTTACACTTTGCATCTAGTGACTATTTTTTATAATTTTCCAAAACAAACCGTATCCAATCGTGAACAAATGTTTTTAAAACTCTATTTAGGCGATATTGATCGTAAATGGTCTCATTTGTCAACAGACAAACAAAAACATCTATGTTTACAAACAGTACTGTTGTACTGTCAAAATGTGTTTATTAGATTGAGGTTAGCAGCGATGGTAAAAAACCTAATTACGCAGTAAAAACAACAACAACAACTACAACAGCAAAAACGACAACAACAGCAGCAACAAACACAACGACAACAACGTGCACTCGAACAGCAATTTCAACACAAATAGTAACAATGCCTGCCACAACAACAACAATAATATGTCATTACAATATACCTTACCCTTGTACAAGGACTTACTAGCAGCTGCACGGGTTCAATTCTCCGGACATACAGGTGCAGATATTGCCTCAAAATTCATAAATTTTCAAAAAGGTGAAACAATCAACCCTTACAAAGGAACAAGAAGTATTCAAAACAACACTATTCCGGTCTTAGGAAGTAATGACATCGAAGCTGCACCATCCACTAATGAAACCTAATGGCGTTTTCGTTTTTAATTTGCACTACACCGGTGCAGTGCTACACTGAGGCATGAATAAACGAACAAAAATGACGAAAACATAAACAGTAACCATTGACTACAATAAACGATTCAATTGCACAGAGCTGCACCAAACTTTTGATGAGTGCTACACCAGTGGTATCGGTGCAGAAAATGTGTAGCACTGGTGTAGTGCAATTGGTAAAAACGAACGGTTTCAGTGCAGCAATAGTAGTGCAATTTAAAAACGAAAACGACATAAGGAAGCGCTGGCCGACCTGGACTCTTATGGGAAATTCTTGACAAGTGAACAAATTCGCCGACTCTAACTAATCCGGGAAGCCGAACACAATTTTTCAAGACCGAATTTTTGGAAATAACGACGCTCTCTATTGAGGAAGTATCCTATAATGACGTAAGTGACACTACACTTCATTCAAAACCTCAAATTTCTTCGCATTCACAACAGAATGCGATTGAAATTCTTGTCTACTGTCAGAATTTCAATCGCATGAAAAGCCCAGCCAAAATGAAGCTACTGAACTCACAACACCATTACACCATCTTTTCAACTTATCTCTAAGAACGTGAATATTTCCAGAAACATGGAAATCCTCCTTTTTAGTACCGGTCTTTGAATTAGGCTCAAAATCAGACATACGTAATTATCGAGGAATTGCCATTATCTCGTGCATTCTCAATTATTTGAAAAAATTATCAATGGAAAAATATTTCAACAAGTGAAAAATTGCATAACTCCAAAACAACATGGCTTTCTCAAAGGTCGTTCTATGTCAACAAATCGTAGAAATAATGTATAGCATATAAGAAACCATTGTAACTTTTGTCTGTAGTCTACATTTGTTTGACGAATAAACAAATAAATTAAAATTTCTCAGCGATGGTTTGACCGATTTTTACAAACTTATGTCGTTTTCGCTTGATGCCAAACCTAACCCAGTTTCCACTCTAACTGCTGTCAAACCGTTTGTTTGAAGTCAGTTTCGAACCTAGTTTCAACGTTGTTGAACTGAAAATCGAGTCAGTTTCGAACCTGGTTTTTAAATCAGTTTTACTCAAACCCCCGTTGCTAAGTGCGAAATCAACACAGTTTCGTGAAAAGTGTTTGTTTGATGAAACTACCTTGGGTCAGTTTCAGTTTTCTCAAGCGAAAACGACATTAGATTCAAATGAATGGTCTCACGGTCCCATACGGATCTGAATCTCATATGGATCCGACTTCCGGTTTTAGAGTTATAGGGTCAAATGAAAGGTCTTTATGGTTTAGGGTCAAATGAAAGGTCTTATGGTCCTACCAAAAATTACTGCTTATTTTCGGATACAACAAAAATTCAAATCGTCGTTTAGAGTACGATGGCAAAATCGAATAAAATCTTCAAAATTTGAGTAAAAACTAGTAGAGTTTGTACGTCATGTTAGTTGGTGGTGAGAAAGGAATCATTTTACCGATTACTCGACTTTCATTCAATGAATTGTGGTAGAAATGAAAACAATATCTTTGCTTAGCCTCTAAGCAGCAATACCACAGGAAAAATAGTTTGAAACTTGTGCATTATTGCTGTTATAGCGACCCTAAAATTCGAAGCGAATGCACCTAGTAATTTGAATCACCTCTAGTTTCGGCCCAAATGATAAGCAAAATGAAAGGTTTCTTTTAAAACATGGAATTGTAATTAGCTACGTCCTAAGTCAGTACATGAACTACCACTATCAATGATGCTCAGGATATATCCATCCGTCATTTTACTTCAGATTTGTCACCTTAGACTCTATTGACTGTAGATTGTGTTTTCCATATTTACTACGGTTTCGCAACTCCCACGTTCCAATGTTTACTGTACGTTGTACTATTCTACTCACAGAGAGAAAGTGAATCACGTTAGTCCCACATAGCCTTGAAAATCATTTGCCAGAACACTTTCGTCAGCAGTATAAAAACGAATAACGTTCCAATGATGTTTATACATAACGCTACCATATCTCGTTTGCTTTTCTGTGGCACCCGATTGACGACGATGCTACTGGAGAGCACTGTACTCACAATATGCTGTCCATCGAATCCGAAGCATGGAATCACGTTGATGATCGCCAGTCCCAGAGCAAAAACAGTTACATATTTCAATAACAACTGTATGGAGTCCGCGAATCCGGGTCGAAAAAAGGAAGTCTTTGGAACGAACTGTGTGATTTGAATCGTTCTTGTAAGATCTGCCGGATGTCCTATATAAATTACATCCGCTTTGCCGTCTCTTCGAATGTGCATGATGGTGGTGAAGTTGTTGATCATCGGCTTAAAGCAGTGGCCTTCGGAGCAGGACGGCTTGTGCTGGCAGTAACCGAAGGAATTTTCGATCATTTTTCTAATGTTGAGACACATGTGCTGCGGCAGGGCCACATCTTCCTCATTAACATCGACCATGTACTCGAAGCAGTTTGACGCCTTATTTTCCGAATTACAACACTCGATTAACCCGTCGTTTCTGTGAGAAATGGGAACCGATTCATCGTTTAAGTGAACAAAATCAGGTGAAATACAGTAGGATGGTTGTGATTGTAGCGAATCCAGCAAACAGCTATACCATGATATATCATTGTGGATATCACAATCGTTGATAGATGTTATAATATCACCTAAAATTTCAGAAATTTTATCAACAGTTCAATTGAAATAGACGACAGGGGAGACCATACCCTTTTCCAATCCTTTAGTTCCCAGCAATGGTGAATTGTTCTTGATATCAGTCACTAACACAGATTCATTTACTTTGTAGATAGTTGACAACATAACCGGAGTTGTTATAAACAGCAAATAGGAAATGGAGGCCAATAATAAGTTGTGCCAAATTCCAGCAGAGAGTACTTTTAGTCGTTTCCACATTTTTAGTGCATTTAGTTGATCGGGATCCAATTGAGTGTACGCCATTGGAAGTATCAACATTACATGTAGTCCGAAACCTTTGATCGGAACATCTTCCAGGACCGCTGCCAGCCCATGACCTAATTCATGAATAATACTATTTATCGCCAAGGCCGATATGTAGTAGCCAATTTCGTTGATCGGTAGATTTATCCCTGGAATCAACAGGTCAAGTGAGACTGTTTCTCGGTAACCAGTCCATGAAACACTTGAACCGCTGCTAGTTACATCTGAGTTACTCTTACCCATGTCCTTGGTGTGGAATGCCGAGATAATAATCAAGCAAGATGCCAAAGGCATCAGCAACAAGGACATGTACACACCTAGACTGAAATTGAGGTCCAGGAGTTTAGGATAGGCCGTACTCCATTTAACAATAGACCTATTGAGAGCTGTTGTGTGCCATTGAATTCGAAAGAATTTTACCGACAATCCAGTATTTTTCAGAAAGGCTTCGTAAGGGTAATGCATGCAACTCTGAAATATAAACTTAAATAATTAATCTTTATAGATTAGAAACACAGCGTAGTTACCTTAAAAAAATTGTCAAAGAATAATAGTACAGCGTAGATGATAATCACCACGCCCAGAAATATTAGAAATTCCATTTCCGTGGGCACCGTATTCGTAAAGAAAATCCTGGATGCAACTCAGCTTTCAATCAATCTATCACATCATTCCACTAACATGGATAATATAACCCTAGTTCCTAAATTGAGTTCAACAGAATAAATATACTTTGATGCTAACCGGTTAGAATTGTTATGCCGACTATGATTCAAAACAAAAGGAATGAAAAACCTGTTAGCAGTTAATTCATTGATCTTTTTTTGATTTGTTTTTCGAAAATTTCCTTTTGTGTTGGGTGTTCGCATTACTTCTGACAACAATTTCTGGTGAAGCTGTGAACGGAGTTTAAGACGCACAGTAAGAAGATTATGTTGTTAAATGTTGCTTTTTTGATAACGAAAATGTCGCGTTATTTTGATAACGGCCAATAAGTCATCTGTCAACATTCACGTTGAAAACTAGGAGATGTCAGATCTGCAGATTTGTCTATAAAGCTGCATATTTCGTACATAATGCTGCAGACATTTTTTGTTGTGCAGACTTAGCAGACTTTAGAAAATCTAGATTTTTGCAGACTTTCGTCAAAATTTACAGACTTTTGAAATTGCCCCGATCTTTTTTTTTGCTCGCTAAGTCAGTTTAGCGTATCATACTTTATACAGAAATAAAGACATACTTGCTAACTGCAGATTTTTTTTCGGATATACAGACTTTTGCAACCCTGTCTGCAGATATTTAAAATTTTTACCTGGCATCTCTGCTGAAAACGAAAGGATTGCGTTCTCAGAAATTACAATACATTATTATGTTGAATCAAAATGTCAGAGGAGTGATATAGAATAAAAGAACCAGGGATTCCAGGTTCACAGATTAATCTGGATTTCACAGATTTTCAATTTTCAGCACAGATTTTTAAAATGGCTCAGATTTTCACAGATTCTGGAATCGATCACAGATTTTTGAAATCGATCACAGATGAGCACCAAAAAGTACAGAGCGGTTGGAAATAGCGAAACTTTTTTGTTTGTTTTTTGTTTTGCTCACCAAAATGATTCCGCTATAATGATACGGGAAACGTGCACAGATTTTACACAGACAGGTTTTTGGATTGATAACTGATTTTTGAAAAAATGACTTGGCATCCCTGAAGAGTTAATCAAATCCAAAACAAAGCAGTTCATTTGGTTTCATTGTAAACATTAGAAATGCAGTGATCATCGAACAAATTTGGTAAAATGACAGTGACCAATCGACGAATTCCACGACTTTCCCATCATCGAGCCCATTTACACCATCCGCAACAGTTTCACCAACCGGCTGGTGTCGGAGGTGGCGGTATAAATGGGCCAGGAGCAAACATCGGTGTAAACGGCGATGAGCTGCCACTCGCCGGGGCCACTGTTTTCAATGGCGATGAAGATGGACAGTTCAGCTTTGGAACACCTTTTCCAAAGCATGTTCCGTTCCCCAATGTAGAGCACAGTTCGGAGCTGGTGAATGAGTTTCTTATTTTCGGATTTACTATCATCGCTAGTGCGACGCAGTTTCTGCATTTATACCGAACGGTTTGGTGGCTACCGCATTCATATACTCGACAAGCCGTGGTAGGTTCATTTAGTTCGCCGATGACATTCCAGATTTCTAGATTTATGTTCTTTATTTTTAGAACTTTTATTTAATTGATTGGGATTTGGCAATTTTCATCTACGTTATGGCCAGTCGACGCTTATTGTACTGTTGCATACTCAAACTAATTGATCTCAATTGTCCGGAATCGTACGTGGAAATAAGCAAGAAAATTGCAAAGTATATATTTTTAGCTTGCGTCATGATTTCATTCGTTGGTTGCGGTATCCAAATTTTCCAAAAAAACAGTTACCTTTATCTGTTTTGTTTGTCATACCCGTTTGTGCTCTACCTGACCATTTTTGGGTTTAACTTGGAGCAGTTTCTACGCACAATCGTTGACACAGAAGTGAATTGCATCAACGGAATGCCGGTGCACAGTTGTTCCTCGAATGCAATTGCAGTTCGGTCAGAAATCGATGCACTGAAGACGGATTTTAATAATCGGTTCAAGCAAATTATTTTTACCTCTGTGTTGAATGCTTACTATTCGGGTTTCGTACCGTGTGTTTTAGTTCCAAAGCATCTTTATTACGATATATTTTGGGCGACACAGCATCTAGGATTTATTTTTATCGGAGGTTTTACAATGTGCGTTGCCTATTGCTTTCCCGTTAAGTACTGTGACGTATTCCATCGCGCCGCACTACATTTAGGACAGTGGAACCGGATGACTCATCGAACGCATCATCCACCGCCGTATGCCTGGTCCAAAACTACGATTTTTCCCTATGGTGCATATGTAAAACACATGGGAGAAATCTACAGGGCATCCGGATACTGCACTTCGGCCATTCCGGCTAATAACAGTCATATACGGTTTTACGTAAGTGAACATCTTAGTAATTTAAAATTAACACAATGAATCATATTTCCTTCCAGACCATATTCAAGAACCCTGCGCTAATTTACATGGTCCTGTTTGGCGTTCAAGTTGGACTGGTGGCCCTTCAGTTGCTGATTCTGTGTTTGTCACGCGAGTGGCACAATCTGATATCGTTATGCTTTCTATTGTTAGCGAATTATTTTACATTGTTCAAAATATCTCGTGATTACATGATCGCAAAGCGAATATACGCCGGCGAAAACGGATTTAACGACAAATTCAAAACGCAGTAATATAATAAAAATATTTATTTGCTAATAATAACTATAATCGTGAAGAGTGAAATACAATGCTCAATTTAAGGAGCAGTTCCGAACGAAGCTGATGCGTTTTTCAAATTCCTATATCAGTTCGATTTAGAATTGTTGGAACTCCCGCTTAAATCCAAACTGGTTTGTAATTCTTTTAAGGATCGATTGGCGTGTTGAATTAACATTTTAATCGCAAGTTCTTCTGTTAGGTGTTTATTAGCGCGAAAGTCAGCTCGAGCCCAGTTGCAGAGCTCTTGACGACTGGATGCATCCGGAACTTGTCTTATAGTTCGAAAAATTGTTCTGTATAGCTTCAAGACTTCCTGGCGCAGCATAAACTGTAAATTTGGAGTTGTGTTAACGTATCACTATCGCATTTATATTTTTTTGTGCAAACTGTTGCCTAATCAATCGTGTACAAGCGTAGGTTAACAGATCGAAACAGTATTCAAATATGTATTTTGATTCAAACTAGGTTATTTTGAGTGGTCTTACCTGTTTGAAACTAAGTGCTGATTTCGGTAGCTTAGACATTTCTAATGGTTTTGTGGAGAGCTAACATCGTTATTTGCTATGTTTTCATGTTTACCAGGGATGTCAGATAAAATATTTCTCGATTCCACATAGTTCTTGATTCTGCGCCTTAAAATCGAAAGGCGAAAGAAATTTCCTTTGAT
The DNA here is from genome assembly GCF_030247185.1 of Malaya genurostris. Lineage (NCBI taxonomy): Eukaryota > Metazoa > Arthropoda > Insecta > Diptera > Culicidae > Malaya > Malaya genurostris. Next base: position 39,753,217 of record NC_080572.1, read on the forward strand.
GTCAAAATCACGTTATTAGAAAAAACTAGATTCACAACAATATCTGTTTGGTTATGTTAATCATTGTATGCGTGAAATTTCAGTAGAATCATGAAAATTTACAAGCAATTAAAATACTAATGGATATAACTGGCATTCCTGATAATAAACTGTAAACATATTGGATTCCGTTCACACTTTTTCATGTGACATCCAGTCAGCCCGGTGGCAAGGATAAGGCGCTCACGCAAGTGCTGTCGTCAGCCCGGTAGCAAGGATAGTCATTCTTTTCTTTGTTTGGTTTTCGCAGAATGATGCTGGATACAGTTACATGACGTCATAGCAGGGGCGGCATCCAGCCTCCTGCTATGACGTCGGAGTTACATGACGTCATAGCAAAGGCGGCATCCTGCCTCCTGCTATGACGTCATGTAACTGTGGTCAGCCACGATGTAAAATACCCTCATTATCAATCAATTATCTCAGCAAATACTGAGAACAAACAAGCGCTTCGCTTGCTGGCTGTTTGAGAAAAACGACCTCCTGCATTTTTGTTTCTTCTGTAAATCAAATTCCTGATAAATAGCGTTTAATTAGAACTTGAGCAGTGTGCCTTAAAATTATACTATATTGTTAAATAATAAAATAGCGTTTAATTGGATTTAATCGAAATAGTGCACGAGAGTAAATCAACCAGTAGTAAGTTTTTTAATCAGTATACCGCATTGAATATTTTTTCATTGAATTTTCATTGCGTATTGCTATGAGCTGTGAAAAACATATGTTGACGCAGTCCGAGCAAGTTCATCAAACTCTAAATCAGCAGACCACAGTTTGTAGTGGTGGTGCACGCTTTTAGCTGCAAATTTATTTCATTTAATATAGGTTTCAATAAATTCAATAAAGCTTACAATCTTCCTTGCAATATTTAACCTCAACTCGTGTTCCGTACTATCACATATCTAACCGTACTAATTAGCATTTAACCTTAATCAATTTAGTTTTACTTACTTCCGTACTATTAGCAGATAAGTAGAGAACAAATTTAGAATATCAAATTACTCATAGAATAACAAATTTTACAAACTTAGGTTATCAAATTGTGAGAAAATAGTAATGATTAATTGTTACGTCTACTCCGTCCAGCATGTGGTTTGATTTTGACATTTTTCTCTATCTCCAGGTGTACACGCTTAGAAAAAGTTACTCAAAGTTTGAGTACTAGTTACTCATTTTCAAATGATACATGGAAACGTCAAAAATTGAGTAGTTATCATCAATGATATTGAGTAACTCCTACTCTAAATTTGAGTTTAACGCAATAGTTCGTTTTTTTGTTACTATTCGCAAGATCAGTCTAAAGGTTGTAATAACCATTTGTAGCAACAGGTTGTATATTTTGTTAGTGAGATCGCGTATTTCGAGGGTGAGTCGCTCAACACAAACGGTGTTGTGTCTGCAAAAACCGGAATGATAAACTCCGTGTTGTGCTTTAGAATGAAACCGAATATGCTCAAATGTCATTTATGAGGAATAAGTGTATGATTGGTACCTGAGCATAACTGACATGTATGTTAATTTGCGATTAACACACTACTCCAAGCAACCACCACTTGATATAAAGGGTGATTTTTTAAGAGCTTGAGAACTTTTTTAAACAATAAAACGCATAAAATTTGCAAAATCTCATCGGTTCTTTATTTTAAACGTTAGATTGGTACATAACATTTACTTTTTGAAGATAATTTCATTTAAATGTTGACCGCGGCTGCGTCTTAGGTGGTCCATTCGGAAAGTCCAATTTTGGGCAACTTTTTCGAGCATTTCGGCTGGAATAGCCCGAATTTCTTCGGAAATGTTGTCTTCCAAAGCTGGAATAGTTACTGGCTTATTTCTGTAGACTTTAGACTTGACGTAGCCCCACAAAAAATAGTCTAAAGGCGTCAAATCGCATGATCTTGGTGGCCAACTTACCGGTCCATTTCTTGAGATGAATTGTTCTCCGAAGTTTTCCCTCAAAATGGCCATAGAATCGCGAGCTGTGTGGCATGTAGCGCCATCTTGTTGAAACCACATGTCAACCAAGTTCAGTTCTTCCATTTTTGGCAACAAAAAGTTTGTTAGCATCGAACGATAGCGATCGCCATTCACTGTAACGTTGCGTCCAACAGCATCTTTGAAAAAATACGGTCCAATGATTCCACCAGCGTACAAACCACACCAAACAGTGCATTTTTCGGGATGCATGGGCAGTTCTTGAACGGCTTCTGGTTGCTCTTCACTCCAAATGCGGCAATTTTGCTTATTTACGTAGCCATTCAACCAGAAATGAGCCTCATCGCTGAACAAAATTTGTCGATAAAAAAGCGGATTTTCTGCCAACTTTTCTAGGGCCCATTCACTGAAAATTCGACGTTGTGGCAGATGAAATTATCTTCAAAAAGTAAATGTCATGTACCAATCTAACGTTTAAAATAAAGAACCGATGAGATTTTGCAAATTTTATGCGTTTTATTGTTTAAAAAAGTTCTCAAGCTCTTAAAAAATCACCCTTTAGTATTGAGTTCAATTACTTAATATTTTAATACAATACACTCAGAAGAGGAGAAAGTTTTTTGTAAATTTGGTATATGTGAAATAAAATTTCACTCAAAATTTGAGTGATAGTTACTCTATTTTTGGTACATGTACAAATAAAGTATTACTCAGTAAATGAGTAAATTTTACCCAAATATCGTTTCCAGTGGAAGAACTCAAATTTGAGTAACTTCGGAGTTACTCTAAATTAGAGTTGTTCCACTTTTTCTGTAGATGAGTGAGATCTTACTCATTTTTGAGTAACTATTTTTAAGCGTGTAGCATCTCTTTCCAGAAGCGACCTGTCATGTACGACCATGTTGCCAGTTGTCCACAACGAATGTGAAGCGCGTTCGACAGTTACGAACTAGTCATCAGTATATTGGTGAAAACTGCACGCTCGTTCAATGTTACTCTAAAGTGAGTACAATTTCACTCACTTTCGTTAAAAGTGGAACTACTCTATAGAGAGTAAAGCTTGTTTACTCACTTTTGAGTGAATATGGTATTTGTCAAATTCTGAGTAACATTTACTCAGTGCTACAAATAGGAAAATTAGCACGAGTGAGTAAATATTACTCATTATCATTCGATTTGAATAAGGGATTCGAATAAGGAATTTTTACTTTAAACAAATACTGACTTACTTTTATCCAACGAATGAAGGAAGCCGCTTCCTGTTCATCGGTCATTGGAAAGGATCCGTCTGCCTTCCTACGTTGCCCACGTACTGGCATTTTGTACAGCATTCGTACAAATGCTCTGATGTATTCTTATATAGAAAAAATAAATATAATACTTGCTATATGACTGAACACTTTCTTACCGTCTTCAACCTGCGCAGTTTGCTTTGAGGTGTACAGTAAGCATTTCGATAATGTGCTGTTATAACATGGTTCCGCCACAGACTAACAGACATGACAGTATGAGTAAATTCTTATAAAAAATAATTTTTCGTTATGCACTAGCTCCACCTATATTGTACTGCGCGAACTATTTACTATCTGTACACCCCTTGTGTTATGTAAAAGTTTTTTTACTAGTTGGTTTCCCCTCGTTTGTCAACACCGATCAGCTGCTTGCAGGGATGCCTGATTTCATCAAAATATTTGAAAATGAATCGTCACAATAAATATTGATAAAATATTTAACTTTTTCGCGATGTTGGAAGATAACCATTTATTTGACTCAACGTTGTTCATCTAGACTATTTTTTATTGTGTTGGTAGTTTTCACCAGAAATTAAGTGGCGGCAGACCAGAAGCAAGTAAATATTGTAACAAAACGGGTTCGATTTTGTCTTGCGTTGGAGGATGAGAAATAGGCACAATTATGTATATAGTTTTGGCAATATGTATTAAATCTGTATCCTGCATGAAATTCGCATGGACGTATACAAATCAATACATTACAGGTAATTCTGTATGAATGGCAACTCTGTTGGTAAATGAAAAAAATAAACACAGTCTATATGACAGACAGGATGTTTTTGATAGGGTAACGTGGCGCCATCATGACACATGTGAGTACTGTCCCAAATAAAGGAATATTCGAAATTACCGTTAAAATGATTGAAGAATCTAATTTGAGTGTCCTGTCTGTTAGTCTGTGGTTCCGCCTCCGACAAAGGGAAAAGTTCAGTGAACGTAAATTTTCACACAACGTTTTCAAAGCACTGTGAGTCAATTTAAAAATTGAGTAGAAGTTACTCAGTCTTCTAAATCAGTATTACTCACTTTTTGACATTTGAATTAAATAAGCAAAAGTGAGTACAAATGACTCACTTGAGAGTAACATTGAATGAGCGTGTGAATATTTAATCTTCAAAACAAGCCAGTCTAGTGAAGATATTTGCTTGCTATGAATTATGGGTTTAAATATTCTCTCTTACCGAGATAAAGAAAAGCAGTAGTAGGAGTGAATATTTCGCTCTCTTCCATTGTCGTGCATGGACAGCCATTCCAATAAAACAGTAAGACTCACGCTTCCTCAAAAGCGACTTGGTTCATAAAGCAGGTTTATTCGTGAATATCGTACCCCGTGAAGCATATATACTAATCTACACTGCATCGTTCATCCAAACACTGATGCCCATGGAACAGCTTCGTGTCTACTTTCTAATTTTTTTCTAGGATTTCAAAAATTTTTTGAACCTTTTAAAAACAGGAGGAAAATCAGATAATTCCTCTCAAAGACACCTTAAAGAAGAATCGTTGCATTTTCCTCCGTAGATTTTTCTTGAAGACGCGTTTGGATTACTTACTGTACTCTTTAGCTATTATTTTATTCTTTGGCTAAAAGTTGTTGTTTGCTTGTTTGTTGCACTTCGCTATTAAGGGCCGAGGCCAGTGTTTAGAGGGCTATTTTCACGCTTCAAATTTTATTTTCTCAGAAACGGTGACGAATATAAAAAAACCCAACTGACAATCTTTTAGAAAATTAGTTTTGATTATACTGTGAAAATTTCAGAGTGATTCATTGACATTAGCGGTCAGGAAAGTCTTTTTTCTGAAGGAAGAATGGCAACGCTGAAAACGCCGCTTTTCAACTTGTTCATTGAATATCTCGCCTTCAAAAGCATGGATCAAAAATCTATCCTGACAATGTCTAGATAATTAATTTAGATGCGATAAGTGCATAAAACATGTATGTTATCGCGATATGTTGAAGTTGAAGTTAATGTTATTTTTGTGAAGGTAAGTCGATTTCTATGGCGGCGCTATTGTTTTCTGCTCTTGTTTCCTAGTAACGTAACGAAATATGCAAGAGAAATAAAATCGGCTCATCAAAGCTGCCAAACAAGCGGTAGCTTTATTGGATGCAGACACATTTTATGCAAATTTGTAAATATCGTAACTTTTCTGGTCACCCGGCCCATTGAGAGTCATTTTGTACATATGCGAGAGAGCATGGAGAAAAATGTAGTACGCAGAGCGAGACACGGGGTTATACGCGACCTACTGGCCTCAACCTTTAAGGGGGTGGGTGGTGGGGGTTATTAGGTGGGGTTTAAACGATGAAAAAAAAATCATCATTTTTGCGATTTTTTTTCCAGAATTATCATTCAACAAAGTGAAATCTAATGTTTTGCATGATAAAAAGCATCATTCGAACAACATCTTGTAATTTTTTCGTAGAAAAATATTAAGAAATAAGTCGGTGAGGAGGTATTTTTGAGAACGCTTCTTGAAAATCATGACTTGCTGTGTCCACTGTATCTCAGCGCAGACTAATCAGAAGTGAACAAATGAATGCGGCATTGTTAGAGTAGAAATTTTTCTAGACCCAAACGTTTCTGTTTGACTTTTTTTTAGGATTTTTTAAAGTTTTGGTGGTGGTTCAAAGTGAAACCTACGATTTTTCACGAAAATATCCGCCATTTTGTAGCTGTAAAACCACCCCAAAGTAACAAACAATGAAAAAGAAAACGTTGGGGTCTGGTTTTTTCTATGTAGAAAGTGTGTGGACTTTCAAAACCTGCTTTCGAGAAAAACGCGTTTAAAATTTTTTGTCTATAAAATCAATGGAAACAATTTATTACTCAAGGGAGCCCGTATTTTCAAAAAGTCATATTTTTTCTTTTATAATTTATTATAATGAAACATTTCAAGAATGTTTTGTCAAGTTTTGAAGTCAATCGAAGTAGAAATGTTGGGCCTGAGAGACAAGCTCTTGCTTCTTCTCAGAATGAGATATCCACAGATAAAGGTCCATTGAAATGTTTTACAAAAAGAAAATATAAAGAAAATAATAAATGATTTTTCAAAAGTTTTAGACCCTACCCGCCTCTTAAGGGGCAATTTACAATCTTAGTAAAACAGCCATTGTTACAAAACGGAAAAGCAGATTTCTCCACTGTCGTCGAGCGTAAATTCGAAAAAGAAATATGAGTTTATTCTCTACATTTTTCTAAATAAACAGATATTTTTTTCTCAGATATTTTTCTAGGGAAAGCGAAGTAAACTGCTTCAGTATTTTTCGACAATGGCTATATTCTGAGATTGTAAGTAGACCCTATAGAAGGTCTTTGTGTAGAAGTTAATTTTATGTAAATCTGCTTTACTTATTGTTTAGTAAAGCGTCAATAGTCAATATCTCTCATTGAGTTAAAACATGAAATTATAATTTCACTTTCAACATCATGGTTGCAATATGGATATTTCTTGTCAACGCTATAAATTATCGATTTCGTCGATTTCAAGTTAATATCGAAAAGTTTTCCATCCCTACTTTCGAAAAACATTCAAGACTCGAAAATGAGCACAAACTGCGAATTATGATCTTTGACCTTCGGAACAAAATCCTCTGCGAGCATTACAACGGTTCCGCATAGCATCACAAAAGAATCAAAACATTATGTTACGTACAGGAGTAATGGGAACCTTTCTGATTCGCACAACCATACTTGTGCCGTTTTGTAATTCAATATCCTCTTTCTGCCATTACCACTATGATCACCATCATCACCATCATCAGTAGCAGCAGCAGGAGCAGTAGCTTGCGGGTGAATGATTGCGAAGGTACACAACGCAGCGAGCCAACCGCTCGGTCAGATTCTTTTCAAATGCCGTTCGGAGTGGACGTGTTTTCGCCTGTGCTCGTAAACCGGTTCCATGTGCGTTTTCCTATAATATATTATATGCTTCTGGTTGGTCCATATTTTACCAAAGTGCACATCAGATTCTCCGGCCCTTCCTGCGATTGTGGTTCTGCATGTGTGTGATTCGTGGGAAATTTATTTTTAATTGAGTGTACATGCCCGCCGGTGTAGATATTTCAGTTAGTGCCGCCAAAAGTGAAAAAGAACAACCTGGCACCTGGCATCGGTAGATGACGGATTATCAATTACGACACATAGTGAAGCAGTGCCAGTTTGCGACGGAGACGCATGGTGTTTTGTGATATTTTTTTATTCGCAGGAAAATGATTCATTTAAGTCAGTCGCTTGTTGGTTGGATGCTCACAGTGTTTTTTTCAGCTGCTGGCAATTTGGAGAAAAAAGTTTAAAAATAGCATTTCGAGGTCTTCAGCATAAAAGTCTGTGAATGAGAATTTTATACTGCAGAGTCCGGCTGAGTTACAGAGAACAGGCAAATAAGTGTAACTTGATACATTTCCAATACGAATCGCGCGCGTTGTGTGAGCTCGGTTCAAATATCACCAAGCTCTACTGACGATGTCTAGCGAAATGGATTCACTCTCGGTGTTGGTAGAATTAAAACAGTAACTCGCAGAATTCATACGTATCGTGCTAATTTTGATCCAGTTCTGAGGTGGAGAATATTACGGGACCTGGCACGGAAGTTAGCAAACATTCAGTTATACTTTTTCACTGGGCGAATTAATTGGCTTGACAGCAAATTCACGTTCAGATGCCGGGTACCAATTAGTGCAGGCCTCGTTAGAGGCTTGTACCTGAGTAGAACGCAGGTAAGCTTCAATACCTGGGCAACTAAGGGAATCTTTCGTTGTCAGCTTTTTTAATTTTTGATGTGGAACACATCTTTGTTTTTTATATAGGGGAGCAAATTAGAAATTCAAGAGTAGGTACAAGTAGACATGCGGTCAGCTTTTAAACACTTACAGCTCAGTCAGCTTAGTTTCAATCAGTAATATTATTTCACCAATTGATCGGAAATATTTTTACGTATTGACTTGAATATTCATAGCCATGTATTTTCAAATGTTTATTAGAAGCTAGCAATGTCCTATTTTGTCTGCTAAAAATCTCCGGCATACCGGATTTCCCTAACGTATGCGATCGTTTTGAAGGAGTAAACGATATATCAATGGGAAAACATCGCTCTGATTGGTAAACCAATACAAAAGCAAAACTGTTGGAAGCACGCAAATCTATAAATATAAGCTAAATTATAGCTAACATTTCAGTCCTACGTGTAGCATGTCAAAGGGAAGTTGTTGCAAGACAGCGAGACAAAAAGCGCTATAAAACGATTTGAAGCTTTAATTGGTATGCTCTAATCTTGTGTCATGCGAGTTGGGAGGAAATTCTATGTTATGTCGTGTCCGCCTGAGAAATTTGCAACTACCCCAAAGGTAAATTTTGAGTGCTTAAGATTAATTTCTAATTTATATAAGATGAACTCCATACATAATGAGAAAAAGTTTATCGCTTCAACCGACATCGCAGAATGGCAGTAATAGTAGAGAAACTTAACGCTATAAGATAACTGCGTGCATAAAAAAAACTTGAACACAAGCTTGGCGAAGAGAAGCTTGAATATCGAAACCCGTAACCGTATTTCAAGTATGTACAAAGATATAATTGCATACATTGGGGATATTGATGTAATTTCGTAGGCTGCAAAACAAATACAAATCAAGACAAACCGAGTCCATATTCTGTGTTCGCGTGTTCGGTGTTGGCTTTTAATAAAGATCAATCTAAGCAGACTATCATGCAACTGCGGATTCAAAAGTGTGACGATTGATTGAACTGTTTGATTGAAAATGTCGATCATTAGAAATTTTGGTTACCTTGTTCCTCATCAATGGTTCGGACAACCAAATTGGGCTGATCATTGTAGTTTTTTTCTTCTAAGTTTTAATTTCAACATAGTATCCATACGCTAAATCCGAATCTCTTTTAATTCTTGAACGAATTGATTAATGTTTTCTGGTTCCACACTTTTTTGACATCTGTTGAAAGCTCACTCACAATCAGCTTTGGCTAGGAAGCTAAAATTGATGTATTTTCCCAGCTGAGCAAATAAAACTTATTTTCTTTGACAGAAAATAGACTGGAAATCACAAAAACCTACTCCTAATCCACCTAGTGGTGTGATGTTTTTCTTTTGTCATTGACACAGTCTTATCACGAGATTTTCTGCCCTCTTTTATCTGGATAAAAACGAATTTGGGCTCAAATTCATTCCGATTGATTTATACAGTTTACAAAAGCTGGCTTAAGCGCTTTCGTCACATATTCGGCCACATTCCTGAAACTAAATGTATCAGCAATACCACATTTCAACTTGATCATTGGTCACTTTCTGAAATAATTGTGCGGATAGATAGGCATTGATTTCTAGGTTACGTTACTTGTACGATTATATCTTTGGAGTCAGAATGAACAACCATTTGATGTTCTAACTCAACCCACCACCCAAAATTAGTTTTGTTGTTTACGTCACTATTACCATTATATCATCGCTAGTATATAAAAAGCTAGTAGCTTTTTGTTGAAATCGGCTAAGCCATCTCGGAGAAAATTGAGCGGTAAAAAATCTTTTTAAAAGTGCGCACTTATCCACACAGATATTTTCTGAACTCGCCGAATTGAGTCGAATGGTATAGAGCACTATGGGTTTCCGAGACTCCGTTCGAATGTCGTTTTTTTTCGGAAATTTTATTACTTTTCTATAGAGAAAGACAAAATAGTAAACTCCTATAAAATTGAAGCTCACTTGATCAGTCCTAGCATCGAATTGAAAAAAAAACACAAATTCCAGTAAATGTTAAGGTTTTAATATAATAATGACAACAAGGTTCATGTTGTCATTATTATATTAAATCATGATCGATCTTAGTAAAATGAGTTAATCGAACCTTATCAGTGTTTCGAAAATATCAAATAATCAACTATCACCGATAAATTCGGCATCGATGATCACTTTCCGTAAAATCAATATCACTTCAGTGATGTTTTATGAACTCACACACACGCAGAGAAATTGAGCATATTTAAAATAACAGTACAGTTAGTAGCTTTTTAAATTTGATTTATATTCATTTCAAGCTAGAATATGATTGTTACAATCCAATTCCTCCCTTCAACAAAAACAATGATCTCTGTTTGATTTGACTCAAAATTTTGGTTCAACCAAACCAAAAATATATTAGTTCCGGCTGAGTTTATTGTTGAAATAAACTAACAATTTTTTACATGTCAACCAAAGTTGAATTAATGTTATCGGCAATTTCCTCGTTGACTCAATCCTGCTATAGCTTCATATCAAGAAAAAACTTGGTTCAATTTATCTATGATATTATTTGTGTAATGATACAACTAATGTCGTTTTCGCTTGATGCCAAACCTAACCCAGTTTCCACTCTAACTGCTGTCAAACAGTTTATTTGAAGCCAGTTTCGAACCTAGTTTCAACGTTGTTGAACTGAAAATCGAGTCAGTTTCGAACCTGGTTTTTATATCAGGTTGCCTCAAACCTTCGTTGCTAAGTGCGAAATCAAAACAGTTTCGTGAAAAGTGTTTGTTTGATGAAACTACCCTGGGTCAGTTTCAGTTTTCTCAAGCGAAAAAGACATAAGTTACAGTTTAAATGAATCGCGTTAGTTTTATTTCATATAAACCAGAACATTTTTTTCTCACGCGTAAGAAGTTTGCTTCTTTAATTTCCTAGGGGGTTTCCAACAATTCAAGTGTATGTATTGATGATTAAGCATATTTTAAAAAAATGCTTAAAATAACACATTTTCTTTACAAAAAATATTTGATGCAGGTTCTCTGTTTTGGCCCGACTGATGGAGTACCGAATCGTTTGGATGCCATAAAAATAAAAAAAGGGCTTCACTGCAATGTGTGAATAATTCGATCGTGTAGCAACGGGAATGACGAAATGATCAAATGTCTTGAAAAATTCAAAATTAAAGATAATTGTTTTCTAGAAATTTTTAAACCAATATAAATCGAAATAAACGTAGTATAAAATATAACCCTGTAAATTAGTTTGAGAGAAATCATTTTATTTTTAAAAACAAACAAAAATGTATGATTTCAAAAAAGAAAAGCGTTAGATTAAATAGCTAAATTTAAGGTAATTTATTTCAACTAAAAAGTTTGTGAATTCAAAGCACAACAATTCCTAACTTTGTCTAAAGTTCGTTCACTCATAATAAATTTTTCAAATTGAATTCATTGTGAAATTGTTTGTCAAGAAATTGACAGGAACGCACAAGTGAAATATTTGTTGCTTTTATCAAAATGTCGTTTGAAACAAACTAACACACTGAGTACAATTGATTATCATGTTTTGAAGTTTCAAGCAGCAATATTTTCTATATCAAACCAGATTTTCTTTTGTCACTATTTTAACAAAAAAAACGTTGCGTGAAACCCAAATTTGGTTATATTTACAATTTTTTTCCCTGTGTGCATGATAATGAAATGACAATCATACAATACCATTTTCACGATTATCATCTATGAAGCGATGTTCATTGAAACTTGATAGCATTCAGTGAGGTGAGAATGGTTTTTAAAAACAATTTCAACAGCTATGTGACTATTTGTGGATCGATGAATGGATGTCGTATATTAATGTCAGACATTATTTTGAAATTCAAGATGGCGACTTTTGGGCTTGTCGCTTTTTTTTAAACCTATGCATACTCATACAATATAAGTAGCTTTCGAATAGTAATGATGAATGGGTATCGAATATCGACATCTGAGATCATTGTGAAATTCAAGGTGGCGGTATTCAATCTCTGTAAAATCTCTGAACATAATGATTTTTACGTGGACTTTGAAGGATTTCGACAAATCGGAAGTCGTCATCTTGGATTTCCAAATGACTTCAAACATCGATAATTGACTTCCATTCAAAAAATATTCCTAAAGTCGCCATCAGGAGTTACATAATGGATTTAATCTTCGATACTCGACACCCATACAAAAAAAAATTGTTTGGATTTTGAAGAACTTCGACCACCTGTAAGCCGCCATCTCGGATTTTTGAATGCCTTTTAGACATCGATACTCGATACCACTTCATCATATCCATTCGAAAAATACCCATATCCTCCCCCCTACCCATAAAATCGCCCCCCTCAATCATACGCATAAAATCGCATCTACCGCAGAGCAAACATTGATTCGGACGACTATCTTGGCTCGGTTTGTATGCGCTTAAAACGAACACGAACGCCGAGGCTCAATCTCGATTGTAGCGATTGTAGTGCTGAGGAATTCGCGCATCAGTTGAAGTTACTACAAGCTGCCAAACATTGCGTAGAAGCACTGGCTAGAGCGCTGCACTAGATGATTTCTAAGATTTGAGAGGTGTAAATTCTACCGCAGGAATGGATGGAAGGAGTTGTACAAAAAGGGTGATAAATTTGACTGTTGCAACTACCGCGCAATCACGATGCTGAACGCCACCTACAATGTACTCTTCCAAATCCTATGCCGTCGTCTATCACCAATAGCTAAGGAATTATTAGGGGCATACCAAGCGGGATTTACTGGAGCCCGTGCCACAACGGACCACATATTCGCGACAAATACTCCAGAAGTAAAGTGAATTCAATGTCCCATCGCATCACCTATTCGTTGACTTCAAAGCGGCATACGACACAATCTATCGAGAACATCTATGTCGCACGAATCCGGTTTTCCGGATGAACTGTCGCAAATGGTCATAGCAACAATGGATAAAGTTATGTGCTACGCCCGAGTATCTGGAACGCTCACGAGTCCGTTCGAGTATCGGAGACGGCTACGGCAAGGTGATGGACTTTCTTGTCGCTTGTTCAATATTCCTTTGGATGGGGTGAGAGTTCATAGAGCGAGGGTCAACACGAGTGGCACGATCGTCCGAAAGTCCGTACAGCTTTTTGACTTCGCTGACAACATTGATATTGTGACACGTAACTTTGAGAAGGTGATGGAAACGTACATCGGACTAAAATGCGTAATAAAAATTGATGGACAGTGACTATTTCGAGGTGGTTGACGAGTTCGTGTACTTGGGCTTGGAGAACGACCTATCGTACGGACAGTTAAAATTGGACCGCTACGATAGGTTGGGCATGTCATTAGGATGCCGGACGGCAACAAGAGCACAGCGAGCAAGGTTGATCGATCAAGTGAAGGAGGATTTATGAAGTATCCAGGAGTTGAGTGGCTGGCGACGAGCGGCCATGGGCCGAGCTACATGAAAACGTTTGAAAGATACAGTAAAGAACGCCACAGGAGTAGGCTTATAGCAGATCCTGTCAGCTTAGAGAGAAATCAGTCTACAGTCAATTATATGGGTGTTGCTATTTTGGCGCACACGAATTTGATGTTTCTCATCCCTACCCAAAATACTGTATGAATATGGAAAATATTCAGGTGAATCAATACAGCTTGTGATATTTCTATGAACATTAAACTAAGTGGTTAAGGGAAATAATGTTTATGTCTTTTCTTAGGTAATGTTCTAAATTTACAATATAATATGCTCTACCGTAAGTATAGGAATATTATTCTAACAACAACAACAACAAAAGTATCAAAAATTCAAAAAGACCTTCTGATATATTAATTTTAATGTTTACAAATAAAAAAGTGTGGCCGCGATAAGTCCGTTCCATGAACTTATAGGATGTCAGTTGTATATCAGTCAGTGAATCGATAAACACAATTTCAGAATATTAACTAACTATTTCTAAGAATCAAGCACACCAATTCAATAGTACGTTTATTCCAATGTCTGCTTTTGATCAATCTATTAATCTATCACACAAGATATCATACATTCTCACTTGATTTCTGTCCTAGTTTTTACCAAAAATTTCAACAATTTTTACTCATGCAATATAAAGTTAAACGCAAAAGAGAGCACCAACTACAAATTTTGCAATTTCTTGCGTCATGAAAACAAAATTACAATATGATCAATTTTAAACTCAAATATTCATTCGTTATTATCTCTTTCACACTAGGCTGACATAATCGTGATAACTCTATCCCGAACCATCCAAACACCGATCGAAGAAAGATGCGGATCATGTCGTTAAACATTGCGTTGCCGTTGTCGTGCACCGATCAATAAGTGCTCGAATTTGAGGATCAAATATTTTTCTGCTCGGCTGAACCGCGTGGGATAGAGTTTTTTACGGTTCCATTGGATTGCGGTCGGCGGATAGAGTGACGTCACATCATTGACCCAGTCCACCGTTTGACTACCTTCGGGTGCGGTGTGTGTATGTATGTGTTTGGATGTTTTTAGTTTCTGCCCGAAACCGACGATCGATTGCTCATAGAGGCATGTGAAAAGGATCAAATTTCACGACAGAAACGGGTTACGTGAAGCGCGAGTGTAAACTCCGAGGCGAACGTTTGCTGACCTGGCTGCTGGTTGACCAATCAGTCAGAAATCGTCGACTTATGGATCTAGTCATGGCAGCGCCGGCCAAAAGTTCTTCGCCCCACCGGATTAAGGTCAAGAAGGAGGTTTGCAGCGAAACGGAGAATATTAAGGTAAGTACTTGGCTAAATTAATTGTGCGCCGGTGTCTTTCGGTTGCGCAATTTCGTGTTTAGCGATTCAACACGGTCAAAGTTCTACCAGAACTCATTTAAAATCCCACTTGCTTGCTGGTCAAATTACCGGTACCCTCTCTCGTTTCGCCACATTACAGTCACAGCACGAGGACTACAGCAAACTGAACGGTCGAACGGCATAATAGGAAGCCGGAGCCAGTAACGCGTCTGCGGTAATCCAATCCCGTCCGATATGGTGAACGTAATCCGACACCACCTGATTTGTATTGGATATAGAAGAAATTTTTTTCGTGCATTTTTCCTAAAGACGAGTGTAATGCACTAAAAGTGGGACAAAATGTGGAGTTGTATTTTTAATCGCTTGTACCGATCACATTTCTTGTGTGTGTTTCGTTTTATTGTTATGCTAATTTATTTTTGGTTTCTGGTGATCCAGCTATCATAGGGTATCATAGCTTTTTAATATGACGCAAAGTGACTATAATATAGAATGAGCTGTGTCTTTGAATCAATTGGAATAGAACTAGAAGACTAATTTATTTTGTATTGTTCCGCTCATTCATTTAAATAACTCTTCTCGTCTTTGTTTAGTGTATGTTGACGTCTTTAGTGAAACATTTAATTTTTTTTCCTTTCATTATATCTTTAGCAGTTACTAGCTATCTCCCACTGATAATGTGGTTCGAAAGATATTTCCTAAAAATAGTTTTGCACGCGAGACAGGTAAACAATTTTGCTTGCGTTCGAAGAAGACCGTCGCAGACTGAATTCGTCGATAGTGACATCGTATTGCACAGGTAATACGCCACAAAGTTTGGGAATCGCGTTTAGCTTTATGCTGAATGTGATGAAGAGAGATAGAAAACGGACGATACGAAAACATAGTAGGTATGATTTTCGGTAGCAGTTATTTTTGAACTCGTTTTCAAATGTTGTAATCGGATACTGCCGTTGTCCGAGAATGTATGTTTTTTTTCTTCGATGTGACTGACTGACTGGTGAGCGTGTCAATGCGTAAGTTGCTTAGGAAACCGAGTGACGGACTGCACATAAGCCTTATCAACTGGGTACCGTTATTGGCAATTCTTAAGTATGACCCACATTATCAGTTCGGAATGATTTCCGAATCAAATCCTAATGGGTGAAAATTTTTCATTCAGAACTCCATGTGGAATTCAGTATAAAATCCGAATTAACGCGGAATACAGTGCAACAACCGATTCCGAAAGAATTTCGCCTCCAACCGGCTGGCTCGGAATTGAGTGAGAAGATGCGGACTGAATAGTCAATTCTTTTTTTTTTCTTATTCTTTCCTGATTCTGCACGTTTTCGTACTGATTTTCGGTTTATTTCTAAATTCAAAATTTATATAACTGAATATAGATTTAAATCTTTAAGTTTTTCTGATATACTAGTTAATAACCAGTTCTTCTTAGAATTGTATGCATGTATGTGTATGTGTGAAGCCACTATCAGTTCAAGGCATTACCAGTGTATGCGAATAGACATACAGTAGATTCGAATTTTATTATCAGATAGCTTTCATATAGCAGCAGTTAAGAAGGCCAAAATGGGTTTTGAGGACCCGGCGCCTTCCAGCAAAAACATCCGGCCATATAATAACGAATTTTGCTATACCACTTTAAGCCCGCCTGATGCTTTGTGTGTTAGAAGGGCGCATCTTATTAATTTCAGACCGTCAGGGAGAAACAAAAGGCTTCCCCCACGTGACTCAGGCTTGCAATCCACTCCATCATCCAGTTATTTACTTGTAAGATACCCTAATGCACCCCTGCCCCTCTCCGTTGTCGATATAATTGAGCACAATACAATAGAATACAATATAACATAATATAATACAGTACAACATCATATAATATAACACAATGAAACATAAAATATATTATATAATAAATCATAAAACATATAATGCAATATGATATTTTATTACTATTATTTTATTATTGTTTTGTTTAATTTCGTCCATCTGACCAACATGGTCTTAATGGAACTGTCTAATTCTAAAAACGAACAAACAACAATAATAAATACATAGTGGTCAAGTAATAAAATTAAAATTACGGACGGACTGATAGTAAACGCCGACGGAAGCTGTTAGAAGTGCGATTGAAGTCGAAGTGCTCGGAGACCTCGTTGAAGTGGCGAATTGAAGCAGCTAGAAAGCTATTTGCAGCGTAGTTCGTGAACTGCGGAGTCTCAAACAGTAGAGTCCTCGGTCGGAGTGAGCGGGCAGGAGCATATAGGTTGATTCGAGCCAGCAAGTCTGGCACATCGTACTCAGCAAGCAAGATTTTGGCAACAAAGGTAGCATTTGATGCATTCCTTCTTTCAGTTAGGATGTCGAGACTCAGTAAACAAAAGCGGTCGGCGTACGGTGGCAGGTTACGTGGGTGGCAGGTTACGTGCATACCTGACGAATCCGCGCTGCACAGCTTCGAAACGTGCACTCCACACTTCCTGATAGTGACTCCAGACAACAGAAGCAAAATCAAAGCAGCGAGCGAACCAAGGAACAATACAAGGTCTTGAAACATAGCGGATCACGGAACTCACTCGATATCTTGAACATGAATCCAAGTTGACGATTCGCTTTGTCGATCGTAGTTGAGAAGTGCCGAACGTATGTAAGCCTTGCATCCAAGACGACACCAAGGTCCTTGACGTGGTCGACACGTTGAAGCGGGGTCCCAGCGATGTTATAATCAAACGGAACTGCAATCCTGGTCCTTCGACAGCAAATTACAGAACATTTGGCGACACACAAGACCATCATATTACGTTCGCACCAGTCGTTGAAGATGCACAGGAGGTTCTGCAGTTCTCGGCAATCAGCTTGGTTACGAACGACGTGATAAATTTTAACATCATCAGCGAAACACAATTTTCCTCCACGCTGTAGGACAAAAGCTGCATCATTGACGAATAGTGAGAAGAGCAATGGACCCAGTGTGCTGCCCTGCGGAACTCCTGAACAGTTGGAAAAGCAGTCAGAAGAACTATTTCCAACGCAGACAGATAATTCTCGTTGCACCAGGTACGATCTTAACCAGTCGCAGAATCCAGACGAGCATCCCATTTTTTCAAGTTCAGCGAGCAGAATGTCATGATTGACTTTGTCGAATGCAGCTTTTAGATCCGTGTAGGTCACATCCACTAGCAGTTTTTTGCATATTCGATCCATGCAGAACGATGTAAAGCTAATGAGATTAGTCTCAACAGAGCGACTCGGAAAGAATCCATGCTGGTAGGGACTAATGTATTGCTTGCAAGATGCAAAGAGTTTTTCGTAAATCAACGACTCAAATACCTTGAATTCCACTCCCAGCGAGGTGATGCCACGGTAGTTCACTATATTGCATTTATCCCCTTTCTTAAACACGGGGAACATCGTAGAGCGTTTCCATTCCGATGGAAATTTGTGCAGACGAAGCGACAAATTGAATAATGCAGAATGCGGAGCAGCTAAAATATCGGAGCATTTTTTTTCAGAACAGCTGAGGGAATTATACCCGGGCCGGGTGAATATGACGACTTGATTTTGCTTATAGCCGTGATAATCATTCGGACATCTACTGCAAACATGTCCATGTCGATGACGTTTGTATTGACGAACGACCAGAATCCCTTCGGGTTGCGGCACAGATTCTGTTGAATGCGATTGACATACCGCTTGTAGATATAATTATATATAACATAACGTAGTGTAACATAATACAATAAAGTATAATATTATGTAATATAATATGATACAATATATAACAGTTAATGTCGTAGTGTAAGCTATGCTCTTCTTTCGTCGTAGTACTGCAGGGAATATAAAATTTCTATTTTAATAATAATAATAATAATAATAATAATAATAATAATAATAATAATAATAATAATAATAATAATAATAATAATAATAATAATAATAATAATAATAATAATAATAATAATAATAATAATAATAATAATAATAATAATAATATTTTGCGATATGTCAAGCAAAGTCTTGGCATTACATTCCTTCAGTGGAATTTGGCCTTTCTGTTTCAACAGACTTCGCGGCCGATTCTTAGCGTACAGAATCATTGCATGGCTAGTACTATGGATCATACTGACACTAAGAATCCTTCCAGGTCGGGGCTCGAACATACGACAGCTGGCTTGTAAGACCAGCGTCCTATGCATTGAACCGTCAACCCGGGATATATTGCGATATACTATGATAAATATTGCACTTTAGGATGGGCTTTAACCTATAAGCCATTTTGCACCCTCTCATTCTGCTACCAACGCAGAAAGGGATAGCACCCAGTCGACGCCGTTCTATTGACCAAATGTTATCATAGACGCTCAGGGAGGCATGCGATAGGAACTTGTCAGGACTTAGTTATCTCACCATTTGACGTCCTTAACCATTTCTTCTTAGAATTCCAGCATAAACTGTGAAATTCGCTGGAATATAACAAAAAGGCTTACCTTAGTCAGAATTATCCATTCCTCTAGCCAGTATGTAAAGGAATGGCATAAGTCGCCTAACTTTTACACACATTTATTCACATGAGCGAAATATTAATGACGTTTATAATGTCACTGTCAATTGTGTTAATCGAGCACCCAGAAAACAGTCGATTAGGAATCTCTTTCTCATTCCGACATTTCATTAATGTGGGGAGCGATGTAATCATGTATATATTAATCATAATATGCTGTTATTATTGCTTATAAGCCGACTATAAAGATACGATGAGTGTTCGTTAATTTTTCAAGAGGTCGTTTCAACAAGAGTTCCGACAGTTATATTTCACAATGAGCAAATTTCCTTGTCAAATCCAATACAAAACATACGAAGTTTTCTTTTTTCAAGATTTTTCTTAAGATGAAGAGTTTGGATATCATATTAGGGTCTGTCCATAAAAGACGTCACGTTTTTTTTTGACGATTTTTGACTCCCCATCCCTCCTTTGTCACAAATTATAACAGAAGCAAAGACCCCCCACCCCCCTATGTCACATGTCACAAATTCAAAATAAATGAAATTCATCTCAATACATTCTCAAAATGTATGACAAACCATACAAATATGAGGTAAAAATCGATTTAATACATGCTGTCATTAGATTAAAAAATATCCCTAAAACTACAAAATCATCGGAATTATTTTATTAATATCAATTTTAAAAACTAACAAAAGTATTTGGTTGGAATTGATGAAACATTGAAATCATCTGTTTTATTCCTCCTAGGGGTACACAGATATATTATTGTTTTAGGTAAAGAATTATATTTCCTTAGTGTAGCATACAGGGCTGAGAAAATAAAGACCAAAACCTCATCAAAACGAAATCACTGCCGAAGAATCTTTTCAAGATTAGTTGATCAGTGAATTTTAAATCACATCGATCAATATCGGTACTGATCTTCCGTCACACAATGGGTAGTGATTTTGAGCTAAAATGATTCTTGATTTATGTAAGTTCAATCATAGGATGATTCGATAAGCTTTGATGTTGGTGGAGAAAAATCACATACACAGATAAAAATATTTTGTGAATTTTTCATGCACATATTTGGATTTCATGCACATATTTGGAGCAGGTAATTGAATGGAATGTTACATTACAAAACTAAGCGATTTGTAAATATACAGCCTTGTTCGATGAAAAAGTAAATGCATTTCAATGTAATTTTACATCAATCATAGCTTTAAATCAGTTTTTCGTTTCAACTGATGTCTGTTTAATAGTACGATTGGTTTACATGTCGTGTAAGTTTCATCTTTTCTTTCTGTGTATGATCAAGATAAGACATGAATGATCTACGTCTGAAATCGTAGATTTCCCGCCCTTTTTCAAATGGAGTTACTATTGTTATTATTATCATTATTATTATTATTATTGTTATTATTATTATTATTATTATTATTATTATTATTATTATTATTATTATTATTATTATTATTATTATTATTATTATTATTATTATTATTATTATTATTATTATTATTATTATTATTATTATTATTATTATTATTATTATTATTATTTTTATTATTATAATTATTTTTAATATTTTTATTATTTTTATTATTATTATTGACATCACTACACCACCAGCACGCTATTACATTGTGAAAACCGGTTGAGCCGTTGAAATGAAAATTGAGTGCACACTTTTTCTCTAATTTTCACATATTACCATGTAACTCCGGAACCGGAAGTCGGATCTAAATAAAATTCAATTGCAAGCAATAAGACCATAAGACTTTTTATTTGAATCTTAGTTTTTGAAAATCGGTTAAGCCATCTCTGAAAAAAGTTAGTGCATATTTTTTCCTTTTTTTGGTGCATATAATCCTATATCTCCGGAACCGGAAGCCGGATCGGAATGAAATTTAATAGCAGGCTATGAGACTATGAGACCTCTCATTTGAATTTTAGTTTATGAAAATCGGTTCAGCCATCTCCGAGAAGAGTGAGTGCATAGTTTTGTTACATACATACACACAGAAAAAACACAGAGACATTTGCTCAGTCCGTCAAGCTGAGTCGAATGGTATATGACACTTGGCCCTTCGGGTCTCGGTTAAAAGTCGGTTTTCACAGTGATTGCATAGCTCTTCTATATGGCAAAAAGGTTTTGCAGGCTCAATTGGTCCTGATCAATAACGGAATAACAACACAGGGGCGGTATCTAATGCTAATCAATAATGATTTTTTTCAAAACTTTCTTTAGGCAATTTTAAAATGAATTTTTTTATGAACCTTACCTTTAATTACTTTGCTGAGGATATCGTTCATACCAACACAGCTGAGGAGTACCACTGGTGAATTCATCCCAAGAGATCGCCTTACTTAATTAAAACAGCCAGTCATTTTAGTGTCTCAACCGACCAGTGAACAAAGCATCACACAATTTCGAAATCGAGAATAACATCACAACGAAACATGATATCCGTGAAACGGAATACTTTTCTCGTTGCTACAAGGAACACCATCTCATCTTATCTCAGCACAGCTCGGTTCACTCACAAAACAAGCTTCCAAACGGCTGTACGAGTACTGAACTGACTGTTACTCATTCCCTCTCAGCTACTCGTAGCTAGTGGCAATCGTAGCAAGCAATATCCTTCACTAGCATTTGCAGCACTTCAGATTTGGAGGCGGATAGATGGGTGATGGTTGCAAGCTGCTAGTTGGGGATCATCCAATTCAAGACGCGACTCGAGCTTAAGTTGAAACTTGAAACAAATATCCATCGTCTGAATAAGTCGCATACTCGCTCCATCCTCGGTTCATGTTCCTCTCATGATTGCATGCGGAAAGTCACCATCAAAAGGCAAATTAATGAAACGGATATTTAAAACTTTAATTATAAACATATTTACCACCGAAGAGCGGGCAATAAATAATGAAGTTGGCTTCGATTACTAGAATGTGCTTTCCATGGCGACAACCGTGCCAGGGCGTATGTCGTGTGTATCGATGTGCGTCGTCGGAGTGTGTTCATCAGTAGCTACCAGTGCGGGGTCGATTTCCATGTGTTTTCAATATCGGAAAAACGGACAGCAGTACGCTAAGTCGTATTGAATTACCTGGCCGCATATTTTTCTGATTTGGAATCAGTTATTTTACGTGTATTACGGGTTCTTCGCGCGCGATTCACATTGGGTGAAGTTTAGTGAAGACACACGTCAATTAAAGCAATAATCATGTGGGATGACACAACTGATGTAGGTCGAACAAATTAGAAACTGTGTTAAACTATCTATAAAAACCTGTTTTATTCCACCTAGTGGTGTTATGATGCCTTTCTCATATAACTCATGTTTTCATTAATGTTATAAAAGGATTCTTCTAAAAACTTTTCTTTCAATGTTGAATAAGAACAAAAAAGTTTATTTGTACGTACACTAGTATAACTTTTTCAGTTATTACGCAAGTTTATAGTAATTCTTCGTTTTTCGCATTTTCGCTCTGAATGACGGTTTAAGATTTTGAACATATATCACCCTGTTACTCCGGAACCAGAAGTGAGATCCGAAAAAAAATCAAAAGCAATCTATTTATTGTAGCAATTTATTTTTCATTTGAGTCCAAAATCGACTGAAAATCGACTCAGCTGTTTCTGAGAAAATTAAGAGAGTTAAGCTACCCTTTATTTTCGAAGCCGGAAACCAGATCTGGATACAATTGTATAGCAACTTATGGAAACCTAATACTTTTCATTTGAATCAGAGCTTGCGGAAAACGGTCTGGCCGTTTCTGTGAGATTTGAGTGTTTCCGGTTTGGGGCACATGAGCTTTTTCCCGGTACTTCAGGAACAAGGAATGATGATCCAGTGTATCTAAAATCAACGTATTTGGTCGTCAACTAACCATGCCTGCCCAACTAAAGAGTTATACGCAAGGGGAGGACGCTTTGAACAATGTGCCAATCACACATTAACACAATGCGTTGGCGCATTTATCAATATTGGCACTTTCGTTTTCATACAGTTGCACAGTTGCGGCACACAAAAGGCTCAGTTTTGACAAGTAGCTGTTTCATGGGGAACAGCGTGGCACACTTAGGCTCACAGTATATCACGTGTTTTTTTAGAGGCACAATATAATTTGTGTTAAGCGACTCTCCCCTTGGTTATACGACTATTTGATTTCATAAATTTGATTTCATAAATTTAAAACAATTTAAAATGGCGCCAGTGGAAAATCAAATTGAAATGTTTGGTTTCGGAATGTAAATTGTAACAACCCTATTGTTTCAGACAATGTAAATAATTCAATTGATTTAAGTTACTGATTAGCAATCGAATGCTTAAGTCCTAAAACTTTCTAAAAGATTTACTCATTAACAAGTATTTGCTTAAAAAACAGGGTTGACCAAAGAGATTTCTGTTTTGTATAGTGCTGTCTTCAGTCTGAAATGATTTAAGGAAAACATTAGAGCTGAAGAGAGGAATTTTAAATTGAAAAATGGCCGGATGAAACGAAATAGTAAAATAGTGACTGAATTCATTAATTACGGTCATTTGATGCTCTGTTTGCATTATCTATCAGCATATTTGTTACTTGGAACCTTTTGCATTTGGATTTTTAGTTAAGATCTATTAAATAGAATATTATGAAAACTTCTAAAGTCTTTCTAAGTTAAATTTCGGACGCTTTTCTTTCAGTGTAGTTTGAGAGTTGCGGATTACGGATCGCTGTAATGTTTCACTTCTATGACAGCTGAAACTCTCCATTTTATTTCGTCCAGGGATGCCAGGTTCACAGATTAATCTGTGTTTCACAGATTTTCAATTTTCTGCACAGATTTTGAAAATGACACAGATTTTCACAGATTTCTGAAAATGATCACAGATTTTCACAGATTCTGGAATAAATCACAGATTTTTACAGATTTTTGAAATCGAGCACAGTTTAGCACCAAAAAGTACAGAGCGGTTGAGGGAAAAGATACAGAGCGTGTTGGTAGTGAGACCTTTTTTTTGCTCACCAAATTGATTTGGATCTGCTATTATGGTGAGGAAAACGGGCACAGATTTTCACATACAGGTTTTTGGCTGATCACAGATTTTTGAAAAAATGACCTGGCATCCCTGATTTCGTCGTACAACATGTTTACAGTCAGTAAAACGACGTCAAATCTAGTGGAAGTGCGTCAACGAATTTTGTACGGACGGCTGCAAAATACAAAATAATCAGTATGCGATCTTGTCACGAAACTAAAACTATCGAAAAGTACTGTGTTTTGTGTTTGCAAATCATTTGACCAGCGCATGACTGTGAATCGGTAGGTTGGAAGTGGAACAAATCGAAAAGTATACTCCCGACTAGACTTGTGCGCCTTCGATAGTTTCGACACGCCGCCGATTTAAGAAAAAGATTATCAACGCGCCGGTTATCACATTTTAATCAAGCCGCCGATTATATTACATCAGCCGAGAAAATGATTTTATCAATGTGGAAAATTGTTTACAGTTTTCATGACAAATCATTGAAAATTAATCACTAAAGAGTTTTTCGCCTTCTTATACTGAAAATCAGTACTAGCGACGTCAACCGAAGTCAATACCATTTGATTCAAAGTCTATTTTTTGTCTTTATTTCAAAGGTTTTGAGCTATTGGCACATTATCGCAAAACTGAATTACTGGTAGCGATACCTGCAAATGAAAAATGAATCCAAAAATGAAGGGTTCTTCGGAAAATTTTCATGTTGGCAATAGTCTCTTTGTACTGACAATCAACAATAAACGAAGAAAATCGATTTCAAAGTGATTACTACTAGTTTTATGTGTAAACTACGATTAAACATGTAAAATCTTCAGAAATGTGTGAAACTGGGTAAGGTTAGGTTTTTTCAGATCAACATTTTTTCAAACAGAAACCAGTGTAATGTTGATTTCTCGAGCACTAGAATGTATAGCGATCGAGTACCATTTATTTTGGATTTTGACTTCATTTGTTATTTCCGGGCATTCGAAAAATGGTATTGAACCAAGTTTAATACTCCATTCTAAATAAACGTTAGTTTTCGCACAATAAATTAAGATCAACGTTACCTACTCAAAGTAAAAACATTTTCTTCTACTTCTACTATGATTTTTCAATTGAATTTACCCGTTTTTATTAGAAATCGTTAAAAATGTGGAGTAATTAAAAGTTTTCCTGTCGATTTGACAGCTCGTACTGAAAAAATCATCTTTAAACAAGCAGCGCCTCTACATTTCATTTTGGCGTCGTTGTGCCAATAAGCTGGTTCGCCTCTAAAAAATATATTTAAATGTCGTTATGTTCTAGAAAGTTTGTATTAAAATAGACTGTTTGGCAGAATTTTGGAAAATTTTCTTGTTTTTTCATTATACCACACGATATGAGTAAAATACACATTACGCACAGTATAATAATACCTGTCTACGAAATTTCCAGATTACTTACTTTTTAGGTGAGAAATACATTTTTAATAACTGTAACTCAGGCTTTTGATAAAACTGTTTTCTAATCAGATTTGTATGTTTGTAGGAAATGAACGTCATAGTAATCTCAGAGATATCGGGTGTTAATTTGATATTATTTTCGATATCTGAATGAATTTGAGCGAAAAATCAATTTTATGTCAATTACATACGTAAGTATACGAAAAAGATATATTTATTTTTTTCCACTCATTAGCCTCCAATTAAAACAGTAGCCTTAGCAGTCTGATCTGAAAACGCGAGAAATTTGAAAAATAGTTCCGAATAAAACTTTATATTTCTTTCACATTGTAAAAAACCCTTTGTGTATGAATGATATATTTATTTAAACAATAGTCGACCATCTCCAAATAATCGCACTCCTTCTCATCTCAATTGCTCCTTTAATTCGCTGCATTCGAAACCATTTACCAACTCTATTCACTACGTTGGCTTTAATGGCTCATATAACCATTAGGATCGTTGATTGTAGATTGAGAAAATAATAAAATAGAGAAATTGTCCTGTGTGAATCAATATTAAAATTAATAATATGTTTATTATCGATTACGCCGAATCGCGCCGCCTCCGCCGCCGATATTTTCAAGAAATGGCGATTCATCGCCGCCGCTGGTCAAGATGACGCTTTATCCGCTGATGTTGACAATTTTACTCGGCGCACAGATCTACTCCCGACAAATGGACAAATGCTAACATTTATCAGAAGCAACTACTATGCTATGTTTTGGCCTTTTTGGTAACAGCTATGTTTTGGCCTTTTGTTACTATGCAAAATCAGGTCACGGAATGGTATAAGGTTATATAAGGTAACAAGAGGTCAAATTCGTGCCATAAACAGCCAATCTATGAAATTGTCCAGAACCCAATAGATACGTACTGGGCTCTAGTCAAGCGGAAACTAAGAAGAAAGCAAATAGTATCAATGAATTCAAGATGGGGAATAGTAACCGCGGGCATCTAAATCAATGGTGGGTATATCACACAAAGTTTGAGAATTTTACAGCAATAATGATTAACATCATAATCAACTATTTCTAATGTACATATAACTATGTACTATTGTTGTGAAATAAACAACCGGATTTGTTGAATTAAGTGTATAATGTTTATACTGCAATCATTTTAGTCTCCGAAATTTAATGTGGAAAGGTTTTATGCCCCATAACCCAGATGAAATTCTGTTCTGTTATATGCTAACATCGTCTTCTCTAGGTAGCACTTATTCGACGAATTATTGTGTGTATCGCACTCGGAATTCAAAACCTTGCTTCTTTCATTTTTAATACAATGGATTTTGTACCGAGTCGCATTTGGAGTTGGCAGTACCCTCTCAGTTTTTAATGAAACTCTCTGAGCATGTAGGCTTTGTCACAAAAAGGCACTTTGCATACTTTGACAGTATCAAAAATGTTTCATTGTTTCCTACACGGGGCCGAATATCAATTAAAAAATGCAAAACTAGCCGCGTAACCTTTTCCTGTCATAATTTTGAAAGCCTATAACTCAGTCATTTGTTGATGAATTTATATAATTTAACTACTAATCGATTCGGAATAATTTAACTTAAACATATCATAAATCGGTTTGAATTGACCTATATTTTCACGAACCAATCACAGCTTGCCATAATGATGTCATCCTCTCGACTGTTTCTTTACAGTACAAACTATTGCACAAAACGGGATCTATAAATGTATGCTCCCTCATATGTTTAACTCAGTCAGACTGGCTGTGAGTGAGGCAGGTGGATGACTAAATTGAAAATTTGCTCCATTCGCTCGCTGGATAGTCACTTTTGCACAATGTGCGTCGTGGATTTTCAATCTCCAGTAACTAACTGATAAATTTCAAGCTACCGACGACAGATTTTTAGGTTAGATTAGATTAGATTTATTGGCGATGGATTACACCTGTTGAAGTTGAACTTGTTTCAAAAGTATTACTTTAATATTGTACGCTTGAAAATAGATTTATTTGTCGATGAGGTCCTTTACATACTGAAAGCTTACTGGAAATAAAAATTTCAGTTTGCACAATGAACAGTTTTTCCTCTTAAAAGGGCCCATCTTGCAATGTTTAAACGGTTGTTATCTATCGTCAAATCGATTTTTCCACTGTAGGGCTCGATTAGGAATATTTTCGTATTTTAATTCGAAAATTTGACTGAATTTGTGAGAATTACTACTACAACACTTGTTTTTAGGACTCGTCATTCGACTATAACCATTTGAAAATATATGAGGAAGGTAAAAATCGATTCAAAAAGTTTGGCCCTTTTTAAAAGACAGTTTAGATCAATTTAAAAAAAAAACAAATAAAGACTTTGCACAAGTTCAGATAGTTTAAATCAGAGTGAGGCGAAAATCGGGCGCGGCGAATATTTGTTCCAGTTGGCGCGAAATTCTCCGCACGGTTCCGAAGTTACGACTTCTGAGAATGTGAGCTCTGAGGTATTCAAGTGATACTTCATTTCCAACAGATCATTGAAAAAACTCAGTCTCTACCTAACTCGAGAATGTAATTCCTTGGAAGATGATTAAATTATTGTTGATTGAAATAATTTTGGTGTAGGAACTTTGTCAAACAGCTTTCCAAGAATTGTCT
Organism: Malaya genurostris; assembly: GCF_030247185.1. Taxonomy (NCBI): domain Eukaryota; kingdom Metazoa; phylum Arthropoda; class Insecta; order Diptera; family Culicidae; genus Malaya; species Malaya genurostris. The sequence continues at coordinate 39,781,612 of NC_080572.1, forward strand.
AAATTTGAATAAACAGAGGAAATCGAAGGTTTTATATAGTGAATCTCTCCAATTTTAGGTAACGAGTGACGACCTCAAAATTCAGGTAAATGTAAGTTTACCCAGAATATTATGTCATAACAAAGCATGCTACCCATTTTTTTACGATCAAGTCAAAGTTTGAGTAGATAACGACTCAATTATAGGTAGCTTATACAGGGTCCGCCATGTAACTTTTTTTTAAACATGCAATAAAACACAAACGGTTCATCCGATTTCGAATTTTATTTTTTCATATTAAAGTACAATCCTTTCGGTTAATTGTGGAATATAATTCCATTCAAATGACTGCCTCGGCTTGCCTTGCAGTACGCCATACGGTCGGTCGAGTTTTCTAGTACATTTTCGATTATATGCAGCTTTATTTCAGCTATGGCTGCACGAAAAATTGTCCTTCAAGGCTTAAATTGCCTCTGGCTTGTCCACATAACACTTATCTTTGACAGTTCCCCAAAGATAATAGTCTAACGGCGTCAAATCACAGCTCCGAGGCGGCCAAACGACATCCGAATTTCGACTGATAATTCGATCTTCGAAGACTGTGCGCATAAGATCGATTGTAGCGTTGGCTGTGTGGCACGGAGCGCCGTTTTGTGGGAACCAAATGGTGTCCAAGTCTTTCTCTTCAAGTAACGGGAAGAACCAATCGCTAATCATGGCGCGGTATGATGGCCGATGATGCCGCCAGACCAAAATCCACACCAAACCGTCACTCTCTGAGGATGCATCGGCTTCTCCATGATAACGTGCGGGTTTTCCGCCCCCCAGATGCGACAATTTTGCTTATTAACATACCCGCCGAGATGAAAATGTGCCTCATCCGAGAAGATGATTTTCATACGTAATTTTCAAATTCCGCAACATTACCATAAGTTTCAAAGTAAAACTGCACTATTTTCACGCGTTCCTCAAGCGTATACACAACCATTTTCGTTCAGCGGAAGGATAAAACTAAGTTTCTGTCAAATCAGAAGACATTAAGGTTACCAATATCGAAATAACCGCTAGTTAAAAAAAAATGTTAGATGGCGGATCCTGTCAATGAGTGATTTCTCCTAAAAAATAGGTAAAAATGATTTTCAGTGTACAACACTCGCTGAGTCACGTCACTGTACATTGGAAATAACACTTCGTCTGGTGGATTATTCTATCCGATTCTATATTTGTTGATCTGGACGGCCGGCTCCCGAGAAAAATATTAATTTATTCTTTGAAATATTAATATCAAGTATTTTTTTACTATGTATTAAATATTATAATACTTTGTAATATCAACGAATTTGCGCAATAGTTGAGTTTTATATCATTCAATTTATAATCCTGAAAATCAATCAACAACATGGAAGAAGAAAACATACCAAATAAAACTTTTCTCCGAAGCTAGACGGAAATTGATAAGTTGAATGAAGAGATAATTTAGTAAAATAGAGTAATCAGGAATGAAACATTGAAAATATCTGATAACTGAAAGGAAAAAGAAACTCCTGCAATTGTCGCCTTTTACGACATGGAAGCAGGAACCCAGTGGATCTAACAGATCGGCTGAAAAGTTCGTATCGTTTCTATGAGAGGGCGCCAATTGAATTAATTCCACACCATTTTCAGTTAGTACCAACCTTCAAAAGATACGTGTATAAATTTGACAGCTGTCTGATTATTAGTTTGTGAGATATTGCATTTTGAGTGAAGCTACTTTTGTTATTGTGAAAAAATGGAAAAAAAAGGAATTTCGTGTGTTGATGAAACACTACTTTTTGATGAAAAAAAGTGCCGCCGATGCCAAAAAATGGCTTGATGAGTGTTATCCAGACTCTGCACCGGGCGAAGCAACAAGTGGTTTGCAAAATTTCGTACTGGTCATATGAGCACCGAAGACGATGAACGCAGTGGACGTCCAAAAGAGGCTGTTACCGATGAAAACGTGAAAAAAATCCACAAAATGATTTTCAATGACCGTAAAGTGGAGTTGATCGAGATAGCTGACACCCTAAAGATATCAAAGGAACGTGTTGGACATATTATTCACGAATATTTGGATATGAGAAAGCTTTGTGCAAAATGGGTGCCGCGTGAGCTCACAATCGATCGAAAACAACAACGAATTGATGATTCTGAGCAGTGTTTGGAGCTGTTATATCGAAATAAAACCGATTTTTTTCGTCGATATATAACAATGGACGAAACATGGCTCCATCACTTCACTCCGGAGTCCAATCGACAGTCAGCTGAGTGGACTGCACGCGATGAACCGAACCCAAAGCGTGGAAAGACTCAACAATCGGCCGGTAAGGTTATGGCGTCTGTATTTTGGGATTCGCATGGTATAATTTTCATCGACTACCTTGAAAAGGGAAAAACCATCAACAGTGACTATTATATAGCGTTATTAGAGCGTTTGAAGGACGAAATTTAAAAAAAACGGCCTCATTTGAAGAAGAAAAAAGTTTTGTTTCATCAAGACAATGCACCGTGTCACAAGTAGATGAAAACCATGCTGAAATTGAACGAATTGCTCCCTCATCCACCGTATTCTCCAGATTTGGCCCCCAGTGACTTTTTCCTGTTCTCAGATCTTAAGAGAATGCTCGCTGGTAAAAAATTTAGAAGCAATGAAGAGGTAATCGCTGAAACTGAGGCCTATTTTGAGGCAAAGGACAAATCGTACTACAAAAATGGTATCGAAAAGTTGGAAGATCGCTATAATCGCTGTATCGCCTCTGATGGCAATTATGTTGAATAATAAAAACGAATTTTGGCAAAAAAATGTGTGTTTCTATTAAACGATACGAACTTTTCAGCCGAACTGTTATTCTTAGTTCGTTTTTTTCCGCCGGATTCCACACGGCTTCTAGGCTGGTACTGTCCGGAGGAAGATAATATGTACTATCAATCTCCTAGTGGACCCCAGCCCCTTATAGCAATTGAAAGTGTCTTCGAGTCTGGAAACGTTTCTTTGGTTTTTAATTAGTTTTACGAACTGAAACGGAGAATGACACATTGGTTAGAGTCATTTACAAATATATCGAATATTTGTTCGGAAGATGAACAGAATCTTACCACAGAAAAATGAAGATTTTGCAGATTCGTTGTTTTGTATATCAGCAACTTTACTTATTATTCTTACCGAACAATGACTAAATGTTGTCTTATTTATATCAACAACCTTTACAAAATAGTAATTAGCGAAAAAATCAGTGAAAATTTTCTTTTTAGCATTTAAAATGGCCCAAACCAAACCACAAGCTCGTATATCAGCTCCATAGGATAAGGAGTTTATGAGTTAATAGATCGAAAGCGCAGAGCAGTGTCTGTTTCAGCTCAGCAACCAGAAAATGGTGCACCTGTCGGCTGTCAGTAAAACACCATTTCGTCCATGCAGTACCGATCGGTGTTCGTCAACAGTTTTGCTACATTCCTCTTGTGCGCGAGGTTCTTGAAGTGGTTGGTTGCGTTTCGTAAATACATACATAGTTGCCGCGCTCGAATCAGACCAAGATGTTACGCTTCACATCCATTGCATAGAGGAGAGCTGGATGAACAGATCGTCTATTTATCATATTTAAGTCGTTAATGAGGCGTACTTTGTCATAATTAGATTACATCTACGAAGGAGGTCGGTCAAAGATATTGGGTTACGAGTCGGTCCAGTTGACATCGGTTTCCCGTTACAATGCGGATCAAGCAAACATCGAATTCAATCAAAATATCTTTGCTAAATGAAAACCAGACGAAAATTTAGCACAACACTGCATTCCGTTCGTAAGATTATCTCAAATGGACTGTGTGAGTTTCGGCATAGCAATTCCAATTCCATGGGCATAGATTCCGGTGTTATTCAGTGATAGAGTAGAGGTTGAAAACCTAAATCCGACATTCTCTATTCATGTGATCACTAAAAGACCTATAAATCTGACACTTTGCCAAACAACGTCGAACTCGTTCCGTTTCGTACCAGTTCTGTCTCGAACTATAAATGTACGATAAATGATTTATTATCATCTTACAACCTACCTTTACAGCTGGATTATATTTCAAATTTATTCAGTTAGTGCTATCGGAGACGAAATGTTTTACCCTCCACATGTTTTTCGTTTCATCGCACCCCAGGTTTGCGTCTCTCCAGTGTCGCACACATCGGCTCTGGCTGGAAAGTATTCTGTTACAAGAGTTTCTGCTTACAGTATGTCCCACGAAAGAAACTGGAATCATTTGTACCGACAGCCAGTTTGTACTATGAGACAGCACGGACTGTTCGGTTAATACGTACTGTAGACGCCTCAAAAATTTGTCTAAAATGGGAGAAGTGCTATATGTTGTAACAATTTTTCGTTATATTTTTAGGACGTACTGTTAAGCAACCACTAAAGGTGCCAAGCAGAAAAGTTTCGGTGAATTTCAGTTGCAAGTTTTCCAACCGATGGAAACCGTTGGTTTCATGCAAGATTAAACAGCTAGTTCTTACAACATTTGCAAACAGTGGCGAAACACTAGGATACTTCGAAATCGCTAATATTGTTGATACTATGAAGTCAGAAACATTGAAACATTTACTAATCTGTGATTCTACTCACTCTCATCAATTAATTGATTACCAACATAATGTATGCCTCAGTCCGCTCCTTTATAATTTTTACGTGAATGACATTGACAGCTGTTTAGTAACCCCATGTACACTAAGACAATTAGCAAATGATGGCGTAGTTTTAGTTACTGGACCCAAAGCTATTGATCTGCAAAAACCATTGCTAGACACTTTAGATAACTTGTCCGATTAGGCTGTTCATCTGGGTATCGAATTCTCTGAGGAGAAAACAGAGCTGGTCGTTTTTTCAAGAAAGCATGATCCCGCGCAGCTTCAGCTTCATATGATGAGAAGAATGATCCAACAGGTTTTGACTTTCAAATACCTTGGGGTGTGGTTTGATTGCAAATGCACATGGGGAGGACACATAAGGTTTCTGATAACAAAATGCCAACAAAGACTAAATTTTCTTCGAACAATAACAGGATCTTGGTGGGGTGCTCATCCGGAAGATCTAATAAAATTGTATCAGACAACGACACTTTCAGTGATGGAATATGGATGCGTTTGCTTTCGTTCCGCTGCAAAATCTCATATCAAATTAGAGCGAATTCAATATCGTTGTTTGCGAATTGCTTTAGGCTGCATGCATTCGACAAATACAATGAGTCTTGAAGTTCTGGCGGGAGTTCTTCCATTGAAAGATCGCTTTTGGGAGCTTTCATCGCGACTGCTAATAAGATGTGAGGTACTGAGTCCCCTGGTTATTAATAACTTCGAAAGGCTAGTTGAGCTTCAATTTCAAACAAGATACATGACAGTATATTTTAATCATATGTCACAGGAAATCAACCCGTCAAGATATATTCCTATCCGTGTCAGCCTCCTAAATGTCTCTAACTCAACTTTATTTTTCGACACATCCATGCAGCGCGAAGTGCGTGGAATCCCGGAACACCTACGCTCGTTGGAAATCACAAAAATATTCACAAGTAAGTTCAGCCATATTGACTCTGAGAAAATATTTTACACGGACGGATCACGAATTGAAGATGCTACTGGGTTTGGTATATTCAACAATAATGTTTCGGTCTCATTTAGGCTTCAAGAACCTGCATCTGTTTATATAGCAGAGTTTTTTTTTATAATTTTTTTATTCAGGCCAATTTGCGTACAAGCTTTACGTGGCCGAATGAGCCTTGTTTTTATTACATAAAATAATTTTTCTACCGCTGGATCTCGTTGTCACCCTTTTTCTAGGGGGAGAGGAGCTTCCATTTTTATCTTGCGATGAGTGAGGGGCACTTTGTTCGTGGCTCGTCTCGTCCTCCATTGCCGCATCGGTGGTATCGTTGTTGGTTTCCGTTTTTTCTTCGTTTTCCTTGTAATTCGCATTCTTGGGTTGGTTGTTAGTTGCTGTAGACGCGCCTTGTTGTGCATTAATTGCAGTTGCTGGTGGGTTTGATGGTGCAACAGGAGTACTGCGCTCACTAGTTTCCGTTGTTGGGTGGTTGTCCTTATTTTTGTTTGAAGATGTCGTTTTTTCGGTTTCAGTGCAAGGTTTGCCGTAGTGTGCAGGTTGTTCACAAAACTGACATGTAACCAGTTGATTTTCATACGTAAACAGCGTTTTACACGGATGTTTCCCGTCTTGATTACAAATGATGTAAGATGGAATTGCTTTACGTAGTTGCATACGTACCACTCGCACGCCATTCCGGATACCCGGAAAAAAATTCCGTCATACTTCCCTTTCGATGGAAAGAACTTCACCGTACTGCGACATACTTTCCCGAACATACTCATCGCTGGACTGCGGGGGAAGGTCATGCACGCGTACTTGTATGGCATTGTCCACCATGTGCACAGGAGTTTTGTATTTAATGTTGTCACACTCAACGCTGTGCACCTCGTTGTTAACCGAAGCGAATGCAATTGCATCGCTTTCACGTTTGAACATAATGTACACACAGTTAGACGCCTTGTTGAATTGAATCTCACTTACATCAGTAACATTTAGATGCATTCGTTCCTTAAGCAAGATTTCAATTTCGATTGCTGCTGGTCTAACTTTGCATCGCTTGAAATCAATACAGATTGAATTTGGCCTTGTAGGCCAAGTTTCAGGCTTTGTTAAATCGTATTTGCCCATTTTGTACACTCTATTGTCCACTACACTGTATTGTCTTTGTTTTTATCGTCTCGACCGTAAGCAATTGTCGACTGTGTCTGATGAGATACTAGCACGAACTGTATATAGCAGAGTTAGCAGCAGTTCATTATAGTGTGAGTGTAATCGTCACATTATCTCCAAACCATTACTTTCTTTTCACAGATAGTCTGAGTGCAATTGAAGCCGTTCTCTCAAACGCTTTTAGCAAAAATGAACCTTTTTTCTTGGACCTGAACGTCATATTGAATAATAATTATCAAATCACAATAGTTTGGGTCCCGGTTATTGCTCCATTCCAGGCAATGGAAGAGCCGATATTTTAGCCAAACGTGGTGCTCTTGAGGGTGAAATTTATGAGAGACCGATTGCTTTCAACGAAATCTATAGCGCGTCTCGCCAAAGAACACTTGCCAGCTGGCAAGCTTCTTGGGATAAACATGATCTGGGTCGGTGGATGCACTCAATTATTCCTAAAATATCGACAAAGGCATGGTTCAGGGGACTGGATGTGAGTAGAGATTTCATTCGTGTGATGTTCAGACTCATGTCCAATCACTACACGTTAGATGCACATCTCCTTCGAATTGGACTTTCCTAGACTAATCATTGTGCTTGTGGCGAAGGTTACCGCGATATTGACCATGTTGTTTGGACAAGCGTGTAGTATCGTGATGTCAGATCTCAACTAATAAATTTCTTTGCGTACCCAAGGTAGACTATCCAATGTCCCAGTTCGCGACATTCTTGCTTGTCGTGACGTTCGTAACATGAAACTTCTTTATTATTTCATTAAGTCCATTGGAGTTCCAATTTAAATTTTATTTTATGTTAGACTGTTTTCTCTTCCATAAGTTCAACCAATAGCCAGCTATCTTATATTAAATAAAAATGATGAACTGATACAAACAAACCTGAAATAGTTATAAGATCATGTTCAAAATAAATGTATTTCATTTAATGTAATTTATAATAGCAACTCGCTTGATAAAAACAGTGTTTAGATTAACTAATGAATACCAACATACTAATATGATATTCGAAATGTAATACGTTTAAAGTACTATGTATTGTGGATGCCACGGCGAAGAAAAACTTATGTATATTGCCTATGAAATAAACGTATTTATGAAAAAAAAAAACCAACATAATGTGTCCACAACATCGTACTCTGAATGTCTCTCAATTATTAGGCCCAAATGAAAGTATACATACGTGTCGGTATTTCTGAAAACTTAATTTCTATGATCTTTAAAAGTTTCACTAGTGAAATAAAGTTTTAATTGAAGAAAACAAGACAATTACAAGGATCAGCCCCATTGGGTCTGTGAGTATTCGGGTTTTCTGGATTGGAATCACCCAGCCAATCTATGAAATTCGAAAATGCTTGTTACCTGTTTAAATGCCAAAAGAGGAGAAAGAACGAGCCAGTACGGTTCAATAATAAACGTGGTAACACATGAAAATACAAACAACACATTACAATGGGTAAAAACATCACACTACCTCGTGTTATTTCCCGGGCTATAACGTTCTTACTAGTTCGCCTCTAGCAAAGACATCATATTAACAAGATATCCAGCTCTCACATTTCCCGAACAAATCATTGGCAAAATCTTTTTTTGCAAACAAGGCGCCCTCAGGTGAGTATAGATGCGTACTCGTGCATAGAAGCAGAACAAAGAAATGTCAAATTCGTGTGCGCCAAAACAGCAGCACTGCGCACCCATACGATTGACATGATATCACGCGTTTTTTATAACGACCAATAAGCCACCTTTCAACTTCCACTTTTGAAAGAAATTGCAGGGGACCTATGAAAAATAGAGTATTAAATTTTACACAAGACGGAAGAGAAAACTTTCCTCTACCATTTACATCACTGGTAAAAAATTTGGAGCATTCGAGCACTTTCCTGGTACTTCCGGAACGATGGTCCGGTATGCCAAAAATCAACGTAATTGGTTATCAACCAATCATACCAGCCTAATTGCAGAATTGTACGGCTAATTGAATGTATTTGGCATAATTTTTCCGTGTCATGTATAAAAACACCTGTAATTCTGGAATCAAATCAACCAATTTGCTCCCGTAACGCGTGCAATCGTGCTAACATTTGCCAACAGAATCAAAATCTACCTTCGAGGCCTACATGTATATTTCGGACGATCGCCCAACTTTACTAGAAAAATTCTATGTAGTGGAAGAATGTCGTTCATTGTTGGGACGAGCTACAGCAGCCCGTTACAGTGTTCTCCTACTAGGTTTGAAAGTTCCAGTAAATTCAGAGAAGTTTATATCGTGTTCAGGACATAATCCAGAAGAAATCGCAAACGTAAAAATAGAAGAAGTTTTTCCGAAATTTAATATCCCTCCTGTACGAATAAGCTATGACCAAACAAGGCCCCCCTGTCGCAACATATTTATGAATATTCCTATAGCAGATAAGCCGATTGTTGAGAGGCGACTCCAGCAACTCCTGTCGGCGGGTATTATTGAATGTGTAACGGACGATATGGATAATTCTTTTTGCTCGTCAATGCTGGCCATACCCAAAGGAAAAGATGATATAAGGCTGGTGATCGACCTTAGAGGTCCCAACAGTTATATTCAAAGATCTCCGTTTGTCATGCCCTGCCTAGAAAAGATTCTGGCGGAACTTGATGGAGCACAATGGTTCTCAACAATAGATTTAGCTAATGCGTACTTCCATATCGAGCTGGACGAGAAAAGTCGGCATCTTACAAATTTTTGCACAGAGTTTGGCATGTTTCGGTGTGTTAGGTTGCCGTTTGGATTATGTAATGCGCCGGACATATTTCAAGAGGTGTTGCAACGAAAAATTCTTGGAGGTTGTAAAGGCGTTAAAAATTACTTGGATGATATCCTTGTCTTTGGAAAAACTTGCGAAGAACACGACGAAAACCTGGCAGCAGTAATGGCTCGCCTTACCGACCACAATGTTAAAATTAACCAATCCAAATGTGTATTTAAACGTCAGTCGGTTAAATTTATTGGATTCACGATAACTTCGGAAGGGTGGCAAATTGAAAAAGAAAAAATGAAGGCAATTGAAGAGTTCAGAACACCAGAATCTACAGCGGAGGTAAAAAGTTTTTTGGGCTTGGTGACATTTGTTGACAAGTTTGTGCCGCACCGAGCAACACGGACAGAAAAACTGCGTGCATTAGCAAGTGCAGAAAGATTTTATTGGTACGATGCGGAAGAGTTAGAATTCCGAATGTTTAAACAATATGCAGTAAAAATCATCAAGACTCTAGGATACTTCAATGCAGTAGACAGAACTGAATTATTTGTAGATGCCTCAGCAGTGGGCCTGGGAGCAGTACTCGTACAGTTCAATAAGGATGGGACACCGAGAATAATCGCATGTGCTTCGAAAGCGTTAACAGCTACAGAGCAACGTTATCCGCAGACACAACGAGAGGCTCTTGCGGTCGTATGGGGTGTAGAGCGTTTTGCGTACTACTTATTCAGTAGATCGTTTGTTATAAGAACCGATTCCGAAGCGAATCAATTTATTTTTGGAGGGAAGCATCGTATTGGCAAGCGAGCAGTTTCACGTGCAGAAACATGGGCTTTAAGGTTACAACCCTTTGATTTTGCGATTGAGCGAGTACCAGGAGAGCAAAATGTTGCAGATGCATTGTCCCGCCTGTTTCGAATTTCCAATAAGGAGGAACCATTCGAGGACTGCAACGAGGACCATGCGTTATTCGTCTTGGATACCGGCAACATGGAAATCACACTTGGAGCAATTGAAGCAGCTACCGAAATGGACGAAGAGTTGTTACAAGTACTCGAGGCATTGAAGTATGGAAATTGGCCCCGAGAGTTGCGGAAATACGAAGCGCAAAAGGGAAATCTCCACTATATTGGCTCACTAATCTGTAAGGGTGATAAAATGGTTTTACCCAGATCGTTAAGAAGAAAAGCTATGGAATCAGCACATGGTGGACACGTAGGAGAAGTGGCTATGAAAAGAATAATGCGGGAGTTCTTTTGGTGGCCACGCATGGCTTCGGAGACTGAGAAGTTTGTAAAAGATTGCCAAACATGTTGTATGTTTTCTAAGAAAAACCCTCCTTCTCCTATTTCATCTCGGAAACTTCCCGATAGTCCCTGGGATGTAATTCAAACGGATTTTCTTTCAATTCCTGGGTTTGGAACAGGAGAGTTCCTAACGGTAGTAGATACTTACTCACGTTACCTCGCAGTAGTTGAAATGAAACGTAAAACGGCGGAAGCAACCAACGCAGCACTCTGTGATATATTTAAACTGTGGGGATGTCCCCGCATATTACAGAGCGATAATGGCCCGCCATTCAATAGTTCAGCATATTGTTCATTTTGGGAAAATAAGGGAGTAAGCGTCCGAAAATCGAAATGTTAGCACGATTGCACGCGTTACGGGAGCAAATTGGTTGACGGGCAGCAATGGCGACAAAACGGCACGACAAACCTCAGTAGCTGATTTTTTCAGTTAAAATAACATTCCATCACAGCGGTACCTTAAGGTACTCTCGAAAAATTTCCGAACGAAGTTTAGTGTGTGGGATTTGAATCAAGAATCGTAAGGTAACAAAGAGCGTCCGTTTATCGATTTAGCCACAGATGCTGGTCAGTTAAATTGTACACATAATGGCCCTTATTACCGTTCTCACTTCCACTTTCACATTCACTTCACTTACATGCCACTTCACTTGATTTTACCTATTACCAGTATCACGCATAGTGAAGTGATCACTGTGGTGGAGAAAACTAATTTTTCCAACAAAATGTTGGTGGCGTGAGTTTTATAATGACATCAAGTTCATCCAAGTAATTACTTTTATCTCTGAAGCGACTTCCGTGATAAGGACCTACTTTCACTACTCTTGATTTTAACCGTGAAATGATTCCCATAAGGGTCACAGTCACTTCACTTTTTTTACCGTGTAGTGACACCGGTAATGAGGGCCAATATATGTCAATCAATTTTTCGGAAATTTTTGTTACATTCAATGAAAAATTATGTCTAATTCAGATTTCCGTATTCACTGTTTAGGTTGGCACTGAGTTTCCAATACATTTGGAAATCACTCCGATTTCTTAGAAACGGCTGGACCGATTCACACAAACTGAGATTCAAATGAAAAGCATTATTTTCCCATAAGTTGGTGTGGAATTTTGTCCGGCTTAGGGATTCAGAAATACACGATAAAGAGTGTATGAAATTGCATCTCGTTGCAAAAGACGAATAAATTCTTCTAAATTTGGCTCAAAACTATTTCGATGTATAGGTTGAATTAGTTACTGGCCAAATGAATTGATTTCAGATGCACCGGTTCCCAGTTTTCGGTTCCGGAAGTATTAGAAATAGTGGCAAAAAACGGAACTCTCTAACTTTAACCCAAAAGAAAGGGTTTGCGGTCTCATAGAATGCTATTGACTTTTGTTCGGATTCGACTATCGCATTGGGTGTGTTTGGCTCAAAACTGTTTTCAAATTGAAAACGGTTGTTCTCGTTTATGCCCAAATTAACTTTCTTGTTCTTATTCAAGATTCAAAGAAAAGATTTGTGTAGATTCCCTTAGTAATATTTATGAAAGGCATCATTACACCACTAGGTGTATTACAAGTTTTTTTACTAATATATGTATAATCAAATATTGTATTTATGATTATATAGATTACCAACCCAGGTGGACGTGATGTTTTGCTTACTTCCGCTTCTATCGTAGGTCATTAAAATGCAATCAAGTCGTGCGAGAGCTATGTATATAACAAAATAGTCAGCAAACTAACTAGTCATGGAACCATCCATCCATCCTTTACCTGTCTCTGTGCTATTGTTTATTGCACTACTCAAGCTGAGTCTTGTGAAGTTGTTGACATCGCTAGGAAAAAAGCTTATAGATGCTCCACTCATTTCCAATTAGTTTTAGTCGGTAGAATGCTGTTTCAATAAAACAAAAATCAGGTTAAATCGACAATCCTTAACTTGTCATTGATAGTGACAGAATGATATACTACTACTGACGAATACTTACGTTTACCCCTAACCTTTTGACCTATTTGGTGCTAAATTGCAACTAATCAATCATCGGATACCAACTTGTATAAACAACAACCCGAAAACTAATGGTTCAGCAAGGTTTCGATCTATTACTTCTCTTCATCTTAGATGCCAAACATCGAAATGGAATCTTGTTGACAATTATGGTGCTTCCAAACATTCATCGGCCTGCTGCTGTTGGTTATTTTTGATGCTGACAATTTCTGACACTTTGGTATGCTACTGTTAGATTGCCCCGTTTCATGTCCCGAAGGCCCTTTGCCTCCATACAAAACGGAGACCAATCAATCATAGTTAAACGTTTCGAGTCTTCAAGCAATATTTCAACCTTTCCTTTATGAAATCAAGCGCAAAATGGCCGGGCGGGGTTCCAACAGTGGTAGCAGCGAAATATGATACCCATGGGCTATAACTGCTTCTTTTTTGATGGGTTACGTATCCGTGGGCACACTGGCAGGAACACACATCGGTTCGATGTTTCATACTACTGTTGTCGTACCTGTAAACACGTGCTGTGGATCATATGGGTTCTCGGCTAGCTACACTCAAAACAAAATGACCACTGACAATATTAGTATCGTAATAATATTGTCATTCCCACTAGAGTCCCCAAAACCAGAGTGACGATATTTCATCCGTAATGTTGACAACAATTCAAAACATTTAATCCGAAATGTTGGCACTTTTGTTAACTTTACATTGTCCTTTACAGTTGTCGTCACTCTGGTTTTAGGTACTCTATTTCCCACTACTTCGTGAGGACAAGATCGTGGAAGATTTCATCAAAGGAGAATGTAACGAAAAAATCAAGTCTGATAACGCCACGGACCGTGTTCCTGTTTTGATCCGATGTATTGACCGAACCGGGTGATGAATTTAGTACGGCAACATGCTCAACACAATTTCAGCCGGCAAAGCAAGAAGCTTACCGTGTCTCACTTTCGCAATATTGTAGTATATGAAACTTATCCACTGCCGTGGTGCAGTTTATTTTCGCTTTTTCACATTTTTTCACCTTTCGGTGTATTTGCTGTGAGATATTTTGCAAGTTTATTTGCACTGTATCACATTTCAATTAGCAATTCTTCTTTTGAACCGTTTTTTCTCCCTGTACATTCGGTGGTACGGCTACGGTATTTTGTGTCACGTTCAGGCCGCTTTTCGTCGATTTACTGGCACTTTGTGCTCGTCGATGTGCACGGTCGGCTAGAATTTCCCTTCGGTTCAGGTTTTTCCACCCGGTGTCGTTTTCGACGTTGTTTCGAGCAATAACAAAAAACAATCCGTTGCCATATAAGATGTACAATTATTATTTGAATCGTATCGCATTGCAACTCCGGGATACTTTTATGAGCGCGGGGCCAGCGAATGCCTCTAGTCTGATGACGGGGTCCAGAGAGCTCTGTTTGTTCGCGTGGAAATCCGAATCCTCCGTGGGCATATCTGGCATTGCTGGTTGGAGCTTAGACGTGATATTTCATCGCCCTCAGCTGCATCTCACTATTATTTTCCAATATATTTATTACCTTCATTGCACCGGGCGGCGGTGCTGACTTTGCATATTGGATAGGGTTTCAACTGGTCTGCCGGAGTCTGACGGGTCGTAATTCTCATCGAAGCGCACTGTCACACGGCACTGACCAACTGGCAGCCCAATCAATCGAGTAACAAGCTTCGTTTAAATTGATTAAGTTTCATATCGAGCTTTTAAATGTTAATTTTAATTCGTTTCCACCAATGGACGACACATTTGCACCAGCGTCCCTCGTTTTCAATCGATAAGTCCGGTGTTTGTTTGTGGGAACGAGGCTTTCTGACAGCTCTGAGTCACTTCGGATCGAATTCCGGCCAGGCAGTAGTACGACCCGCTTCACATCTGCATTGCCAAATAAACCCGAGAACTTGTTGGTCGTATTAATTTTCCGTTTGGTTGTTGATCATTTTCTCTCGGGTATCATACGGATGGTTGCTGATCTACGAGTGATATTTTGATACCATGTTCATGTTACAGTTTGTTTCCGACTATATACCGGCTTATAAATGCTTTTTTTCAATAAGGTAGAATGTTTCAAGATTCTACGAGTAAATTGTTAAAAATGGCATCTAAATTAGGACGTCAACGAGAGTCGCGAGAAAACTCTTTAGTGTTCACTACGGAATTTTTGTTCAAATTTAAAAAATTAAAAAAACAAGTCATAATCTGTAAACTAGAACTAGCTAGAATATTCGAGATTGATGATGGTCCACGTATAGCAGTTTATGATTATGCCCGGTTAATCCGCTTCTTTTTTGGTGCTGGAGTCATTATGATCAGAAGTCAGTTTTTAACAGGTTTTTTTATTCTGTTACCCGTTGGTACACTGAAAAATCCTATTTTAATTTATTTAGTGGTGTCATGTTGTCTTCCTTTGATCACTAAAATTTATATATATTATACTGATGTATTCTTCTAGTTACCTTTGACTCGTGAAGGAAAATAAAAAAGTTGCTCGAACATAACAACAACCATAACCCACAAATTAAAACAGTTTTCAGATAGGTTAATTCATCTCGGCGAAAACAAAGTAAGTTACACTTTTTTAGGCACTTCCGGAATCGGAATCCGGGAAGTTGGTGTGGTTGAATGATTGTATGACCATCAAGTAACATGATCTGCAAATTGGATTTTTGTTTATTTCGATTATAGGGGCTTTAACCTTAAGGTTATCCGTCTCTTCGGGCCAGAAAAATTTAAATAACGCTATACCCGTTCCCACAAATTGGATTTGGTTTTAATTCAATTTAGAAGATTTTGCCTTTCTCTATAGAAAGGTATTGAAATTGCTGGAAAAAACCCGACTATCGAA
Source organism: Malaya genurostris (assembly GCF_030247185.1). Lineage (NCBI taxonomy): Eukaryota > Metazoa > Arthropoda > Insecta > Diptera > Culicidae > Malaya > Malaya genurostris. The sequence goes on from NC_080572.1 coordinate 39,797,268, forward strand.
CGAAGCCCCAGAAACCCATAGTGTTATATACGAATCAACTCAGCTCGACGGGATCGGAAAATGTCTGTGTGTGTATGTGCACCTTTTGACGATTTTTGCCTTTCTCATATAGAAAGGTTATGCAATCACTTGAAAAACCGACTAGTGAAAATTGTCCCGGAGGGCCAAGTGCCAAGTGTGTGTGTGTGTGTGTGTGTGTGAGAGTGTGAGTGTGTGTGTGTGTGTGTGTGTGTGTGTGTGTGTGTGTGTGTGTGTGTCTGTGTGTGTGTGTGTGTGCGTATGTGTCAAATAATCTCACTAGGTTTTCTCGGAGATGGCTGAATCGATTTTGACAAACTTAGATTCAAATGAAAGGTCTCATGGTCTCATACGGAATTCCTGAATTTCATCCGGATCCGACTTCCGGTTCCGGAGTTATAGGGTAAAGTGTGTTACATATTGTACACCGTCACTTAAACCGGCGAAACAAAAAACGTAAAAATTTTTCTAAACTGGTCTCAAAACTACACAAATCGATAGTCATTATCAGTAGGCAACTAAACAAACCGATTCCGGCTATCCTGGTTCCCGGTATCCGATTCCGGAAGTACCGGAAATAGTGGTCAAATATACCAAAATGGATCTCACTCACTTTTCTCAGCGATGGTTTGACCGATTTCCACAAACTTATATTCAAAGGAAAGGTCTTTTGGTCCCATATACCATATATTGTACACGTCACTTAAAATATTTTCGGAAAGAACAAACATTTAAATCGTAATTTTGAGTGCGTACTAGAAGAGTTTGTGTGTCATGTTAGTTGGTGGCCGTACGAACCGACTTTGATTATACCGGTTCTCGGGTTCCGGTGCCGGAAGTGCATATAATAGTGAACTCATTTCGTGACTTACTCAATCAAAGCACTGTTTTATTCTTTATGTTATGCATAAACAATCTCTTGGTTTCTTTCAAAAATCGAAGACAAAAATTTTGAATAGAATACCACAATATTATATACACGAGAAAGGCATCTTTACACCACTAGGTGGATTAAAACAGGCTTTTTTTCTCAGAAATGGCTTAACCGATTTCAACAAGCTTAGGCTCGTTTGAAAGCTAGTATTGGACCATTGATCAAGTTCGAAGATCAAGTGGCTACGGCTACTGGTTTTCCTGAAAGTCGATTTTACCAAAAAAAAAAAATTTTTTTTCAAGATGACACTAAATCTCGACGTTTCATGCAATTATAAGACTTTTGGCATCAACATTTTTTTTTCGATTTCGGAAACTTCATGTCCCCCCCTATGGTGATTTTTCAAGATATATGAAAATTCCACTAAGTGGACTAAGAAGGGATTTTTAGATTAGTATCACTGTTCTCATACAAATAGGCAACGCAAATGTCAAGCGCTTGGTTGGAAAAATTATGCCGACTATGTGACATAAACACTGAAGCATGCTTTTGTGAACTACTCGAATCAATCTGAATCAATTAGTGTCAAAAATTAGTGTCCGAAATTATTTTATAAAAAGATATAAAATATTTTCATGAGACTGTTATGAAGGAAGAGAAAGGCATTATCACACCACTAGGTGGATTAAGAAGCGTTTTTAGTTGTTGGCATCGTCGCTCTAAACAACGGTTGGTCAGTTTTAGCACACATTATCCTATAATTACAGAACCGGAAGTTTGATCCGAATAAAATCCGGAGGCATAATACCCTATATTTCAATACAAGTTTGTAAAAAGCGGTTTAACCATTTCTGAGAATCCAAGTGTGATCTATTTTTGAGTTTTTGACCACTAATTCAAATCATGGATTCTAATCCACCACAGCTCTGAACTTAATCGAGAGTCTGGAATTTAGTTTCAAAATTTAGTTCCAGTTAAAACTAAGACTCTGGAACTGAATCCTATTTATAGGTCCTGGAACTAGATTTTTGGAACTGATTTCTTGACTTGACTAGAATTCGTATACAAAATTCAGGAATTCAACTTCAGAAGTTTGGAATAAAATTTAAAATAAGAATTCTAGTTCTGGATTCTGGAATAAAATTTTAGATTTGAACTCGGAATCAGAATTTTGAGACTGACTCCTGAACCAGAATTTTATTCACGAATTTAGTTTCAGAATTTAATTTTTGAATTCAGTTTCAGAAATTGTTTCCAGAATTTAGGTTCGGGGCAGGTAGAGCGTGATGGGTAAGTCGATGCCTTTCACGCAGCCTACCTGAGTTCGATTCCCAATCCCGCACATAGGGAAATTCGAATGACCTCTTGGTTAAAACCCCTACAATCAAAAACAAAAAAAAAATAGGTTCAGAATTCAGAACCTGCATGCTGGAGTTTAATTCGGAACATGGGTTCTGGAATTAGATTTTAGAATTGAGTTCAGTGGCTCAATTTAGGTTCGGAATTCGAGTTCGGAATTCGAGTTCGGAATTCAGTTTGAGAATTAAACCTGGATTCTGAAATTTAACTCAGATTTCAGAAATCTTTTTCATCTTCATGAAACTAAATTCTTCAACTGAATTCTTGACCGGCATTCCAAACCCGATTTTTTCAACTGAACTCAGTGCTTGTGAAGAATTACCGTTACTCGTCACATCCGATCAATAATGCCTAAGTCTTCCGTGGTCATGAACACTTACTACTGCCTCCTTGCTTTGAAATATTTTTATGATCGCATTATATTCTACTCCCTCAAGTTTAAGACACTTGCTCTGCCTTGTTTTGTCTTGGGATTACATTTCTTTTGTGGAATTTGGCCTTTCGCAGCCGATTTATAGCGTAAAGAATCATTGCATGGCTAGTACTACTACGATCCTCCTGACACTATAAATCCTTCTAGGTCGGGACTCGAACATACGACCACCGACTTGTAAGACCAGCACCTTATGCATTGAACCGCTGATGTGAAAGTAAAGTCTGTACCAGGGCCGTTATTACATAGGGGCAAGTGACCCCGAGCCCATGGTATTAGGGGATTATTCGAGCCAAACAAAAACAAAAATACAAGACGGACAGGACCAACCGAGCAAAAAAACGACAGTAAGCTAGGGGCACACAAAAAAATCTTGCCCTCGGGCCCATTAATACGTAAAAGCGGCTCATCAATAGGTTACATTTCTCGTTGAATCGTTACACCAGTTTTTAGTGGTGCTTCCTACAGCTTTCCTCCATGATTTCCCTCTTGATCATCTCTGAGCTGTGAAGAAAGTATCTGTGCTCGTCAAAAAGTATCACTAAATTCGATAAATTTTTCCTTATAATATCTAAGCTCCCCAAAAAATATCACTATGACCTTCTCTGAAGTCCCTGTATCAAGTTCGGTAATAATTCGGTTTTTTCCGGAATTACACTAAAACATACAAATAATTTGAAATTCGAAACATTTTCGAATAAGAAGCCAGTTGTCAGGGTTTGTCTTCCCTTCCGGTGAAACTCAGCGATGTCAGATATACGAGAATATTTGTAGATCTACGGCTTTTGAAATTTACAATGGATCTACAGATTCCACCAGCCTATTCGCTGCGTGGAATCCGGCGGGAAAAAACGACTTAACCACTGGGTTCCTGCTTCCATGCCGCAAAAGGCAGCAATTGTAGCAGTTTATTTTTTTCCTCTAGTTATCAGATTTTTCCAACGTTTCACATCTTTTCACTCTATTTTATTAAATTATCTGTTCATTCAACATACAGTTTTTTTCAGAACTATTTTCTCCATTTTTCGACAAACTGATTTCGTATTTATTTCCATCTAGCTTCTGAGAAAAGTTTTATTTGGTACTTTTTCTTTTTCCATGGTATTGCTTATCTTTCAAGATTATACATTGAATGATATAAATCGAATATCGCGAAGGAAAAATTATTGTTTGTTTGATTACCTAACTTCTGATAACCGATAGAAGGGGTTACGTATCACACTTCAGATTTAAAGTAAATAATTTAATAATTTTTTCTCGGTCGTCGGCTGCCCAGTGCAACCAAAATAATCAATTAACCATTTTCGTGATGAGTAGTAATAATATAGTGGAAATAATAATTAATCAAGACGCGTTTTGTTTGGTGATTTAAATTAATTTAATATAATCTATAGAATAATCAATACACGAATTTCATCTATTATATAGAACTCTCGGATGATTGCAATATGTCAGTCACTACAATGAATCAACTATTTTGTCTAAATTCTTTTCACTCGTTTTTACTGTAGCGGTCAAGATTTTATTCGCTCCGCAATAGCGTTTGAAATTTTCCCCCAGTTTACACGAATAAAAACTGTTAATATCTGTGAATAATTGTGCTATCATTTTTTCACCAGTTCATATATCATTGCAAACTCAAATGGTGTTTGCATAAACATTGGATTAATAAGTTCATTTTTTTTTTATTTCAAGTGGGACATCACTCCCCACTTTACCCTAATCATGAATTCACCCAAATTCAAACCTTATTCAGACTGTAGAATTATCAAAGGACCTAAGTTACTTTCTTTTCACTTCATTCATTATTTGATTTATTGATTGAATTCAGCACTTAGTTTGAGTTAACTTGATGAAGCTCATGCAGTCATAAGATTTCTGTTTACTCAAATATAACCAAATTGAATAACCGATGGATCATCAAATCATCAAACGGTATGTAGAATCAAATAAATGTTAGTTTTGTTTTCTTTTATATCTATCATCCCATGCCAAAGAGCCTAACTGCAAATGACAGTTTCTCTTTGTTTATTTTGTCTTTCACGAATTATCGGATTGATCTAATATTTGATGCTTACCTCTTTGAATAATTTTCAAGTCAAATCTACAAACTTCCGATTAATATTGGAATTTTTGATGAAATTAATATTTTAGCTTCGTAATAATCGAAAGAGAAAGTAAACAAATTATCTTGAATTGAATTGAGAAAATTGTCTTCCGAAGATTTATTGAGCTATTTATTACGTACAATTTTGCTCAACTAAACTTTTCAATATAAGCTACCATTCAAAAGTTATGATTATTTTTTCGTCAAAAACTAGTCAACCTTCTAATATAGATATTCAACAGGTGTTAGATCGATAATGACTAATCTCATATGGGTTTTGAAAGGTCAATAAATAAGAAAAGTTTGAAAAGAAATCTGAGATGGTGTTATTTTTTTAACTCACTTAAATTAGTGTTCAAATTGCCTTACAAAAAATCGAAATAGTCATATAACTCTTAAACGCCAAAACGTAGAAACATACTACCTTCAGTAAAACTATGGTTTCAAATGAGGCCTATGAGTGTCTCATAAATCATTTTTTCGAAAAATTAAAACAAGAAAACTGCAGCAAAATATAGATTTTCCGCTCAACAATTTCAATAAATTTATTCCCAAAATGACTGACTCGATTGAATTTGCATGATTGGAAGCATAAGATACAGTTTAATACCGTTGTTCCGAACTAGTAGTAACAAAATTCTGTGAGGTGCAATATTTTTTAAATTCAATCACGAAAGTTAGAATTCAGATTTAAATTTAACCACGCTAATAATCTTTTACATCAAAAGAAGCGTCAGTTGAATACAAACAACTTTTGTGAAGACATTAACTACAAAAAAAAATTGATAGCGAAAATATTTTTGTCTCGCTAATTTTCCGTTTAGGACCATTGTGATGTGATCACTTGGTACAGAAAAACTGTAATGAGTAGCTTAACCCAAGTAAAGTCTAACATCAAAATGAGAACAAATTGAAATCTGATTAAGATAGCAACATCAGATTGAAATCGTAATATGATACCGACTCATCAAATTTTCAATTGATATCACATCATTTTATCATTTTGCTGTTCGTTTAAAAAAAAAACTTTCAAGGCAAAAGTTTTGTCAAAATCAAAAAATGAAAATTCCATTGAAATTGGGCAAATTACCAATGGCGATACCAAAATACAAAGTTAAGTTTCAATAGAAGAGTTATTCCTTCAATACTATGTTGCCTTTTACATAAATGCTTGGACATCCTGCCGAGTAGCCTTGTGGCAGTTGACTGCAACCATAACCGTGAAGAAATAACTTTTTTCAACATTTTTTCAGTTTTTATACCAAAAATGCTTCTTCTTTTTAGCCACGATAATATTGGTGTAGAACCACACATCTGGGAGGCATTGGATAAATTGGCGATCATCGGTACCACGTTTGTTTGAAGCTGGTCAATCTGAATAGTGGTTTTGGCATTTCCATATTGCTGATCGTCTGCCGTAGAAGGCAGATTTAGAATTTGATATGAGAAATATATATCAGATCATCGATTTCCTTCTAGATACGTTAAGCATCCGGTCCTGTAACAATCTTTGCGTTCAGTTTAAAAAAATGTTTGTAGTCATACGACGTCGCGAAGTTCAATTCCAAAGTCTTTTGACCATTATTTTCAGTGCATCCAGAAATCGGGGATCTAGATGGCCAGAATAATTTTTGTGCACCATAAAACAAGTTCTTTAAATTAGATCAATTCATTTCAAAAGAACTCGTTCTTCTTTAAATCGTGATTTATAAAATCAAAATTCAATTCATGGAATAATGGATCTTTCATTATGCAAATCATACGAAATTCGGTAGTTACAGTGATTGCATAGAAGGGTTGAATTGAATTGTATATCGTTTATTTTAACCCAGCATAGTAGGGTTATTGTAGCAATAGTAATGTTAATTTGAGAACTAGTCGACTCTAAATCAACGAATTGTGGTAAAATTGAATGCAATGTCTTTGCTTCGACTGTAAGAAACAATACCGAAGAAAAAATAGTTCGACAATTGTGCGATACTGCTGTTATAGCCACGAGAAAACTCGAAGCAGATTTTTATCTAACCCGTAGAGTCAATGTAGCTCTCAAACAGACACAATAGATCTCACTCTAACTTATGGTTTTAGTTTATTAGATGACTACTGGAGATGACATGAATGGTGGTACCGTCATCGAATTTCTACATGCGGAAAACAAAAATACAAAACATCTACTCTCCAAACCCGTTCTGAAAGTACCCATAACTTTTTATCCGACAGTATGGAAAAAATCATTTTTTACGAAATTCAAACTATTACTACATTGAATGTCACAGATTTCAGAACCTTATAAGTCTACACAAGAACTAAAACTATACTGAAGACCAGGCCCGTACCAAGGATTTCGTTTCGGGAGGGGCCCACAAATAAGAAATAATAAATCATATAGTCCCATAGTTCGGCTTCGACTTCTGGTTCTAGAAAAACTGAGTGATGAGTATTAATACCTTCAATTTTAAAGGTGTATTTTATGTAAATGTTATTATGTGTTCACTATGTAAAAAGAAACAAATATTTTGAAACTATTCAAGCTTTTCTAGTTTGCAAAATTTGTTGATTGTTTGTTGAACAGATGATCGAGCAGATTTAAATAAATTTATATTCAAATGAAGTGCTTTATAATCCCACATGATCCTATTTAATTTCATCGAGTCATCTTCCGTATCTGGATCAGAGATGTCAGACCTGCAGATTTGTTTGTAAATCAGCAGATTTATAAAATAAGCTGCATACATGTTTCAGTTGCAGACTTTTTTGAAGACTTTTGAAAATCACGTTTTTTGTAGATGTTTGTAAAAATTTACAGACTTTTGAAATCGCCGCGGTCTGTTTTGTTCACTATACCAATTCCTTACATCATTCTTTGAAGAAAACTTGGAGTTCAGACAGTACAGACTTCTTCAGCCCTGCATGAATATATTCAAAATTTTTACTTTGCATCTCTGTTCTGGTTATACAGGGTGATAAGTATAAAAATTTAAAATCGTCATTTAGAGTGACGATGCTACAACAGAAAAATCTTCTTAGTAGTAGTCAAAAACTCCAAAATGGAAGTCACATAAATTTCTCACAGATGACTAGCACGATTTGCACAAATGTAAGAATGGATGGTCTTATGGATTCATAGACTTGTATGCTATTTTAACCCAATCCGGCTTCCGGTTTCGGAACAGGTCCGGAAGAAGCGGTCAGAACTCCAAAATGAAGCTCACACTCTGCTCTGTGCCTTGTCTCGAAAAACCAATCGCTATAATAATGCACACTTATACTTGCTGTCGAAGGTGTTTTTCTTTGTTCGAGGTAGTCCACGAAAAGTATACCGAGACAAACCCAAAGAACCGACCTCATAACCATTTCGCCTAATTTAGCCTACCTAGGTCGCTTCGGAGCACTCGTGCCGAATTCAGTCTATTGTCGGTTAATCATTCTATTCTCTGGTGTATAATAATGGATCCAGATTTCGTCAACAGTAACCAATCGACATCATCATCATCAGCATAGGAGGACAAGCTTCCGACGTGTGCTCGCGTTCATCGTTTTAATCCTGAGTATGCAAGTGCGGCATCCAGCGGCAGGACATCTTTTTCATTCGCAGAATCTTGCTAAAAGTATGATAATTTTGCTCAGTACTAATCCTCATGGCACTTTTTGGTCATCCTGTACCATTTCCTTTAATTTTGACATTGATTGAAATCACTGTGAAAACCGATTTTTGTGCTTCGAAAAAAATTCGATTGTGTTATCTGAAACTGGTTGGTAAAATCTTCTAATTAACAGATCATGTTAGTTGATGAGTCATTTCTGTTCTTGATTCTGGAAATAGTGGGTATGGTGGCCGGTACCCAGGAGGAGCCCAAAGATAAAAAATAATGTTACTGAAGATTTGCTTATGTACCTAATTTTCGGTGTGCTTTTTACGGTTTTTTTTAACAGACGCTATAAACTTTTCCACTGGATCTGTTTACTGTCTTATTTTTTTTGTAACACATGTCTGAGATTTTCTAAATAATTATATATCTGTTTTCGATTTCGGGAGGGGCCAGGGCCCCTCGGGCCACCCTTCTGGGTACGTGACTGCTCAAGACATTATAGTTCTACTTATGATCAGAAGCGAGATAATCGTCCATTGTCCCAATTAGTCAAAATAATAAATGATCCGGGATACCTTATTGCTGGATTCTTAACTCACGTTCCCAGTGTTGTAGAAGACTTCACTGTAATACGCTTGGTCTTCAGGTAGATAACTGATGTTTGATGTTATAATGCTACAGTTTTGGCTCAAATAGCCTCACTGCTATTCATGGTGGATGCAGGATGGAAGCGACGCAACGAGTGTGCACCGCTTGTCATATAATCGAACATTTTCCATCTACTTACAGTTAGCATTTACAATCCATAGCAATTGCAGAAAGTTCACATTCCAAATCACCTAAGTTCGAAATAAGGATAACCGGTTGCATAAGATCGCTTTTTCTTTGTTTGCGAGTAATATCGCCTAAATGTATACTATCCCGGTTCTATTTTGGCCTATTTTTAGGTTATGCTCGCGACATGTCATTTCGAAAAAAAACTACATCATATTAAGTTTTCAACGTGCTTTCAATGAGAGCCAAATTAGTTTTCAGTTAGATGTCACACAGCATTTTTGTTTGCTTTCGATTTTGATCTTTTAACCGTTAAAACGACCAAAACGATAGCAAATTAAATAATCGATACGGGGACGGGTATAGCGTGATGGGATAGTCGATGCCTATCACGCAGCCCACCTGGGTTCGATTCCCAACCCCGCACATAGGGTCAGAAAGATTTTCTGGTCCGAAGAGGCGAATGACCTTAAGGTGTTAAAACCTCTATAATTAAAAAAAAATAATCGATATATGTGAACAGCACAACATCAAATTGAGTTATCTTTTTGATCTCACACTCAACTCGGGTTACTTCCTATATTTTAGTCTGTTAACCAGTTTTATCTGTCTGATCAATGTAATCACAATACAGACATAATCAAAAGGTTTGTCGCAGTCAAATATAATGTGGCACATAATCTGTAGCATTAGCATTAGCATTAGAGACCGCCCGTGTGTTGCTACTCCGTTATTGATCTGGACCAATTGAGATTGCAAAATGATTTTTTGAAGTAACATGTTTGGGAATAACACATTGCTTCACACTGTGCAAACTGTATTGAACCATGCATGCTGATCAATACCGACGCCGGCCACGTCCGAATGCAGATCTACTTGGGAGGGAAAGGATTGTTAGTTCGATGCATGTTGCTACTAAGAACCGAGGAATCCTCTGCATTCCCACATGCATCACAGGAGAGGATACTTTGTTAGTAAATGTTTTAATAATGTTATCATGTGTTTATTGCTCTGGGTAGCCGGCTACCAAGAATGTTTTAAAGTATTATCGTTTTATGTGTTACATTGTGCTGGCAATATAATGCACAAAACAGTCAATCTCCGAAATTGACAAAACTCCGGACAGCCGGCTGTCGAGTATGCAGTCACTCGTTTATGCATCTACCTTTCGCGTTTTTTTTAGTCATGCAAAATCCGCATCCGTCAATCAGTATAAAAAAAGGTATCATCTCACTGCTAGGTGGATTAAGCACGTTTTTATAAATGAAACTACGTGATACAAAATAAACGAGCGAATAGGATTTAGACAAAAAAGTTGATTCATTGCATTGAAATATTCTAAACAGTTATTATAAAATCATTTTAAATCACCAAACAAAGGTCAACAGATTTCACACGCGTCTTGACTCTTTATTATTTCCGCTTTATTATTTTAATTATTTATTGAAATTATTAATTGGTTATATTATTTGATCTGGGCAGCCGGCTATCGAGAAAAATATTAATTTACTGTTTGAAATATTAATATCAAGTGTTTTTTACTATGTATTCAATATACCGATATATGTTATCGCTGTTATCAACTTTGTAATATAAACGGATTTGCGCAATGGTTGATTTTTATCATTCATTTTATAATCCTGAAAGACAATCAATAACATGGAAGAAGAAATCATTCCTATTAAAACTTTTCTCCGAAGCTAGATGGAAATTGATAGGTTGAATAAAGAGATGATTTAGTAAAATAGAGTAATCAGAAGTAAAACATTGAAAATATCTGATAACTGAAAGGAAAAAGAAACTCCTGCAATTGTCGCCTTTTACGACATGGAAGCAGGAACCCAGTGGATCTATTCTTGGTTCATTTTTTTCCGCCGGATTCCACACGGCATCTAGGCTGGTACAGTCCGGAGAGAGCTAATAGGTACTATCAATCTCCTAGTGGACCCCAGCCCCTGTATAATGTGGCACATAATCTGTAACAGATAAACTGGCTAGTCTGATCGTAGCTTAATGGCAACTTTGATTATGTAGGACATACGAATAGCGGCCCTTACATGAGCATTATTTTTGTCATTTTTAATGATGACTAAGTAATGATATATTTCAAATTTGATAGGAATCTCGTCATTACTGCACTATTACACGTTCATTAAAATGATATTATTTTTTAGTAATGACATTTTTAATAACTCGTGTAAGGGCCGCTAATGTTATGCGTGAATGAAGTATTATTAATGTACAAAGCATTACAAAAAATATTTAAATGGTTTCGAATTTGAATAATCCATTCTCACTTTTTGTGATTTGCATACGACTCTCTCATCAATATCTCAAGACTTATGACTTCACATCTTGTAAGATACACAAAAAAGGAGCGTCGCAACCTAAAGCACATATCTGCTTGACAGGTACAGTTGCACTTGCTGACCGAATGTAGCTAGCAATTGAAACGGATGAAATTAGTTCAAATTCGTCGCAGATTTTAGTAAAATCCAGTCATTTGACTGGTTGGGTTCCTATGAATTGCATGTGGAATTAGATTACCTGTGAAATTCCTATTTGTTGTAGTCTTCGAAATTTTTCTCTCTGCATCATAAGGCAAACATATGGAATGCATTTACAACCTTTATTCACAGAGAACAGACACCCTAGTAGAGGTCTCAATGTGTGTTAGCTGTTGTTTGGTAAAGTGATCACCAAGTATCAATTTGCCTGGTAAAGCTCCCAGCCAGAATTTAGCGCCAGCCAAATTTGCCTGATGGTAATCGATCCATGCCCGATGGGAGATTCGTAACCTATGATATAAATTATTTAATAGATCCGCTGGGTGCCAACTGATACACGAACATTCTGAAGGTTCTTGCTAGACGTTTCTTCAGATCTGTAGACCGTTCATGTTACCGAAACGAAACTGACTTTTATTGGTGTTCCGAAAATTTATTGGTTTGAATCCGCATCACTCTGCGGACTAGCCTTTATATTCGAGTTTCGGCCCCTTATTTTCAGTCGGACAACCGCTAACTACGTAGTAGGGTACTCTTGATCAGCACGACCAACGGAATCCGTTGGGCTTATCGTGTTCAATCGATAAGGTCAGCGATTGTAAACGATATTCTCAACGATATCTCGGAATGATTTATCACAACCCCGTGATACTGGCGTGCAATGCTTGAAGGTTGTCCTGTCCGGTTGACATGGCAACACCCGAAAAAAAACGTGCTCATCAAGATACGGCACGGTTTCATGGCTTCTCAAGTTACATTTAATGGCCGGTCAGAGCGGGACAAATTTTCACTGCTTTTGTTGATGTTGTTTTCGTTTCGTTTTATGTCATCGGATTTCAATCGACGGATCCTATTGCGTTCGTCATGTGACGTTTTTCTTAGAACTGAACTATTACTCTAAACTGCGTTGATTTCAGTCGATGTAGAAGAAGATCACTGAATGTGATGCATAAAATTTGTTGTATTGTTGCTCTTCGGTAACCTGGATTATCGAATAATTTGGGAATTATTTGCATCAAATTTTGACACCCATCACGTAGTAAAATATTTATTCGATCAGGGCAGGCTGAAATCTGACATAAATACCATTCATTTCGTTCATGTTGTTGCTACGAATGGGCGGTGAAATGTGATAGCACCTTTTCACGGTGATGACGGAAGGATAATTATAGAATTCTACACTAGCACCCTTGACAGCCAGCATTATTGTCCTGAAAAGTTTTTGCGAATATCGTAATTTGGCATCCTTCCCCATAGCATCATGACACCCAGCTTGGCATGAAAAGGGTTGACTGTCGGAACAAAATTCCAACAATATCCTTATTATATACTATTTTCGAACTTTATGATTATGAACGATTGAATTGGAATTCCGGCCTTGTTTAGGATACAGCACAATACGTGACATGGCATGGAAATGTCATTTTCAGAATGAGATAAATATACATTAGTAAGAAATGAGGTTCGAATAAATATTGAATGAGTGTTACTAAGCATTTCCGCGGAAGCGACGTATGAACATCCATAAATTTGTTTTCCACGCAAAATGTTTGCCGTCTAGTTCGATTAAACCGTCGGTATGTCGTGCAAGCGTGTTACTCCTAGTCAGGACATTAGGCGGACTGACAAACCGGCACACCGATACTATTACAATTATTATGATTCTCTTCCTCGTGTGCAGGGATACCGGCTGAAATTCGACCGTGGTCCGGTATCATGATTTTAATAAAATAATGACTTTACTTTAGAAAATATCACCTTACATTGCTCGGCTCAGGTTTTCATCGTGTTTTTTCTTCTATCCCATCTCTTGCTCATTTTGCACAAACAGGACTTTGCAGAGACGGCCATGAACGATATTCTCGGCTGGTACGGCTACGGGGACAGTGTGGATCGTATCGATATCGCATTGTCCTCGTCTACCCCGGCTGTCGGAAGTGAATCCAATCGCAGTAGTAGCGGCTGCAACAAGGATAATAACGGCACAAGTAAAGGCTCATCCACAATGAAACCGAAGCACAACAAAGCCCAGCAGCAGCAGCACAAGCCAAGGCAATTCAATATGCGGCAGCATAATTCCAGTGAGCTAAGTGATACTATTGCAACGGTAGCAGTCATCGCGTCAGGTATACCATCGCCATCAGCCTTGTTAGGGGCGACTGCCAGCTGTGGTAATGGCAGTGGGGGCGGCGTAGCAGGTGGCTGCACTGGATCTGCCTCCAATAGCATCAAAAGCAGAAGCGGTGGCAGTACTACCAGTGGCAGCACCACCACCACCAACAACAATAATAACAACAATACCAACAGCAGCAGCAGAAATGGTGTTAATTTACATCACCACGGGGATAGCTCGACTTCCGAGAAGGACAGCTCACGGGAAAGTTCCAAAAGTCCGATGCTACTGAAGATGCTGGACAAGCAAGGTAATTTGTTTTAGATTTCCACGGAGTTCTGAAATGGCAATTTTCAGGTGTAATCAAGCTCGAGAGTAATTTAACTCCTTGCTCTATTTATTCCGACATTAGAAATGTTTTGAACTCGATTCGGTCGATAATTTTCACCTAATAAAAGTATATTGTTTGTTTCGGATACCCGTGCGGCGATTTTTTTCTTTCGAAAAGTATACAGAGTCCACACATTATATTCCATGGCTTTTTCGAACATTTCAAAATGATTTACGCTACTACACGGAACCCCTCGCAATCGTGAAACAACCAAAATATTAGTTGTTTTTCTGAATTTGATTGGTTAAAATTTGGTACAACTAATACATTGTTGTTTTTTTCTAAACTGTCATTTTTGTTTTTCGATCAACAGAAACGATGGTTGAAATAACAAAATTTTTGGTTGAAAAAAGATGCTGTCAGTTAGTAAAGACACACATCTTTCAATTTCAATAAAGATTTTAGTTACAACAACCGAACTTGTTTTTGATTTAAGTTGTGAGTTGAAAAACAAATCGGTTTTAGTTGTTTTAGATATTACGATTAGTTATTTCAACTTAAGCAAAATTATTGATTTTGAGTGGCAATAATATATTCCTTATTGATATACGTGCTGATTTTTTAAATGAAAATTCGGTATGTTAAGATATATAAAACATGGTTTAATCCACCTAGTGGTGTAATGATGCCTTTCTCATGTATAATATTGTGATAATCTATTCAAAAAATTTTTCTTCGATTTTTTGAAAGAAACCAAGAGATTGTTTGTGCATTAACTAGTATAACATACAGAATAAAACAGTGCTTTGATTGCGTAGGTCATCCTTAAGAAAACGAAGTGGGTTCACTATTATATGTACTTCCGGCACCAGAACCCGAGAACCGGTTTAATCGAAGTCGGTTTAGAGTCCAGTTTATAACATTTTTTACGGTTTTTGTTCCGCCGGTTTAAGTGACGGTGTACAATATTGAACACACTTTACCCTATAGCTCCGGAACCGAAAGTCGGATCCGGATAAAATTCAGGAATTCCGTGTGAAACCACAAGACCTTTCATTTGAATCTAAGTTTGTGGAAATCGGTCAAACCATCGCTGAGAAAAGTGAGTGAGATCCATTTTGGTATATATGACTACTATTTCCGGTACTTTCGGAACCGGATACCGGGAACCAGGATAGCCGGAATAGGTTTGTTTAGTTGCCTTCTGATAACGACTATCGATTTGTGTAGTTTTTAGACCAGTTTAGAATTTTTTTACGTTTTTTGTTTCGCCGGTTTAAGTGACGGTGTACAATACTGATCACACTTTACCCTATAACTCCGGAACCGGAAGTCGGATCTGGATAAAATTCAGGAATTCCGTATAAGACCGGTAGACCTTTCATTTGAATCTGAGTTTGTGGAAATCGGTCAAACCATCGCTGAGAAAAGTGAGTGAGATCCATTTTGGTGTATATGACCACTATTTCCGGCACTTCCGGAACCGGATACCGGGAACCAGGATAGCCGGAATCGGTTTGTTTAGTTGCCTACTGATAATGACTATCGATTTGTGTAGTTTTGAGACTAGTTTAGAAATTTTTTAACGTATTTTGTTTTGCCGGTTTAAGTGACGGTGTGCAATACTGAACACACTTTACCCTATAACTCCGGAACCGGAAGTCGGATCCGGATAAAATTCAGGAATTCCGTATAAGACCGGGAGACCTTTCATTTGAATCTAAGTTTGTGGAAATCGTTCAAACCATCTCCGAGAAAACCTAGTGAGATTATTTGATTTGATTTCTACATGCGAAAGGCAAAAATATGTAATATTTAATATAAATAATATACTGTCTTTTAGTAGTGCTGGTGTCAACGAAACTTTCTAATTGTGACTACTACAGGGTCCGGCATTCGAAGTGTAACCAACTTCAGACCGCTCGCGCAGCTGACGCACGGGCATCAGCTCTCTAGAAATTTGCTAAATGACAGTTCGGAGTTGTATTGTTTACAAGCGCAAGAAAGCATTTTGCCAAAAGTGAACGCGAAAAAAAAATCTTGACTTGAGAGAGCGAAGGAGTTGCTTCGTTTGGCCGAAAGCGGTCAATTTCCGAACATTGTATTTTCTGACGAGAAAATTTTTCCAATTGAGCAATTCGTAAACTCTCAAAACGATAGGGTTTACTTGACCGACCGTTCATACGAGAATTTGAGTCATCGATTGGCCACCAGGAGGCAGCACCCGCAACAGATAATGGTTTGGGCCGCTGTAACCGCAGATGGGCGCTCTCCAATCGTTTTCATCGAGCCTGGCGTCAAGGTAAATGCGACATATTATCGGGAAAGTATTCTGGAGGTTGCCTTGAAACCGTGGGCAGACAAACATTTCGGTGGCAGACCATGGACGTTTCAGCAGGACTCGTCACCGTCTCACAAAGCTCGAGTGAACCAAGAATGGCTGAAAAACAACGTTCCGAACTTCATAACATCCACACAATGGCTCTCGAATTCACCAGATGCGAATCCAATGGATTATTCTCTTTGGGCCATTTTGGAGAGCAAATTCCGAACTAAAAGATACACCAGTCTCGAGGCGCTGAAAAAAGTTATTGTCCGCGAGTGGGCCAAAATACCTGCAAGTCACATTCGGCAACTTGCGATTCGTTTTTTGACCGTCTCAAGGCCATAGTCAAGGCAAAAGGTGGTCATATCGAGCAAAAGTGAATTGATTCTGAATTTTGTATTATTTTTACACATTTTGTGCTTTGAATTAAGTAAAAGTAATTTTCCAAACTGAATTTATGGCCTTTTTAATTGGTTACACTTCGAGTGCCGGACCCTGTATATTACTTACGAACAAAAAGTCGCACCGAATGCACTGATTTTTATTTTTTGAGTCATTGCAACTTACAGTTTCAACAGATTATATGAAGGAATACACTGAGGTCTTTTTTTATGCAGTTTTTTTACGCGACTTTTTTTATGCGAATTTTCAGAGTTATGCGGTTTTTCTTATGCGAAGTTTCAGAGTTATGCGGTTTTTTTTATGCGAATTTTCAGAGTTATGCGGTTTACCCTTCTGCGGTCTTTTTTTATGCGAAGTTCCAGAGTTATGCGATTTTTTTTATGCGAAGTTTCAGAGTTATGCGGTTTTTTTATGCGAATTTTCAGAGTTATGCGGTACGTAAATTCGCATAAAAAAAGACTTCAGTGTACTAAACATTTTCAATTTAATCACTTTGTTCATACGATTTTTGTACATGACTTGAAGATAACATGATGCTCATTCATTAACATGCATTTCACGATGGATAGTCAAGTTGATTTTGAGACCAAAAAACTTTCAAACGCATACAACTCACTGGGTTCTAGTTTTGGTTAAACACGTTTTGTTAATTGCAATATCTCTAACGGCTATCAGTTCTGTGCATAGCACTACTTTATATCAATCGTTTCTTATTGTTCCGCCAGGGCAGTAAAGATATAGATAATTTGTCATCACATTAATATTCTGACAACTAGTATTATGATAAACATCAATTTACTATCATTCAAATGTTACTCTTCACGAGTTTCACAAACGTATATTAAGCGAATTTCGTTTGCATGAAAAGGTTTAAGAAACGAATTTCAACTAAAGTAATGGTTGATTTTTTATTGCGATTTTTGTTTTGCTTTGTGCTGTTTTTGACATTAGGCAGCATTAAAAACAACATATTTTTCAATGGTACAATCAAATAGCAAATTGGTTGAATCAACTGATTATTAGTTAAAACAACAACTGCAAAAATCAAAAATTGTGAGATCGCAATTTTTTTATTGGAGGGTTTTCCGTGCACGGAACCACCCGCGATCCCATTTCAACCAGAATATTAGTTGATTTTCTGAATTTGATTGGTTAAAATTTGGTACAACTAATCAATTGTTGTTTTAACTAAACTGTCATTTTTGTTTTTCGAGTAGCAGAAACGATGGTTGAAACAACTAATTTAATTGGTTGAAAAAAAAATGCTGCCAATTAGTGAGGACACATATTTCACACATTCAATTTCAACAAATAGGGTAACAGAGGTATTTTGGCCACTTCATATATTTTGGCCCACCTAACAAACTATATGGATTCAATCGATCTTAGGTAACCGATGTTGCATCAGTTTGAAGCTAATCACATTAAATTACCTATTGCGGAAGGATTTTTCAAAGATATTAAAAAATTTGGTGGCAATTTTTACAAAGTGGGCCAAAATAAAATCGATCCTAAAGCGGGCCAAAATACCTCTGTTACCCTATTTCAGTTGAAATAATTGGCATTGTTATTGAAACAAAATTCTGTTAGTAGAAAAACAAATCGGTTTTAGTTGTTTTAGACATTGCAACTAGTTGAATCAACTTGAACAATGTTATTAATTTGCGATAATAATCAAAATATACTTAGTGATATACGTCATGATCTAGTTCAGGGGTTCCCAAAATGGTCGATATAGACCCCTTGGGGTCGATATCCTTTTTGCGGGGGTCGACATAAAAGAAAAAAGACTATGGGGGTCGACGAGGTCTAGAAATCGACCCCCTATTGTTTGATATAAGTTGTTATTTGAAATATTTACGCTAAAAAAGTTGTGTTTATTTGACCATCCGCAGAAATTGGTAAGTATTTTACATCAATATTAAAAAATCAAGAAATTGAATTTTCAAAGGAATTTGTTGATGAGGGTCTGAGGCCTAATTTAATTTTAGTAACGGGGTCCATGACTCAAAATAGTTTGGGAACCCCTGATCTAGTTGAAATAAGTATCGTTGTTCCAATATAAACAGTATTTTATATTGACTAGAAATATCATTAGTTATTAACAGGGCTGGGAAAACCACCGATCACAGCTGATTTCAAGATCACTGATCTTGTACATAAAAAATCACTACTGATCACAAGTGATCTTAACCAAAGAATAAATCATCGTTACGAAATCACAACTGATCTGATCTCTGAGTGATTTTGATTTTTGTTCGATTTTTGTAACACCAAATCAGTTACCGTTTTCTAATTTGTCACCAAATCTTTAGCAACTGAAATAAGGTTAACTTTATCACAACACCGCTGTTCGATAAACACTTGTCATGGAATCTTAAATTTCTTCACATCGGATGAATACAATTTTCCCAAATGCTTAAACCATCGATGTTGTTTTCATTGATATTTTGAAGCGACGCGAACAGATTTCAACTAAAAAAAAGTTGATTTTCCCTTGCGATTATTGTTTTGCTTTCAGATGTCTCCGGCATTTGACAGCATTCAAAACAACACATTTTTCAACTACTTGAATATATGCAAATCAAAAATCATATTGGTTGAATCAAAATCAAAGAAATTAGTTGAATCAACTATCGCAAAAATCAAAAACTGCGATATCGCAACTTTATGGTCGGTGGATTCTCCGTGTTTGTATATGAAAAAGGCAAAACGTAAAAAAAATCTAAACTGCCCTCAAAATTACTCCAATCAGTAGTTAAACCAAAATATATATTCCCAAAATGGGTCTCACCCACTTTTCTCAGTGATGGTTTGACAGATTTTTCCAAACTACCGTTTTCGTTTATTGATCAGAGCAGCCCGAGAGCTGACCCAGAGTCGCCAAAACAACTTTTGATGAGTTTGTTTTAGCAACCTGGGGTCGCTTCAGATCGAACTCCAATCGCGTAGTTTCGCTCTGAAAATATTCTCGGGTCACACCACGCATCCATGCGAGTTTGTTTATTTTTTCTTTTTCATATGAGTTGTTGTTTAGGGCGCGTACCACGTGTTCGTTTTACTCGGCTGTAGGTTCTAAAACGAAAACGGTATTAACAGTTCTAAAGAAACTACCAGTTTTAAAAGTACAGGATGATGACAGTTAAAAATGTCTAGTCATCATATAATTTACGACACAGATAAGAACAAACTTTTCAAAACCGATTTTTAAACTATTTGAGCTTGTAGACCTGGCTATTTGATGGCCGTAAGAACCAATATGAAACATGCATCGGTTTCTCATGAAATATCAATAAAAAAGGCTCCGTCATACAACTAGGTGGATTAAAACACCTTTTTCATTTGTCGGTGAGTTTTTTTTTTTGACAACAAACTTCATATGTTTAATATCAATTCGCTTTTTCTATTTCGATATTAGTATATTATGTTGTTCATGTGAACTCACTAGAGCTAAATCGAATACAAATAATTTGTATTGTATTGTATAATTTGTAATCTCCTCCTCCCCAATTTCAGTATTCATCCAGTGCAACGCATTCTGTCAGAACTCCGGCAAAAGTTTGGCAACAATGCAACAACCATTTCCTTTTATATATATATATATATATATATATATATATATATATATATATATATATATATATATATATATATATATATATATATATATATATATATATATATATATATATATATATATATATATATATATATATATATATATATATATATCCAAAGACACACTGCCGAGGGTGCTGGTTATTAACGGTTTTGTTGCTGCCGACTTCTTGCCATTCAATTAAACAATACATGTATGGTGAATTAAACAAGACACGTACGGCGCGAGAGAATGACGTAATTTCGCCTGGGTAATTTTGACAGCAGCCGAAATGCAGTCAGACTTCTACCGGTTTCCAGAATTCCTCACAAGCGGGTTGTATTTCATTTTTGATTAAAAGGAACGCTGTATCAGAAGACCTTTCCGTTCTATTGTGTTTCGTTACTTCGTGGAAAATTTAGGTATTTAATTTAATATATTGTCCGATAAAAGTTATGTTTTGTGAATAAAGATAGATTGACGGCATTGCTTCATTTCAGTGGATTCAGTATTTTGGGGATAAATTGATGACTCCACAGCTGGTAGCATATGCTCAACAGCAGGTGTTCATGCCTATACGCGATCGAGTAAAGATTGTGTAGGCGAACGAAACGAAATTTTCGTGGTCCCATTCACTTGCACACAATGAAGCAATAGGTGTCAAATTACATTCAATCAGGAATTCCGACATAGAATTCAGTAATGAGCATTGCTAACGATGCGGTCATGCTCCCTCTAGAGTCAAACCACGTGTGGGCATTCAAGGAATGAATCCGAATATATCCAAACAGTAATCATAATTAGAACACGGATCGATGATTGTGGTCAGCAACATCTTACCTCCGCCGACGAATAGCTGCAGTGAGTGTTGGATAAAATTCCGTGTTTTTAATGACGAGAATCACCAATCAAACATCCAAGCGCATGTTCATGTTCGATTTCGCTCACTATCCGGTTGGCGAATGGTTTGTTATGATGCTGTAGCATGTCCCATATTTAGGCATGAGGTTCAGATGCGATGCCCATGCTCATTCGTTACCGGACAGAGATGCTCGTTTGACGATGATGATTATCAATTAAAATAATGTGAAAATTGATCCGCTTGAGAAAGGATCGATTTCAAAAAGGTTTCGTTTTGCTGCTGCTAGTCAGTGTGTATCGTACTTTAATGGGTAACTGCTCAACGCAACATTCGAAAGGTGTCTACTGTTATAAGACGCTTTCAACTCGTTTCGTCGTCGTCAGAAAGAGCCATATGAGTGTGTCACCTTGATGCAAACATCAAAGCAACGTTTTCGGAAATCAAGCGGGTTAATGGAGATGTCTACTAGTGTTAGATGGTGTACCTCTTTCAATCTTCTCAGAACTTTGTATGCAGCCAAGTGCATGAGAAAATGGTCAAACAACGAGTACTGTGTGTTATTTGTTGCATAAGTACGGTACTTAGAACCGGTCGATTTTTTGACTGGTGATCAACAGCAACTCTTTCCTACACTATTATTCCTACGTTCGCCTTGACCTAAGGGTTCTCTTCGACTTTAGCTTTTTTCTACGGAGTCTAAGACACTCATACATTACTATTGTACCAATAGTCATCTCTTTAGTTGGAGACCACATCATTTTGCTGATTAAACTACAATCAATAGATTGCAATGAATTCGGAACCAATATATTGACATCAACTCAAAGAAACAATATTGTAACAAAATTAATGAGAAAAATGTGTTAGCAGTGTCTCCTAACAAGGACGTCAGATCATGTTCTCAAAAATTTGTGTTCGCCACAAAATTTGTGTTCTGTACAAAATATGTATCCATGTCCCATAAGAACGTTTCTACCCAGTAAATCCGACCAGAGCCGGTGGAAGAGGACTCTTCAAGAGGTGGGTACGGTGGGTAGTACTACCCACCCGAAAATTCCAAAGGTTCTAACGAAATTTCTAACGAAAAATAATAGTAATATGAGTATCATTTATAACATTAAAAATAGTTCTATTGTAACTGAGAATAATAAATAAAATCAGATTTATAAAATGCTAGTACTCAAGGTAGAGCAAGGATGTGAAGATATACAACAAAAAGGTGAGGCGTGACAATGGTCATTTGAGCAACCAGAAATCTTTTAGTGACTAAACTTTTACCTTCAATCAAAGGGGTCGAGTTCAAGCATCACATTCATGCAAATCACTCGAGTCTCTGGTATGCCGGAAAGTACCGAAAAAGGTCTTTCACCATTTACTATACGAACTGGTAAAAAAAGAATTACCAGAAGTTGTCAGTTTCTACTTCCGACAGCATTCTTATACACATTGAGTTCTACGCTGTATGGATATTTTTCCCAATCTCTATACAGCTAGTTGAACATCAGAATGAAAGGTTTGTTCGAACTATTTGCTTATGTCCCCAGAGTCACAGCGTGCTGGTTGTTTAGTCTAGGTTGTAAGCGGTATTCGGTAGCGCTGCACTCACTGCTACCTGATGGACCCATCATGCTATTTTTACTTTTTCACTATTAGAGATAGTGAAGAATTAATTGTGTACGAGAATAACTAGCAAGTAGAAAGTAACAACTTCTGATAACTATTCTTTTGTCGGTTCGGATAGTAAGTGGTAAAAGACCTTTATCGGTACTTTCCGGCATACCAGAGACTCGAGTGATTTGCATTGATGAGATGCTTAAGATCAACTCCTCTTGCGAAAGTTAAGTTAGTAAAAGTTTTCTGGTTGCTAAAATCAACCTTGTCACGTCTCACCTTTCCATTCTTTATCTTCACATAAATGAAATCACTCAAATTCTTTTGACGTAGGATTGTGTCTTTGTTTTCTATACCGGGGTACAAATTCAAAATATAGAAGTAAAACAATATAGACAGTGGTTAGGTTTTGAACATCTACAACTCAACCACGAACCATGTTTAATTCTCCCTGTTTTTCAAACCATTGTCACCAACCTCTAATTGATGTGACGGTATCGTACACATAAGTTCCCGGTTTCCATATGATTTCTGCTCTTCAATGAATGCGTTCGCATTTGAGAAAATTATTCACAGAAAACAAAATTCAGTGTCGAATCGACTTGCACTCTGTGCGGTTCGATACTGCCGTAGAGAAGGTTGCTTCCACATTGTCTAAAAAGTCCAGGAACTAACTACGAAAACAACATTTCTTGAGCAAAATTGTTTTATTTATTATCTAAATTTCTTATGTAATACTTATAGAATGATATATAATGATTTGTCCATGGCCTTAAAATAGGCTTCAGTAGCGGAAATGGCTCTCTCAGTTCCTCAAATGACAAGTAGTCGCTGGGGGCAAGGTTATTGAAAATATGGTGGGTGAAGAAACAGATCGATGCCCAATACGTTCAATTTGGCCATTATTTTCATTGACTTGTGGCACGGTGCATTGTCTTGGTTAAAGGTGATTTTTTTGCTTCACATGAGGCCGTTTTTTACGATTCCATACTTCAAACGCATTAATAACTCCTAACGCATTAATAAATAAAAACTTTTGTTGATTCTTCTTTTCAAGATAGTCGACGTAAATTATACCTCGAGTATCTAAAAACTGACGCCATACTTGTTGCACCTACCTGTTTCGTTTTTCCCGTCTAAATGTTGAAACAACTCCGGAGAATAAAGATAGATCCATGTTTCGTCCACTGTTTCATACCAACGCAAGAAATCCTTGTTATTGCGACTAAACAGTGCCGACCAGCTCTCTGCAGCTCTTTTGAGATTTTTTTCAGAATTATTGTGCAACAAAATAAATTCAAATGTTTTGCATGATAAAACGGATCATTCGAACAACATTTTGTAATTTTTTCGTGGAATAATATTGAGAAATAAGTCAATGAAGAGGTATTTTTGAGAACGCTTCCTAAAATCATGATTTGCGGTGTCCACTGTATCTCTGTGCAGACTAATCAGAAGCCAACAAATCAAAGCAGCATAGATAGAGTAGAAGTTTTTCTAAACCCCAACGTTTCTGTTTGATTTTTGTTTTAATTTTTGGTGGATATTCAAAGTGAAAACTACAATTTTTCACGAGAACAAATCGCCATTTTGTAGCTATAAAACCTCTCCAAAGTTGCAAACAACGAAAAAGAAAACGGGAGCCCATAGGGTCTAACATTTTCAAAATAAATATTTTTTTTGCTTTTATAACTTGTTATCATGAAACGTTTCAAAAATGTTTTGTCAAGTTTTTAAGTCGTTCGAAAAAGAAATCTTAAGCCTGTGTGCCGAGCTCTTACTTCATCGCAGTATAGGATAAGTAAAGATAAAGGCCCATAACTTGCTGAGTTTTGTTCCGATAGGCTTGAAAATTTCACAGAATATTCTTGGAATGTTTTACAATGAGAAAATACAAAGAAAATAATGAATGTGTTTTCAAAAGTGTTAGACCCTACCCGCCCCATAAGGCCATCGTAACAACGCAACGCAAATCATTAGTCGTTGCTCAAAGTTTAGTGTCAATGGATTTGAATATCAAAAAAGTTAGATGATACTATGTTCTACATTTATCATACCTATTTCTTTTCCTTCGCAGAACCTATATGTCAGTGGTGCCGGCGTGGAGTTCCGCCAAATCATACTGGTATCTTGGGCACAACGGAGGGCACCATCTTCTGTTCGGAATCGTGTTTTTCTCAAAGTAGGCGTGCATCTTTCAAACGCGCCAAAACGTGTGATTGGTGCCGCCACGTTCGGCATGCTGTCAGCTATGTCGACTTCCAGGACGGCGTCACCCAGCTGCAATTTTGCTCGGAGAAATGCCTGAACCAGTACAAGATGCAGATTTTCTGCAACGAAACGCAAGCCCATCTGGACATGAATCCACATCTGAAGGAGAAAAGTGCTTCAACTGGTAATGGACATATTTTTTCCGAATAAATCCTATTTTAACCATCGATCTATTCTAGGAAGTCTCATAACTCCCGATCTGTGGTTGAAGAATTGCAAAAGTCGGTCCGTTTCACCAGTATCCGATCGGTCGGAATCGATCTCTCCAGCTCCATCGTTGCCAATGCGTCCATCGCCAGAGCCGGTCATGCCCTCGCCGTCCGTTAAAAAACCAATTATTTCTGTGGCCCCTCCTTCAAAATTACTTTCGAAAAATGTACAAGCGGCTATTACACGAACAGTTGTAAAATCAACTCGCAAGCGCCGCTCTGGACTTCGTCCACACCAACAAACCGTTCTTCACTGTCGAAGGAATCCAAATAGCAAGCTGAATATTCCCCAAGGAAATAACAACAATAATTCCGACGTGTTGAACAATAATCTTGCTATTAATAGTACACCATCAATATCGAAACCTGCCACTTCCACCGGTAGTAACGTTCAGGATTTGCGAACCGGCATAATGATCTCGAATTTAACACATCCAACGAAATTCGAATCACGTGATTCTCCATCAACTCCTCGGCCTCCATTAAACGCAATACCACCACCCTTTCTTCAACTCCCGCCGAATGTGGGTATGAGGCATCCATTCTTCCCACTTAATTCAAACATCCGTTACGGGTCGCCGCCATCTCCTCAAAGTGCCATGCCACCACCTCCCCCTTTGAGTAATCCACTAACCAATTTGGAGGGTTCAACTCGCCATTCGTCATCTATATTTGGTTTACCGGCACCTCCCGTAACTATTCTCGTGCCATATCCGATAGTGATTCCACTACCTCTTCCCATTCCAATACCAATCCCGTTGATCGATTTCCTGAAAGCAACGGCTCCGAAAACGAATTTGGATCCATCCAAGGTGGAATCTGCCACGAGTGAGTCGACGTCATTAAGCACAGCCGAGCTTCCGATTAACTTCAGTGATAACCGGGAAGGGTTGAGTGAAGTTGAACCGGAAGAAGGAACGGACGAACTTCCGTTAGACTTCACTGTTATGAACCCTGAACAGCGAAGATTAAGGGAGGCAGAACAAACAGTAACTGTACGATCATATGAACGAACAAGTAATGTAGGAAACTATTCACTGGAGACCATCAATCATGGCGCAAGGGTTGTCGACATTGGGGACAGAAGTCCGGAACAAAAGTTACCGAAATTCAAGATTACCAGAGTGAATACACGATTAGCAGAGTGTGACCCAGCAGATCGAAGTACGAGCGGCGGAGATACTAAAGAATCTTTGTCCATGAAAGATAGTGATGCGGAAAGTAGAGAAATGGTAGAACGGAGTAGGCCTCTGCGTAAACGTAAAAGATTAGTGGTGCATCACGAGGAAGCTACTGTAGTATCTCCCAAGGAAAGAGATTCTGGTGATGCTAAGGAATAAGCGACAAAAGGATTATGTATGTACGCTTGGCGAAAGAGAAAACTCGTGAAATGAAATCCAATGCTCATGATACACAGAAGTCTATTTTTATGCGAAATTCTCAATGTTATGCGGCGTTTTTAATGCAAAATTTCAATGTTATGCGGTTTATTAACGTAGGACTGATTTTTGTTATTTTTTTCGATTACAGATGTTTCAACCTTAAGGTCCTTCATATTTTCGGGTTAGAAAAGATTTCTGACCCGATGAATGGGGTTTAGAATCGTACCCAGCTGGGCTGCAAGAAAGCTATTCCCGTTCCCTTGTCTTTGTTTTTATATGGGGGTGTTAATTCCAAATACGAAAAATTAGTTGTTAGAGTTTGAATATCTACTGCTCGATCACTGTTAAACAGATTTTGAATATTACAGTACTTGGAAATATTTTACCAATCGATTCAAGTTGATGGAACTGTATATTTTTAATAATTAGTAATCGATACTTGAATTGTTGAAGACAAATTCCGAATTTTTCCAATTGGCCAAGTTTTTATCATGGCTTTCTCTAATAGAGATGACAATTTCGTGTACATAAGTTCATTTTGCATAGCATAGATGCTACTATTTAAATAGAACCACACAACCAAAATTAGAATTGAACCGGCTTGGACGCTGGGTGTTTCGTTAATGCCGTAAAGAAGATTACTGCGCTCGTCAGCAATTAGCGCCGTTCGCCTACCGACATAATGAGCATTAAGTAGATTCTGAACTGTGTGTTTATTTTTATCGATCAAAAGTGTTTTTGAGTTCGAAATACGCATGATAGACCTCTGTATGTCCAACATTCCCCCTTTAAAATTTCGTCATCCAGTAGGGCTTGAACCGGGTTGGCGGTCAAACCACTTGGTTTTGGGTCTTGACCAAGAAAATTCTATGAATATGAGCCCGAAATAAAAAAAAACCTGTTTTAATCCACCTAGTGGTGTAATGATGCCTTTCTCATATCAATCATACTATCATATATAATACTGTGGTATACTTCAAAATATTTTTTTTTCGATTTTTAAAAGAATTACCGAAATCGGTTTGTTTCACCGTCTACTGATAAAAACTATCAATTGGAGAAGATTTGAGGCCGATTTAGAAAACTTTTCTCGGATTTTCACACTTTTCAGTGATGGTATAAAATATTTACCACACTTTTCCCTATATTGCCAGATTCGGAAGTCGGATCCGGATGAAATTCAGGAATTACGTATGGGACCACAGGACCTTTCATTTGAACTTAAGTTTGTGAAAATCGGTCGCGCCATCTATGAGAAAAGTTAGAACACATATTTTCATTTTTTTGCACATTTTATCCCTTAATTCCGGAACCGAAAGTCGGATCCAAGTAATATTTAGGAATTTTGTATGGGACCACAAGACCTTTCATTTAAATCTAAGTTTGTGAAAATCGTTTCAGCCATCACCGAGAAAAGTTAGTGCGAAAAAACGTTACATACACACACACACACACACACACACACACACACACACACACACACACACACACACACACACACACAGACATTCAGATATTTTGTGTACTCGACGAACTGAGACGAATAATATATGACACTCGGTCAGAGATGCCAGGTAAAAATTTCAAATATCTGCGGACAGGGTTACAAAAGTAGCATTTTGCTGTATTCATCTAGTTCTGTATCTACAAAATTCGCATTATCTAAAGTGATTATTTGCAGGAAGCCGGGCAAATATTCGGTCAAGTCTTTCTACGGTCTCTTTCGCAGTTCATCGCCACTTCCTAGTAAACACTGAAGTAGTCAATCATAAAGAGTAAAGAATTTCCACAAGGTTAGAGCCCGAGAAAATCAATAAACATTTCAATCCATGGCTTCGAAGGCATTTCACGACGATGCCTGGGCTTTGGTTTATTAGGCAAGCTCACTAATCTACACCCGTCACATTGCTTTATCCCCTTCTTTGCATCCCGATCCATTCCGGGCCACCAAACCTGATCCCGCAACCGACGCTTCATCCCCGATCCGTCCGGATGGTCCTCATGAGCTAACTCTGGAATACGAGACCGTAAACGACCAGGAATTGCTACTAACTTGCTTCCTCTGACTAACCCCAATTCGTTTTTGAATGGAACGAATAGCTTAACTTGTTGCGCATCTTAGTTTGTGGTATGCAAGCTTTGCCTAACGGCGTTCGAAGTATGGTCTGTGCTGGATATCTATTCGAGCAGTTGATGGATACGCGATATTACTTGGGTCAAAAGTAATGGGCCTTTATTTATCGGTTCAATTTAAACCGCTAAATAGACTCTTTTCGAGAGCCGACTTTTTATACTATTACGTCTCAAATAGAGCAACTTTGCGTCTGCTCAGCGGTTTGAATTAAACTGCTAGGTAGGGATGGCAGTTTATTGTTCACTGCTATTGCACCGATGAGTCGAAGACGAAACGCCAGAGCAAAAATAAACAAAATAAACGAACCTTTAAAGGGCAAAATCTTCAAAGAATTTTTTTTGAATGTATATTTTGTCTAGTAAGTACAAAACAAATATATGTGGAACACAAAAAAACTACAAGGATTAGTCCTATAGGGTTGTTCGAGCTCGTTTTGTTGAACAAAGTATCCAAAATTTTGAATGATCGATATTTTTTATTAAACAGTTCAATCAATCGCACGAGCATCAAATTTGATCGATACTTCTTCACAACGCACAGTTTTTAGTTTTTAAATAAAAAATCAAAAGAACGACGAGCACGCGTCTTGCATTCGACGAAATTATATATGTAGCCGAAAGGTATGCAATTATATTTGTAGTGCTGTTCGGCTCAAGTGTTCGGGATTTCGGTATTTAAGGGACAATTTACAATCTAGAAAAACAACCATTGCACAGTGGTCCAAAGCGGGAAATTAGCGTGACAAAAATATTTTAACTATTAAATTTTAATTTTTTGTAGTTGGCGTCTCCACAAAAGTTGTTTGTAATCGAAGGGCGCTACTTTTGATGAAAAAAGCTACTAGGATGGTCCTTATTTAGATTGAAATCTGAAATCAAACTTTCTTAATTGAACTCAAAAATAATTTTGTTGTGGTAGAAAAAATTGTAAAAGTTTGTTGAAAAAAGCACCTCTGTAGCTTTTCATTTGATCGAGTTACATCAATTTTCCCGAGTGAAAGTAGGGTGGCACCTGAAAAATCACTTTTTTTGTTCTAACTTTTTTGTGAAACGTTATATGGCAAAGTAGTCTTCAGAAGAGTTGTTGAACTAACTATTGCGCACAATTTTGTTAAACCAAGCTTTTTCATATGAGCTACCAGTAAAAAGTTATGATTGTTTTTTTTTATCAAAAACCAGTCAACATTCAAACATCAATATTCATTAGATGCCAGATCGATAAAAATGTATCCTATGCGGTTTCTCAAAGGTCATAATATAAGTAAAAATTTAAAAGAAAATTTAAAGGGTGTTTAACTTATTTAAATAATTTAAATTTAAATTGCTACTTGGACTTTCCGAGGAACTGTTGAAATTCTTACACACATTGAAATCACTACTTGGATATCTGCTCTCTGTGATAGAAACTTAACCACTTTCCGTAAAACTTGTGTTGCATGCATTTTTTTTGATAGCGTCATATTTCACTTGCGAATGTGTAACGTAGCGATTCGTGGTCGCGCTGTTGCTTCTCTAGTCTACAATGTTGTTGAAAATGACAGTTTTTCGTTATTGAACGAGTTCCCGTAATTAAAAATAGAAATTAATCTTGTGCAAAGAAAGTAAACGAAGTGACACTCTCATCAGTACTTAGGTCGAAATGAACGTTTTATACAGATATTTCTTACAATAGAATGAGAGAGCGGCCTTCAAGTAAGGATCATGTAAGCATTCGAATTGGTTCAAGATAATGGATGAAAGGTAAACCAGTCATGATAACTGAAATATTAATTACAAAATAAAAACAAATTAATTGTTCCTTCAGTTTGCATTTTTAATATTTAGAAACACATCTCAATACATTTCAAACAGTCGAAATAATCGATTTTAAGTTGCTGGTGATAGTTGAAAACTGAAATGAGAACCGCCACCCTCTATTTATCATTACGGTTGGAGAGTGTGTAATCGAGTTGATGTTTATGCCTATTCATTCGCACTTGCTAACTACCCACAGTAAAGACAAGAAATAAAATGAAACAAGTAGACTACTTGACACTACCCTCTTAGAAAAAAACGTTCAACGGTGGTACTTCGTTGGTTCAATACGTTGGATCGTTGGTCCAATGAAAGTCCAATCAATCGTGCAACGAGAGGCTAACACGGGACCTCCGTTTGCCGATTTTGAAACAGACCGTTGAACCGACGACACGACCTGCCACTCGCTTTTAAAACTGTATCGTAAATCGAGCTACCCCTCAGTAACTGGTAATGTCAAAATGGAATCGCTTGAAAAAATGTTGGAACTGGCAACACAAGTTGGTAAATTATTGATTTTGAAAAACAGTTACCAGTAGCCTTGGTAACCACAAAATCACTTCCGGTGAAACTCTCAACGGGTGAGCACGTTGCATCGTGTTAGTCCGGGGAAAATTCGAGTATTTCGCAAGAAAGAAAGGATTTTCAGCCGTACTTTGACGATTCGACGCAGCCACACAGCGAGATTTTCGCTTGTAGTCAAGTGAAAAGAAAGTCCACTGGACTATAAACGAAAATTAACTGGCAATATAGCCTTAGTTGCTGTGCCATCAATTCGGCGTCATCTCAAGTGAGGTGACGCCAACCAGAAAGGAAGAAGAAGAAGAACCACAAAATAAATGTAAACAAAAACAAGAGATTCTCACTGAGTGTAGTTGGCCCGCTGGCAGGTATTAAATTTATTCTTTCAGAGATCTGCCATAGCTGCATAATCTGCAGCTTGGCAGTTGCATAATCTTCAGCTTTGCAGCTGGCGCGTTGTATTCTCGACACTTTTGGAGTACTTCTCTCATAACGAATATGTAATCCGTAGTGACATACCGTACCGGCAACGCAAATTATTCACTACTAAAAATTTGATTTTGATTGTTTAAGGCAATAAAAAACTTCTCGTGTGTTATCTTCAGGGGGAATATATTCATTTAACTAAGCAAAAAATTTAAAACTAGTCCACCAAGTCGATTGAATGTAGATTTTTTGATAACTCGCTCCAGGCGACTTGTAACTTCACTAGTAATGATACTAACCGAATAATCTTCAGCTTTGCAGCTGGCGCGTTGTATTCTCGACACTTTTGGAGTACTTCTCTCATAACGAATATGTAATCCGTAGTGACATACCGTACCGGCAACGCAAATTATTCACTACTAAAAATTTGATTTTGATTGTTTAAGGCAATAAAAAACTTCTCGTGTGTTATCTTCAGGGGGAATATATTCATTTAACTAAGCAAAAAATTTAAAACTAGTCCACCAAGTCGATTGAATGTAGATTTTTTGATAACTCGCTCCAGGCGACTTGTAACTTCACTAGTAATGATACTAACCGAATAATCATAATCCATCATAATTTCTTGGTGTGAGGGCAGTTTTGAACGCCGTTAATAAGGCGTCGACTTGCACTGTAAGGCATTATATAAATGTTTCCCCAGCTTCATACGATGCCAACTCTTCCTCAGCGAGGTTGTGATTGTGTTTGATAAATTGGTCAACCCACGGATGCAAACGAGATTTAAAAAAAATTTGCACGTGCCTGTTCAACGTCACTAGTTTGTAATCGCCCTTGCTGGATTGAACTTTGAAGTGCCGATTGGGCTAGATCTATGTAACCGGTAGGGTAACCAGATTTCAGAGGTGATTTCAAAACATTTATGAAGTCTAGTTCCAAGCAACTAGCAGCGTTATTAACAACAGCACACACTCCGTCTAGTGATTGCGTTCCACGTTCCACGTTCCACGTCGAATGCATTTCCGAATAATGAAAAATATATCATCCAACATGATGGAGCATTGCTGCCCCGTTTCAATGCTGTACAAAATTATCGCTTTCAGGACGCTTTTTTGCCATGAAATAACGCTCTAAAAGTAAATATGTCCCAAGAATTTCCTGCATTTGCGTACTCAATCGGGACTTTTCAATCAACTCATTTAAAGTTTTTAGCTTTGTTTCCTAAGTATTTGGTTCCAGAGAACTTTTTTCAAGGTCGAACTGAAAACACAAAGCGATTAGAAATTCATTTATACGAATTATAATATCATTTACACTCACCAAGCATCGGCGTTTGACAAACTTTATATACAATTCAGCCCTGGAATGAATTATTGTTATTTTTTGCAGTTTTTTTGCAAGATTTTTAATAACCATGAAATGTGGAATTATTCCACAACTGTTTCAAACTGTTTGTTTATTTATCCTGGTGCTCCTTGGTAACTAGCTCATAGCAACTTAAACAGTGTTGCTCGAATAGTTAGTTTTTGTCATTTTCAAGGGGTCGCTATATTTATGGTAACTGGTGGTAAATCGCTCACGAACACTTTTTATTCCGATTTTTCTTCGGAGTGTCTGGTCGTGTCTTCGGTTGAACCGAATGCCATTTTTTTTTCGTTTAATAAAACCCGGCAGACAGAGGTCCATTGTTGAACCAATTTTAATATGAGGAGTTGGAACCACGTTGAACTATTTTTACTGGACAATTTCCGAAGTGTTTTTTCCACTTATTTTTTAAACTAACATCACATACCTGTACAATACTTCTACTTTACGTAGAATAACAACAAATCTTCTTTCTATATGAAGGTATTTTCACACTATTTTTGCAAGAGAAAAATAATAACAAACTGTTTCAGCAAACTGATCGAATATTTCGTGCAGTATGTTGTTCAACAAACGCTCACCGACCAACAAAATAGAACCGACTGCTGAGAGGGTACAAGCTGAGCAAGCAAAACTTCAAGTGACTACACTCAGAAAAATCCTCACTTCAATGCTACGTGAAAACGTATGTGATTTTTATCCATAGAACTTTTCTTGTAATACTTATGTGAAGTATAGATAGCACAGAATGAACTCTTAGTCCACATTTGTATCACGTAGTATCTACGTCACTTTTTTCGTAGACTCTATAAAATACTTTTGTGAAATTTATACAAAGTTCATTTAAATTGTGCTGTAAAATTTATTTCATCTGAACTTACTTTTTACCAGAATTTTACCTAATAGTCACAATATTTTCATGTAATTGTTACTATAAAGTTCTGTATTGAAACTTAATAATGTATATTGGTATTAAAAACTAATAGATTACATAGTCTGTTGGACATAACATTGCGATAAATATTGTTCGCACGCAGATATTCTGAAAATTTTACTTTTAAATTCGTTTCTGTTGAATCACTTTCGAAAAATATCAAAAATATAGAATGCATTGTTCTAAATCCTTTCTCCGGAGCAGCTAAACTGAAGCAAACATTGTTCCCTTTAAGGAATGCATTCAGCTGAAACTAGTAGTTCAAGATGTGATTTATGTGCTGGAACACAATCTAGAGGATTTGCCTTTTGAACTCCGCTGTAGAAAAAAACAAAATTGAATTGTGTTTCAGTTTCGTATTTTTGGAGCACAGAATTCGCGTAATGCCAATTGGCCATGCAAATAAGTTGTTGAAGATTGGGTTCACAGAGCCATTTAGTAAACTCACTAAATGGTAAATTATACTTCTGCTTGGTACTAATATTAGATCTGAAAGTATAATAAAAATTAGCTAAACTTCAAAACTGTCGATAAAATCAATGAGAAATTATTTACCCTAAAATCACTGTGATAAATACCGTAGAAGCGTCAAAAGGGACTTGGCCTATGTTGTTTGTTCTAGATTTTTCAACTGACGCCATATTGCGGGCACAAAATGAACATGACAAAATGAATTCAAGTAAGTGAGTGACACATAAAATATATGTGACAACAGCAATAATTCTGACAGAGTTGAAAGAGAGAGTGATTAAAGAGAAACTATCACTTGCTTATACGCCCTAATGAAAAATCAAGAATTGACGATGAATTCTGGGAGCTTCGACAATAAAAGTAAAATGAATGAGAAGGGATATGCTGACAGTCAACGGCAATAAATTTCATTTTCATCTAATAATATTCGATTGAAATGAAGTTTTATCGCACTGGTGTGTACAATTCGAAGAATCATTCGATACGATCAATTTTCTCGGATGGCTGTACGGATTTCCACAAGCTTAGGCTCATTTGAATTGTGGATCAAATATTAGATTGTTGATCAAATTCGAAGATCAAGTGGCTGTCACTTCCGGTACCGAAGTTATATTGGTATAAGTGACGTAACCGACAAAACGCAATTTATTCTATCCGCACTTTTGTTTTGGAAAGTACCCAATGATCAAGTTCAAATGCATTATTGCTGATTTCTGTTTCGATAATATTTTCGAATATACGAAATTAGCATTGAGTCATGCTTTTCTGAACTAACCTCTGAATGAATTTGTGTTGAAAATCAGCCCAAATTCGTGTCATTGTCGATTATCCTATCGAAAAATATGTTTTATTAAAACTGAATGACAAGAGAAAGGCAGTATCACACCACAAGGTGAATCAAGATTAGATGAATTGAGATCCTTCTGAACAACATGTAGGAAATAGTTTTTTTTTGAAATTCTGTTGATTAGCAAGAATGTTTGCAAAGTGGAATCGTCTTTCCTGAATTAAAAATAACTTTGTATTTATATATCAACAGAAACATGGTTTCTAATGTCGAGATTTTGCAATGATAGGATTTGAACGAGTGGGCATGGGTTGACAAAATCCTATCCTGATAGAAGACATCAGATCAAAATCTTTATTTTAAAAAAAATGTACAAGGTGTGTTCGGAATACATAAGAAACAGATGATGATCATGTAAATTTTTAGAAAAATAATGATATATATTCTAGTCGTAGAAACGCCGTTGATCAGATATTTGTTCAATTCTTAGCTAGCCAGGAGCAACTGCTTTAAAATTAGTAACGCGTCCAGCTGAAGTAAGATTTTTTTCATAGTCAACAATGTGGTTATCGTTATATATATTAATAAATGTAAATACAGTAATAATTTAACTAGAATTATATTAGCCGATTGCCCGGCAGTTTACTCAAAGTAACTATTTTGGGAATCTAGTAAGTAACGAATAAAAATCGAAACGTATAATAAAAAAAATGCAACTCATCCTTAGTTATACAGATTCCAGAGCGATATTTGCCCATCAGAACCGGCTGCCGCCATGATGACCGCCTTCCACATGGATACTTTTTCGTCCGAAAAGACAATGTCCATAAGTTCGCCTTTGTGCTCAGTAAGTACGGCTAGGGGCCGTAGACTTTTCCAGGAAAATATCCGAATTCTCCCATCCCAGCCGGCACTAGCGAACACCTTTAAGTCTTTGCGGATCTTCAGCCGGTGAACTCCGGGGTTTTTAATAATTATCATAGACTTTTTCTCTAATTCAAATGTTTTGCGGTCGATTGAGAAGACAGTAATTTCGTTAGAAGATCCTCCACAGACACCCCGGTTCGTGACTGGATCGTAATCCAGATCCATCGGGCATTCATTACGATATAACTGTAAATGGGTCATCGGTTTGAATGTAGTCAGGTCCCAGAGAATGATGGTACCGGATTCATAACCGGCCAGTAAGTAGATGCCACCTTCTAGCTCGATAGGTGTTAAACACATCACCGTACCTAGCGGAGGGAGCAACGGGTGTCTTTTTCCATTTACTGTCGGCTCACACAACTTTTCACGTTCGCAAAAAGTACGTGCGCAAAGAATTGAGATGTTCGGTCCATTCTTAGGAATTATCACAGTCGACGGTATGGCCGGGTTACGCGAGCCGAGGTAAACAAAACGACAGAAACCAACGTGACCTGTTACGATCTCGTGTCGAAGAACATACGCCGAATTGGTCAGTTCCCACAGTTTCACGTAGCCTTCCTTTTCCTGAGTGATCAAGGCATCTTCGGTGTGTGCGATATTGATGATGGGACTGGTGCCCACTGACAGTTGATAGCTGGTTCGGTTGCTCTGAGTGAAAAAAAAGTGAAAACAATATTTTTAGGTCCGAGTTTAAGAAGATTTGATTGCTAATCTAATCAGATTTCTTTTAGCAGTCACTGACAATTTCTAATGCTATTGTATTTTTGTAATTGACTTAGCCTGGCCTATCTGCTTATTAAATTTCATGAAATTTTTACAGTTAATTTTCTTATTGATTCTTCTCATTTTCACCCAATCAGAAATATTTTGTATTTGAAAATTAAACGCAGATTAGGGAATGATGCACACAACAGAAAAATTCCCATATATATATTATTTCCCACAATTATTGAAACAAATGTGTGATGTCTTTCGAGTATGAATTCCGTTATCATTTCAGGACATTTTTGTGAAAAAATAATTTCGTATAGATTGTCATCGCCTTACCTGTAGATCCCACAGTTGGACGGTACCCTTAGTAGTACCAGCATGCAGCCGTTCGGAACTATGGAAGCACAACGAGCGAAATGAGCAGAGATCCGGAGATTTCAAACAGTAAACGGGATCTGGCGGAAGCAGTGCCATCTTGTTACTGTTATGTTATTGAGCAATCAGCTGTTTTCTAGCAGTCTAATACGCAATTGATTTTTCCGATCCGAAACGGGCAATTCGAATAATAGTTTTAACCGGTCTACCTATAGATATATTCCATCGTCGATAGAGGATCAGTCGGGAGTTTAGTGACCCCACAATATGCTTTTGATCGAACGCCACGGATTTAGAAGTTGCTGCGAAGAGAAAAGCTTTTTCTTCTTCCTTTAGGTTGCAAGCCCAATCACGTCAATCACTTTTCCTTACAACCTTCACCACAACTACACCGAAATATGTGCAAAAAATTGAGATGTTTTCATTAGATTTCGCCGCTTTCTCCTGCAGTCAGTTGCCAGGTTGCCAGATTAATCTGATAAATGCCAGATTTTTCTCGCTTCGGCAGACACTCTAACGAACCAGATCTTTTGCCAGATTTTACAAATTTTCCATGATATTGTTAGATCTCACCGGATCTTAATGGTTTTGGTTTGTATACGATAGGTGGTGAGACCTTTTTGTTGTTTATTGAGAATGAAGCCTGGTCAAAATTTCCTTGTATATAATTGGACCCTGACAAATTCAGATAAACTTTTACGACAAATTAAAAAAAATGATTTGGCATCCCTGCCTACAGTTTTAATTTAGAGATGGCAAATATCGACAATAATCGGTTATCGATAATATCGATACTGTGCAGTCCGATATCGATATTATCGATAAATATCGATAATTTTGTCAGACGAATCGCTTTAGCAGTGGGGTTCAGGGATGCCAGGTCATTTTTTCAAAAATCTGATCAAGCCAAAAACCTGTCTGTGAAAATCTGTGTCCGTTTCCCGTACCATAATAGCATATCGAAATCAATGTGGTGATAAAAAAAAGCTTTTCTCTCTACCGCTCTGTACTTTTTGGTGCTAAACTGTGCTCGATTTAAAAAATCTGTGATTTATTCCAGAATCTGTGATCATTTTCATGTGATCATCTGTGATTATAGTTACGTGAAAAGTTATGTGAATATTTTCCACCCTACTTTTCACGTAGGTTTTAATGGACTGGCATTTAAAAACTGTTTAATGCATAATCCAGTATAAGCTACGTGTTTCATAGGTAAAATATAATGTACTGCTCATATCACATTTACTTATCAGTTAATATAAAATTTAGATACCAGAGAATTACTATTTTATATACTTGTTGAAGTCAAAAGGAGATTTCAGATTTTTATATAAATCTAGGAAATGAAAAATACCATGAAAAATAAACCATTTATTTGAGAAAATTAGCATAGTATTTTAACGGCTGAAAATATAAAGCAACTAACGACGTCGTGGGATCTCGAATTGACAAGCCTTCAGAAATCGTTTTGTTTTCACTGCCACCCAACCGAAGCTGAAGTCGAGATCCAAGAACTCCCACAACACTACCGATGCAGGTTGAGTTCGCATTACATGGGTCCAGTGTCTCTAGCTTCATACCGATTCTGAACTCGTTTTTCGGTTGACCAATGGCCTGTTTGAAGCATTCGACAGGAGCGGGCACACTTCCGGATTCACGCAGGCACTCGGTTCAATCGAACACATGGAAACTTTCATACTGGAATGGTCCGGCCGATGTAGTAAAAAATTGCAAATAAATGCCATTTCTCTCAAATATTTACACTACTCACACTTTGAGGGCCACTGTTCGCCATTTTCAAATTCGAGTTTTTCACACTGGAAATTCACGTAGATTGTTCGACGTTTGGTCAATTCACGTAAATCTTATGTGATGACTCTATTCATTTTAGGGGATGTTCGTGTAACATTCAATTTCGTCACGTAAAACATTCAATTTGACATTTGAAATCAGTTTACGTGATTTTTCAAGTGAATCGAACGTGAATTTTTATTTGAGTGTGTGAAACACATTAATCTGTGAACCTGGCATCCATGGTGGGGTTAGCGAGGACAGATAGCAAATAGCAAATACTCGAACCGTCTTGCAGCGTTACCAGGTCATTTTCCCAAAAATCTGTATTCGGTGCAAAGATGCCATTTATACAGATTTATCTGTATTATACAGATTTTTACATGCGCATACAGATTTAATACAGAGTACAGATTTCTTACAGATTTCTTAAATTTAATACAGATTTATACAGATTTCACCAAAAGTATTAGGGAAAAATTGAACTATCTATTAGTATTTGAGCTATCTATTAGTATTTGATTGCAATGACGAGATAAACGTTTAGGAATCAACGTACAAATCACTTTTTAAAATATATATTTTTTGTGCAGATATTTAATGAAGAACACTGAAATCCATTGATATTAAAATTTATAACTAAATTGAACTTAAAAGTTAGACAAGTCTTGGCATCGTGAAACATTATTGCCAGACTGACAGTTGTATTACGTTGCATATTGGGATTTGGAAATCCATCTCTACTTATGAAGTGAACATTTTCAAATAAGACAAGTATATGGCACCATAATTCAATTGTTGTTGATAGGAAAAAACTATAAAATTTCGTCGATGAATATAATATAAGATATGAAATTTAATCTACCACTCTATAACCATAATCTATTGGAATAATAACATAACTTTTAACATAATTGTATTGTAGAAATTTCATTTTATTAGCGAATACAGATAAATACAGACATTTCATACGAATCAATACAGATTTTCTATGAAAATATCTGGCATCTCTGATTCGGTGCAAAAATTTATTTGTACCATATCGGTATCAGAATCTCTTCAACCTAAGTACCAGGAAAATGTCACCAAGGCTTATTTAGGTGAGCTCCCACGACAACCTTTTCTCATGCCTAGGGCCGCCGAGGGGAGGGGGAAGGGAATCCCCCCGGAATGGACTTTTTAGGGGTAATCATATCTCAGGACCTTTTTTTTCGCTCATTCAATCCTACAAAATAGAGTCAGGTCGTTTGTTTTTGCTCACTAAACGAAGGGACCCGTATTGAAATAATCCCGGGCCCGGTTTTTTCTCCCGACGACCCTGCTCAAGTCTATCCAAACTAAAAAAAATCGGGATTTATCTGAATGATCCCTAAATTATCGGGGTATTTTGGGAGTAAATATCTGTATTGCGGTATAGAGGTCAAAAATCTGTATTAATATCGAGAAATCGGTATACCTGGCAACGTTGGCTTCATGTTTTGAAATCTAGTGTCGTTCTACATTGTTTAAACTCACCAGCGCTGCCAACTTATGCCAAGATTTTTAGACTCGATGCAGGAATACAGATATGCTCTTTTAAAATACCGATATTTCAATTTTCATACAGATAAATACCGATTTTCTGTTTTTGTGTTTGGTTCCATAGAGGGGAGCCACTTTTTTGCTCGTAAAATCAGTTTTCTCACTGAACCGATATTTGATTTTTCGAGATAGCCACATTGCCGCGAAACTGAATTACCGGTAGCGACATCTGCAAATGAAAAATGGAACCAAGAAAAGGAGGGTTCTTCCGAAAATTTTCAAATCGCCAGTTGTAATTTACAACAATTTTCTCGTTTATTCCATAGTACAAGTAAGTATCAACAATAAAAGTAAACTCGGAATAGAAGAAAATTGATTTCAAGGTGATTACTACTACTTTTCTTAGTGTAAACTACGATTAAACATGGAATATCTTCAGAAATGTGTGAAATTGGGTAAGGTTAGGTTTATTCGGACCAACATTTTTTTTAAACAGAAACCAGTGTAATATGAATTTCTCGAGTGCTAGAATGTTTAGCGATCGTGTACTGTTCATTTTGGATGTTTTATTTGTTATTTCCGGGCATTTCAAAAACGGTATTGGCATATTGCCGCGAAACTGAACCAAATACAATTTATAATAAGGAATACTTCGACAAATTTTCAAGGACACATTTTGCATCGTGCGGTACACTGTCATGATACACTGTCAGAGTGACAATGTACTTTAACGAGTTTTCTATAAAACTAGCAACACTGAAGGGTAAGAACAAGTTCACTATAGTTAGGGCATGTTCAGTAGTGTTCTAGTTCTAGTTGCATAATTTATGTCAGTTACAAAATTTAAATCTGGATTCTAAAACAAGCAAAACTGGCAGCCCCAGCCGAGGGGGACGACAGATCTGGTTTTTTCAAATAAAATACAAAAAGTCAATGGAAAGCGAAAAAAACTACATCTATTCAAACATCTAGATCGATCCGTTTGAAAGCGTTTCTAACCGTGTAAAAGAAAGTCAAAGAACATATGATCTCTTAAAAAGTTTCTGTTACTGGTCTTGACATTCACTGAGCGTCAACATTGATTCGTCAACAGATTGGTAAATGAAACATTGAAAATTTGTTCTCTTAGTAGCTGGGAGCATGAAGATGGAATATATTTCAATTTATTGTAGCCCTTTGAAGGTTTACCCGAAGATATCTCAGATATCGCAGACGTTAAAAAAATCAGACAATGGAACGTCTCTACAAGAGAAACTCAACAGTGTACGATGTAGATGAAATTCGGAATAATTTTTAGTTCGAGTTGAATATAGAAATTGTGGAAAATGACGCAGATATTAAACGAGAATGGCCAACATTCCGACAGGATATGGCAGATATTCCGAAGCATACGCTCTCGGTGTGTGGGTTCGCTATGCACCAGAATATAACAAAACTGATTTTACAGGACGATAGTTCACAACTCTCCGAACTGTCTGCATCTGGCATCTTCATGTGACATTTGCAACTTTCAGGTTTCATGGCCTATTACGATACATCATATCTCCATGATTATGTTTTTAACCAGCAAAAATCCAAGAAAAGACGATCGATCCATATTCAACCGTTACTATGTGTAGCAAAGAGAAGGAAAGTGTGCATAATCGTATGCAGCGTGAAAAAGCCTAATCGAAGCGAAGTGCAGTTTTTTAGTGTCGTCCCCCTCGGCCCCAGCAGTGTTTCACTCGTGTTTCAAATGTACAAAAAATAGAACGGCATCGTAGACCAGTTTTAAATTTGACAGAAAAACTGGTCGAATAAATAAAACTAGAACGGTTTGCTGGGGATACGTTCGTTCCAGTTTCTGCTCTATTATAGATCTTCCATATAGAACTTCTAGCTGCTGAATGTGCTATTACTGTTTATTATAGTGAAAAATAAATAAACAAACAGTTTTTATCTGATAATCATGATCACAAGCGAAATGTAAGTTCAACAATAATCTAGAATGGTTTAGCCACCATGAATATACTACTAGCTGTATTGATATTTGTAGATTAGTGGGTGTTTGTGTTCATTTTTCATCTTTGTGCTAGTGCCGGTGATATTTAGACTGATTGCTGCAGTTTAATACAGCAACGATAAACATAAACAAACAAGTTTGTTTTGCACCGTAACAACTAGCATAAAGCGTTGCCAGAAACGATCTCCTTCCACATTTTCAAACTATAGCAATGAAAGGGAGTAATTTGCTAGGCTTATTTGTTCAGGCTGTGAACCAAACATTGGCCGTTCGTTTGTATGGCACTTAGGGGTATTATTATTTGTATTTAACTGAACTACCGGTAGTGACACCTATCAATGAAAAATAGAACAAGAAAAGGAGGATACTTTCAAAAATTTTCATATCGGCAGTTGTAATTTGCAATATTTTTATTGGCATATTGTCGCAAAACTGAAATGTAGAGGCGCTGCTTGTTCAGAGATGATACTATCAGTAAGACCCACTTGTACGCGGCGGGCAGATTTCCCCCCAGACGGCTGGCTATGTCTGCCAACCATTTTTGCCGGAATTCTGCCAGAGTTCCGGCAAAAGTCTGGCAACAATGCAACAACCGTTTCCGGCAGAGAATTTTGCCTAGCGGTTATTAACGGTTCTTTTCTATCGGATTCTTGCCATACAAGATTGGCAGAACTGTTTTGAATCGGTTCTACATTTTAAGCGTCTTAGTTATATTTTTTCAATAAATAACATTTTCCATGATTAGTATATATGAAGGGCAATAACTGATTGCGTTTCATATGTATCTTTTTTTTATTTATTTACATTTTTATATATAAATAAATTTAAAATCATTTATTTACACTATTTATTTATTTATATTATTCATTTATTTACATTCGTAAATTCATATATTTCTTTATACAAATTTGCTTAACAAATTATGATTATTTCGGTTAAAGGAAACAAGTGTAGTAGGTACAAATATAATCCAGGACACCAACCTGAAACACAAACGATAAATCATTGTAACCGTCATCTGCCCACACACTGTCATCGTCGTCATCATCGTAGCATAAAATGCGGGGTGGCCTGCTTTGAAGGTGGCGGTGGGATTGGCATGGAAAATGGACAGCAAGCCGATAAAACCCTTTAGCGAGAGCTTGTATTATTCTGACCCGGAAGAGTGAAGGTCGCAGCAGCGAGTCACACGCCAAAAGTGACAACGCGTTTCAGTTCGAAAAGTTCAAATTAAGTGGATCCAAAGGGATCAGTATTCCGAAGGTGCCCCACGAACATTTGATAGACAAAGTTGACCGGTTGAATTTGTTTGCCTTTAACCCGACGTGTGTGGCTTTGCGGTGAAACGAAAAATAGTGCGCGCAGTATCACTCTCCGGAACATAGGCCTTCGCTACAAACAGGCCGAGTTGCTGATTTATTTGGAGTTGCTGTCCCATCGCCCCGAAGTCAGTGCCGTCCCGCTCGTCGTCGCCAGGAACCATCAAGTCGACCAACGATCATCACGGCCGCAACGGAGTGTTGAGAAGAAGTTATCGACGAATAAACTTGTGCAAGTAGTAAAAAGTTTAATATTCTATTGTTTTTTTTATTACAAAATATAGTGCCTAAGATTAAAATTGTGCGGTCTTTTTATATACAAGCTGTGTCGTCCATTTTGTTTATTTTTGTGTAACTTGTTTCCGCCGCAAACGATTCGCTCAGTGACCACAGGTGGGAAGAAAAGTCCGCCCTAAAAATAGTGAAGTGAAGGTTCTCCAGGAGACCAACAAGGTAAACGACCCTGAACTGGTGGTCCGGTGCTGAAAAGCAGCCACCTGTAGTGTGATAAAAAACTAAACGTAACAACATTTACAGACTTTTGAAGCCCTGCCTGCAGATATTTGAAATTTTTACCTGGCATATCTGCTGCGCACTCTGCATGGATGCAAAGATGTCAAATTGTTTAATTCTCGGTTGATTTTTCATTAGGGCGTATAAGCAAGTGACAGTTTCTCTTTAACCACTCTCTATTTCGATTATTGTGATGTAATTAAAAAGAATTTCTTTGATATCACTGTCGTGATTTTTCGTTTTTGTAGCAACCGAATTACGTTCGTCCATGACGGCTGATTGCTGCTTCACGCGTTTGAACGTTTTGCCACCCGGTGTAGACTCGTCAACAATCAAACCAGTGATGCCACTTTTTCCTGAGGTCAAATCCGTAGATTAGACTCCAAGTCTAATTATACTCGTACATGCTCCTTTGAGACGAGTTTGCCGTGAACT
This sequence comes from Malaya genurostris, assembly GCF_030247185.1. Classification (NCBI taxonomy): domain Eukaryota; kingdom Metazoa; phylum Arthropoda; class Insecta; order Diptera; family Culicidae; genus Malaya; species Malaya genurostris. Next base: position 39,842,061 of record NC_080572.1, read on the forward strand.
TATATGGGGAAAACTCACTAAATGTATCTAAAAAATGTTTAGAATGAAAATTAGTACGTATCAAATACAAGTAAATCAATAAATAAATAAAAAACTACGTAAAATCATCAACTTGGAATGCCAAGCGATAAAGACAGGCTTCCTTAAAACGAGTACTCAGTGCCGGTAGATGTTTGATAGTTTTTATAATTGGACATACAAGAAAAATCTGGATAAATGATGCGATAATACTCAAGCATTTTCCGTATTTTGCTTGGAAAAAATGCATTATTTTAAAATAATGAAAAATCCGTAGATTTTTAAAGGTCCATCCGTAGATCCGTAGAAAAGATAAAAATCCGTAGATCTACGGATAAATCCGTAGGGTTGGCATCGCTGAATCAAACTGTTCCCCTTGTGCCGGCCTGCAGCTAGCGAGAGAAGATGGGAGAGACTACTGCTGGTTTGCCGGAATGTGTCCGTATGTTTCGCCATCTGCTACCTGATTGAGCCCGTGGATGTAGGGATGTCGTAATATCGATCGATTAATCGAGTAATCGATTAATAACTCAGATAATCGAGTAATATTTAATCGAATAGCTTAAAACTAATATTCGATTATTGAGCTAATCGAATAATTAAAAAAATCCCATAGTAATAATCGAGTATAGGGATGTCGTAATATCGATCGATTAATCGAGTAATCGATTAATAACTCAGATAATCGAGTAATATTTAATCGAATAGCTTAAAACTAATATTCGATTATTGCGCTAATCGAATAATTTAAAAAATCCCATAGTAATAATCGAGTAATCGATTAATAACCCAGATAATCGAACAAATTTCAATCGATTAGTTTCAAAATTATACTCGATTATTGAATAATCGAGTAATTCGAAATTTCCGACATCCCTACGTGGATGATGAAACTGGTTCTTTTATAATGGCGTGCTGCCAGAGACAGAGCAAGAGAGTGAGACTGCTGCTTGCTGCTAACCGTCTGTTACTTTTTTTTGCGGAAGAGAAGTGTTCGCCACGGCGTCCGAATTGTGAATAAAATCATGAACGATGAGACGGCTTCTTTTATACTGGCGTGCTGCCGGAGATAGAGCAAGAGAGAGGTAGAAAGAGAGACTGCTGCTTGCTGCTAACGATCTTCTACTGCTTTGGCAGAAAAGAACTTTTCGCAACGACGTTCGAATTGTGAAATGAGCCGATTAAGGCTTCCTTACTTTTTTATAAAGGGACTCGTTTTTCTTTTAATATATGAAATAATGAACTCACTTATTTATAATATTTTGTATTGTAACTGCATACTTTACATTTTCATTTGGTTCCACATATCTCTCCTACAATCACTATTCTGTTTAAAAGTCGAAAGTTTCGGGTATCATTTCATGCAAAGAGTTAAGTGATAAACGTGGAAACCGCTTGGTGATTAATAGAAGAAAAAGTAAACAAAGAGAAACTGTCACTTGCTTATACGCCCTAATGAAAAATCAACCGAGAATTGTCGGCTTCCAGTTGATTGATCTGCTGCGTCAAACAGCCCGGTGGCAATAATAAGGCGCTCTAGCCAGTGCTATCGTAACCAACATCTCGGTCCATCGGGGCCTTCAAAGCTAGCAAGTCAGTGAGAGCAAAGTAAACAAATACAACATCATCGATTGTGAAAGTCAGTATTGCAATTTGGCACCGCACGTTCCATAACGATATCACATTCATAATCAAACATATAAAAATCAACTTTGTTTCAACAAATCACAGATATTTAGCATGAAAATTTTTTTATTTATGTTTACATACTTCTTCGTTGTTTTCGTCTTTGCGGAAAAGGTAATGGTCACAAAAACATGGCGGCCCAGCAGGGACTTGGCGTCAAACTTAAAATGCTTTGACATTATCAGGCCAACATGGCTTGTGATTCTATTGTACTTTGCTAATATTTGAAGTTCGGATTAATAGAAGTTGGGTCAAGAAGTGAGATACGACATTGTGAGTTGGTTGTTCATACTGACTGAGGCATTTATTTTATATACATCTTATCTTCTAGTTTACATAATAAATTAATAAATTACTAAATGATGAGATATGTATATGATCAATCTACGTTTAATATATCAGTATATTTATGATGTTATGCTGATGCGTCATTCACATATATTTTTCACATATTTTCGTGCCGTACTTGTCACGTTGCTTAATTTGTAGTAAATATCTATTAGAACATATACACCATATGAAATTTTGGATCTCACAGTGTGCTTATTTGCATACATTTTAAACTATTTTGTCTTGAATATGATCACATAAAGAAGGCAAAAATGTACTTGTTGTAATTATGTTATCGGTGACATGAGTTTTTTCCTAATCCTATTATTTTAATCAAGAGGAAAGTTCAAGATGATTCTCAGTTGGAATTTAGTATCGTCACGCGTCATGCATGTGCGTAACATTTGATGATTGATGTTCAAGAGAATTAATCATTTTCGTCTTATCATTGATCCAAAAATGTCCGTTCGATTTTTCTTCTCTTGAACGTTACATAGATTAAAAAAAAAGAAGGTGCAATTTAGATGTTCAGTTCAGCTTCCGTATTAGTTTTTTTTTACGTGACAGATATATGTAGATTTGAGGTGGACAGCTTCAGAATATTCTTCAGTCTATCGAATATAAGTGAATCGATGGTTTTATAAATATTTGAAAAACAATTGTCTTACGAGAGCTCATTTCATTGGTGATGTTTTGCTTTTTTGAATGAACTAATGATGCTGATTGAACAAAAGAACTGGAATACCATCCTAAAATATACTAATAATTGACAATGATGATAAGTATTTATACACTGTAAATGATTTATACAGAGCTTAGTGAACTTTTGTATAACTCAGTCGCTTGAGCTTGACCGAAAGCAGACCCTGTCAGCTTAGAGAGAAATCAGTCTTCAGTTCAGCTACGCCATCGCACGGCATCACATTGAACATATCATGTCAATTGTATGAGTGCGCAGTGCTGCTATTTTGGTGCGTACGAATTTGATATTTCTCTCCCCTACTTCTATGTACCAGCTTGAGGGCGCCATGCTCTCAGAAAAAATATGCTGCTTGCGATGCGTTCGTGAAATGTGAGAGCTGGATACCTTGATAATATAATGTCTTTGCCAAAAGCCGAAGGTATCTGTTAACTGCATTATACTAAGAAGTATACATTTTTTCGTGCCAGTAGGAATGATGTGAACTAAAATCTTAAGATTGTTATTTTATCCTATAATCTATTCTAATTGAATTGTTTGGCATTGCCATTCTTATGTATGCTTGACATTTCGATCGAAGGAAAAAAGGTTTGTCAACAGGTCCAATCATTTCGACAAATATAACATTTCGCATTTCGACAAATATAACAATTGAATATCTCGTTTATCTTTATTCACTCATTTAACTGTATTTACAAAATTGTATATTGTTTTTGCTTGTTTCTTAATTAAGATAAACCGAAAATATTCTTCCTTTTTAGTATTGGGGTAAGTAGGGTAACAGAGTAATTTTGGCCACTTCATATATTTTGGCTAGCCTAACAAACTTTATGGATTTAGCCGATGTTAAGTAACTTATGATGCATCAATTTGAAGCTAAACACATTAAATTACTTATTGCGGAAAGGTTTTTCAAAGATATTACAACATTTGGTAGATATTTTTACAAAGTGGGCCAAAATAAAATTAATCCTAAAGTGGGCCAAAATACCTCTGTTTCCCTAGTATATAAATATATGCATTTTTTGAATTGTATATATTTTGTCTTGTATTCTTCAGTGCTGTGCATCACAAGTGAACAATAACTTGTTAATTTTTGTGATTGCAGAACCGAGGTTTAGACGGTTAATGTCAATGCTTTGATTATTTCAGTTCGTAAGTTTTTAATTATTATCATGGCAGGAAGTGCTTTAACTTTTCCGATTTAGGGTTTCGACTACAGTTGCTATGAAGCACCGGAAATATCTTCTCATGAGATCAACAATATGGAAAGTTCAAACTCTATCACCTTCAAAATCGACTCGAATGTATGTAAACAAAAGCTTCTAGAGAAATTCCTGGGTTCACCTCGTTCCAGAACTGTAGATAGGGTCTCTTGCTATTAAATGAATTTGGAACACTTCTTACATGTTTTATACATGTGTGAAACAGGCATTGTATTTCCATGTCAATTGGAACACATATGAATTTAATCGGAGTTAAACAAAAATAAACTTGTGATGCGTAGGGACGCATAAAATAAAAACTAATTTTGACTTTTTTCTAATCTTAATTTTGACTTTTTTCTAATCTTTTCAGTCATTCGCTCTCTGCTTGTCAAAACTCAAAAAGCAACACCATACAACAGCGAGAGCTTCGTTCAATGAGCTAAAACTAAGATCAATCTAAAGTTGAGTCCATATAATTCAGCCATCGAGTAAATATAACTTACTATTGAAATATAACTCACCTTTCAGTATATTTTCGCAAGTGTCTAATGGAAAATACTTAAAGCTATTGAAACTAAAATTAGGTTCCTGAATAGAACCTCGAAATTAGGTGGAAAGTACTGAAAACTAGATATTTTTGCGGTTCCGGCGCATAGCAAAACAAAAATTAAGCCTGATGTGATAGTATAGACAAAAAATACACAGGGGTCTCTTTATACGCGGTTTTTTAACGCGGCTTTTTCACGCGGATTTCCGAAGTTACAGTTGAAATATTTTCAGCATGGCTAAGTTGAAAAGGAGAACAATGAAAGAAGATTAAAAAGCCAGTTGTCAGATTTTGTCTTAGGGAAGACCAAAAACACATGCATACACTGCGCATATTTATATTTCCTTATGATGAATACTATTAAAATTAGCTCAAAGGAAACCTTATGTGCTTCAGTTTAAAACTAAAAACTCTTGAAGAATTACAGCATTACAGCAAGTTTATTTGAGCAGGGAATTAATCACAGTGGACTTTGCGTTGTTTTCCATGGGGGTCCTAGAAATAAGTTACTTAAAGTTTTAGTACATGTTTCATCATTTGATTTTATAATTTTTCAAACAGAACTGCTACTTCAACGATGATGAACGGAAAATCAAATGCAGAATTTTGACGAAACCACCATTTAAAAATTCCATTTGGCTTTTCATATAAGCTGATTCGGCAATCAATTGGGCGGTTAATCTGATTCTCGTGTTCATATATGTTAAAAATGTTCAGCTATTCATAAATTATAATGTATAATAGAGAAGTACAATAATATAATATAACGAGCATAGCGAATGAATGCTTGAGGAAGCAAATAATAGTTTTTCTGGGAATCACGCACGAAGGTTACCTACGACGGTGACGACCAGATCGATAACTTGCTGACCGATCTCACAGAAGTGAATACCTTGTGGAGAGAACACTTTGAGTCAGAGTTGCCATTTTAAAATCTGTGTTCTGTGACAAAGAATCTGTGTGCCAAAATAGGCAAACAAATCTGTGGGTTCACAGAAAAATCTGTGAATATGGGAACTCTGTTTTGAGAATGCGACAACATACACACACATACACACACATACACACACATACACACACATACACACACAACCAATTATATTGCGTTAGCGGTTTGGGTTACATCTTTATGTTGACAAATGCTGTGGCTTATAAACCATGGTAAGTTTTATCCTGTACGCATACCTTACTAACCAAATGACTAACTACTAATGACTACAGACTTACAATGAGATAGCGCCACGTCAAATGGGACTAACTACAAATGAGAGCTCTCTTTGTTTACTTTCTCTTTTGATTATAACGGAGCCATTACTGCAATTTATCTAAAGTTTTCAATATAAATCGAAAATTTGTGATTTTCATTTAAAAGTTTTGCGAAGAGTACGGCGCAAAATATTAAATCAATCCGAGAAAGAAAAAGTAAATGAGAATAAAGAAAAAATAAACGAGGAATTGTCATTTGCAGTTCGGCCCTTTTGTCGTGGGACTATCGAATGATATTCTTATGACAGAATGATGGTTAAAGAGGTACACTAAGGTCTCTTTTTACACTAAGGTCTCTTTTTACACGGGGGTTACGTACCGTGTTAAAAAAATCCGTGTAAAAGAAAACCGTGTTAATTGCGGAAACCGTGCAAAAAAAAGCCGCGTGGAAAATTTGACGTAATAATTTCGAAAACCTCAGATTTGATTATTTGTTTGTTTTGTTTTGGATGAAATATAACTTTTGATTATTTGAAGGAGAAAAAAGATTATTTTTTAACCCCCAAATTTATGCAAGGTGCACATAACTGTGAAAATGTAACTGTTATTTCCCAATAAAAACGGAAATCTAAAAACCCTTCTTAATCCACCTAGTGGTGTGATAGTGCCTTACTCCTCTTTCATAACAGTGTCATGAAAATATATTTCATACTTTTATTATATAATTTCGGATACTAATTTTGACACCAATTGATTCAGATTGCTTCAAGTAGTTCACAAAAGCATGCTTCAGTGTTTATGTCACACAGTCAGCATCATTTTTCCAAACTAGTGCTTGACATTTGCGTTGCCAATTTGTATAAGAAGAGTGATGCTAATATAAAAAACCTGTTTTAATCCACCTAGTGGTGTAATAATGCCTTTCTCATGTATAATATTGTGGTATTCTATTCAAAAAATTTTTCTTCCATTTATGAAAGAAACCAAGAGATTGATTGTACATTAACTAGTATAACATACAGAATAAAACAGTGCTTTGATTGCGTAAATCATTCTTAAGAAAACGAAGTGGGTTCACTATTATATGCACTTCCGGCACCGGAACCCGAGAACCGGTATAATCAAAGTCGATTCGTACGGCCACCAACTAACATGACATACAAACTCTACTAGTACGCACTCTAAATTACGATTTAAATGTTTGTTGTATCCGAAAATATGCAGTAATTTTTGATAGGACCATAAGACCTTGCAATTGATCCTAAGATTGGGAATAACGGTTTAGAGTCCAGTTTATAACATTTTTTACGGTTTTTGTTCCGCCAGTTTAAGTGACGGTGTACAATATTGAACACACTTTACCCAATAAGTGTGGAACCGGAAGTCGGATCAAGATAAAATTAAGGAATTCCGTATGGGACCGGGAGACCTTTCATTTGAATCTAAGTTTGTGGAAATCGGTCAAACCATCGTTGAGAAAAGTGAGTGAGATCTATTTTGGTATATATGACCACTATTTCCGGTACTTCCGGAACCGGATGCCGGGAACCAGGATAGCCGGAACCGGTTTGTTTAGTTGCCTACTGATAATGACTATCGATTTGTGTAGTTTTGAGACCAGTTTAGAAATTTTTTTACGTTTTTTGTTTCGCCGGTTTAAATGACGGCGTACAATATTGAACACACTTTACCCTATAACTCCGGAATCGGAAGTCGGATACGGATGAAATTCAGGAATTCCATATGGGACCAAAAGACCTTTCCTTTGAATCTAAGTTTGTGGAAATCGGTCAAACCATCGCTGAGAAAAGTGAGTGAGATCCATTTTGGTATATATGACCACTATTTCCGGTACTTCCGGAACCGGATGCCGGGAACCAGGATAGCCGGAACCGATTTGTTTAGTTGCCTACTGATAATGACTATCGATTTGTGTAGTTTTGAGACCAGTTTAGAAAATTTTTTCCGTTTTTTGTTTCGCCGGTTTAAGTGACGGTGTACAATAATGAACACACTTTACCCTATAACTCCGGAACCGGAAGTCGAATCCGGATAAAATTCAGGAATTCCATATGGGACCAAAAGACCTTTCATTTGAATCTAAGTTTGTGGAAATCGGTCAAACCATCGCTGAGAAAAGTGAGTAAGACCTTTTTTGGTATATATGACCACTATTTCCGGTACTTCCGGAACCGGATGCCGGGAACCAGGATAGCCGGAACCGGTTTGTTTAGTTGCCTACTGATAATGACTATCGATTTGTGTAGTTTTGAGACCAGTTTAGAAAATTTTTTACGTTTTTTGTTTCGCCGGTTTAAATGACGGCGTACAATATTGAACACACTTTACCCTATAACTCCGGAACCGGAAGTCGGATCCGGATAAAATTCAGGAATTCCGTATGGGACCACAAGACCTTTCATTTGAATCTAAGTTTGTCAAAATCGGTTCAGCCATCTCCGAGAAAACCTAGTGAGATTATTTGACACATACACACATACATACACACAGACATTGCTCAGCTCGGTGAACTGAGTCGAATGGTATATGACACTTGGCCCTCCGGGCCAATTTTCACTAGTCGGTTTTTCAAGTGATTGCATAACCTTTCTATATGAGAAAGGCAAAAACTCTTCTTAGTCCACATAGTTCATATATCTTGAAAAATGCCAAAAGTCTTAAAATTTCATGAAACGTCGAGATTTAGTGTCATCTCGAAAATTTTTTTTTGAAAACTTTTTGGGACTTATAATTTTTCTAATATCAAAATTTTCTAAGTCCCAGAAAGTCTATTTTTTCAACAAAAAAAAATATTCTGGGATAACACTAAATCTCGACGTTTTATGTAATTTTAAGATTTTTGGCATCAAAAAAAATTTTCAAACCTTAACGGCCGGCAGCATCTCTTACGCATGTCCGATTAAGCTCAAATTTTGCATGAGGACATTTTTCGACTTTTGAGCACTAGCGCTTTACGAAATTAGAGGTGATCCCAAAGTTTTGGCACCCTTATATGTATAAGAGCGGTAAAAAACAACGTGTTTTGTCGGTTACATCATATCTCTGGAACAAAAAGTCACAGCCATTTGATCTTTGAACTTGATCAAAGGCCCAACAGTAGCTTTCAAACGAGCATAAGTTTGTTAAAATCGTTTAAGCCATCACTGAGAAAATTGAGCGCGTATAAATATCATCTAAAAGTGCACACACACATACATACATACACACACATACACACACAGACATTTTCCGATCTCGTCGAACTGTGTCGAATGGTATATAACACTATGGGTCTCCGATGCTCCGTTCGAAAGTCAGGTTTTCCAGCAATTCTTATACCTTTCTATAGAGAAAGGCAAAAACAGCCTGAGGTTACGAGAAGGGTCCAGTCATGCTTTACAAAACACATTGGATGACAAATTCAAATTAGAACACTTAGGAAACGCGTTGTACGATAAGTTAATTATTCTAAATGGCTCATGCCTTCTGTATATTGCATTCAGTTTTCAAAAGAACGATAATACGTACAATTAGAACCCATAAACACATTCACTACAAAAAAAAGCTTGAGAATAAGTTCTTTTCATTTCCGAAGGTGCGTTGTGTAGTAAACAGTAACGATCTTAACAGTAATTCTCAACTAAACTGAGTGGAAAGACATGGGTGTTGGGTGAAGATCTATGCACGCAGAGACAGAATCAAAGGGGAAGAATTTATTGAGATGAATATGGATCAAATTAGAAAATGTATTACTATGTGTCATGCTGAAGAAACTCATTTCATCGGCATAAATCATAATGCTACAAGAAATATAGAATTTAAATGGGTAAAAAATACTGTACTGTTTGATATGACGAAGAGTTGACGAGATTAGTAATTCCGACTAGTTCTTCAACGCTACGATATTCTCGATGATATCAATGACGATGCTGACATCATACACCACAACTGAGTGAAAGAGACGTTGTCGTGTAATTCACAACAGGGATTCAAGATCTAAAGATTGATTAATCATTTTATGGAACGACAGTCAACGATCCCGTGAATTGTTGTATGAATGATTTTAGTTAACTTTCAAAATATTAAATTAGCTCTCATAATCGTATTCTTACAGACAGCCTGTTTCCTTTTTAAATTTTTTTTCAAATCACAAATGAAAGTGTTTTTAAAACTCTCATCAGAAACCGTGTTGATTGCGAAAACCGTGTAAATAAAAAACGTGTTAATTCCGGAATCCGTGTAAAAAAGCCGTGTATAAAAGAAAACCGTGCGAAAAAAAAACGCGTGAAAAGAGATCTTAGTGTAGTATGTTGCTTACTCCCTCAAATCTCAACGACACTCTGATGGGGAAATATTTCCAAGCAGCAGAAAAATGACATTGCTAATCAGAACAGAATTGACAGAGCTATAAATATTTGAAACCTGTCTATGCAGTTTCATGCTTGAGTTTTCGGAAGGCATTTCTATAATTTTAAGAAATTGTGACTATGCAGTAATATTGTGTATGGATAAGTTTCTATCGTACACTTGTTTTATTTTGTTGAAATGAAAATAGATACATTTGCTTTAAAAATGTATAGTACAATGCACGACTCAAAATGACACCGATGCCGCACCTCAAACATCAGGAAAATTGAAAGCTCAAAAGTGTTGACTTTTGGTGGCTCTTGAATATTGTTCAGGATGCCGCAGGCTAATGGCACGGCACTGAACGTGATAAGTCATAAATCATTCAGGAAGTTCGTTACGGAAAATCCAGCATACTTTAGAGGACTTTTTTGCAAGCATTCTATGCGTGACAGCCGCTAACGCACCGCACAGACGTAACAACCGCGTGCCACTTGCTTTCTAAAGTGTTTGTTGTTCCTATTCATAAGCGTGACAGCGAATTTGTAGACTATTTTACGAATTCCAACCGGAGGTAGAAATACAGTATCTTTGTATTCTCGTCTGTTGTTTGTTTAGTGGATTCGGGCCCATCAATCTCGATCATCGAGCTAACAGAAGCTGGGTTTTCGAAACTGTGGTTGCTTGTATTCGGTGGAGCCATGTAGTACGCTGTAGTAATAAAAGTAAACACTTGCCCCATTCTTGACGGTGATAGTAATTTTCAACAAAATTCATGACATGACACTCGAAATCGCAAAACCTAAGCATCAAAAGTGTATTAAAATAGCCCCGAATGTCGTGATTATAGTCTGTAACTTCCCTCATAGTCAAATGTTTCAATGCCAAGAAAAATGAACTTCTGTTTGGAGTTATTGAAATTAATCTAGTTCCGCTAGTTTCACATTCCTGATAATTGATAGCCGTGTTTTCACACGGCAGGATTTTACTACCAGTAAGTGTAATGACTTAGCTTTGATGTGTTTTTCCTTTGGATGTGATGTGTTTTGCTATTGAGTCGAACGACATATGTTAAACACTTCATTTTCTAGTGGAAAATGAGTAAAACACTTGATTCGGTTAACCGTGTTTCAACTAAAATCTATTTAGAAAACAATGTGGCATATATATGAAATTCATACATAATCTAGATATAACGATACATTTTATTGTTTTGAAGTACATTTCGGATAAATGTAGCTTGATTTCCACTAAATATAAACAGTTTTTACACTCATTTTATAAGTTAAGTGTATATTTTCCTGAATTTCAACATCTAGTGATAGTTCAAATACTTGCATCATGTGCAATTCAAGTGTGGAAATTGTTTTCAATGTAATCTACAAATTGGAAAATTGTTTACAATTTTACAAATGAAATGTTTTTCTTAGATTTACACCCTCTCGTTCACGATTCAGCCAGTTTTTTTGTGCAAATAATTCTAAACTCAACGGCGGTGTTAATGGTAAGAGTAATGTTGGGGATGATGATAATAATGGTTTGATACGATTCTTGTTCAGTGACATCGGAATGGGTCGACCTCTGGCCGGAAAACCACTCATTTTATTAGGTTCCGAGAGTAAGTAGCCTGGACATATTTTGTTCTCTTCTTTCACGTACCGATATCTTCCTGGAAAGATGCTTTTCCGTTCAAAGCCAACTTGACCGTCGGATGATAGGAAAAAAATTCTATCTTTGATGGGGGCGGAGATAGAATGAATTGGGGTCAGATGTGTAGGAAAATTGAGTTGCTTATCTAGTGCGAGAGTCATCGTATTGAAGATCGTTATGTATCAGATCGGATGCAGGATATTCGTCGTTATTTTCCTTAGTACTTCCGGAGAAATATTTTAAGCATCGAGTTATCCTCTTGGGGCAATGAACGCAACAGGTTAGCTTCGGGAAAGGAAAGATAGATATAGAGATAGACGGTCACATAACGCTGAAAGCAGTAAAGAAGAGATAATGTTGTTCGAAAAAGCACTTTCCCATTGATTTAGCTTTAATATGACAATTTTCATGCCAGTAGAAATTGGATTATGATGGGTAGTGCTAATTTCAAAGTGAATAGAAGCTTTTCATGAGATAGCTTTATTGAAGAGATGGAATTATTGTCACCATACGGACGTCAAATGACTTTTAATTTTTAAATATTAATATGTTACAATATGAATGTATGTGACAATCGAGCAAAATCTCTAGCGTAGTAAATTTCTTTGCCGTAGAGAAGAAAATCTGATAATTTGTGAAGGCGGTTGATAAAACGTTTTTAATTAGTTCTATCAAACTTTTGTGTTAGCCTTTATTCTTCATTGTTTTGATCTTTGAGGAAATAAGCATACCACGGTAATATGGCAGTCCTCCAGAGCACTAAATTGAAAAGCAATTAAGATTACTGAACATTTCATCCAAATTAAATATCACAATAAATATCCGAAAGCTTCGCAGAATAATACACTTAAGTATCTTCTCAAAAACATAGTCCACAGAGTAAAGAGCAGTTGGTATGAAAAAATTTGAACTCGTAGTTATAACTCGTTCATATACTGCCTGCCATAGCCGGAAAAGCTGTCATAACCACGCACAAAGCAGTAAACCTGCTCACTGCCGCAGAAAATTTGTCCTTTCATAATATTTTGATGTAGAACTACGTCTTTCTTTACTATGTTAACCTTGGTGCATTTTCAAAATTTCACGACACGAAAGTGTAACGAAATTACTCAAGATTTGATTTCTTAATAACTTTTTTCCTACAACGTTTATAACGAAAACATTATTTAAATAGTGATAAAATAGGCCCAACAAGTCTATGATTATCCATGAACGAAGGCACATCGTGTGCGCCGTCTGCCATATACGCCAAGACAGTGGAACTACACCCGGCAGGCGCGTATACAGGGGGGGGTTTTAGGGGTTCAAACCCCCCCCGAAACAAAAAATTATAACCCATGGGAAACATTGTGATATAAATTGTACATGTGTTGATTTATCACCATGTTCTAAAACCCCCCCCCGAAAATTTTCTCTGGCTACGCGCCTGACACCCGGCATTATTCAACTGGTGCTTCAGTCAATGGCGAAGATGAGATTCCGTTCATCGAGCCTAAACGCAGAAAAACAACAACTAATTCTTTTGTGAGCATATCTGCTGTTGTACATTAAGGTCGTCAAATGGTGAAATAACTAAGTCCTCACAAGTTCCTATCTCATGCCTCCCCGAGCGTCTATGATGACATTTGGTCAATAGAACGGCGTCGACTGGGTGCTATCGCCTTCTGTGTTAGTAGCAGAATGAGAGTGTGCGAAAAGGCTTGTAGTTTGAAGCACATCCTAAAGTGCAATATTTATCATAGTATATTGCAACATGTGGTTGTGTTGCATTATTTGTTATATATTTAATTGAATTATATTACATAGTATTATATAGTGTTGTTATTATTATTATAATTATTATTATTATTATTTAAAATGAAATATTATATTCCCTGCAGTACTGCGACGAAAGAAGAGCATAACTTACACTGCGACATCAACTGTTACATTGTATCATAGCATATTATTTCATATATTATCTTCTATTATGTTATATTGAATTATATTATATTATATTATATTATATTATATTATATTATATTATATTATATTATATTATATTATATTATATTATATTATATTATATTATATTATATTATATTATATTATATTATATTATATTATATTATATTATATTATATTATATTATATCATATTATATAATATTATATTATATTATATAATATTATATTATATTATATTATATTATATTACATTATATTATATTGTATTATGCTCAAGTATATTGACAACGGGGAGGGGCAGGGAGTGCATCAGGATATCTTACAAGTGAATGACTGGATGATGGAGTGGATTGCCAACCTGAGTCACGCGGGGGAAGCTTTGTGTTTCTCCCTAAAGGTCTGAAATGAGTAAGATGCACCCTTCTAACAAACAAACCATCAGGCGGGTTTAAGCTGGTACAGCGAAATTTTTTATTATATAGCCGGATGTTCTTGCTGGAAGGCGCCGGGTCCTCAAAACCCATTTTTGCCTTCTTAACAGCAATTATATGATAGCTATTTGATAATCAAATTCGGATCTACTGTAAGTCTACCCGCTTACACTGGTAATGCCTTGAACTGATGGTGGCTTCGCACATACATACGCATACATACATATCTTCTGTTGGACATTCGCAGTGTGAGTTTTGCTTCAAACAAAAGTGATTGCATCATCTTGCTGGTAGTCGTTTGCATTGGAGAAAAAGAAAACGAAAAGTGGGCAACGAAGGGGAACATTATACAATATCAGCCGTTCTTATGGCTCGAAATGTTATCTAAAGAACTGTTAAGATTGCTTTTTTGCAAATCGCAGGTAAAAATCATCAGTTTAGTGCAAATCTTGAATAATTTGATTAGCTTTGTACATTTTTGGTGTGCACCAAACAAACGTTAACTATCATTTTGCTGCATAGCGTTCGAGAAAAATGTTCCGGACAGTGTTTAATATTGTAGAGAATTCTACAATTTGGTCCTTTTGAATGCTAGAAATGAGTCCCGTACAGTATTTTGATAGTTACTTTCATTGAAATATATGAACGATTGTGTCATTCGCATTCGAGAAAAATACACCGAAATGTGAGCGACGCAGAAAAATCAAATAATCGGCCATTCTAAAGGTTTCTCAATGGACTATAAGAATTATTCTTCTTTGAAATATGCATATCAGAAGTAAAAATAGTCCGTTTAGAAAAAATCTAATAAAATAATCAGTATAGTGAACTGCGCATACAACGAATGCAAACAAAACCAAAATTAAGTAGCTTTCAGTTAAAAAAAATATGCACCGAGCAGTGTTTAATATGGGAGAAAATTCCACAATATGGAACCTCTAGGGACTAGAAATGAATCCCAAATAACATTATGACAGCTTCATATCGGAAATCTTTTATGAAGCAACTTTCCAAATGCTTTAGTTTTGAAAACCTAATATGGGCGGAACTTAAAGCAGTTATACCATCACTTGACGCGGTGAAATAAATACCGTGATAATATTTCTAAACTGGACTCAAAGCTGGACTGGACAAATTGATAGCCATTATCAGTAGGCAGCTAAACAAACAAGCTATCCTGGTTCCTGGTCTTCGATTAACGACGGGAGATAATAGCCATATGCCCAAAAATGGATTTTACTCACTTTTCTCAGAGATTGCAGAACCGATTTTCATAATAATATGATCAAATGAAAGGTCTTATGGTCCTACCAAAAATTACTGCACATTTTCGGATTTATTTTGTATTTAACGATTTATTTTATAAAGCACACAGCCTTAGCTTAGCTCTAAGATGCCGAGGGTAATATTTTCGGATTCAATAAAAAATTTACACTATCGTTTAGAGTACGATGTCAAAAGCGTATAAAATGTTAAAAATCCGAATAAAAACTAGTAGGGTTTATACGTCTTATTAGTTGATGGCCATACAAACCACAATAACACAGTATTTTATATTATAACATGATTAATACGAGAAAGGCATCGTTACACCACTAGGTGGATTAAAACAGGTTTTATTCGTAGTCACGTCATCCAGTTATATCTTTGACATCTCTTTTTCTAATATAAAATAAAAAAATGTATCTAATCCACCTAGCAGTGAGATGACACTTTTTTTTTATTAATCCGCATGTGATTTTTGCTTGAATGTTCTTCGGTGTTTCAGTTTTCATGACATTATTCTAATGTCCGTCGTTTTAAGTGGCAATTTGAGATTTTAATCACTCATTACTCTGTAATGTCGAAACTGCAAATCGGATCGAATTTGAATCTAAAAGTGTAACAATCGATTAAACATTCCATGATCTGTCGAAGAAAGTTCCACTTTAGAGTTTAGGGTAATTTAAGGTACTTCCAGAGGTGGTATTCAGAAACCAGCATAACCCAAACCGATTCGTATGGCCATATGACGAATAAATTGCAATATTTTTGAGTCCAACTTTAAAACTTTTCGGGATTGTCATCTTTTATATCGCTTTGAATTTTAAAAATTCATCCTGCAATTCCAGAATCGAAAGTCAGAATTGGATAAATCTGGATTTATTTTAATTTGAACTTTTGTTTTTGAAATTCGATATGGCTTTTTTTGAGAAAACAATTGAGCTTTGATAAACGATTCGATACTGGAAAAGGAATTCGAAATGCGGTGTAGCTGAAGTCAGACAAATTCACCTGAGTAGCTGTATAGTTTACATTTGTTTCAAAATGTTTGAAAATCAATGTAGACATCTTTGAGGAATCGTAGTGCGAATTAAATTTTTGGGTGCCTTCCGAAACGAAAACTGAATACAACCAAAAATGAAATAAGTTTTTTTGGTTATCGACTATCCAAATCTGCTAACCTGATAAACCTGATTAATTTTTGTGAAATAGACATTTTTATACTAATCACCCTGTATCTACAAAACCGGAAGTTGGATTTGACTGAAAAACAAGATGTTTTATAGAATCTTAAAACTTTTCATTTAAATCTTAGATGATTCTTAGATTTCATTTGAATCTTAGGTCGGTTCAGCCATCTACGAGAAAAATGAGTTACGCAGTTTCAATTTCGTTCCACATATCATCCTGTAGTTCCTGAAACAGAGGTCGGAACCAAACATAATTCAGGAACCTTGTTTGGGAGAAAACCGAAAAAAATTGAGTGAAATTATTTGTCACACGCATTTGCTGATCTCGACGAACTGATTCGAATGGTATATGGGTGTTATGTTCATCCAGCATTTATTGCTGTAAGTAGTTTAAATCAATATAATTATGGAATTGCTTTCAATTCGAAAATTCTGCCATCATCTGGTTTACATATGGCATATTCGAACGATTATGTTTCCAAAAACGAACCGTGCTAAAATCGGTCTGAGGCAAAATATCATGCTGTACACAGTCTTTATGGTGCTTAAAAACAAATGTATGTAACAGTATACAAAATCGAGTTTTATGTTGCTCCCAAGCATTTCTTTGCCATAAAGCGCTCAAAACTTCTACTGCTGGAATAGGGGAAAAAGTCGCTTACACAATAATTTCGATATCTCCGTTAAAAATGGACGGATTTTAACAATCAATGGCTTGTTGGATAGGTATTACCGTGCGGAATCTAAGTATAAAAATATATTCCGATCTCAAAACCATTCAATAGCGTTCTGGGTGACGGGGAGACCTTTCATTTGCGACTAGTTTGATCAAAATCGGTCCAGCCATCTCTGAGATCTCGACCTCTTAGTTGACAACACACACACGGACATTTGCTCAGTTCGTCGAGATGAACCGATCGGTATATGACATTCGGCCCTCCGGGCCTCGGAAAATTTTTCTAAAGTTTGAGCGAATTCTATACCTATTTTCTATATATATATAAAAAAAGGTAAAAAGGAAAAAATAAATCTATTATTCATGAAATGGTTTTTATATGAACTGTCTCCGTCTCCATTTTCGAAAGTCACTTAGCCATCTGTCTATATTGAAAGCAGAACCGTGCATAAAACTGGAAGAGAAGTTTCCAAACCACCGTGAGAAAATCAAGGTACGACTAGCGGTTGTTAAATTCGGTAACTTCCTTCTAACCTGTTCTCGGGTCCAACTCCGCCAATCAAAGCTAAAAGCGTTCCCATATTCATCAAAAACACGTGAACACATCACATCAACTTGTTAAACAAACGTGTTTCGCAAGCACCGACACCATTAATTAATTAGGTTGAAATTAAACTTCAGAATATGCGCCACCGATTCTCGAGCGAGCAAGTCTCCATTAAGGGTTTCATCAGGCCACCGCAGTAATAATTGATGCGAAACGAGAATGAATTTTGTGGCCAGATGTATTGGATAAAGGTATACCTGCAACAACTGGACCAGCACCGTTCCATAGCTCACCGAAAACGCAAGAACCGTTTGACCTTTTCAACTTGGACGCTCGCAACGTGTTGAAAGTGCCCAACAGTTTTAGCATGTAAAGATTCATAAAGCAATGTGTAACGACATGTTACGTCCATACAAATGACAACCATGACGACAACTTCATTAGATTGGGCCAAAGACATCATATTAACAAGATATCCAGCTCTAACATTTCCCGAACAAATCATTGACAACATCCTTTTTTGCGAGCATGTTGCCCTCAGGTGAGTCCGCATCGAATCCCATACATAGAAGTAGGGGAGAGAAATGTCAAATTCGTGCGCGCCAAAATAGCAGGGCTGCGCACCCATACAATTGACATGATATGTTGAATATTGTATTATATTGCTGATGTGTTGCTTGAATGTCAGTTGCTCATCGAGAAAAACACTGAAGTCTTTAACGCACGTTGTCCTGGTTATCGGGGATCCGTCCAGAAAGTATTTGAAATGAAATGGTTCTTTTTGGCTTTCTCTATACTGCCCATACCTGCATATCAGTCCCATATGGAAAATCGCAAGTCGAGAAAAAGACGATTAAAATGTTATTTCCGAATTTTTGATCTATTGTGTTACCTAATGCTAAATCCTGGTATTATTACATGAAATATCGGTAATACACCTTTGCTGTTCCAATATTGCAGCAAATAAAATTATTGAAATTTGCACTGAATGGGATTGACATGCGGGTACTTTGCATATGGGACAGACATGAGTTGATATTTTTTTCACATTTTACTGAACAAACCCTCAACTTTTATTGCAATTTCTGAGAGTATATTGAGAATAGATTTGATTCCACAAGCTAACTGAAAATTGGCGAAAATCGATATTGTACTGATATGCGAGTTTGGGCAGTATAAGAGGGTAATAAAATTGCTGGAGAAACCGAATTTCAATCGGAGCTCTCAAGACCCCTAGTATTATATACTATTTGACTCAAATCGACGAGATCGGAACATGTTCGCATGTGCATTTTTCTCTCCGCACATTTTTTTCGGAGATGACTAAATCGATTTAAAAAACATTAGGCTGGTTTGAAAGCTAATATTGGGTTGTGAATCAAGTTCGAAGATCAATTGGGGAGATATAAAAGCATAAGTTATGTAACTGACAAAACGCATTTATTCTTCTTAAACTAAATTTTTTCCAAGATGGCTTAACCGATTATAACAAAGTTAGGTTCGACTGAAAGTTACTATTGGGTTGTGAATCAAGTTCGAAGATCAATTGGCTGTCACTTCCGGTTCCAAAGAAGATTGCTGATAATTCGTGCCAGAAATTACCCTAACCAAAAAATGGTGACGGAGGTTGACTTTAACGGAAGGTGACGGACCGTTTGAATCGAACTTAATGTACGATTCAGGCGGTCCGCTTTCTTCCGTTACCGTCACCGGAACGCTTCCGTCAAAATTAGTTTAATACTTTCTTTACCGGAACGTTCACACGATCCGTCCGTCAAGACGTTCCGTGACGGTGTCTTCATAAGAATGTATTCAACTAATTTTGACGGTGACGGTGACGTAGGTTGACAATCACGGAAGGTGTCGAGCTACGAGCAACAGTTTTGTATACAGTGAGCCAAAATCTCCCGTTGGTTTTACGTGATAAATCACATACTTATTGAAAAAAAAGCCCACCACATTATATTCATATGCATCATGTAACATTTATTTGTTAATTTATAATATTCAATTGAAATCTCGATAACTTTTAAGTGTACAGAACATACACCTTATGTGTGAAGTACGTAAGTAGATTTCGTGTGTGAAGCAAATATAAATTTCGTGATTGTAAGCTGTGAAAATTGTTTGAAATAAAAATGATAGTAACTAACGAAGAGGAGGATGCGGTAAGTGCTCACAGATTTAGGATCGGAAATTGTTTGAATGAGCTTTTGAACGTAAGTTTATACGAGCGATCGAAAATAAATTCTAAAAATAATTAGAATGCGATTTCAACTGGGGACAATACGGTCGGACAACAGCGACTTTTTCGTTTCATATAGGCAACGGAATACTACTTTCATGTGGACGCTACCGTGTTTATCAATTTAGCTAACATATTCGTTATTATAAAAATAAGAAAAACTCAAATGCTACGAGAAAACGTATGTGATTTTTATCCATATAACTTTTCTTGAAATACTTATGTGAAGTATGAGTGACACAGAATGAACTCATGAACTTTTAATCTACATTTGTGTCCCGAAATTCCTACGTGATTCTTTTTGTAGATTCTATAGAATAATTTTGGGAAATTTACACGAAGTTCTAATTACTTTCATCTGAACTTACTTTTTACCAAAATTTTATTTAATAGTTACAATATTTTCATGTAATTTCTTTGTAGATTAAAATTGTTCTCGATTGTCAACGATTGTTTTAGATTTTAACCTTGCAAAGTTCACACAAATGGCCAATGAAAAGTAAGCAATATATTCATGTGAATCTTATATGATAATACTTCCATCTTTTAACAAACCATTGCCAAAGATTTAAATTAATTATTACTGTACCGAAATTCCAAAAATATATATTAAACAATATAAAAATGTAGTTAATATTTGAACTTATGATATATCATACGGTGGGATAATACAACAGTATTTTTCCCAAAGCAAATCGTTAACCGATAAATCAGAGATAAATCGAGAATCAGAGTTTTGTGATTAGTTGAAGTCTTTCCAAAATCTCTTTGCAATCAGAAAATCAAATCAATTTGTTATATCTTTGAAAAGTGCAATATTTCAAAACATGGCTGCAAAAAATAAATGATAAGAATAAGGACTTTTCCGGATTTGACGAACACGTGAATATTGAGTAGAACGCTAGCTTAGAAAAGGAAGTATGAATGCCTCTAAAACTTATTAAACATTGGAAAACTATTGAATGAGATTACGATACTCCCGACAAGTTGAACAAATATCCCAAATATACAAATACAAATAGGTAATCCATTTTCTTATAAATGCAGCTTGTAAATTGTAAAGCTTATAAATTGCAGCTTGTGTATACATTAACTATATTATAAAGGAAGGCAAGGGGCAAATCACTCTAAACTCTAGACAATCTCATACTAATAAACTCATGTCATTCCAAAACAATTTTCTCTAATCTCTTTTGATCCCAACTAGTCTAGATAAATTTGGGTAATTTAAAACTAATCCAACCTAGTTTTGCCTAATCTTGTTTGAAGTGTATTTGTCATTCGAGCTCCCACGCAGAGATGCCATTTATACAGATTTATCTGTATTATACAGATTTTTACATGCGCATGCAGATTTAATACAGAGTACAGATTTTATACAAATTTCTCAAATTAAATACAGATTTATACAGATACCACAAAAAGTAAGAAAGAAATAATTAAACTTTTCCGTCTGAGCGTGTTTGATTACCCATATTCAAATGAAAACTTTTTCGTGCAGCGTCATGAAACTTTATTGTCAGACTGAAAAGTTGTATGACCTGACTTGACGTTGCGTAATGGGCGTTTGAATTCCATGTTTGAATTCCAAGTCATCATTTTCAAACGAAAAAAGTATATGGATTTACAATTCAATTGTGGTTGATAACAAAAACAATTAAATTTCGTCGTTGAATGTTCATGTCCGTGCGGCAAGGACTTACTATATAAAGGAATGCTCTTTGCATCTGCCATTCTATAACAATAATCTAATGGAATAACATCTTCAAACATCATTTTATTTCCGAAATTTCCTTTCTGAATACAGATAAATACAGATTTTTTATACAAAACAATACAGGTTTTCTATGAAAAATATCTGGCATCTCTGCTCCCACGTTCACAGCTTCTTATGTCAAAATAATGCTTTTCCAGATCTCGGCTAAACTTCTCTAATCCCATTCCAATCCAGCGAGATCCCTGCTAAACTTTTTTACTCCCGGTAAAACTTGTTTGAGTTCAGACAAAGTTTAGAGTGATTTGCCCCTTGAAGGAAGGTGTATATTTTGGACGAATTGCACCAAATACTTCGGTTTATATTGTATATTGTCTCTGATACTACTTCTACCGGTACTATTTAAGACATTAAATCGTATATATATACATATATATATATATATATATATATATATATATATATATATATATATATATATATATATATATATATATATATATATATATATATATATATATATATATATATATATATGTATATATATATATATATATATATATATATATATATATATATATATATATATATATATATATATATATATATATATATATATATATATATATATATATATATATATATATATATATATATATATATATATATATATATATATATATATATATATATATATATATATATATATATAATTACCTTTCTCAAAATATAAGCATCTCTTATAATTTTGTTGCAACTGTATTGACCCAGCGTATGATATATCAAACATAGGATAATTTCGTTTAGAAAAGATTTTTAGTAGTGATTTGGCATTTCTCAACATCTTTAATACAAAATATGACGGAATTAATGATATCTGCTCATTTGGCTCAAATTTGAGAACCCCTGGATTATAATGGTTTAATATGTGTTTCACAGATTCTCAATATGCTGCACAGATTTTAAAAATGACACAGATTTTCACAGATTTCAGAAATCGATCACAGACTGTCAATGAGCCCCCCAAAGTCTTCCAATTGCTAAAAACGTAGTGCAAATGTATTTTTTGAGCGTTCGGAAGTGGCGAGACCTTTTTTTTGCACAGACGGAAAAGATAGCCTGGCATCCCTGTTCATCAGTCGCAAACCAGACCAGCCGGCTAGTCAAGAAGCCGTTGTATCCCACGACGTAAAATACACTGGTGGCGTAGTAAGACAGGTTTGGTTGTGTTGGTAATTTTCTCACGAAATTAAGTATGGCGTGCCGGGATTCAAACATGTAAACATAAACAAATGACCATTTCAGATCGGGATTTCACTTCTAAGTTACTCCAGTTGTCGCGCAGCCTGGCAAATCTTTGGCACGAATTGAAAATCTGGACATTTTTTCTTCAAGGGCTTGCAAGGTAACGTCGAAATATAGAAAATTTTACACACATCCGATTCTGTTCATTTCGTTGGAGGAAGGATTTGGCGGATCGCACTGTGGTATCTATTACAGTTATTATGAATAATGGAGTGATTGTGCTGTGGGTGGCATTTCAAATGCAGGTGATGAAAACGATTGAAACATCCCGGAACAAAACACTGCATTTCACTGTCAATATTTTCGCAAACAGAACCAACTCTAAATATTTTCATAAAAGCAACTCCCAAAACGTCATTTGTTATGTTTTTTCTTCTTCACGTCTCTCTGTTATTCCAAAATAAAATGACAACCGCACTAACACATAGAAAAACGTGATCACCAGGTATTTTACATCGTGGTTGTATGCCAAGGGGAGATTATTAACAAGGGGATCAGGGGTATGTGGTGGTAGGAGTTTTATATAAAAGACTGCTAACTAACCGAATCCCTAAGAAGGGAATGCACACAAATAAAAAAAAAGTCTACCCCAGTAAGGCTACGATCTTGATGTGGGACATTTCTCGTAATCATTTGGTCGTTTCGAGACAACAACTCTAGAGTAAAATCTTGTGTAAACTTCGTTCCGTTTAATCCTCGATTTAACATTAAGTTATGTTTTGGGTGACGTGGGAAAAGGTTGACCTTATTGGTAAGAATATTAGGGCAAATTTAGGTATCATGCATAGTAGGCAGTAAGAAGGTTAGGACGAAGTATCCATTTCATAATGCGGCTATGATTGTGCATTTTATCAAATTCATGCTATTTGCACAATAGCTATTCATAATATTTTGGTATTTCATAAGAAAAGGCTCTTACAGCGGAATCAGGAATAATAATACTTAGAGGAAGGACTCGTACCCGCACCTTAGTTAAACTATGGGAATCGCACAGAGAACAGTCAAGCTAGTATATACAGTATACAAATACAAGTGAAAATTTGATGAAAATCATTGCGGCGTACGCTTTTGCACTCATGAATAACCATTGTATGTAAGCTCGAACGCAGGTGCTTATAAGTGATTGCTGGATTGCTCGAGGCGCTTCTATAGGTGAATTGATTCTTAACTTAAGTTTACGTTTCGTCTTTGACTCATCAGTGCGTCAGCAGATTATGTTGAACCCCCGGATCAACATAATCCGCTGAGCAGACGTAAAGTTAATGCTATTTGCAAGACACTTTTTTTATTACACAAAAAGTTTAACGTCTAAACTGACGTCTCGAACGAAACAAGTTTCGGCTTACTGGCCGTACAGATTGTGGTAATTGATTCTTGTTGATCACTTTGTCATATAACCGTTAAATGTTTTGCACACATTGAAATCTATACACTGATGTTTATACTATACCCGATCATCGAACATTCGGAAACATTTGGCTTAAACACGTATTACTACGTCGTTTTAGTGTTTCAGTAGTACACCATTGAAAAATCGGATTGAATTGACTTATGTTATCGCAAGTCAATCGCAGCATGTCATAATGATGTCATCCTCTTGATTATTCCAACGAGGCCGACGGCTCTTACAAGGGACAATAAGACTTTTCCTTTGAACCTAAAAGTTTGTGAAAATCGATTTGGCTATCTTGAAGAAAAGTAAGTGATATTTTTTTCTGCAGTTTTTATTATCACCTTTTCCAATTCTTCCAAAGCCGGATTCAGATGACCGGAATAGCCGAAGTTGGTTCGTTTACCAGCATCAAATTTGACCTCCAAATTGGAACAGTTTTGAACCTAGTTAAACCTAGACTTACTATCTCATGCTCTATTTCGATTAAACCAATTAAATGAAATCACATGGCGATTTGGCAACATTCAGAATTAGCTACATGGGTCTCCCACAAGGCTCATGCCTCAGTCCGCTCCTCTATAATTTTTACGTGAATGACATTGACTGCTGTCTAGTAACCCAATGCACACTAAGACAATTGGTAGATGATGGCGCCGTTTCAGTTACTGGACCCAAAGCTATTGATCTGCAAAAACCATCGCAAGATACCTTAGATAACTTGTCCGTTTGGGCTGTTCATCTGGGTATCGAATTCTCTGCGGAGAAAACAGAGCTGGTCGTATTTTCAAGAAAGCATGATCCCGCGCAACTTCAGCTTCATATGATGGGAAGAATGATCCAACAGGTTTGAACATTCAAATACCTCGGGGTGTGGTTTGATTCCAAATGCACGTGGGGAGGACACATTAGGTATCTGATAACAAAATGCCAACAAAGAGTAAATTTTCTTCGAACAATAACAGGATCTTGGTAGGGTGCTCACCCGGAAGATCTAATAAAATTGTATCAGACAACGATACTTTCAGTGATGAAATATGCATGCATTTGTTTTCGTTGCGCTGCAAACTCCCATATTATCAAATTAGAGACTGCAAACTCCCATATTATCAAATCTTGTGATGTCCAGACTCATGTCCAATCACTACACGTTAGATGCACATCTCCTACGAATTGGACTTTCCGAGACTAATCATTGTGCTTGTGGCGAAGGTTACCGCGATATTGATCATGTCGTTTGGACATGCGTGGAGTGTCGTGATGTCAGATCTCAACTAATAAATTCCTTGCGTGCCCAAGGTAGACTATCCAATCTCCCAGTTCGTGACATTCTTGCTTGTCGTAACCTTCTTTACATGAAACTTCTTTATCATTTCATTGAGTCCATTGAAGTTCATATTTAAATTTTATTTTATGTTAGAATCCTTTTTCTTCCATAAGTTCAACCAATAGCCAACTATATTATATTGAATAAAAGTGATGAACTGATACAAACAAACCTGAAATAGTTATAAGATCATGTACAAAACAAATATATTATATTTGATGTAATTTGTAATAGCAAATCGCTTGATAAAAACACTGTTTAGATTAACTAATGAATACCAACATACTAATATGATATTCGAAATGTATTAGCTTTGATGTAGGGGAGAGCGTTCGGTTAGCGGAATCTTTTTTTTAAGCTTTTAACTTCTGACTAAGGGCACATTGTGCGGACATATATACATCAAAGGAAAGCTAAGGTCCCTAGCTAACAACTGAATAAGAAACTAAGTTGATTCAATCGATTGAAAAATCTTTATTATCAATTTAGTAAAGTGATAAATTTTGGCCATTTTAAAAAAGGTGTTCGGTTACCGGCACCCCAAGAAATATCGCTATAAATGGAAAAATATAAGTAAAAACTGCAATTATTCAAAGAAAAAACGGAATGTATTCTTCTCGGAAGCGTTTTGGACAAAAGTCTTTATTGTCTGATGGTGACTTCGCCTTGGCTCTCTTGGCCAATGATTTGGATGGTGGCGTCTTTGGTGTTGATGAGACCGGTCTTCCACCGGCTTCGCGGGATTGAATACGATGCTGCAGTCGAATTTATTGGCTTCTTATCCACTAAACAACGTTTAATGGCATTAATCAGTGCATTAAAGTTCATTTTCCTTGGCTTGGACGATTTGATTGAAGTCGCCATGGCTAACAGAACCATAGAACCAAAGTATTTACTTATACTACGGATGTATTAAAGCCGTCAAGTTGTTCGCGTGGCATATCACCAGAGATGCCACATAATATAATAAGTTCAGTTATCAAAAACAAAAGATCGCGCCAATTTTCAAAAGTTTGTAATTTCTGACGAATCTCTGCAAACAATTGAAGTTTCAAAAGTCTGTACAAAGTCTTTAGTCGAAAATAGGTTTACATGTTAACTAAGAAATTTGATAATTTACAGACAATTTTTCAGACTTGGCATCTCTGCATATCACTGACAATTTTTCACGATTTGTGTCGGGTGTCGGTAACCGAAATCGGTAGATATTTTAAAAATGACGAAAAAAACTTTGGTTACGAAAATTTTGGTAGCATCCGGTATTAAATCACGAAATAGATCGATTTTACCTCATAAATATTCAATCCACTCACCTTTTTGATTGTTGATTTTCAACATATTATACTATAAACAGTCATAAAAAACTTTTGTGTTGATTTTCACGCAATTACAATTTGTTTTAAGCGCAGTAAAAAGTACAAGCGTCTATTTGCTTTGGTATTCGGCACAAAAAGAACGTGCTGCTATTACACACACATGGCATTCGTCGGAATGACGCTATCTGCTTTCTGTCAAATGGTACGGGGAGGTGCCGGTAACCGAACATTTTTCCCTACTATGTATTGTGGATGCCACGGTGAAGAAAAGCATGTATATTGCCTGTGAAATAAACGTACATATTTATGAATAAAAAAAATTAAACAAAATCCACCAAATTTCTGCATATGTAATCCAAGCTAAACAGCATGAAGCAGCAGCATATAACATGAAGTGGGATTATTATTATTATTATTATTATTATTATTATTATTATTATTATTATTATTACTATTATTATTATTATTATTATTATTATTATTATTATTATTACTATTATTATTATTATTATTATTATTATTATTATTATTGATATCACTTCACCACCGCACAGTGATGCCTCTCCATACAAAAGTTGGCAAAAACGTGTTTATGGTTGATAAACGTCAGCTGGATGAATTTTTATTAATAGTTTGAGGTCTCTGAATATATTTCCATCTTAATAATGTATGGAAAAAAATCGGTCCACCTAAAAGTTACACGATGCACCGTTCGCTACGAACCGGAAAATGGCGATTTTTTAAAATAAATGTATTTTTTGCCTTTCTCATATAGACAGGTTATGCAATCACTGTGAAAACAGACTTTTGAACCGAGGCCCGGAGGGCCGAGTGTCATATACCATTCGACTCAGTTCGTCGAGTACGCAAAATGTCTGTGTGTGTATGTGCGTATGTGTCTATGTCACGTTTTTTTGCACTAACTTTTCTCGGAGATGGCTGAACCGATTTCCACAAACTTAGATTCAAATGAAAGGTTTTGTGGTCCCATACAAAATTCCTGAATATTATTTGGATCCGACTTCCGGTTCGGGAGTTATGGGGTTAAAATGTGCAAAAAAAAAGAAAATTTGTGTTCTAACATTTCTCATAGATGGCGCGACCGATTTTCACAAACTTAGGTTCAAATGAAAGGTCCTGTGGTCCCATTCGTAATTCCTGAATTTCATGCAGATCCGACTTCCGGATCCGGAAATTTAGGGTAAAGTGTGTTAAAAATTGTATACCATCACTGAAAATGGGGAAAAACCTAAAAAAAATTTCTAAATCGACCTCAAATCTTTTCCAATTGATAGTTTTTATCAGTAGACGGTCAAACAAACCGATTCGTATTCACGACAAAATCAAAGATATGTGTAATATTTTTTCTCAGAGATGGCGGGACCGACTTTATCAAGCTTAGATTCAAATGGATGGTCTCATGGTCCTTCACAAAATTTCTGAATTTCATCTGTATCCAATTTCCGGTTCCGGAATTATAAGGTGATTAGTGCAGAAATTCCAATTTGAAATTATTTACTCGCTTTTCTTAGAGCTGGCGCGACCGATTTCAACTAACTTTGGTTTAAATGAATGGTATTATGGTCCCATACAAAACTTCTGAATTTCATGTGGATCCGACTTCCGGATCCGGAATATTAGGGTAAAGTGTCTAAAAACTTTCATACCATCGCTCCACTCGATAATCATTATCCGCCTTTTGAAATCCGGAAAATTGGAATTCTAACATAATAAAAAGCCTTATAAAATTATACGAAACTTTTAAGAACATTGTGCGAAATTTATATGACAAACATAACTTCTCTCATATATGACACTTAACCAAATTTTATATCGCAGAATATTGGAAAATTTTAAAAGTACAAATTTCAGTTTTCCGAAGAATTTTTCGCTAAATGTTTAGATCAAAGGATAAGTATATTGGTGAAGAACAATAAACAATCGAGTTTCATATAGTTTGCGTATGCCAAAGAGTAATAAAAACGCGTTGAAATGCTGAAGTGAGTGAACAAAAATATTCTAAGAAGAAACTTCCAATGAAGGTGAGCAATTCATTGCACAAATCTTTCTTCTGAGTTGATATTTTATCGAATAACTCAGATCCATACGATGAATGGTCACCTTAAACATGTTTTGAAGCAGGAAATCTTATTGTAGTGGCGCAATACCCCTGTTGTCATTTGTTACAGGATCGCTTTCACAGAGGGGATAGTGGAGGCATGTGCCCTCGGACCCACGGTCTTAACGGGCACACAAACGGTACGGTTAGGGGCACACAAATAAATCAGGTTTGATATGACATTCAGTTTGCCACACAAATCCACTGCATGAAAATGAGATTCAGAGCGATACACGATTAGGACCAGGTATCAATGTTTATCTCTATTTATAGGCTATGAATACTAAATTATTTTATCCTTCATATCCACGACGACAGCAGAATACACAGATAAACATATTTTGTGAATTTACATTAATTGAATGGAAATTAACTTTACAGTTCTTCATTTTTCAATATACTTTGAAAGTAAAACAAAGTGATTATTTTCAAACATACAGTCTTGTTAATTGAAAAATTAATGCATTCCAATTTAATTTTTCATCGTTCTTGGTTTTAAATCAGATTTTCGATTCAACGTACATGTACATGTGCTGTAAGATTAAATTTGTTTTGTGTGTAATCAGTGTTGTGTTTTAACACTTTAATAATGCCATGGGTAGTAATTAAACAAATTGGATTTATTCAGTATATCATTTTTACGGATTCACCATCACACCGTCAAACAATTCAGAGGCTATACTAGTATCGCGTTTCATTCTGATTTCAGTTGATATAAATGGGTGCTCAATTATGATTGCATTTTTGTGGTGAAACTGGTACCAGAATCAGATTGAAATGAAAATATTCTAATTTCCTAATGTCGGCCTCATTAGTGCACGTATAAATCTGATCCCATGCAACACATGACAGTTATTGAAAGCAGTTTGTCGTTTTGATTTTATTTATTCAGGACTAGTTTTATTCGAATGTGATTTGTGGCGTTGTGTTTGTTTATATTTTGTAACAACACACTTATTCTATACTACACGTGAGTGATTAATTATTATGTTGAAGGTAGACTCTTGCTCAGTCCAATGATGAGATACTTACGTCTTTGGTGAATAATTGCTGTAATTAAATTACGAAGTAATTACCACATGACTTTGGACGCAAGCTAATTAATCATGTTGTCGTGTCTATAGTTTGGGAAGTAGAGCCTGATTGAAAGAGGACACTGGTCTTTATCTAGCATTGTTCGGAAATTCGCAGTTCGAAATAAGATAATCCTGTCTTCACAAGGTTATTCTAATGAAGGAGATTCCACGTGCAGTAATTATTTGTCATTCTATGCTTCTCTGTCGTCCCGGAACACCTTAAGGATATAATTATTTAAACGATAATTACAGAATTGTACATTTTCAGTATCAAATAGTGCGGCTAGCAGAGACACACGTGGATAAACAGCACTTCCAGTCAGTTGCAATTATATACGACGAACGGACGTGACCTTCAAGTTCCTGACGATTTTGTACCCGAATATGCATGAAACCATTCCTTCCTCGAATTCTAGGATGAGTAGCATAGTCATTAAATGACTATGACATTCACGATTCTCGGGAAGTCTAAGTTGCTGTTGTTTGTACTACGCTTGAGTGTTGTGTAATCGTTGTTACCATTAAAATTGCAAAATATCTGGTTTTGGGTAAAATAATTACGGATCACGATAGCCTATCCACTAAATGTAAAGTTGCTATTGAGTAATTCCACGCCAAATCGTAGAAAAATGCAAAATCCTGGCACGACCCCCTACGATTTGCATGAAACTTTGCATGTGTGTTCGTTAGAGCAAATGAAGTATTTTTCACTGGTATAGAGATTTTGTTCAGTCAAGACTAATTTTTGAAAAGGGTGTATGTGTTTTTAGCCAAATTATCTTTCAACAATTATAACTAGAAATCTATAGCTTCTACAAAAAATATATCTAAGAAGAGGTTGTATGATTACCTAGCTTTTTGAAAAAGTGTACACTGAAAAAAATATCTTCCGAGTTTTCGTGAAATCGAAAATAAAATTTATTTTAAAAAATTCTCTCAGTTATTTTACCGCACAAGTTTTTATTTAATTTTATATCACAAAAAACGTCAAGTTACAAGGTAACTAATGAATGTTTTAGAAAGTTGGAGAGATGATATAATCCACCTAGCAGTGATATATATAATCCACCTAGCAGTGAGATGATACCTGTTTAGTGTTTTATGCATTATTCTTCGGTGTTTTAGTTCTCATTACATTATTTTTATGACCGTCGTTTTAAGACTCAGTTACAGATTTCAGTCCTTCCGACATTACCGTGTAATGTCGAAACTGCAAATCGGATCGAATTTAAATTTAAACGTGTGACAATCGATTGAACATTCCATGAGCTGTCGAAGTAAGTTCCACTTTAGAGTTCACGGTTATTTAGGGTACTTTTAGAGCCGGTATTCAGGAACCAGCATAACCTAAAAGGATTCGTATAGCCATAAATTATTATAACGAGTAAATTGCAATAGTTTGAATCCAACTTTGAAGCTTTGTGGGAGTGTCATCTTCTATATCGGTTAGAATTTAAAAAACTTATTACCCTGTATTTCCAAAATCGGAAGTCAGATTAGATAAAATTCAATAATTTTGTATGGGACCATACATTCCTTAAATTGAATTTTTGGTTTTGAAATTCGATTTGGCCTCTGAGATCTCAACCTCTTTGTTGACAACACACATACAGACCCACACACATACACACACGGACATTTGCTCAGTTTGTTGAGCTGAATCGATTGGTATATGACACTCGGCCCTCGGGCCTCGGAAATTTTTTCTAAAGTTTGAGCGAATTCTATACCTATTATATATATATATATATATATATATATATATATATATATATATATATATATATATATATATATATATATATATATATATATATATATATATATATATATATATATATATATATATATATATATATATATATATATATATATATATATATATATATATATAAAGGACTATTCACATATATCCGGTCCAGTTCAGTGCCGGCACGACACCGTGCACGGATACTGATATTATTTAATTCGTATTCTATGCGCGCATTTACACCTATCCGGAACCGTACCGTTTCAATGCAGCTCGTCGTCAGTGTAGCGTCCGTCCGGCAAACACAAATTCGTCGTCACCGATATTTTTTTATTTTCACTGAAGTCGGTATGTCACTGCATTTGCTGTGCCGGAATGTATACAGCACGGAAACAGAACGGAATGATTCCGACAAAAAAAGAACACTGACGGCTCACTGAAGGCACATTCACTGAACTGTCACGGAACTGAAATGTGTGAATAGTCCTTAAAAAAGGGAAAACCTATTTTAATCCACCTAGTGGTGTAATAATGCCTTTCTCATATTACTCATTACATCATAAATATAACCGTGAGATTCGCAAAAACAACTGATTATTGAATAGGAATAGGATAATTTGTTCGGATCTAATCTCACAAACTCTATAAATCCTGTTTACCCTGTAGTTCCGGAACCGAAAGTAGTATCCACAACAAATTAAGGAATTCCGTATGAAACTGTAAAACTTTTCTTTTGAACCTATAAGTTTGTGAAAATCTATTCGGCCATCTCCAAGAAAAGTGAGTGAGATCCTTTTTGCAGTTTCTAATCACTATTTCCAATTCTCCCGAAACCGGATTCAGATGAACGAAATAGCCGAAGTTGGTTCGTTTGCTACCAACAAATATGACCTACAAATTGGAACAATTTTGAACGTAGTTAAACTTATACTTACTATCTCATGCTCTATTTCGTTCAAACCAATTAAACTAAATCTAACAAAACGAACCTGCGTTTCTGTTACTACTGCGTGCTAAACAGCATGAATCAG